>NC_081209.1:2772500-3490000 GCF_902713425.1 Acipenser ruthenus
GTGCTGGTTAGTTTATAAGAATGCCGAGGAGGGGTTTCCACTCTGCTGGGATGCGGTGGGCAGTGATACTGGTTCTGGCACTGTCTTCACTGGGAGCAGGCTCCTCCCGTCTCACAGCAGCTATTCAGGACAGCTTGTGTCTCCTCTCTCAGCAGGTTCTGTGTTTGTTACTGTGCTCCCTGGCTCACAGGAGGCTCAGGTCCAGGTTGCTGCCATGTTTCAGCAGTGTGATTCGCTCCCGCGCTCACAGCAGGTTGACCCCGTGCTTGAGCATCTTCTGCTTGGCTTTCCCCGGCAGAGCGAAGGCGCTGTCCTGGGGGTTGGGGACGCCCGAGTTCATCGATGGAGACGCCAGCTGCTGGAAGAAGGTCTCCTGGGACGTGTTGCGGGTCCCGTACACCGCCGTGGAGGCATTCCTGCACGGGACATAAAAACACGGGATAAACACACACACGCATGCACGCACACGCGCACGAAACTAAACAGCTAACTGTGTCCGGTCCAGAAAGAGTGTGTGTGTGTCTGAACCATACAGCCAAACACAGCATAGACAAACACAGACTAGCCTCTAGAAGCAGACACATACGCACAGGACTGCTTTCATTAACCAGACTCCCACAGACACATGAACACTGCTGAATCAGACAGACAGACTCACACACACACACACACACACACAGAGTGCGGCGCGGTGCAGTCTTACCGGACGATGCCCTCGTGCAGGGACGGGCAGCGTGTGAAGTCCGAGTGCAGGAGGGAGGCGGCGCGGACGAAGCTGCGTTCCTGAGGACCCCCGCTGCTCGAGGACACGTTGGCTTCAAACAACGAGAAACACAAAATAACAGCTTAGCCCACGAGAGCCACAGCGAGGCCAGACCAGCACGGCAGAGTCACCTGCATGTTGCAAACTACAGCATCTCCACGCGGCTATATCAAAACAAAACTAAAAAACTAAAAGCACAAGTCCTAAAAATCAATACTGAGGAACAGGTAGAGACTATCAGGATAGTTCAGAGAGGCAGAGAGATAGCGAGACGGGTGAGGGTGCTCTTACTGGTGAGGGTGTTCTGGATGCAGTCGTAGTGTGTGAAGTTGTAGGCTCCCCTTGAGGCAGGAGGCTCTTCAGACAGCATCTCCCTCAGGTGCACCTCCAGACCGTTCAGAGAGGCCAGGCTGCTGTGATACTGCAGAGAGACAGCAGGGGGTGGCATTGGCAACACGGCTCACCAGAATCATTACAAAAAAAGATGCCATTAATTCAACTTACAAGAGCTTGTTACAGTTCCTAGCACAAAACTACTATGCAAGAGGAGTCGTATTTATTTATTATTTACACATGGATTTTATGTCTATAATAAAGGCTCAACAGGAGATTGCAGACACAGGGAACTGATGACTCTCTGTTGGCTTTGTGACGTCAGATGCGCGAATATTTTTGTTCTCTAGACTCCATACATTTCTTTTGAGTATTTCTAAATTCATCAGTGCCGAGTGTTTAATGGTTACGTCCGACTCTCTTCCTCACCACGTCCTCCACTGCCTCCCGGTCTCCCGGGAAGGAGCGCTCCACCAGTAGGGAGAGGACCAGCCCCTTCACCCTGTGCAGGTACAGCTTCACCTCCACCAGGGGGTCCCCAGGGGGGCTGCCCTCCTCCAGAGCCGTGACCCAGTCCCAGCTCGCACTGCTCTCCCCCTCCTCTGTTGGGGCACTTGCGTCATGCTGCCCTGGTGCTGGTGCATCCTGGGAAGGTGGAGGAGTGCCCTGGTTGGCTCCTGGTGTGAACTCAGCGTGCCCGTTACTCTGCAGTGGGGATTCAGACCGGACGGTGCAGTTCTCAATGCTGGGTCCTGAGTGGGGCGCAGACTCCCTCTCCTCTGGGACAGAGCTGTTACCCGCGCCTGTATTCAGGTCCCAGTTTGTTGGGTCTCTCTCCCTCTCCCTGTCAGCCTGGGGGAGCAGCCTGTTGGAAGTGTTAGGGACCCCCTCCCTAGAGTCTTGTGTCTGCACTAGGGGGGTGTGGGGAGAGCTGGAGAGGGGAGTGGAGCTCCGTGCCCCCTCGGAGGGGGCTGCGCTGGAACTCCAGTTCTCTGGATCCGGACTGTCGGAGAGCGTTCGGGACAGGCGGGACTTCCTCTCCCGGGAGCCACGCTGGGGCGAACGAGGGAGCCTGGAACACAGAGACAGGCAACGATGTGTGGGGTTGAAATGTCCCACTACAGGCTTCCCTTAACAAAAACAGGGGTACAGGAATTTTTCAAAATGTTAAAGCAAAAAAAAGTCCCTGTGACACTCCTCTCCTGTACCTGCTCATCCAGTCGACGGGATGCTGCCTCAGCTCAGCCACCTCTCCTGGGGTCAGGAACGCTGGGACAGTCTCCACGTTGGGGGGGAGGCGGGGGTCCGCTGTGCCCGGGTCTTCATTCCGCACAGCCGCCGCGTCCTGGAAGCAACGATACCCAGACAGTAATCAGCACACCTCCAAGGAGGTCCTGTCTCTCCAACATCAGCAACGTAACTGCACACCAACACGGGCAAGGTTCACAAGAGGTCAGCCCAGAGACATGGAAACCACAGACTAGCATTGTGAGGATAAACACCAACAATGCCACAGGGCAGGGGTAGCCTGGCTATTACACTGTAATACCTGTGCAACTACATGTGGGTCCCACTCTTAGTCGGTAACTACTCTAACTACATTATATATGCCCAGGAATCCTAAATGCTACAGGGATGGAAATAAGACTCCAATTGCATAGCAATTTCATCCATTCCAGGTTTAATATGTGCTTCATTAACCCTAGTGTATAGGTAACAATCCCAGGTGAGTCTTATTAAACCCATAGTAAAACCAGGAATGGATCAAACTGCTATGCAATGGGAGTCTTATTTCCATCCCTGTGCTAATAATAATAATAATAATAATAATAATAATAATAATAATAGTGCTTGTTACCTCACTGCTGGCATCAGTCTTCCGGACCAGCACTCTGGCTGTGAGCTCAGGGGGGAGTTGTGTGCTGACCACACTACAGGAAGAAAAGGGGCATTTAGAAACTCAAACGCTGCACAAGGCTGGCTGAGCAGCGCTGGACTGATGACAGCATGCTTTTGTTTTAGGGTATCTATCGCAGGCAGAGTAATCCCGATGGGCAGCGTGGGCTGTGTCTGTACTCACCAGCCCTCGTACAGGATACACCCGGCCAACACTAGGGGGCAGCGCTGGCAGGCCTGCAGGATGAGGGCAGCCTTGAGGAGCAGCAGAGGGTCGACCTGGAAGACAGAGGACAGAGGAGCGGGGCTCAGCACGCAGGCAGAGGCAAGGTGCCTGCTGCTGTGGAGCTTTATCTACTCTGGGAAACAGAGGGGCTCTCCCTGCTTAGGCTGGGCTATGCATTCAAAGGACAAGTGCGCTGTTCCCCCTCCACCCCTTCCCTTGTACCTTGGTGCGGTCAATGGTGTGCAGGGATCTGAAGACCTGGTGGAGCTCTGTGCTGCCCTTCTGGAGATGCTCCAGATACAGCTCCCAATCTCTGGACACCTCCTCCCGGGATCCAATCTGCAGGGAAACCATCCCGTCACAATCCACGCAGTCCCAGCTTAAACTGCTGCTCTTAAAAAGCAGAAACTGCTTGTGCGACGGCAGCAGTGTCCGTTTGTTTCTCCTAGTGCCTCCCCCCTTCTTTACCTGGTATGTCTGTCGCACCGAGCCCTGATAGAACCTGAAGAGCCCGATGAGCTGATCCAGGAATCGAGAGCAGCTGACGTCAGGGACTTCCATCACACAGCCCAGCGCCTGAGGGGTTAATCCATCAAGAATCACAAAAGCATTCTAGAACCCAGCTCTGAGCAGGGCTAAACCTACATGGGAAAGGTTTCCACACAGCACCCATGTTCTATTCTGGCATCGCATCTGTTTATTGCAGTGCTTAAAAGTGACACTTTACTCTCTGAAGTCCCGCTATCCAATTACACGGTGCTGCATGTGAAGTACATGAAAATGACAGCATCCGTTTGAGTCCATACAGAGAGACCGAGTAGGTTATGCACCTACAATAGAAGAACGCTGCTGAGATTTATCATTACAAATAATTTATACAACGTGTTTATTGTTGAAATGGCAGAGAGTTACTGTAGCTTTGAATGAAAGGTCAGAGCACCAGCCAGCTTGCCCTCGCACTCGGGTCCTGTACCTACCCAGAGGAAGTCCCCGTCGAGCCGGATAGCGAATTTGGTCTTGCGGAGTCGGATGAGGCAGGGCGGGGAGCGAGAGAGCTCAGAGATGCAGCGCACCACCCCAGCGATCTGACCACACAGCACCTCCTGCTGGTCGAGAACCGTCTGCGACAGAGAGGCAGGAAGAGGAGTCAAGAGGGGCAAGGAGTCAAGCATCTCCCAGCTCCCACAGTACTGTGTCCCAGTCCCTGGGCTCAAACCCACACTGCCTCCCTCCCAGTCTCGAACTGCATACCTGAGATGGGTAGAAGTAACAGATTCCTGCTCTGGTCAGATCCCCCTCACCCTTCACCTTTGAGCCATCATACAGGAAGAAGAAGCTGCACCTAAACAGATATATACAGTTTAGATTCGTTATATTTTAAAAAGTTACGACTTGCAGGGCAGGCCAACAGCACCTCACGTGTATCAGGTCTTCTAATCAGGTCCTTTAATTTAAAACAGGTCGGCCGAACTAACAAACCCCGAAACAAAATGAATTAGTTAGGAGGATTCAGAAACACTTCAAAGAAAGTAAAAAATGAGATGGTGTATATGTATTATATCTATCTATCTAACTATCTCTCTCTCTATATATATATATATATACATATATATACAAACACACACACAGTGGAAAACTCAAAGGACAGCAGGTGGATATCCAGCTAATGACTTCTTCATTTTAACTCAATTGTTCTGCTGTCGTGGAGCGACAGAAAGACTAAACCATTGTGTAAGAACTGAATTCTTTCTCAATAACTGTTGCAAAACTACAGCCTGCTGCTAATGTTGTAACTGTACAGTATCAACTGATTAGCACTTTTTACATGTGAGCTAGATTTGACTTTCCAGGACACCCTGTTATACAGAGATCTAACAGGGTAAAAAACAGACCAAAGACTAAAAAGACTGAGTAACTGGTAAAAGAGGGGGCATGAGGACGTGTAGACAGACTGCACTGGAGAAACAGCAATTCAGATTAGCGATCACAGTTCACAGTTACAAGACAGAGTCTGGATAACCTCGACGCCAACAGACAGAAACAGCAGCTCACCATGGAGGCTGCACGCCGCTCAGCCTGGCCATTTACTGCAGAACAATTGTTACTGTTATAAAAGCTTGCCCTCTCTTGTGCTGTACAGGGCTGGCTGTGAGTGAGTTACATGACAGGGCAGTCACGCTGGTCGAGCTGGGATTCAAACACAGATCTTCTGCCTCCCAGTCCTCGTCTCGGACGGCTGAGCCACACTGAATTCTGCTTTTTGTTTTTCGCCCCCCAATTTTAAATGTTCATCCTCTCTCCCGCAGCTCTGTCACTCTGTGTACATCCTCACTCTCTCCCGTTCTCATCTCCTCTTCCTGTGACACGGTCCTCGTTTCCACCTCTTCCTCTCCACCCCACCTTGCAACCGCCAGTCTGAGAAACAAACAGACATGTTAGTGCTTTTATTGAACTGATGATATAATAAGGAAGCTAAAAAATACACAAGTAAATGACATGTATATATACCTGCTCTCATACACACATACTGTACTGTGCAGTGTATTAAAACACACTCTCTTTCATCCAATGAAGCACTTCACAGATGCAGTGAGTTTCTGGACAAACAGTGCAGTCATGTGCACGGGGCTGTGACTCTCCCCCCCCCATCAGCACCACAGTCAGACCTGTACGAGCTTGGGGGGGGGGGGCTAAATTCCTCATTGGAGGAGGACAGAGTTAGGCTCACCTTCTACAAACAGTCCACCTTATCCTGCAGTGGTTTGGGTGCTGTGTTTCAACTGTACACCGAACAGCCAGGGCTGTTCTGTACTGCTGCCAAGGGAAAGTGACTGGGTGGGTGGATGCCAGTAGGATATATAGATATTTCCTTTCTTGCAGTACCACTGGACCCTCTTGCAAATCAGATATAACCTTAGCGGTTCATACCAAAAGATCTACGGCTTTAAATAAAATGGCATAAATAAACAAACTACTTTAAATTTAAAATACGGTTTTAGATCATGTGGGTTAATTTTCAGATAGAACGTGCAAAACAAGGTCTAATAAGGTACATTTAATTGCACCTCGTTAACAGTGATTCCCTGAGGAAACCCACAGGAACTCATCGAGGCGCTGAACAGCGAGCAGCCAGGCTCTCAGCAGAGAGCCCCATTCCCCTGCAGCACGGCCCTCACTGCTGACGATCATGTGGCACGGGCACCAGTCCATGCACTCAGCCCGTTAATCATACCACAAGGACCAGAGCACAGCTGCCATTCACATGCACGGCGAGTCTGATCTGCGGTTATCGGGTGGTTCCAGCGGAAGACGGTTTGTATAACTCGACCTCCTCAGCCCCAGAAACAGGGCGTGGTGGAGAAGTGAAGAGATCGAACTCCATTAGATCTGAATGCACAACAATACTCTTCAAGGTTTAAACATGCTCCCAATAGCAAGCTCCCATGATGTGAAACCGGCACACGGAGCAGCTCCGCCTAGACCACATAACACAAGACTTTACACTGCGGCTGGTTGTGAAAGACTTACGGATGTGGCTGAGCATGTTGCATAAAGCCTGGTGTCTTACCTAAAACACTGACAGCTCTAAACTTGCACCCAGGCTACAAAATGAAACTAGTGCCGAAAAAACGTCTTGCCAGCAGAACTATATGCACACCCACCGTAACAAATACAGCAGCAAACAAAATCGTAACTTAAGTACAAAAAAAAAAATCATAATAATAATAATAATATGCGCACTTACAATTACTTTTAATGCATCGTTGCGTGCTTCAGATGACTTCAACGGCGAGCTTCAATGGTTGTTTTTATGCACAGCGTTGATCTCGCCGCTTGTTTTAAATTTGTCCCCAGCGCCACACTGTAATACCGCACCCGTGTTTGTTCAGTGTCTGGAAGCGAGTTTGACTCAGGACGCAGTTCCTTCTTGGTTTGTATCGATTCCACCGTCTTCCCCTTTTTAACCTCGCTCTCCCACTTACAGTTACACTTTCTTCGCCCAGCTCATTCTTACCACACCCACACGGTTAAGCGAACCAGGGCGCAAATAATGCCGATCACAAGCCCGCAGTCATGTGAGGCGCGGCCGGCTGTACGGAGCGGCGCCTGGGACAAACAGCGCCGGGAACTTACCAGATCGCGTTTTAGGTTGGGATGGGATAATAATGTGCCTTTTTTATGATGTAGAAATACAAGAAAATATGATGTATTAGTAAAAAAAAACTGTTGGAGTAGCAGCTACATTCAGTTTATTTTACTTCAATGTCTGCGAAGGATTTTCACAGTTAATCCAAATTCTGTATCTATTGCTGTGAGTAACTCGTTACCTTCCTTTGCCTGGAGGAGCACAGCTGTGTGATCGTTACTGCTGCTCCTATAGTATGTATTGGGCTCACTGTCTGTGTTTAATAACTATCACAATGAAACCGCCTCTGCACTCAGATTACAGCTTATACGGTAGATCAGTGGCTCTCACTGAAGAAAACTGATGAGCATTAGAATCTAGATTGTATCATCTCTTCTAAATGACGCATCCTGTTATCATTACAATCCAATGCATGGGGGTTTGAGAAGTTACCCTACCAAAAAAAACATGCTATGCATTATCAAAGAGATACACAAACAGGAAGCATGGTACTATTGTGCACTCAGTGCCTGAGGGGGATATATGAAGTAAAAAATAAAACACAGTAATATTAGTTTGGGGTGTTTTTACCTGTCCTCAGGTGAATTTAATATTCAAAAATGACAACAGTAGACACAAATATGAATCTGTTCCATGCATTGAAAACTGCATGTATGTATTAACGCAACCCTGTTACCAAAGTACTCAGCAACAATATGAATGATGATTCTTTATTGTCGTGTATTCAAAGTAGGGTCACTGAGCAAGTTTGCCTCCATATCACAAAACACATTTTAAATCCAAGTGCAAGAACAGGTTGGAAAATCCCTCCAAAGTATAAATCTGTTAACATGAAATTGCACCGTAAAAGTTCTCTGATCAACAAAATAAAGTGATTGGTTCTCTATATCATTAAACAGACAGGACGTAACTCATGAGAACTCCTGAAAGTGATGTTCTTGGACAGGGGTGTCCAATCACGGTCCTGGATCGTCATTCCACTCCAGGTTTAACAGGTACTATGAGATAATAAACTACACCAGGGTCAATTGGTTCAATGAAACAGTTCAGAACAGGGTTGGAACAAAGACCAGGAGCTGGAGATCCCCTGAATTCTAGGATGCTCACAGTTGGGAACAGCTGCACTGAAGCCACAGCTCCAGCCACCTCCCCTCCTCCGCCCCTACTTGGCCATGTCGATGAGGCTCTGCAGGGAGGTGGGCACCCAGGTCTTCTCTCCCTGCACGAACACCACGCCACGGTCGATGTAGATGACGATCCTCCCGAAGGTGTACAGCTGCTTGCCCTCGTGCCGCTTGCCCACCACGGGCATGAAGACGATGTTGTGCTCCTCGGCCTTGGCCTGGATCAGGTCTTTGAAGTTGGTGGGGATGGTGGAGGCGGCTGCGACCGCCGCCCCGATGCCACGCTGAGCCACGCTCTCTGCCTCCCTGCGCTCCTGCATCGCCTCGTACTGGAAGTCCTTGCGCCGCTCCGTGTGTGTGAGGTACGCGACGTTCTCCCGAGCGCCCGGCTGCAGGTACCCGCCTGTGGAGACACAAAGACCTGCGTGAGATCCACACAGACAAGAGAGGGGAGGGGGTCACCCCACCACCACCCAGCGTTTACATCATTAAAATAAGGCTCTGTGAGTTATTATCATGGCAAAAGTAAATTTAAATAAACAAACAAAACTAACAAATACATAATCAGCGAGTCATTGCTGGGTATCCGATATCTGTATTTGAATTGTTCTACCAGTAGGTCAGTCTTGGACAGTTATAATGCAATCCGCCCCTCCCGTCCACTCCACTCCCTGTCCCTCGACAGCACTGCACTGCCCTCCCCTGAGCAAGACTGACCGATGCCAGAGGAGACGGAGCGGTTCATGATGTCCAGAGCCTCGTTGAACTTCTCCTTGATGGAGGGGTGAGCCAGCACGGCGTCCGATAGCATCGACTTCCAGCCCAGGTACCACTTGGTGATCTCCTCGTAGTTGGGGTTGTTACTGAGCCAGGAGCACAGCACCTGCCGGGACACAGACAGCACATTCAGGCTTGCATTCAGGAGCCTGTCCCCCCAGCAGCTACTCGGATACAATGTCCTGTCTGCAAACTCAGCATTACTTATTTAAATAACGGGTTCTCCTCCAAAGTAGCTCATGAGCTAATACTGGCCCAGGGGCTTAAATATTTTACAGAGACAGACTCAAAAGTGTAATAGGACACACAAGAATAAACTCCTAACCCCTAAGAAGATAAGAAGGGCTGTAATTAAAGTGACAGATCCGAGTGCATGAGCCCTGAAAGCGGGGCTGCGACTGACCTGAAGCCACTTTGGGAAGAAGTGTTTGTCGAGCATGCCGACCAGGCTGGAGGGAGACAGCATGCCCTCCCAGTCCAGTACCCACTGGAAAGGGTCCATGTGCTGCTGGTGAGGGTTCACCACAAACTCACTGAGGCACAGCCCTGCGGGAGACACAGCACACACACGCACACGCACAGGGTTACAACTCAACACAATAGTTCATACAGATTCTCCATCTCCTTCAGCATATCCAGCTGTCTCTCTTTCCAGTTTTGGAGACTGCTTTCCCTCTAACCAGTAACAGTCTCTCCGCCCCTTTCTCTGTCCCAATATGTAAACTGGTTTCCCAGTTAATCAACCCCTTCCTCTCCTTCCCTTTCCCAGTTTGCAGGTCCCACTCCCCTCTTACCCAGCTTGGGGACGATGTTCTTCACCATGAATGCCTCCCATGACCCGGGCGTGAAGACGTCTCTCCAGGGCTGCAGGATGAGCTTGGCAGAGCTGTCGCTGGGGTGCCACTTCTGCAGGGCGCTGGCTAGCTTGCTGCGGATTGGTGGGTACAGCGGCTCCAGTTGTGCCTGCATCAGAGGCAGCCAGGGGTGGATCCAGGAGTGAATGGGCACTGTGTCGGTCAGGGGGTTCCAGCTCTCCACCTGAGAGAGAGAGAGGCTGTAGTAGGGGTAGCTGTGTGTGGATCTGTGTCGGTGTTTGCATCTGTGCGGGTCTCAGTGTGTGAGTGTGTGTCGGTCTGTCACAGTGGATGCATGCATCTGTCTCAGTGTGTGTGCGTCTGCCAGTGTTTCTGTCAGTCAGCCTCACCTCTCTCTGCAGCTTGGGGAAGATGAGCTGCTCCAGGATATTTTCCAGGATCCAGATGGGCAGGATGGGCGCCCAGCTCTCCAGAAAGTCCACCATAGGCCCGCAGTTCCGGGGCTGCCAGCGAGTCACAGAGGCGCGCACGAAGGGAAGCCAAACCTCCCACAGCATCCTGGGAAACAGAGGGACCTTAAAGACACCTGCTCACCTGTGGTCCAGTCCCCCAAGACCTGCTCACCTGTGGCACAGTCCCTCCAAGCCCAGCTCAACTGTGGTCCAGTCCCTCCAGGCCCTGCTCACCTGTGGTCCAGTCCCCCAAGCCCTGCTCACCTGTGGTCCAGTCCCCCAAGCCTAGCTCACCTGTGGTCCAGTCCCACAAGCCCTGCTCACCTGTGGTCCAGTCCCCCAAGCCCTGCTCACCTGTGGTCCAGTCCCTCCAGGCCCTGCTCACCTGTGGTCCAGTCCCCCAAGCCCAGCTCACCTGTGGTCCAGTCCCACAAGCCCTGCTCACCTGTGGTCCAGTCCCACAAGCCCTGCTCACCTGTGGTCCAGTCCCTCCAGGCCCTGCTCACCTGTGGTAGGGGTCCATTGCGTTCATGTCTGGCTGGCTATGAGCCATCTGCCCGCTCTCCAGCAGCGCCCTCCATTTGCCGATGACCTCAATCCCATAGATCCCGTCCTGCAAGTTAATCCCAAAGGGAGAGTTCATATACAGGCCTATAATGGCTTGTGGACGGTGGATACACACCTCCTATACATAGAGGACATTTAGACTCTAAACCTTTGAAGGAACTGGAATTTATATTTTAGAGCCAAATACTTGCTGTGACTGTTCAACTGCTTTAATTTGAAGCCAGCGTAATTGACTAACAGTGATTTCAATGCAAGTAATTTATTGCCACTGTGAGAAGCTCATTTCAGCAGAATACTGCCAGTGTGGAGTAGTGGTTAGGGCTCTGGACTCTTGACCGGAGGGTTGTGGGTTCAATCCCCAGTGGGGGACACTGCTGTTGTACCCTTGAGCAAGGTACTTTACCTAGATTGCTCCAGTAAAAACCCAACTGTATAAATGGGTAATTGTATGTAAAAATAATGTGATATCTGTATAATGTGAAATAATGTATAAAGTGATACCTTGTAACAATTGTAAGTCGCCCTGGATAAGGGCGTCTGCTAATAAATAAATAATAATAATAATAATAATAATAATAATAATAATACTGCTCATTGCCATTTTGATCACAGATGTGTTGGTATTGATTAAAAGGCAATGGGAACTGGAATTGTGAATCCGTTTGACTTGGGATTGAAAAACAGGAATTGACCCCGACCCTGGTAGGCACATGGGAATACTTCCATAAGCAGTGGACGTGATGCATGCAGTCTGACCTTGAGCGGCTCCCAGTCCCGGAAGTGCTCCTTGAGCAGGGGGTGCACCATGGCCACAGCCAGGTCAGCCAGTCCGAACGCCTTGTACTCCTCGTAGAAGTCCCCCTGCAGCCTCTCGAAGAGCTGCGCGCAGTCCTCCAGAGACAGGGGCTCCTCAGTGCTGCCGGGCCCCGGGCTCAGCCTGCGCTCGCACTGCTCCACCAGCTCCAGCACCCGGCCCAGCCTCTCCAGCGCCCCCTCCTCCTGGGACAGCGTCTCCGCCAGCGTCTCGCTCTCGTGGGACAGGGACACCACCACGTCACGCTCGTGCTGCAGCCTCCGTGCTCCCTGCAACAAGGACACAAGAGCAGGGCTGAGCACAGGGGCCATGCAGGCTAACGGGGAGCTACTTAACCAGCATTCACACAGGATTACAACAGCGTGTGCGCATTCGGTTTCAAGTGGAGAGTCATTCGACAGAGGCTTGAGCCAGTCCAGTCGCCTGTGACCCCTGCAAAGACCTCAGCATGGGGTGTGTAATTAATCTACTCTGTGTGTTCAAGCTTGGAGTTGTTCAAACTTCTATCATGAAAAAAAAACATGTTGAAAACACTGCAAATGTATGACACAATACTTTCCCTCCCTCAACAGCATCTTCAAAACTTTCCAGTGCAATATAGTACGTGTTTGCATGACAGATCTACAACTTTCTACAGTTAAATAAAAAGAAACAAACTTTGGCATTACAGGATAAAGGAACCCCCCTCTATCTGCTTTACACAAAGCCCAGCAGAAGGGCAGGCTGTAGCTAGCCTGCCCGCTGACCTGCAAGATCTCCTGCTCAGTCAGGTCTATCAGCAGCTGCAGGTTGTGCTCCAGCTCTGGCAGTGTGAAGCCGGGACTCTTCTGCTCCTTGCCGGCCGGGGGCAGGGGCGGCTCTTCGGGCACGCTGTGCTTGTTGCTCATCTGGCTGTAGCTGGAATAGACCTTGTGCTCGCGTCCAGTCATGTCGATCACCTGCAGGGCAGAGCAACACCACTCCATAACGGTGCACTTAACAAGCGAGTCAGTGTGTAGCTGTGAGCAAACGACAGGCAGGCTGATACACCCAACCTGATGCAGACAGTCCCTTCCTGACTAATCCCTCACCTGGAATGGGAACCCTACAATATGAAATGCCATTGTGTGCACAGTAATTAACCTTCACATATTTACACTCATTTTACAGTGATGTACACAGAAGGTGCTGTTTTCTCAAAACGTTCCTATATATTCAGTTCAGGCAAGCAGGCTATAATCTGCCTTATAAACAAAAGCAGGTCCTGATTTCAGATGGTGCCCCTGCAGTGCGGACGTCTGAATAACAGCCAAGCTCTTTTTCATATTCTACACCCTTTTCTTTCGTCAGTAGGTAGCTCTTTGAAGCAGTTCCTGTAGTATTGGTCGGATATGGTCCCCAGTCCCCTCGCACCTTGACCTGTGCCAGCTCTGTCGGTGGCGCTGCCATGCTCTTGCCCATCGCGTAGCCCTTGGCTTTCAGCTCGTCCACCGTCCTGTACGAGTATTTAGGCTTCTTCCTGCCCTGGCCTGGCTCCCTCCGCCACTGACTCATCTCCTGCTGGAAATCCTGAAGAAGGGGGAGGGCAGCAAAGAAAACCAGACAAACACACATCAACAAATCAGATATCGTATAAGAACTGAGTTAGCAAGCTGGGGATACGATTCTACATATCCAGACAGCGCCGTGCACACACTGTGCAGATCTAGCTGCTCCCTTACCTTCTCCTCCTCCTCCTCGGAGTCCACCACGGGGAAGTCCTGCAGGGACTGCTTGGTCCTCTCGGCTCCGTACGCCCCCACCGCGCCCTTCCCCTTGCGAACCTTCGCTTCGATGGGGTTAATGATGCCTGCAGGGGCAGAGAGGGGTCACGAAATGGCAGGGGAACCCATCGCTGAAGCAACTTCATTCCATGGGTCACAGCCGACGTGCATCAGGGTGGGGAAATGGAAAAGCTATGCTCTGCCTCCGCTCCAGTGATGGCTCTGTATGCACTGGTGTTTTATTCTCATTCGCACCCATAACTGTTAAACAGGGCGACACACGTTCTGACTGGACACTGAAAAAGGCTTCCAGTTGAAATGTTCTTTCTTATTTCTATGCTGTCGTTCTCAGTACAGCCCCAGTGAAAGGAGAGCTGATAAAATGCTGTTTGGTTGCATGGTTACCTTGTGCATTCTTGCCCAGCCCCCTCCCAGGGACGTAGCCCATCTTCTCCAGCAGCTTCTGCCCGATCCCACGGGTGTGTCGCTCCCAGTTCGCGAAATCCTGGCCCAAACGAGGCCCGCCCACAAACCCCTTCTGAGATCCCTTGAAGCTCGCGCCCTGTGATACACAGACAGGCAGACGGACAGAGGCAGGGTCAGTGTCTGTTTCTTAGAAATGGTGCAAACACCACCAAACTGACAGCGATTTCCTCAACATCAAATGGAATCTTTTGTTTAAACTTAGGGTTACAAACAGAGTGTCATGCCACTGCACCTTCAGAAACAAATATAACAGTAAGCTAGTGAATACAATCTTCACTATCTTACAAACTAAAGAGAACTTCCCCCAGCCCCTCCCCAGTACCGTCTGCAGTTTCCTGGGCCCCGACTCCCTCGGTCTCTCCTCCCTCTTCCCCTTGTCCACGTCATCGGAATCGTCCGAGTCCGGCTGGCTTTGCCTCTGCTCCCGCTCCTCTGCTGCAGACTTGCGCAGCCCGGCGCTGATGAAGTTCACAGGAGCGGTGTAGTCCTTTGACCTGCATGCCGTTCATACAGTTACACAACATCAGCATCGAGTGAGTGCAGCTCCAGTGTCATACGAACCCGCCTCTCCCAGCCCCCGTCCCCTTACCCCTTTCCCCATTTCAAACAAATATAATACCTAGTGAAGACACACTGTTTATAACACCATAGAAAAACTAAGGAGGGCTCCCCCCACAGCCCCTGCCCTCAGCCCCTCTCCCCCGCCCCACGGCTGGGTACCTCTTGCCCCCGAAGCTGGGCCTCTCGTCGTCAGAGTCATGCTCTGCCCACATCCCGTAGGTGGCCTCCTCCTTGGTCTGGCGGTGGCGCCGGCGCTCTGGGTTGAACTCGTTCTGGAGGTCCCAGTCCGTGACCTCGAAGCGCTCCAGCTCCACCCCGTCCTCCTCCTCATCGCGCCCGTACAGGTGCGACATCGACATCCTGCAGCACGCCGCAGGGACGGAGTCACAACGTCAGCAGACAGTCAAACGTTTCGAATTTTACACCGGCGTGGTCAGAACCAAGCAGGACAAAAAGCGGGGTGAGCCAGTTTACACAGTTCACAGTAAGATCATTTATTTCATATTCAACAGTTCTTCACCGTCTTTTTCATAGCCAATAAAATGCTATACACACATAGATTTATACAGTCTTAATATTTAAAGGAAAATAGATAGCAAAAAGACTCCTGTTGCATAGAAGTTCAATCCATTCCTGGTTTTACTAAGAGTTTAATAAGACACACCTGAGCTTGTTACCTATACACTGTGGTTAATCAAGCTTGCATTAAAACCTGGAATGGGTGAAATTGCTATGCAATCGGAGTCTTATTTCCATCTCTGGTAGAATGAAATAAACAGCCACAGTAATTACATGTTATATAGGGTTACCATGTGGCTCCAGATTAACCGGACGCTATGAGACAGAACGGGATTTCAAACTTGCCCCTAAATTGAAATAAATGAAGGTGTAAATGAACCATCCTTAGCTACAATTAATAATGGTGATTAAATACACGCATGCGCGTCAAATAATTGTATTATACCAAGAATGAATTGCAGCCAGTCGCTATTTTTTTCTGTTTGTTAAAATTCAATCGCCCGTATTATTCTGCAAATACAATCGCTTCATCATCTCGTTGCTCTATCGATAAATTAGCTATTCGTTCATTAAGATCTGATCAGAAGCAGCTGATCAGTGTGAATTGTTTGCTGCGTCCAAGTAATTCCACCACAGCAGGATTAATCTCAGCAAAGGTGGAGCTCATTTATAAGTGGATTACTTTCAATTTAGGGGGGATTTTGAAATTCCGGTCTGTCTCAAAGCGTCCGGTTAATCTGGAGCCATATGGTAACCCTAATGTTATAACTGGTGATGACAGGGTTATGATGTTGATTGTATTTACGGACCCTGTATCACTCACGAACCGATTAGTTTAAATAATATAACGCACTCGAGTTTCAAAATACTGGGAGATTAACATGGTGGTTACACAGCGGAATTTAAAAAAATGAAATGTGCTGTAATTAACGTATCTGACTGCAGACAACTAACCCAGCGATACATTATTATCAACCCAACCAAGACTAGAAAAAGGGCACATTTCACATACCTGTCCGGTTATCCTTCCGCGCCTTTCAACAGAAACAAAAGCACGTCTCCCCAAGATCAAGGAAAGAAACGTGACAGAAATACGAATCAAATTATTTTAAAGTTCATTTTAAATCAACGTAAACAACAAAACTCTAACTGCTTCCAGGAACTAGTACCGCTACTGTCCGCGCCGCCCTCCGGAAACAATGTACCCAAATAAAATGTTCCACCCCAACCGTGTAAATAAAGTTTTTTTTCGTGGTGGAAGCAGGAAACCCAGATCTTTTCAGTTAGAAAATGTCTAGTCGCTGGGGGTGAAGTGTTTTTTTAATTAGAGTATTCATTAACAGAAAACTCTTGATTAATTTCGAGAGAGGATGTGATGTTGGTGGGTTACGGTTGTTGCCCGGTGGTGACAGACTGTAGCACCAAAAACACATGTTGCTGTAGGAGCTTAGCGACGGCGGTGAGGATGAGGATGTGAGATCGGGGATCAGTGACTGGAAACACACTGAAGCGTGGCGTCGCTGGAGCCATGCAGTACTTCGCTTAGATTCGCCGCTGACTGACCCGGGTGCACGTCACGGTATTCTCTATTTAAAAACGTACTCTAGTAAAAAGTAGTGTTTTCATTTGACCGTGTTGGTTCTGTGGTCTTTTAAAATGTTCTGTATATTCATGGAATCCAACCCCATCTGTGATGTTCAATATAATACACAGCCAGGGAGACCTGAGGGCACAGCTTAGTTAGACACATAAGATACATAGAATACACTTCACACAGTCACGGTACAACTAGCTGACATTTTCAGAGCTGCCATGCTTCTAAAAGGCACGGTGCGTGTACTGAGTGATAAAACTCTCCTAGCACACCTGTAGTGTTCAGTGTTGTGAGCGGGACCCCGATTGACTGGAAGCAACACCAGTTAGTTTAGTCCAGATGTGCCTTTGCTTGAACTCGCGTGTATCTGTACCTCAGTAACCCTGTCCTCCTCCTCCTCCTCGCTGTGTTGAAGATGGCGGGGAACGCGGGAGAGTGGCAGACTGTCCGGAAGAGGAGAGGAGCTGGTAAAGCACGGAGGCAGCCACAGGGTCCGGGGCCCAGTAGACAGTGCGGCGGGCTGCAGGACGAGGCTCCGGACAGCCAGGGAATCAAAGAGAGGATCCAGGGAGCTGTGTGAGGCTTGAATACTCCTGCAACACTGTGTTTATTATTCCGTGAAGCACTTGGAAAAAGAGTGATCCCTTACAGTGTTACTGAAGTACTGCAGCGTTAACAATACCTGTGGCCTGTATACTTGTGTGTATTTCAATGAAAGGCGCTATATAAAGTAAAGACTGATGCTGCGTCTGATGAGAGCGGGTGTCCCAGTGAAACCTGTGTGCAGTTTCAGCCAGCAGCCACAGCACGGTAGTGAGTTGTATTTCTGTTTTTACAGGGATGAACTGCGGACTGCAGAGTTTTGGGATGCGTGTAAAAGTAAGTGTTCTTCCCCATGTGTGCATGGCAGTGCTGTACATTACACCGTTCTCTTCTTGACAGCAGGGGGCACTCAAGTAAGATACTACTGGTACTAACTGCACAACCACACGTAACACAATATAACATCACATAACAACACATCTTACTCCACTGAGCTGCTGATTGAAGAACCAGTCTGTGTGGCTGATCTCCCTTCAGCAGACCTGAGCGTCACAGAGTGGTAATGTGTTTGTCTTCTTCTATTCGATGGCTGATGTGATCTATTGAATGGGACGGGACCACGTATTCATTTTGCATGATCTTTATGTTTCTGAAATGCCTCCGGTGTTGTTTCAGAGCTCACTCGGGGTTGTCTAATGGAGAGTCTTGTTACTGGAGCAGAGGAGGCAGAGGATATGGGAGCCCCAGGAGGAGCTGTGGTCACCTCCACTGAGCCAGACTGTCCCTCACCAGACCCTCCCAGTCCTGCAGCAGACTGTGCTGGAGTTGCCCTGGACTGTGTGTGTTACGGACTGGGACGCTTCTCCAGCTGTGCCTCCTCTCGGTACCAGCTCGCCCTGCTGCTCCTGCTGTTGGAGAGCCTGCAGGTATGGAGGCGGGGCGGGGCGGGGCGGGGTATGTAGGGGTACAGAATCGTTTTGTAATAATATCGGATAGTCTCTTAGTGACCCTGAAAGTGTGTTTGTTTAACTCGGTGCATGAATACAGTTCAAGTAGACTGGGCACCGTGCTTGCCTGCTCAAGCAGTGTTTGTGCTTCTTCTCCCATCAGATTCCTGCAAGTCGGTGCTACATATACGATCCCATGTTCTCTAACGCAGAGGTCGGCATCCTTGAGGATTTCGGAATGACAGTGCTGACCGAAAATGAGGTGAGATTCCATCCAGTAATAAGAGCGGGATTGTCTCCTAGTAACAGAGAGAATTCCAGTGTTGTTTTAAACACATCGCTGTGCTCAGGAACAGAGGCCACGAGCACTAACTGAGGAGGATGTACTATTCAGAATTCAATCATTCACAAATGTGGTTTTGATCTCAGTTTGATCATGACAGTAAATTGTACAATTACTACTCATCACTGGGTAAGGTTCTTATTGCACAGGTGTTTTATGTGTAAGACAGTGGAATTCTGAGGTACCATGTGTTGAGAGAGTCTGATCAGTACAGCTTGTGGTGTTGTTGTTATCAGGAAGGGAAGCGGCCGGCTCACAGACCCACGCTCTTCTACCTCATCCACTGCGGGAAGGCTCTCTACAACAACCTGCTGTGGAAGAACTGGAGCGCCAGGAGCCTGTCCCAGCTCACTGTCATCGGGAACAGCTTCCACGGCATCGAAGAGAGGTGACAGCCCAAACCTGCACTGTCCAAACACAGCGACACACTGAGGAGCCCCTGTGTGTGCAGAGCATTATCACTTACACCCCAAACCTGCACTGCCCAAACACAGCGACACACTGAGGAGCCCCTGTGTGTGCAGAGCATTATCACTTACACCCCAAACCTGCACTGTCCAAACACAGCGACACACTGAGGAACCCCTGTGTGTGCAGAGCATTATCACTTACACCCCAAACCTGCACTGTCCAAACACAGCGACACACTGAGGAACCCCTGTGTGTGCAGAGCATTATCACTTACACCCCAAACCTGCACTGTCCAAACACAGCGACACACTGAGGAACCCCTGTGTGTGCAGAGCATTATCACTTACACCCCAAACCTGCACTGTCCAAACACAGCGACACACTGAGGAACCCCTGTGTGTGCAGAGCATTATCACTTACACCCCAAACCTGCACTGTCCAAACACAGCGACACACTGAGGAACCCCTGTGTGTGCAGAGCATTATCACTTACACCCCAAACCTGCACTGTCCAAACACAGCGACACACTGAGGAGCCCCTGTGTGTGCAGAGCATTATCACTTACACCCCAAACCTGCACTGTCCAAACACAGCGACACACTGAGGAGCCACTGTGTGTGCAGAGTAGTATCACTTCACAGGTCCATAGTGACCCCTGTCTTGAACCCCTGTGTATTATCACTATAGTGACCCCACTGAGAAATCCCTGTGCCCAGATAGACCCTGATCCTAGTCTCTACAGGTATGGGATTTCTAACCTCTTTTTAAAATCTATTTCCCCAAGGTTGTTGACGAGAGATCTGCAAAGAGACTACAAGTACATCTCTGACGTATCCTTTTCTACACTGTGGGCACATAGCTTCTAATTGTGCAGCATGCCAGTGTTTAAAAACAGCCCTTATTCCCTGGTAAGCTGCATGAGAGATCTGTAATGCTGGAAGGAGCATTTCACATATAAGCAATGTGTCCTGCAAGGGTTAACCCAAGCCCAAACAGGACTGGTAGCTTTTACATGCAGAACGCGTTCTTCTGGTACTGTCTGTGAGTGCGTTCGTGTCGTTTCTTTTACCGCTAAGATAGTTTGTTTCGATTGGAAACGGTGAAGAAACGCACGTAGCAAACTGAGTGTCAGTTATTTCATCACTGAGCTGGTTTGCAGGAGAACCAGCAGGTCTTTAACAGCCGTGCTCAGATGCTGGGAGTCGTGCGGGAGGTCCCGTTCCCCGACAGCCCTCGCTACCTGGAGGTCTTCAACGACACCTCTGTTCACTGCTTCCCCGCGGAGAGGCTGCGTGCCCTGCCGCCGGAGCTCTGGGACTCCCCGGCAGAGCCAGACTACCAGGAGGACCTGGAGATCATCCGCGCCGGGGAAGGGGGTCAGCGCAGGTAGCAGCTCAGGGCACTGCTCTCTGAAGATATGTGGAGATCTGCAGTGAGCTCCTGTGCGAGACTGCAGGGCAGAGCCGTTCTAAGACTTGAGACCAAGAACGCTTTTGTTTTTTTTAAAAAAGGTTCGCAAAACTTCAAGCAGTACAGATGTGTGGATCATCTGGTGTTGCCAGCTTCTCTCCAGGAGTGCTGTTACTCTGCTAAATCGCCACTAGGTAGCAGTCACGAGCAGGTGCTGGAGTAACTGCAGTACACTCTCCGTATTTAATTACATTTGTAGAAATTTTGTGTGAGCTCTATGGAGTTCGAGAAGGTGCCCTGCCAAAACTTTGAAAAAAACATGATGCATTATAAAATAGATATAGATTGGAAACTTAACCTGATAGAATTGTGCACACAGTGACTGAAGGGGATATATAGACCTGAGTTGAGTGTGTTATTGTGTGTGCAAAAAAAAAAAAAAAGGTCTTCCACAAACACATCATTTTAAGCGTTCTTTATTTATTGAAACAAGCCACCGCAAAGCCAAATACTGTATCATAAAGAAAAAATATCAGCATCAGCAATCTGTGAATAAAAATACCCTTTCTGATAAATCCACCGCATGTGAAGCTACCAGTTTTGTGCAGCCTGTTGCAGTCAGTCAGTTAGCGAGTGCATGGAGAGTGTGTCTAAGAGTCTCTGCCTGAGCTGGCAGAGCTGCTGTTTGGACTGGGGGTACACGGCTCAGTGTTGAAGGGATCAGAGGAAGAGTTTCGGAGAGAAGTGTGTCCCATTTTAAAAAGAGAGGGTACAGCCTCATTTCAGCTTTAGACAGAATTGTAATTACTGTTTAATGAACTAGGAACTCCCGATACTAGTTAATTAAACATGGTATGGTAACGTGACATGAGCAAGTTCATTAGTAACGCTTTCAAGCCCGTCTATAGTAATCTTGATTGGACTGGCCCACAGATCCTCTAGCTATGTGTCTGTTTCTGGATTATTCCCATTGGTCACAAGTGACGGGCTTGTCTTCTCATCAGATAGTATTTCTTCCTGGTTTGAGGTTGGCATGTCTTTCTCTGCTCCTCTGTCTTCACTGGTCACATCTTCAATGACTGTTTCCTCATCGGATGAGAATTCTTCTTGGATTGGAAGGGGCGGGGCTCTCTCTGCATCTGCATTCCCATTGGTTAGCGCTTCAGTTGCTGTTTCCTCATTGGTGTTGAGCTCCACTTGGTGCACTAAAGCTGGAACATCTGTTTTTGTATCTGAAGTCTCATTGGCCAGCAATTCGACCTCTTTATTCTGATTGGATGCCAGCTCTTCCAGCTTTGCTGTGGCATCACTGTTATTGGTGGGTTCCTCGCTATTAATGCTGTGGGAGAAATGAGAAAACCACGATCTCTACATGAAACGATACCTGAGGTATTTCAACATGACACTGTGTGCGCTATCGAAAAACAAAGAAACCACAATTACCAGATTAAACCACCGGATGGTAGTATATTCAAAGTTAACCCATTAGCGCATAAAACAACGTTTTTCAGGGGAACAAGATGAAGCCTCAGTATGCAGGATATTTTCACATCCCTAATTACTTACCTGGCAGAGACACAGAGAATCCCATTGATCAAGCTCAGTTGTTCCAGTGTGTCCTCCAAACTGGGCAGTGAGATCTGAAACAGACACAACGGGGACGGTCACTGCAGGCTGTGCAGCGCTAGCGTTACCACTGTGCCAGTCTAACCCAGCAACATGCAAGCATGCAAATCTGCCGTTCTGCCTTTCTGATACTCAAGGATTTGTGTCCTCCTTTCCCCGTTGATTGGTTCATGTCCCACAAGTGTGTAGTAAATGCCCAGCCTGTTGTTGTTCGCTGTTCGCCTCTAAAGTGCTCAGCTTTGAGCAGCGTTCCAGGTTATTTGCCTCTGCAGGTGATGGGAGTTTTCACACTTTCTGACCTGCAGGGGTGCCACAGCCCCGGAGCCGCTCCTGCAGATCTCGTTCAGGGATCTCTGCAAATCCACAGCCTGCTGCGTGACGAGGCTCAGGAACCGAGAGCTCGCCTTCGTCTGCTTGTGACTGTCACCCAACTGCAATGCAATACAATTATTATTATTGTTATTTATTTCTTAGCAGACGCCCTTATCCAGGGCGACTTACAATTGTTACAAGATATCACATTATACATTATTTCACATTATACAGATATCACACATTATTTTTACATACAATTACCCATTTATACATTTGGGTTTTTACTGGAGCAATCTAGGTAAAGTACCTTGCTCAAGGGTACAACAGCAGTGTCCCCCACTGGGGATTGAACCCACAACCCTCCGGTCAAGAGTCCAGAGCCCTAACCACTACTCCACACTGCTGCAATACAATACAAAGCGGTGTGAAGGAGGCCACCCCTGTGCCTCGCTCCTGTCTTGCTGTCCCCCTCCCCCACCTGCTTCCCTCCTTCTCACTCTCCCTTGCGCCAGTCCTCCCCTCACCTGTGCTCTGTAGCCGGAGTGTGCCTCTCTCTCGTGGGCCACGGCGCTGCGGAAATCCCCCTTGGTGTAGTAAGCCTGAGCCAGCAGGTGGTGACTACGGGGAGAAGGGAGTTACACTGGTTACAGTGGGTACATGAGAAAGCATTGCGTTACCAATTGATTGATATTCTGCTTAGTGAGCGCTTGCTGACATCCACTCTCGAGATCGGAGGACACCCACTGAACCTTCAGTTCTCCTGAGCTGTGTGGGGAATTGCTGCGGTGAGGGGGAAAAAATAACTGGACGTTCTAAATTGGGGAGAAATGCAGGAATCAAATAATTGGGTACTCTAAATTAACATGGGGCTGGACAAGGACTAGGGCAGATGAGCAAGGCTTCCCAAGCAGGAGGGTGTCGCGCTGGGTTACCTGAGCGCGGAGTGCAGGCTCACGGCACCACGGAACTTCACGTTGACGTCCAGAGCGCTGTGCAGGAACCGGAGAGCCGGCTCCCACTGCAGCGCCACCTGCAGGATCAGCCCGAGATTGCTCTGCGGAGGGAAGCGGGTAGCGTGAGATACCTGGGAGCCCCTCTGAGTGGTGAAACAGTGACGCGTTTTCTATGAGATGGCTACACCCCCGGGGGTCTCACTCACGTCCAGGGTGGCGGTGTAGGGGTGATCCTCGCCGTGCTCCAGGAGCAGGAGGTACCGCGCACGATACAGCAGCCGGAGCGCCGCCGTCACACCGCCCTCTGAGAACTGATACAGAGCCAGGTGGACCTGCCAGGAAAGAGGAAAGAGCACAGCTAGATTAAACACACCACCGTCTCGGAGATACACACTGAGACACAGGATCACACTCCACACTCTGAGATACACACACTGAGACACAGGATCACACTCCACACTCTGAGATACACACACTGAGACACAACCACACTCCACACTGAGACACAGGATCACACTCCACACTCTGAGATACACACACTGAGACACAGGATCACACTCCACACTCTGAGATACACACACACTGAGACACAGAACCACACTCCACACTCTGAGATACAGAACCAGACTCCACACTCTGAGATTCAGAACCACACTCCACACTCTGAGATACAGAACCACACTCCACACTCTGAGACACAGAATCACACTCCACACTCTGAGATACAGAACCACACTCCACACTCTGAGACACAGAACCACACTCCACACTCTGAGATACAGAATCACACACCACACTCGGAGGCAATCCCACATGCTTTACCCCCCCCCCCCCCTCCTGTCCCACTGGCTCACGTATTCGTTGATGGTGTTGGGGTGGTCGTACCCCATCACCCTCTCGCTCACGATGACAGCCCTGCGCTGGGCTCCCACAGCCTGTAATAACACACAAGCATCTATTGGATTCACAGAATATTAGCTACACAGAATTGCTGGTATTCCACCCACAATCCTGGTTTGGTTATGCAGTTGTTTTGACCATATTGTACAGTGTTGGTTTCTAAAGGCAGCTTCTTGTATAAAGCGTGTTTGTGAAACATGAACATGCCGTACCTCTGTGCGCTGCCCGCTGAGGAAGGCCATCTTGGCGAGGGAGTGCAGGCAGGCGCAGGTGTCACGGTGCAGCGGGCCACACACTTCTGTGAAGAGACTCAGAGCCTTCTGCAGCTGCTGGTACCCCTCCTTCATACAGCCTGCACACAAACAAACACACACGCTCACCCAGCGGTCATCTCTCAATATCCAGCAGGTGGCACTGGTGTATCTGCCTAGGGTTAGTTCTGGGGAGATTCCTTACTGTTCAGAGGTCCCACTTGCTTTGCCTGTCAGGAAGTCCCAGTTGAAGTTATCAGCAGTTTACCCTTGATGGTCTTGCACTGGGGGATTCTTTCTTACTCACCGCGCTGCAGGCTGGCCTGGGCGCTGTGGAACACTCGCGTGCCATCGCTGGTTGCCGTGGCGAGGCGCTTGACAACGGGGAAGATATTGAGGACGTCTTCCGGGGCGAAAGGGGGCTTTTGACGACTGTCCAGGCTGTACTCTCGGAGCAGCAGCTAGGCGGGGGGGAGAGGGAGACGCAGAAAAGTTACAGTGTGCAGTGAAGGATTTAGGGGGTTTATGGTGACTGCCCAGGATAAGCTACACAATATACAGTGCAGTCCCTGTCCGTTCTCCCAGTCCTTATACCACTCATGCAATGCCCAGAGGGAGGCACTAGGTGGGGCACTTTTGAAAGCAGGTGCTCCTTGGCTATCACTGCATGGTAATCAGTGATCGAATCAAGAATAGCCTGACCTCTACACAGTGATATATCGGGATTTTGTATTTATCAATAACAGTACCCACCTGGATCCCAGATTTTACACACAGCTCCCTCAGTAGGGTCACTTTCTGCAGGTCATACAGCTCCACCAGGTGGTCAACATTGTCACTGCGACACAAACACACAGAGATGAACAACGGAAAACTCTTAGAGTAGGAAGCATACAGACATAACCTTCTGCACTGCTGCACAGAGTCTGCTGCAGACTGACCCGATGATGGCGGTGAGGTCGAAGGTCTCCCTGACGTCCAGTCCGATCTGCAGCCAGAGCTCGACTGGGGTCAGTGAGGTCCAGGTACTGCTGTCCACGTTGCCCCCCCCTGCCGCGCGCCCCCTGCGTCGAGATCTCCGTCTGCGCCAGCCTGGCTCCACCACGCTAGCGGGCGCCGCAGGACACAGGCATGAACACAGCAGGCAGTTCAGGAAGTGACTCACCGCAGCGGAGAGACTGGACAGCTCCACTCCCTGGAGGTGAGGACCAGAGTGAGACACACATATTACACTGACAGACAGATAGATACATACAGACAAATAGATATACACCTAGACAGATACTTACAGACACAGTACATACACACGCAGACACATACAAACACACAGACAGAGAGACCGAGCGGGTGTAGTGATGTGTCTCCCTGGGTTCTCTCACCTGCAGGTAGGTGTTGAGGATGCGCCTGGCTGAGCGGGTCACAGTCTCACTGATCAGGAGTCTCTGCCGGGGAGGAAGAGAGACAGTCACCCCCTGCTGAAGACCTCCCTCACCCAGCCACATTCAATACCATATATATACAGAACTGCATTAAAGCAGAATCTCCATCTATAGCAGGATATTAAGACCACCAGTCTTACTTTTAACAAAAGTAATAATTAATAGCCTTATGACCTTTTCTCTGTAATCAGCTGGATAGCTGGTAGAGTAGATTTCTGTTTTCCTGTTCTTACATAGACATGCTGGAGACGCTGCTTGTTCTCTGATTGGCTGATGAGCTCCGCGATCCGGCCCATGTAGCGCAGGTTGATCCCTCGCTGGTGCAGCGCCTCGGTCAGAGTGGCGCCATCTACTGGAACTGTGAGCTGGTGCAGGCAGTCTGAGACCTGAGGCGGGACGACAAATTAAAACTATCTGTAGTCGACAATGTAACGGGAGACAGCTTTCAGGAAAAAGTTCAGGAAACTTGTAGGAGGCGTTTTCCATGTGTGCACAATTTAGTTGAAGCAACGCAATCAGAACAAGCTTGATTAGTGAAAGCAGGGGGAAATCGCTTGACAGTGTTGCCTGCAACATTCAAAGCAGACAGATTTATGGCTACATTGACAGAGAGAGAGAGATGGATGAAGTGTACAGAGTGTCACTGGTACAGACAGAGACGGCGGAGTGATTTATGGTAAAGTAGTTCCTCACGAAGGCTGGGATCTGCACGGTCACCAGGAACACAGCGGCCTCCCTAAGCAGCCGTCTTTGTAGCCGCAGCGCCTCGCCCTCCGAGTCCGGGATACGCACCCCTGCCGGCAGACACGCACCGTGATGAAACCGGGCAACTTCTCATCCATTATACCAGACAGCCTACAATCCCATGTGCTTTGCAGGTCCCTACCTGGCTCGCTCGCGTCCGGGTTGAAGCGGATCTCGAAGACGATGTTGCTCACCGACCCCACGTCCCTGCAGGCGGCCCGGACTGCGTCCACTCCCCTGGGGTCTGCTGGACAAGCACACACACAACCAGGAGACCCGTGGTCAGCCAGCGCAGCCCCCCGCAACATACAGGGTCATCTTCACAGAAACCCCCAAAAATCATCTGTTACTGGGGCAAGAACTATCTTTGTATTGTATGTTCCCATAAACCAAACCCTTCCCCACTTCTAGTGGAGCCTCAGTATTGCTTGACTCCACCCTCCATCTCTCCACCCCATCTCTCCATCCTCTATCTCTCCATCCTCTATCTGTCTATCCTCTACCTCTCCACCTTCTACCTCTCCACCCTCCATCTCTCCACCCCTCTATCACTCCATCCCTCTCTCTCTCCACCCCTCTACCTCTCCACCTTCTATCTCTCCACCCCTCTATCTCTCCACCCCTCTCTCCTGGTCCCTTGGTCCCTTCCTCTAGCTCCCTCTCCTGCAGACAGGGGTCTCAACCCAGGTACTCTCTTACCATCCTTTGGGGAGACCCCTTTCACTCCCTCTCCTGAATCGTCATGTTTCTTCTCCTGGCTCTCCTGCATTCTCTCCATCACCAGGTTCATAAACTGAGTGTACCTACGAGAACGGGAAGAGATCTGCTATGATCAGAGCTGAGAGGCAGGTGTGGCGCAGTGCTTAGAGCTGAAGGAGGTAGGCAACGACATGTCATGACAGCAGCAGAAACTGGGACAGAAAACCTAAAAGCCGGACTCTTAAACACACTCACTTGTGTTGGATGAAACTCTCCACCAGCTCAGGCCTGAGACGGCAGAGTTTGTGTGGGAACTCCCGGGGGAATCCCAGAGAGGTGTACCCTGGGGGCCAGCCCTCTCCCTCTCCCTCTCCCTCTCCCTCTCCCTGGGGGAGGAAATTGAGGTCCGGGGGGAAGGTCTTGAATAGGTCCAGGATGTAATAGCGTCCGTCATTGCCCACGAGGCCCTTGCAGTCCGCGGAGGTGTACAGGGTGGTCTCGGAGCCGCTGGGCTGCAGGACACTGTGTCTCTGGATTCGTAGTGGCTTGGCGGCCACGCCCAGCAGCTCCAGGAACCTCCTGGTGGCAGCGGGGTCGCGTCCGGAGTCCGAGCCGCCGTAGCAGACACGATTGTCTCCCTCTCGCTCCAGGAGGCCGGGGACGAGGGCCTGTGCGCTCAGCTGGTACCCCCGGTAATCCAGCAGCGCCGTGGAGAGCGTGTGCAGCCCCTGCGCTCCGCTGTAGGCCTGCACCCCTGCCAGGTCCAGCCTGGGGACCGCCCGGGCCGCCCGCTCCCCTCCCAGAGACCCCCCCTCGCCGGCCAGGCTCAGGAACACGCCCCCCCACAGGAAGACGTGCAGACGGGGGTCCTCGCTGGGGTTTAGGGGCGCAGCGCCGCCGTCGATCACCGCCACAGCCCCTCGCACGGCTATCGACACAAAGTCACTGTTTACCTTTGAGGGAAGAGAAAGAGAGGCGCGGTCCAGATGAAGCATGCAAACCCTGATGACACTAGATTACTACACAGAACCCTGCAGCTGCAGCTCAGCTCCATCCTAGTGTAGCATTGCTTTGACAGAACCCTGTGTGTACAGCGCGGTCTCTACCTTGAATAACGCCCGGTCTCTGAGCAGCCTCTGAGCCAGGCTGGTCTGGGGAAGCTCTCGGGACGCCTGCAGCTCCTCGTTCCAATCCCGGGTCTGTGGGGGGAGAGAGGACACACCAGCACACCTTGAAAAAACTTATAAGCTCAGCTCCGTCTGGTCAGAAAACAGGTGCTTATTAAATGTCAAAATGGTTTTTTTAAAAACAAAAATAGCCCCCGTCTCTCCCCACCTGCCCCGGAGCCTGCTCCTCCCAGCAGCAGGAGTCCCAGTCTGTGCTGTGCACGATACTGGGGGCTATCCAGCTGTAGGTCTGATAGGGCGTGCCGATTCTCTCTAGCGGGTGAAGCTGTAACCTGTGGGAGATACAAACACAGTGATTATGGCAGGGCTGGCACAGCGAGTGTTGGCGAGGCAGAGCTGTGCAATCCTAGCAGCCCTGAGGGTTTGCGGGGCTGGGGTGTTGGGAAGGTGCAAGGGGAGGGGGGTTACCTCTTTCGGAGCAGCGCAGTGAAGCCCCTCTTGAAGGCCGGGCTGAGCTGGGCCAGCAGGTCAGAGAGGGAGTGGCTCAGCAGACTGGGGGAGGCGGCTTGGGGGTGAAACTCCTCGGGGGTGGACCTGGTTACAGGAGAGAGGAGAGCAGAGGAGATACCTGAGACACCTGCCCACCCCACTCCTGGTGCCACAGCCTCTCGCTTTTCTTACTGGTACCCGGATAAGTTCTCTGGATGGCTACTGGGCTTCCCTCCCATATGCTGGCTCTGGACTGTTTCCCAGTTTGGATACTGCAGTCCTCCTCAAGGTCCTGTTTTTTACAGCTAATCTGCCTGGTACTGAATGACTCCCAGTGTGTGAACTACAGGGGTACTGACTGGTTAATGTAGAAGCCGCGCGGGCAGGAAGTGATGTCAGCGCTCCGCCCCTCCACCGTGCGCACGCTCAGATACAGCAGGTCTCCATGTAACTTCCTGTTTCCTGGAGGCGGGCTCCACCGGCTGAGTGCCAGGGCCAGAAGGCAGGGGGCGGCCTGGGCAAAAGAGAGGGGGTTTGGGGGGTAGTTAATTTAAGAACCTTTATACAGGTAAACCTCTCAAACAGCAACACTTCTCAAATTCCGATTCCACATGATAATCAGTCCTCAGCTCTTACCACAAGACCACATTACTCTCAGTCCCTCAGCTCTAACCACAATGCCAGCCTCTTAACACCTAGACCGCACTCCGTCCCTACCAGGGTACCTTGCTGTCCGCACTGCCTGGCTGCAGAGGGAGGAGGGGCCGGTCCTTGGACCCGGGGAGGATGTGTCCCGGAGGGGGGCAGTCAGCAGGATCACAGCCCGGACGCCGGGGCTTCACCCCGCTGCTTCCAGGGACAGCCTCTTCTGAGAAGTGGAGGGAGAGCTGCACTGAGAGAGGCTTGTAAGAGTGGAGTCCGAGCTCCACCCTTCAACCTCAGCAGAATTGCTAGAGATCATAAACACTGCTTATAATAATTAAAAGTGACGGTTCTATAGCAGTCTCTTTAAGCCCACAGTTTATCTTTCTTGCATAACCACACCCACTTACCTCCCCTCAAAATCCCCCCACACCCCCCAGCTACCTGCCCACCCTCCCACCCCTCTACCTTGGCAGCCCCCTGAGGCGACGCTTGCCAGGAAGCTGAGGGACCTCCCTGCCCTCCCACGGAGGGCGTCATGAGGGTCCAGGCTCCGCAGCAGCTCCTGAAGGCGGGCGACATGCACCCGGGCGTCCTGGAGAGAGTAGGGCTCTGAGAGAGGGGAAGCGGGTCAGAATCAGGTCAGGGCTGGACAGGAGTGGTGCAGAAGCTGTGAGAATGTCAAGAGCACAACCCGAGATAATGAAACAGGCAGGGTCGGGTGAGGTCACAGTGTTACCCCAGAGGATCTGTGCCAGCAGACAAACATAATCCCTTCAATCATCAGTAGATGTCAAGAGTAACATGCACTGTGTGGATTGGAGTATCTGAGTGCTAGAACATGCAGTGAAACACGCTGCATCATTGCCAGCAGATCTTACTGAAAAGAGCCAACCCTGATAAAATAATGCAATTGAAATGCATAAAAAGAAAGGGTTGGAAGCTTTGGAGAACCTAACAGAATGGGCCAGGAAGGGCAGCTATAGAGGGGGCTACACAGACACTTACCTTCTATGAGTCTGAGCACAGCCCCGGGTGCGAGCCCCTCCACTGCCCCCAGCTCGCTCAGCGGGTCCAGCGCCACCCCCTGGAGCTGCAGAGAATAGCAGGTCCTCTGGCACGTCTCCTCACGCTCCCCCAGAGCGTGCAGCAGTGACTGAGCCAGCTCCCTGCCCCGCACCTGCACGGGTGAGTCACACAGCTAGTCACATGGGGAGATCAGAGACTGGCTGCTGCTTGACAGGTATAGAGACCAGAGGCAATACGGTCCTGTATTGAAAAGCAGACTGAAAACCACCACCCACCTGCAGCTCAAACAGCTCCACCCCCGGCACTTGGATCTTGACAGGAAACGCTGCGTCCTGCACCTCGACAAGCTCCGCCCCCTCGCCATCTCCCACGGCAACCTCCGGGCTCTCCTCTTTCCCATTGGTGCACGCCCGGTCATCTGTACATCAAGAAGAAAAATGAAGTTATAAGATATTAAAAACACTGTCTCTAGCTCCCGTCAGCTTGTGATGAATAGTGTAGAAGCATATACTCCTGAGTGACTCGCACAGGCTGGCTTCACAGGTGAACACTTCCAAGAGTTTATTCTGGGGACCCGTTTCAACTCCACGCAACGCCTTGAAAAACATTTGCCTTCAAGCATCAAGCATCACATGCAGTTTACAACTTCAGGTCTGTTTTAATAAGAGCAAATAACGACCAGCAACTTCAGACTTATCAGAATGAGCAAAAGCACGCCTCACAGAACAGCCCCTCTCCACACTAATACCCCTCACCGGTTATCTCATATTGAACAGCTCTGCATGGTTACCCTCCTTCAGTGAATGTGCAACGTGTCACATTGACTACAGCACGAGCCCTGAGCCCCGAGGCCACTCCGACAGAGTGAATCATGTTGGAACAGCAAGAGACAGGCTAGCCTCTCCATCGCCGGCAGCGTCCTCCTTTAAATCACAGCCACCCTCCCCCTGCGCTGGGCTGGAGGCCAGGCTGCCATGCTGGAGCCACACTTGAGAGTCGTGTTTGGAATCTGCTCTGTCTGAACAGTCTCTGCGGATCTCAGCAGCATTGTAAAACATTGTGTGTGGATCTCAGCAGCATTCTAAACATTGTGTGTGGATCTCAGCAGCATTGTAAAACATTGTGTGTGGATCTCAGCAGCATTCTAAACATTGTGTGTGGATCTCAGCAGCATTGTAAAACATTGTGTGTGGATCTCAGCAGCATTGTAAAACATTGTGTGTGGATCTCAGCAGCATTGTAAACACTGTGTGTGGATCTCAGCAGCATTCTAAACATTGTGTGTGGATCTCAGCAGCATTCTAAACATTGTGTGTGGATCTCAGCAGCATTCTAAACATTGTGTGTGGATCTCAGCAGCATTGTAAAACATTGTGTGTGGATCTCAGCAGCATTGTAAAACATTGTGTGTGGATCTCAGCAGCATTCTAAACATTGTGTGTGGATCTCAGCAGCATTCTAAACATTGTGTGTGGATCTCAGCATTCTAAACATTGTGTGTGGATCTCAGCAGCATTCTGCATTTTCATGGCTTTGCACTTTTCACATGCTTATACTATGCATTTATCATTGTTTCTTTTTGAACATGCTCAATCAATCATACCTCTCTGGGCTTTACCACAATATTACTGTGTAGTATTACACTTTTCTATGCTTTTACCATAGTAAACTCCTAGAAGGTATTTGTTAATATGTTGCAGTATATATTATATGTTGTATATCAAATGACCCTTGCTTACATGTATTGCGTTTCTTCAGTTCACGTGCAGTATTGGTTTTCCTCATGAGACCTGAATGATGGTTTAACCAGCAGCTCTTACCTGTTCCTACCTCTGCCTGGGAAGGTGGCTTCGCACCGGAGGGACCCTCCTCGCTGTCACTCATCATTCCTTCTCAAAACCACGTCCCGCTGTACAGAACCCTGACTGCGCTGGAAAGTCTCTCTGAAGCTGTACTGTCCTCTCTCACTCTCTCTAGCTGTGTGGCTGGCAGCAGCCTTTCTCCCTTCCCACTTCACTCAAGTCTCTCTCGTTCTCCCAGTGTTCATGGGGACCCTGCTAGCTCCGAGCTCTCCTTACCTATATGCAACAGGGAGCAGTGGGCGTGGCCTCCTCTCCCTTATATGGACAGCTTGATGTCTTTGGACGCGCTGCAGCTGTCAGAATGCAATGTCATTTAATGTAGGATCAGCGTGTGCCCCCAGGTCCTCAGCAGGTCTGTACAGCTCTCCCCAGTGCAGGAACACTTTGCAGCCCTCGGGAGCATCATGGGGCAGATCTAGCAGGCTCCTCTCCAGTGCACAGTTTCAACCTTTTTGTTATAAATGATCAGTTCAATGTCAGTTCAAGGGCTGTTTCTCGACAGGTTTATATGTAGAACGTCGTATAGGTGCTGTACGATATCAGAGGATATCCACTTCACATCAGTGGCTTTACTACAAGTGGCCAAACTGTGCTTGAGAAGGTGAAAATCAGCTTGTATCTCACACAGCACCCTATACAATATATATAGAGAGAGAGATATATTATATCTAGGTATTAAGAATAATTAAATGGTACAGAAAATTTTAACGTGACATAATTTCCAAGAAATGTAAGATTGCTGTACGACATCAAAATCAAGGTCTTCTTGATCCGGCAGTCCAATCTGCTCGTCTCGTCAGCTACACTGTGCCTCACACAAGGTGCAGACAGAGTGCTGTACCCCCTAAAACAGAAACCAACACACACCAGACATGCGGCTAGTGCAAAACAAGATTTTATTTGATCCATAACCTCAAACAAGGTCTCATTCGTGTTGTATGTGTGGCATCTATACACAAAATAAGACATACTGGAATTTAGAAAAATCCTTAACAGTGCTAGATTGATTTCCCATACAGGATTTATAATCGAAGTCGGAATGTAAAAAGAAAATACAAAACTGCAGGCAGGGTTATCGGTGGTCGAGGTGGTGATTGTCTCCAAGCAGCTCAGCGGGGGGCCAGCCTCAGCTTTGCTGCTCTCCAGGTAGATAAAACTGCCCCTCCCGGGTTTGACACAAGCAGTCTCAATCTCTGAAGCGACTGGTAATGCGATGACCCGGAGAGACACAAGTCAGGGTGATGAGTGTCAGTGTTTTGTGATTAGAGTCTGTCTGCATGTCAGCAGTACAGACACATTCCAGGGAAAGTGGCGTTCATGAGACAGGACGCCTGCAGCACTGCTTCAGTCATGTGACACGAGAACGTTCCACAGCTCTCAAAGGGGTGACCTACTCTTACTTACTGCTGGACGCCCAGCTGAAGAGAAAAGACTGGCTTAGCCCTTCAGGTTCGGAGGTTTCTCGCTTTTTTTTTTTTAATACAAATTTATACAATACAGTCTTTTGAGATTTCCCTAAACACCCGTTTAACAATGCTCCCCCTTTCAGAGCTCCCCGGTTTAAATTGAAGAGAGGGGAGGGAACCCCACAAGGAACACTGTACACAATAAAAATCTTTAAAACCCTCACAGGCAGGTGAGGTCTCCACACAATCAGATCAGTCCTTCACAAACGCAAGGCAGTGCAGTGTAGAGCACACAGGCAGGGCTCCTGCCTCTCTGAGTGCACACAGCCTCTACTCACACACGCACGCACGCACGCACGCACAGCCTCTACGCACGCACCACGCGCACGCACACACACACACACTTCTCTCCGCAAGAGGCAGGACGGGTGTTTGAAATCTGTCCACAAGGCGCTGGTTCACTGCTCTGGTCCACTTTGTGATAGATGGTTCTCTCCCATGATGATTGAATTAAAAAAAAAAAAAGTAAAAGAAATTAAAAATAACACATATTCCAAACAGCTGCGTGGAAGTGCTGTGGGCCGGGCCGGGCCGGGCCGGGGCTGCACGTCGGCTGGAATCGGACACTGCGATTCGGGACTCTGTGTTCTGGAAAAGAAACAAGTGTGAGTCGCTCACCCTGCACACTGCTGCGCTGCTTCTTATAGGGGCCTGCGCGGAGGGGGGTTGCTGATTTTTAGCTCTCTTACATGGATCAGTCTTACTGATCTGTAATGTGATTCAATAGTAAAATATACAACACAATAACTGCAAGTTAAAATACTGTATGACAGTGCAAATGCAAATATATTGTGGCATGCATGATTGATACTAAAGAAACTGCAATGCCCTGAATTAAACTAATGTAAAAGATCCTAAAGAAACTGCACATGTGTGATTTGGGTTTCGTATAGGCTTGCAAACTCTAAAGAGATATAAAGGATATGTACAAACCTGCTTCCTCCCCGCTTCACCGCTGAGTCTCTGATGTGTTCTGCAACGCCTGCAAAATGCGCATCAGACTCAGAGTTAGTTAAAGGGGGCAGTGATGCACATTTCAAACAGTTCCATTCAACTGAACATCTATGTTTATGAGCATTTATGCAAAATAAAACAATACATATAAAAACAAAAACAAGAAATGAAAAATGGCGTGGCTGCATTCAATGAAAAAACAAACCAAAACAACCCCCAGGTACATTCAGATGTCAGTTTGGTTTTGTCACCTTTGCAGAAACCCTGTGGTGAGCTGTCTATCCGCTCACAAATCAAGCAGCGCCCAGCACAGGAAACCAGGGCAAGCACCTCCATGCAGCTCCAGATCTGAGAGAGACGTTCTGAAGCGAGCGCACGGTTTCACTGACACCCACCTCATCCACCCGCTTCACAGATCTCCTAAAGTCAAACGCTGTTCTAGCAATTTAATTACAAAGGTGCAGATTTATACTAATGAGGAACGAGAAACAAACAATAAAGTGGATCCACTTGGGTCTCACAGAGAGTGTTTACCGGCTCGGACAACACACTAAAAACAGGTGTGGTTCAAACTCAAATCAGCAGCACAGTATAAATAAGACCGGTGTGTGTTTCTTAATGTGGACTGAGGGAGAAGCATTGGCAGGAGGTTCTAAGCTATTCCACAATACCATATTTCAAACCACAGAAGGAAAGATTATCAGATTCCATCTTCATCCTATCTGACCTGGACAATCAGAAGAGCGCCCCCTTCAGGAAGCTGAGAGCACGTGCAGGAATATTAAATCTGTTAAGAGAGGAACACCCCCCCACCCCCCACAGCTCTTTACTGAGACAGTGTGAACAACACGCAGAGCATTCCCCTCGGGACACAGAGAGACGCGGCTCTCACAATTCACAGGGCTTGTTATCTTGCTAAAGCCTTCTCTCGTTGCAGTGTGCTGCAGAGGCTGTGCCTGGATTCACGCAAGCACAAATACAGACACGGTATCTGCATCTGGAAACAGACAAGAATAATTACATGAAATCCAATAGGTCAGGCCTCAGTTCAGCTTTCAATCAATAAACAAAACAATTACTTAACAAGCCAGAGACGAGCCAAAACAAATTAGCAAAAACAAAAACACCAACCACACCAGCAACCCAGAGCCACCAATGAAAATCGATGACTAATTCATTTGCGGTTTTGAAAGGCTGTCCGATTCTTGCGTCTGGCAGTGAAAAGGAAGCAGCAGGGATCTGCTATTGCAACACAGCGCTGGCTGTTTTCTATCAGTGTGTGCAAACACAGACCCACACAGAAATGTGTTCACAGTGCTACAGGTCTCGCTCACCTGATGCTGTCCTTTTAAATTGGCCGGCGTTTTAAAATCTCCCTTCATTACCTGAAAAACAGAAAAAAAAAGTCACGTCTAGGCAGCTCCCTTCACGATGTGCCGATCAAAACATCCTATTGGCACAGTGCCACTTTAACCCACTTCTCTGGTCACGGGTAATCTGGCTACTTGTCAAGAATCGAAAGGATTATTTTTCCATACTCCCCCTGCTACTCAATAGATGCCTTGAGAGACTAGGCAGCTGGTGTTGTGAGCCCCCCCCCCTCTAGTGGAGCTGAGTGGAACTGCACCCAGACTAGCCCTGCCAAGAAGTGGTGCAGTCCGAAATCTGAAGGGAGCAGAACGCCATTAAAATATCGATTTTCCTAAACAAGAATTATTATACCAATTCCCATTTCATTTGTATACTGAGCTTCTAGTAACACTTCTAATAGGCTATGCATTTATCACAAAGTGTCTTTGTCCATCTCGTCACAATGCTTTACTTTATTTAGGAGTCTGTGGCTTCGTTGCGCTGTTGCTGCTGTCGGCTTTGTCAGCATTTCTAGCCTTCTTAAAGAAGCAGTTGGTAACAGAAGACGTTCTTAATGCTCTTTCCATTGCATCAAGAGGACTGACTGACTGCACGAGACAGTTGTGTGGGAGGTGCGAGTCATGTGACTTTGCCTGCCTATGATGCGAGTTCCAGCTTGACTACAGCCCTGCTGAAGACCCTTTAGAGACCACGCCTACCCGCTGAGTGTTATTGACCACGAGGGGGTCCGGGCTGCCGTAGTTGGGCGGGTTGGCGTTGGGGTCGTACCCGAGCCGGGTCAGCATGGGCGCGATCTCGGCCATGTCCATCAACACGTCCACAGGAATGTGCCCCACCCACTTGGACAACGCCTCCAGATTCACGGGCTTGATCACCTGGTCCGTGGAGCGCTCGGTCCTGCAGAGGCACAGCAAACAGCACACACACACACACACACACACACACACAATGAGCGAGGCAGCGCCAGCACAGAACTGTCACAACACTCAACAGAGATCCACTTAGAAACTAGAACACAATCTTAACTAATTCACTCAGCTCACAATCTGATCGGCACGGGGACCGGGGAGACTTTACACTGACCTCAATTAGACATACCAGACCTCAGTGTAATTAAACCTGAAACAGAAGAATCTGCATGCATGAATGAACACTGGGATTAGGGATATAAACACGTGGCTGAGAATAATCAGCATTCCTGGGGCCTCTGTGGTATACAAGCAATAGTCAGCTGTAGAATGGTTAGCATAGAGGAGAACTCAGGAGCGACAGACAGGTTTCTAGGAGCGCTCAGAATACCAAAGTTACACAGAAAACAGAAGCAACAACACAGCGAGAGCCGCGTGTCCTTAATGAACGAGGCCCATTCCATGGTACGCATGTTACAGCGACATTAGGGGCTCTGGAAATCACATAGCTTTTGGCTATACAACTTTAAAAATGTATGTGTCACGGCACGTTCTCAGGCTTTGTGCCAATGCAGGAGCTCCAAACTGTAACACCCGGAGCGTGGAATGGGCTGCGCGCGTGCGGGCCCCTTACTTGGAGAGGGAGACTCCGCCAGGCTTGCCGATGGCGTCCTCGTGGTGCAGCACGGCCTCGTCCCAGCGGATATCCAGGAAGCGCATGATCTCCTGCATGGACCTGCGCGGGTGCAGCACCAGCTGCTCGTAGTGCACCGGCTTGCACCGGGACGGCCCCACCTGCAGGCACTGCGAGTACATGGCCTCCACTGCCTTGTTCCACTTGACCAGGCAGTCGCGATAGCTGCTCAGGTCGAAGCCGGCGATGGTCACCTTGCGGCTGATCATGGAGTGCACCGAGGCCCGGCCGTCGCGGAGCAGCAGCAGGAACCTGGAGTTGGGGAACAGGTGGGAGAGGTAGAGGGAGGACTTGAGGGTGAAGGGGTCCTTGTTGCAGAGGTACTGGGCCGGCTCTCCGTGCCGGGCGATCACCTCCAGGATGAAAGCCCGCACTGCGGAGTCCAGCACCTGGTCCGTCACTCCCGCCTCGTCCAGCCTCATCTTCTCCCGCTCGGACTTGGACCAGGCCTGGCGCATGGCCAGCAGACGCGGGATGATGCGGGTCTCCTCCCCGCAGCGGATCTCGGGGTGCGCGTCCAGCATGGCCCGCATGAGGGTGGTGCCGCTACGAGGGACCCCGCCCACGAAGATCAGCGGCATGTCCTTGTTGTAGTGGTACTCCACGCGCTGCCAGTCCACCATCGACAGGCCATCCTGCTCCGGCTGCATCACCGCCCCCGAGCCCTTCCTGTACGCCTCCTCCCGCTGGCACTCCAGCACCTGCTGGCATACGTGCGCCATCAGCAGCATGCTGGCCACGCAGCCTGCCGCCACGGCAACCCGCCTGGTGGAGATGCGCATACCCCAAAAAACACGAGGCTCTCCACTCGAGTTTGAACACTACTGTCCCACCATCAGCGATGAGCTTCTAACCATCGCAGATCTAGAGGGGAGAGAGAGAGAGAGAGAGAGAGAGAGAGAGATCATGTTACTTCACTTATCCTTGTTTAATCAATTGCTATTGCCATGCGAGTTAAGAGAGGAGGGCGCATGCAGAGATGAAGCACCGCATGTAATTAGTTTTATTTTTGTGCAGACCTGTACAAATGAAACGATTGCACAAGGAGAATGAAACACTGTATTCACTGCTATTCAGATCTTGAGCAAGGTACTTTACCCAGATTGCTCCAGTAAAAACCCAACTGTATAAATAGGTAATTGTATGTAAAAATAATGTGATACTTTGGAAGTCGCCCTGGATAAGGGCTTCTGCTAAGAAATAAATAAATAAATAAATAAATAAATAAATAATAATAATAATAATAATAATAATAATAACAATAATAATAGAAAAACCAGGCTTTCAGTAAGCGGACAGTAGACTCCTCATGGAGTAGCATATGAAATGCTTTCATTTTTACACTAAATGAGTTTTGGCTAGTCCAGAGTTTCAGAGAATCAGGTCTTGGTTAATCAACTGGCAGCTGGACTTGCATTGGTATATTTAAACTATTTATTTATAGACTTTAAAAGATTGCTTTTCTATCATTCAGCAAAACAAGTTACTGTAAACCACCAGAACCAAACAGAAGCAGGTAGTAAACCCCAAGCCATTAAATATCATTTTTACAACAACCTTCGTCTTGCCAGCTCGTCTCCAACAGCAACTGAAAGACTTCCCATCCCTTAACTGAGACAGATGGACCTGGTCTCTGCTCCAGCTGAACAGCGGCAGAGTGAGTCACTCCTCCTCCTGCTCTGCTCCGTGCAACACGCAGATCAAGTGCTCCCTTATTTGCTCTTATCAAGACCCCTTGCTTCCACACGGCATTGCTATTTGTTCTATATTTAAAGTACCTCATTTGTAACGCATGGCCGTGTCACAAAGCTGCTTAATTTACAAATATTTGTTTTCAATAGATTGCACCTTATACGCAAGCAATGCAACAGGATCACCAGGGACAGCAATAAATTCCAACAAGACGCAAAACACTCCTTTGTTTTTTCGTTGCCGTTCAGTAATTTTAATGCTACCCCTGCTTCTGGGTGGGCTGCAGCACTAGCACTCCAGTTGAGAGCTCTACTTGCTGTTCTCTATCCTGATCCAGATAAGGCTCAGCACAGTAATCCGAGAGCTGGCCTTCAATTACTTCCACACTCCAGAGAGCGAGTAGACCACAAGAGCCCAACACACAGCGTTTCAGCTCCGTGAGCAGCATGGGGATTGAAGTCTCCTCCAACATCGATCCAGCCGCTTACCAGCACAGTATCCGCTGAGCGCCATGCTGCCAAACATACTGTCACTGCACTTGCTTCTCTGGAACAGTGTCCTGGCCAAGAGAGTCACGCCCTCGTCCAGGATCAGAGATCTGGAGTGGCACTCCCTGGCGACATCTGGAGTAAGCGTGTTTCAACAAGATTGTGTGTCATTACAGAAATGACAAGAGCACGTTATAAACACTCGCGATTTCTCTCCCTGCGCCTTCCCAGAACGGGCTGTACAAAAAGGACCCCATTCGTTAATCACTTTGAAATCACGCTGAAATAATGCAGCAAACTTCCACATGCTCCTTTCCTTACAGAAGATACTTTCGATAAAACTGCGCTGCCATCAGCGAATACAAAGCCCTGGAATGACGACTCCTTTGGCTTTCTTCTGTGTAGACTGCCTCCTCTCTCTTTCCCTTTCTATCGTTCTCTTTGCTTTCTCTTTCTGTCCTGCATCTGGTTTGCCTTTCATTCTGTTTAGTATACTGGGCTGTTCCGACATCACTGATCCTTGCTCTGCGTTTGTGTAACACAAAATGAAAACGGAGTGTGCAAGGCGTTTGCAGTGTTAATGTTTTCACCTTCTTTGTTGTTTGGGGTTATTTTTTTTGTTCCTACACCTGATCTTCTGGCTCAGCACACTCGAGGACTATTCAGGCATCCCTAAATTCCTGTCCGGAAGACTTGGGCTGTGCTGTGAAGTGGAGCCCCAGCAATTACTACCTGCAACAGAAGAGTCGGCTCTGGGTCTCAGTTCAGTGCACACGACTGGTTTCAATCTGCCTGCTTTAAGCCATGTGCGTCCAGGTGTGTAATTACAAGAGAGACGCAGCCCTGAGACTGCAACCCTTCATACAGCACAGGGCCTGGATGCAGAGCGAGTCCCCAGGAAGAGCATCGCCTTCATCAGAATAATTTTTTTTTTTTGCTGAAGACACTTTAAAGAAATGGAGCAGCTCTATGCGGTGTGTTCAGTCATTAAGGGCAGCAGTGTGGAGTAGTGGTTAGGGCTCTGGACTCTTGACTGGAGGGTCGTGGGTTCAATCCCAGGTGGGGACACTGCTGTTGTACCCTTGAGCAAGGTACTTGACCTAGATTGCTCCAGTAAAAACCCAGCTGTATAAATGGGTAATTGTATGTAAAAATAATGTGATATCTTGTAACAATTGTAAGTCGCCCTGGATAAGGGCGTCTGCTAATAAATAAATAATAATAATAATAATAATAATAATAATAATAATAATTAACAGGAAGCAAACTGAACTGGCTGCCAGGTTCCTGAACGTGACAGGGAGTGCATCAGGAAAGCAAACGCAGGCTAAAAAAACAAAATCTGTGATAAGCGATTTTCCGAGTAATATCATAAACGCTGACCTTTAAAAGTCTCCACCTCCCTGGAGTCAAACTGTAATCACACACACAAAAAAAAAAGAATATTACTAAGTAAATAAAATGCTTCTCGTAAAACTAAAACACAAGGAAGGAAATTAAACTGTGCCTACATCCTGGACAGAAACTCCCCTTCAGACTGCGATGGAAAATGAAGCCCTTGTGAATCTGCCTGCCTGGTAATCCTGGAGGATGTCTAAACTGATGTGGAGAACAGGCGCCTGTGTGTTCTCACCAGCACTAAATCACATCAGCAATGTCACTCCCTTCCAATTCCATCGGAACTTGACTGGCTTCAGAACTGATTTTACAACCTGGCCTCTGGCTTTCAGGATTATCCCTGGATCCCTGCCTCTGCACCTGACCGCGCTCTGAGTATCCCAGACTCCGGCTTGCTGGGAATTCAGGGACGCTTCCCAATAGGAAAGAGCCGCAGCCAGGAGCGTATCCTTTAGATCACAGAAAATAAAACAAGTGTACCCTGGCATCTTTCCTTGTCAAATCATTTCTTATTAGATAGTAGCAAGTCAGGCTGCTTGAGTAGATCCCCTTCAGTAAGCAGATCCCTTTGGCAGCGATTTTTGAAATGCAATTTAATTTTTAAACAGTTTGTGTGAACTCTATGGAGTTCGAGAAGTTGCCCTGTCAAAACTTTGAAAAAAACATGATTATAAAATAGATTCACAAATAGGAAACGTAATGTGATGCAATCCTACACACAGTGACTGAAGGGGATATGAAACTGTGTAATTACACCCAAAACAATAGCCTGCTGTTCACCAAAATATAATACAAAATAATAAGAATGATAATGAGAGTCTGCAAATCCCAAATCTCTTCTGCAGGAGGATTTCCGACCACAAGGACCCACCCTTCCTGCAAGCAAGGGGAGCAGGGCCCTTTCACTGACCCCCCCGAAGGCTTCATTAACCCAGCACTGCAGGGTCAGTCTCTCTGTTTGTTTGACTGGAGCCACCCTACACTCCAGACTGAGTTTCATCTCAGACCAGGGGCTCGCTGTTGCTCCGGGAGCTGCTCCTTATTGATTCTTCCCTTCTGGTAGTTTCTCATTGCGCAGCTTGAATCGCTCAGTATCACGGAGGACTGACCCAGACTGAAACACTAAGCCAGAGAGGACGGGGGCGGGGTGGGGGTGGGGAGGGATTTCTGTTTTTCTTAAACAAAAGTTGTTTTTTTTTTAAATCATGCTTGAAATGTCTCATTAAAAAAAAGGTAGCTAGTTGTCAATAACTTTAAATACGTCTCCATCCAAATGAAGTAAACTGTCCAGAGAACACAAAGAGAAGTCTTGTGACTGGCAGTGAAACTGTGAAGAGAGCAAGAGAGCCCCGTGGAGCCCTGCTACCCCAGGAGCCTCGCCCCCGGCCCATGCGCTGGAGGGCTGGTCAGCAGGAGTTTGGTACTTGATGCCTGGGTGCTGAAGCGGAGGGTTTAGTAGCTGACCTTCAGAGAGCTCTGGGCTCAGTTCCACACTGACTGCTCAGCTGAACCGCTCTTGTGTGGGATGCTTTCCCGTGTGACTGATCGAGTACTGTTAGACGCTGTCACGTGGGAAGTGTTTTGTGGTTAAAGGACTCGATTGCTGCTGAATACAGGCATCCTGTCCAAGCCTACAGGCGGGTGGTTTGTGAGAGCTGATCACATGATCTCAGTGTGACAGTGCAGTCCAGCTCTCTTAAGCAATTAAGCTGGTATTGAAATGTCTCCCTTTTGGATTTCACGTTAGATACGGCACATCAGACAGAGACAGAGAATTCCCCAGCACCAGAACCACAGAACAGCGTCGAGGAGGATTCCTGCCAGACGTGAATCTGTTTGAAAAAGCAGCATGCGATTCCACTGGGGCTGTACAGCAGGTGACCCAGCCTACACACACCTACACACCCACACCCCCACTTCCACACCCCACTTCCACACCCCACACACTATGCTCTCTATTCATGGCCTCTTTTTGCAGAAAGTAGACAGCATTAACATTTGGCAATGAAAGACAAACAGTAAAGCTGTTGTACTGCATCCAGTACAGAGATGGAAAGAAGACTCTTATTGCATAGCAGTTTGATCCATTCCTGGTTTTACTAGGAGTTTAATAAGACCCACCTGAGCTTATATGAACACCTGGAATGGGTGGATCTGCTTTGCAACAGGAGTCTTATTTTTATCCTCGCAGTAATGTACAGTTCAGCGCACAATTAACAGCCCCCTGAATAATCGATGTCAAAATATTAGATCAAGTGAAGGTCACAGCAAAGAATTCAAGAAAATCAGTCAATCATTGACTCAATCAAACAACTGATGAAGTACAGCTCACAGGATTGTTGGTCCCAGGACAGATCAATAACAGATGAAAGCAGTCAGTGAGCGTCAATGAGAGAGGAGAATCGGGTCCCTCTGGGGGGGGGGCAGCTCCTATCCTCCTGGGGCTCTTTGTCACTCTTAAATGACAGCGAGCAAATTAGTGTGTCGTCTCCAGAGACAACAAGTGTATCAAGCACACCATGTGATCCAGTGGAACTGCAGCCAGCCATACAGCTCAGTGTTCCTGCAGCCACACGCTTTCCTGGATCACTGCAACACAAGGGCAGGCAGGGCCAAGAAAATCCTCTTCTTAACCACATCGACTCTGTTTTGCACACGCCGTTTTCAGTAGAGCGATCTTTACTTGCAGTTGTGTGTTAATCACTCTGCTGTCTTCAGTCACCTCTTACAGCCAGGGCATAGGAACCAGAGCCCCAGACTTCAGTGCATTTCAAACTCACACAGCAGCAGCCAGCCATCCTCCAGCAGACTGGGGACGCGACACTCAGGCAGGCTTAGATTCAGTTAAAGATACAAAGACAAGTCACAACAGGGGGAGTTTCTTTGATTGCTGTCACAGTCACACTAGGATTCCTGCTGAGCAAGAAAAGAGGTTACCTCGCCTCTGAGACCAAGCACAGCACTGGGAAATTTCCACCACACGTCTGGAAACAACTGACACTTAATACAGAGCGTGTAGTCCAGTAAGCCAGGTTTACAACTGATCACACGGTGAAGAACAATCGCTGTGTGTTAGAAACATTAGAAACAAGGAACCGTTTCAGAACTCAAACACAAGTCTGATTCTGTTGCTAAGAGACCATTAAAAAAAAAAAAATCTTACCAAAGTCCCTTGCAATTGTAATCTAGAAGCTTGAGAACCCAGTTACATGACAAACAGCAGCTTCAAAGAGCTGGCCAAGCACAGACCCCTTCCCATTCAGAGCAGCGCTCTCCACTCCTGCCATCGTAACAAGGGTTCATCCTGACCAACAATGAAGCCTCTCTCTCCTCTCAGAGCACAGCAATCCTCTCAGAGCTTACAAATACATCAGACATTCTGAGCACTGCTAGCATGTGTGTGAAGACATTGAGAGAGTCGAACAGTGTGAATGAACTGATTACATGTCTCTTAATAATAATAATAATAATAATAATAATAATAATAATAATAATAATAATAATAATAATAATAATTCCTCTGGAATCTTTGGAGATTGGAAAGTCGTACCAGAGACAGAGAATAGAGGAGGGAACGCTGGAGCTTGGAGGCACAGATTTGAAAGAGATCAGCTGAGCCGTGCCGGGTTTGTGCAGCCCGTTCAAGGGGAAGATATTTCTTATCTCAAGTGCCTTTCCTGTGACCTAGAAGGAGAAATCCAGAATTACAAAAACCCTTTCTAAACCATCACAGGCCTGATGGCACCACCCACACAGTGGAATTAGAGAAAGAAAATTATGCATCTAAAAAGCAATGACTAATAACTTAAAAGGCTACAAATGACCGTAGCAAAGCTAATGTGCTTTCACATTGGGCGCTGTATCTGGATGTAACGGTGATGGGACATTACAGAAGTGCAGTAATGACACAGCCAGCAGCTTGGCCTCGCTCCTCAGAGACAGCTTCAGAAAGGGACCCCGCTGATAATGAGGGCAGACTGCAGCTCCCTTCAAGGCGCAAACAGAAAGCTTAATGGCAGAGTTGGCCGTGCAAGACACAAAGCAATTTGCACAAGGCATATAATCCACCCCAACTGCCCCACTTAGACTGACCATAATCAATCCAGGAAAAGAGAGCAGGCAGGCCTCATTAACACTGAGAGGGGTGGGGGGCATTATTCAAGACCAGAGGGGAGCAAGATGAGGGTCCCCCACACCCCCCGCCAACCCTTCTTAGTTCTTATTTTCATATGTTTACACACAGCGCTAAGACAAGGCAGGACCTCGAGGTCCTGCCTGGACTGAAATCCAGTATTTGAATATTGCATTGGTATTTGAATATTGCATTGGTATTGCATTGGGATTTGAATATTGCATTGGGATTTGAATATTGCATTGGGATTTGATATTGCATTGGGATTTGAATGTTGCAGCGTTGGTTTCAGTGTTGGTTCTCTTGCTCAAACACACACAGAGCTGGCCTGCAGGACTGGCTCGTCTCGTCTCCTCCCAGACTGAGTCGCGCTCCTGCTCCTTGTAAAGGGCACAGGGGGGTCAGGTCCCGCTGAGCCGATAGGATTACACAGCCCTGCAGCCCCCCTCTGCTTCAAGCACAATAGGCTCCTGTGAAAACCATCAGCTGCTTCTGCCCCGCATACAGGAACTCATTTACAAGCACTTTCACTGGAGCACCCCTTCATCACGCACACAAACACAGGAATACATTACTGCTCAATGCCTTAATGAGTTTCAACAGCTAGCTAGGAGCCATCATCCAACACACACACGCACACGCACGCACACAAACAAACACGCGCGCACACGCGAACGTGCACACGCGAACGTGCACACGCACGCACGCACACACACGCACGCACACACGCACACACAAACCCAACCACCAACCACTTAAAACTGAAGCTTTTTGAAGTGACAGAGTTTCATTGACTGTATGCAAGTATGCATCTACATATGCACACAGGCTTCCATGGGTAATGATAATCTGTTGCAAAGCAGTTTCACCTATTCCAGGTTTTACTATGAGCTTGATTAGCTACAGTGTATAGGTGTGTTTTATTAAACTCATAGTAAAACCAGGAATGGATCAAACTGCTATGCAATGAGAGTCTTATTTCTAACCCTGCATATGTATATGGAAAACACATATGTGAATTTAGTGGTTATGAAAAATGAGGGACTAATTGTAATAGCTCATCAAGACCTGGAAGGGGAGGGGTATTAATCCCTCCCTCGTCAATAAACAAACCCTATTTAAAACAACATCTCTTTCCCTACTGCAGCGAGGGGGGGGGGGGGGGGGCTGTCTGTCCCTTTTCATCCTCCGTCACGCCTGCTCGGTTTAGTGATAAAGAACGACTCCGGTTACATAACGCTCAACATGAAAAAAATATTCCCTGTCGTCTAGCAGCTGAGCTCCGTCTCAACCCTGAAGCATCCTTCCCTTTCCATCTGCTGCAAACCGGAGAGTGAGAAAAATATATATATATATATATATATATGTATGTGTCACCAGGCTAAATGCACATTAGGCTTCAGTTTTACACAGCCTGCAGTTTTAAGGGCTTTTAAGGCAGGACTGCCCACACTTCTTATTGAAATCTTGTGTGAGGCTGTCAGGAATCAGGCTCTGGTCAGCAAAAACTCACATGGCTGCGTCAGGACCTGGAAACAGCACAGGATCCCTGCACCCCAATACCCATCAACCCTGACTCTATCACTCGATTCTGCAGGACTAACAGGTGAACATGTGAAAGCACTTAGTGATCAGAATTCGGTTTATGCCTTGCATGCTAGTCAAACAATAAAAACAAACTATCATAAAGGGCCGTAGGTCTGCAGAATCGCTCTGCGAAAGACTGAAACGTTGACAGCGCTACAGAAGGAGTAGCCTGCAAGACCTTCAAGGTGAAGAGATTCTTTTGGGAAGCCTTCAGGGGAGCGTGTGTGCAGCGGTGCTCAGATCTTTTTCCATGGGCCGTTCCCAAGCAGCCCCCCGTGAGAGAGCAGCTCAGGCGGGGGGGGGGGGGGGGGGGGTCCCGCAGGAGTGCTTTGCCACGGCCAGCACAATAAACCCAGCCGGCAGGGCCTAATTCCCTCAGTTACCGCAACCACTAAATTACACAAACCCAGGAGGCTCAGTTTTCAAGCAACTGCATTACGCTGGCAGAACATCAATATCTCTTTTCCAATTGTTCCCCCAACAGCTGAGAGAGCTCAGCTCGCTGCTGGCACACGAGGAACCTGAAATAAAAGCAACCCATCTGCCAACAGCGGCAGACTGAAGAGACTCCAGTACAGGCTTCAGATTAACTACGAGGATGAAATCACGAGCAAGCACTGTGAAAGCACTGCAGCAAAGAAACTGCAATTCAACCGTGCAACCTTCAGACAAACACTGTAGCTTTCAAAAAGGGGAGCTTGCAGAAGCGTCTTACAAAAAGAAAAAAATACGTGCATTTTTTTGTACTGCAAAGCCAGAGGAAGCTGAGCATTAGCATCGCACACGCACAACCACACTGTCTCTCGCTGTGCCGTAGCAGAATCAAAGAGCCACATGGCAAGGCACACGAGAAGAATGATCCAGGAGGCATTCTGCCTGAAGAGCTCCGTCTTACAGGACAGGACAGTCACACTGACAGCAGCACGGGAGCACAAGAACTCGCAGGATTCTGCAAAAGAGTGGCTCTGAATTGAACAGGAAGCAGCCACTTCCCATTCAAGCAGCGTCTCTAATAAACTGCTAATGAGAAAACAAACAGACTGAACACACGTAGCGATCAGGCCAGCATGGCCCGGTTACTGTTAAGTGGTATACCACTCTGTCACCTATTTCTTACAGCTGCAGTACACCATAAATACACCTCCATGCTATTTCGTTATTTTCAATTTAGAGCAGTGAAGCAATCCATAGTAAAGTACATCTGCCAAATCAGAAATTAAACGTATCTGTGAATTATCGACTCATGCAACAGAAAGTGAGCTACATCCCCACTTTCTTCTGGTGTTTTTGAGTTTCGTTATGGCTCATTTTGTGTTCTCTAGGTGTGAAAAGCGACACCACATGTTCTCTAAGTGTGAACCGACAACTACGTGTTCTCTAAGTGTGAACCGGCACTGCGTGTTCTCTAAGTGTGAACCGGCACTGCGTGTTCTCTAAGTGTGAACCGGCACTGCGTGTTCTCTATGTGTGAACCGGCACTGCGTGTTCTCTAAGTGTGAACCGGCACTGCGTGTTCTCTAAGTGTGAACCGGCACTGCGTGTTCTTTAAGTGTGAACCGGCACTGCGTGTTCTCTATGTGTGAACCGGCACTGCGTGTTCTCTATGTGTGAACCGGCACTGCGTGTTCTCTAAGTGTGAACCGGCACTGCGTGTTCTCTAAGTGTGAACCGGCACTGCGTGTTCTCTAAGTGTGAACCGGCACTGCGTGTTCTCTAAGTGTGAACCGGCACTGCGTGTTCTCTAAGTGTGAACCGGCACTGCGTGTTCTCTATGTGTGAACTGGCACTGCGTGTTCTCTAAGTGTGAACCGGCACTGCGTGTTCTCTAAGTGTGAACCGGCACTGCGTGTTCTCTATGTGTGAACTGGCACTGCGTGTTCTCTATGTGTGAACCGGCACTGCGTGTTCTCTAAGTGTGAACCGGCACTGCGTGTTCTTTAAGTGTGAACCGGCACTGCGTGTTCTCTATGTGTGAACCGGCACTGCGTGTTCTCTATGTGTGAACCGGCACTGCGTGTTCTCTATGTGTGAACCGGCACTGCGTGTTCTCTATGTGTGAACCGGCACTGCGTGTTCTCTATGTGTGAACCGGCACTGCGTGTTCTCTATGTGTGAACCGGCACTGCGTGTTCTCTATGTGTGAACCGGCACTGCGTGTTCTCTATGTGTGAACCGGCACTGCGTGTTCTCTATGTGTGAACCGGCACTGCGTGTTCTCTATGTGTGAAATCATATTTAATAAAAACTGTGACTTTGTGAAGTACAGCACAGCACAGTTAGTGTCGACATGCCTACCCCTGAATGGATGGAATTTGTAGATGATCATAGCAGAAGAGCGAAGGAACGCTATGTTAGCGAGCACAGCAAGGGGCTTCCTCACCGTTACTCTCGCTGCTCCTCTTCCAGTGCGATTCCTCCACTCGGTGGTGCACTGTGCTCCGGACAGTCCCCCAGCTCGCTGCCTCACAGTCCAGTCTCTACCACACGGCTTTCCTGGGTCTCTCCGTCAGCATGGCCACAACTTCCACGGGGCGGAAGAGGCTGGAGGTTTCAAATAAAAATAAATAAGCTGGCAAAGAAACACAGGAGCGAGTCATGCAAGAGCGAGGCAGGACAAACCGAAACAAGCACTTTCAGCTGGATCTTGGGTGGAGCTTAGGAGGTGTATTTTCAGCCCAGAACTCTAACCACTGAGCTACTCAAAGCCACTGCAGCCCAGCGCTCTAACCACTGAGCTACTCAAACCCACTGCCTTCCACACTGCTTCCCAGCGCATCCTCTAACCACTGAGCTACTCAAACCCACTGCCTTCCACACTGCAGCCCAGTGCATCCTCTAACCACTGAGCTACTCAAACCCACTTCGAAACAGCAAGCATGTGATGTGATGTATTGCATTTAAAGTCGAGTACATGTCACAGTTCATTAAAAACGAAATTACAAAGCCCTGCAGTATAACGCTGTTCTCCCGGCTACACTGAAGAGGGGCGGGCTTTCCCGGCGGGGCTCCTTCATTCTAAGAAAGCTAAACTTGCAGAAGGAAGGTGACAGACATTCTTCCCTTCGGGAACTGTAACCCAACCCGACAAGAAACCGAGACCAGGGCATTATTATTACAGCAATGGCAATGCAAGAAGCGCTCGTTTTTCTGCAACGCGAGAACATTACTTCTTCAAAGAAAGGCATTTACATGCATTTTTACAGAACTTCCTTTTTCACTAGTAAAATGTAAATACGCTGAACCCGCAAGTGCATTCACATAAAGAGGAAACAGCGAGACGGACAAGTTTATAATTCAATATGTCGCTTTACTTAAAACAGCAAACTTGAGTTATGTCAGTATCACGGGACTTTCGTTTTATTTTGGGTATTCCCAATTCTATTAATAAATACAAACTTCACGTTTCTTTTTTGTAAGTAAAAGGGGGTTAATGCAACACTTCCACTTCCAACACTTCCAAAACCAGCAGGAACAAAACACAAACTAAACATTAGTACATACACCGTGGATCTCTCAAAAGAACGACTCTACACTGTTCAGAAATGATGCGACTGAACAAAATGATGTCATTAAAAAAGAGAGACGGTGTTTATCTCCAAATCACAAGGACATATATATATGTACACCTCCTCCAGAAAACTTACCGCTGTAATTACTTACGAAACCGAACACACACGTCGTTAATACTCTATATAAAACACCACCGCGCTTACCTTAGCTTATTCTATCTTTCCACTCGACGTCCGTCTGTTTCAGGATTGTTTACACGCAATTATTAGTCTAGAAACGGTATAAAATCTTCCAATTTAAAACCACCCTCTCCTGTGCTGTGCTGTGCTGTGCTGTGCTGTGCTGACTACGCGAAGGGGCGGGGCCAGTGCCTGGAGCTTCATTACTGCGCGGTGACGTCAGGCGCAAAGGCGAGAGTGGTTCGGTGAGGTGTCGTGTGTGTATTACCTTGCAATAATACCTTACAGAATTAGATCATTATTACTTATTAATAAACTAAAACTAGTCTGGAAAGCAGAGAAATGAGCAGCTTTCACAGAACGGAAACATCTAATGCTGTATGCAATACAGCTGGAGAGGCTGTACCAGACAGATAAAGGAAAATATAATTACAGTACTTCCTTAAAACGTGGCACCCTTTTAAACAATGTTGTAACATCTCTGATCGTACTGTTCAAATCATGTCATAATTATCCCTGAAGGTCTGGGTATGGCTTGTGGATTTAGATATGAATGTTAAAGGTATATATTTGATATGTTTCTACTATTTAAAAATGTTAATATATATATATATATATATATATATATATATATATATATATATATATATATATATTAACCCTATTGTGCAAAGCTTACTTTGTGTTATAATTTGTCATTGTCCAACAGTAATTTTCATTTCTACAAATACAATATAAACATTAGTTACTATTTTTTTTAGATACTAATTCAGTATTAAAGCTGCAATGTCTTACAGAAATGATGTTCTTTGTCACTAATATATTATATTATTATTATATATTATTTATTTCTTCGCAGACACCCTTATCCAGAGCAACTTACAATTGTTACAATATATCACATTATTTTTACATACAATTACCCATTTATACAGTTGGGTTTTTACTGGAGCAATCTAGGTAAAGTACCTTGCTCAAGGGTACAGCAGCAGTGTCCCCACCAGGAATTGAACCCACAACCCTCCAGTCAAGAGTCCAGAGCCCTAACCACTACTCCACACTGCTGCCCTAAATCTAGAGCGATGTGTTTTATTACATGCTTTTTGTGTTTATTTTAGTGTACTATAAAGCGGATATTTTTCTTTAAATTCCCCACCGCTGCTGTGCTCATAATCTATACTGCGGCTACTACCTGCAGCAGTAGGTTGTTATAGATGTTACACAGTGAGGCCCCACAATCCCAGAGACACCAACAACAGTGTTTGAGTTTGACTCCTTTGAATGCAAAGGAACGAGATCCCCAGCACTGTCTATAAAGACCAGGCTTCAAGATTGAACTCCAGCCAACGGGAGCTGCTCCTTTCAGTATAAACGTGTAGTACTGTCTGTGTGCCATGCAGAAAGCAAAGCATCGTGTAGTGAAGCATAGTGAAGCAGTTAAGGATGGCAAAGCAAAACCAAGCACATCCGAGGAACGGGGAAATAGTGCTAAATTACTACTGGTGATGATGTGCTACTCTGCAGTCTAACCAAGTCCTCTGTACAAGGCTGGAGTGGGGGGGCAATGGCAGCAACCACAGAGACTCCCTGTACACGAGGACTACACCCCAGTGCATTCTGGTAAGTGTAGTCCTGCTGTGAAAGGTACCGGAGACAGGTCAAACATACCAGAATGCACTGTGATGTGAGTTGAAAAGCCTGAACTGCTCCAAACTGTCCTAGTGTGTACGGAGCATACAGTAACCCTAAGAGAGGCAGACCGATCAACCTGCTCATTTCTAACTGGTATGAGACCAACACAATAATGATTCTAATAAGAAGAAGAAGAAGAAGAAGAAGAAGAAGAAGAAGAAGAAGAAGAAGAAGAAGAAGAAGTAAACCCAGTTCAGCACGTTAAATCCGTTCAATAAAAGCATTTTATTTGCATCACAAAATAAATAAAATCTCAAGTGCTCACAGAATGATCTGTTATAACAGCGCCGCCGTTTTCTCATTACAAGCTATAATTATGTTTGAAATAAAAGGAAAGCTGCAATGGCTGCTGGCTGGCTGCTGGCTGGCTGGCCGGTTGGTAGTTCTGTTGATCTCTGAGAGCCGTTGAGTCTGAGGTGCCAGCAGGGGGCAGTGCTCACTTGGTGGCCATGGTGAAGTTGAAGCAGCCCTTCTGGTGCCACTGCATGTCACGGACGCGGCGCATGGACTGGATCTGGGGCTGGAAGGCGCACCACTCGTTCCAGTGCCTGTAGTCTCCACACTCAAACAGGTACTGGTACCCTCTGTAGCCGGGGTACTGGTAGCCCACCCAGCTGTGGCAGGGAAAGAGAGGGAGAGAGAGGCGTCAGTGTGCTGGTCTGCTCTGCTTCTCTTTATATCTGCAGTGCTCTTGGGTAGATTAAGCTCCCTATTATATTATATGTAGCAGTGCAGACACAGGATGGATTTCCTCCTCCCCAGTATTTTCCAGTACTCTACTAGCTGTGACTCCCAGTGTCTCCCAGAACATGCACGGACTAGTATACTCAGGTTCAGCAAGGGACCCTCTAGAATTTACCCAGTACATTGAGACTCCCCAGTACCACTCATGCCTCCCTCCCAGTACGGCCAGTAATGTGGCACAGTCCCGTGCCTCCCTCCCAGTGTGCCCAGCCCAGTTCCCCAGACTCACGTTCCTCCGGGCACCTTCACGCTGCCCACTCGGTCACAGAACCCATAGGCCCACAGGCTGGGCACGTCGTCCTCGTGGATCTCCATCGTGTTTCCCTTGAAGTCAGTGGACTCAAACAGGCAGATCTTGTGCTCCTGGTTGTCCTGTAGGGGGAGGAATAGAGGTTGTGAGCTACATTAGTACACTGAAGCTTAAGTGATTTAGTTTATATGCATATAAAGTAAAATTGCAGGGTGCAAGGTGCAGGGAATAGGTTTCAGGGTGCAGGGTGCAGGGAGTAGGTTTCAGGGTGCAGGGTGCAGGGAGTAGGTTTCAGGGTGCAGGGTGCAGGGAGTAGGTTTCGGGGTGCAGGGTGCAGGGAGTAGGTTGCAAGGTGCAGGGAGTAGGTTTCAGGGTGCAGGGTGCAGGATGCAGGGTGCAGGGAGTAGGTTGCAAGGTGCAGGGTGCAGGGAGAAGGTTTCAGGGTGCAGGGTGCAGGATGCAGGGAGTATGTTTCATGGTGCAGGGTGCAGGGAGTAGGTTACAAGGTGCAGGGTGCAGGGAGCTGGGTACAGGGAGTAGGGTGCAGGGGGTAGGGTGCATATTTAAATACTGCAGTGAAGTGCTCTCCCTGGCAGAGAGATTTGAAAGAATCAGAAGAGTCTTGCTATTTGTGCCCTGGACAGCTTCTCCCTGTGTGCACTCCGCTGCGCTGAAGGTGCTTACCATGCGGAGTGGGCGGAAGGACATGATGTAGTCGCTCCTGTAGCTGTTGGACCAGCTGTCCCAGCGAGGATACTCTCCCTTCTCCAGGATAAACATCTCCCCGCGGAAATTATTCTGCTCGAAGGCAACCCAGCTGGTGAGAGGTACAGACAGGGAGGAGAGAGAGAAGGGCGGAGGGAGAGAGATGGAGAGGGGGAGGAGATAAAAGAGGAGTGAGAACAGACACAGATAAAAGCATCCCTACACCATCCCTTTTTAATCCGATGCGTTTTGATGGAATATGAAATTGCACTTACGGCCCACACTCGATGCGCACGCTGCGCACTCTGTCGAAGCCGCGGTCACACAGGTTCACACACTCGTTCTGGAACTCCATGTGACGGCCCTGGAAGTTCTCCTGTTCGTAGACGATCATCTGGAGGAGATGGGGAGAGAGAAGAGGAGCAGGGCTGAGTATATTTAACATTGACTGACTGACTCTGTAAAACGGGCTGTGTGTTGGTGTCCTACTAGACTGTGCTGTCTGTGTGTGTGTGTGTGTGTGAGAGAGAGAGAGAGGGAGTGTTGCTTTATATGTCTATGTGTGAATCTGATGCACTGTGCCGTGCGTATGTCAGTGTGTGTCAGTGTGTTTCTGTGAATGCTCTGTAGGTCAGTGTGTGTCTGTGTATCTGTGTGTGTGGGAGAGAGGGGGCTCACCTTGTAGGACCCCATGCTGGGCTCCCCAGTCTTGGTGGCCTTGCTGGCAGGGTTGGGTGCAGGGGTGCCCTGGCTGGCAGCTGACTTGGGGGTCTGAGACATCTTGAGGTTTGCAGAGAAAATCTGAGGGGGGGAGGACAGACAGAGAGAGAGAGAGAGAGAGAGAGAGAGAGAGAGAGAGAGAGAGAGAGAGAGAGAGGGAGGTCAGTAAAGATCAGAGTGGACACCACCAGAAGTTGAGTGGTGTCCAGAAGATCCGCAGTATACAGGAGGTGGAAGTCTTGGTCTCCCATTCAGACCCTCTTCCAGCCGGGCTTTGTCTGGGAACAAGATGCTCTTGGGCTATCCAGCTGTGAAGCCAACCAGACCCTTCCTGATGAGGGTTAAACCCCAATCCTCAGCCAAATGATTCCCAGTGCAGAGCCCAGGTATCCTTACTCCACTGTGCCACAGCTGCCCACAAATTAGAATCAAGCATTTGGAAAACCTTTCCTTCAGCAGGAAGGCAGTGACCTGAATTCAGATCTCCTATCTCCTAGTCCTCTGTTTGAACCGCTAGGCCAGCCTGACTCTCTGCAGGACTCTTCAGAGAAGGTTCCCACAAGCCCTGCTATTTATTGGCACTAGTGGCCACTGTCTGTCTGTCTGTTTGCTTGTTTGTTTGTTTATCCCCTTGATTCATTGATTCGTTTTGATGGAGTGGTGTAGGTTTTCCTGCTCTGCACTGCTTACCTGAGTTGCTTCTTGCTGGAGAGTCTTGCTAGAGCTTGTGGTCTGTTTGCCTCCAGGGCCCCTTTTATACGCTGGCAACAGCAGCGGCCTGAGCGTCCAGCACAATGGAACTGCCCAGATCATCAGAGTCCAGCCAGCAAAGCCTCCAGTCATCACATCTCCGAAAGCCGGCAGCCAGCTGGAAAATTTTCAGGGCCCTGAACGTGGCCGTAAGCACTTTGCATTGTCTGCCTCGGGCCCCGGCACCACTCCCACAATGGAAAGCCCTGACAGGGGGGATTTCCTGTGACAGAGAGCACTAAGCATATAGAGAACGTATAGATTAGTAGCCATGAAATGTACAGGGCAAGGCCATCGCTGTTTAGAAGAGTAGTCAGCTGTGAACTGCACAGGGATTTATATATTTATATTGCACTAATAAATCATTCATTTGATAATGTCTGGTGCTCATTTTGTGTACGTTCAGTTTTGTAAAGTGCTTTAAAACTATATCTAGATGTTCTACAATGTCATTTATATTTTCAATTACTTTCCTTTGATTCCAACTGCTGAAGACAATTCAAATATTGATGTTGCTAATTCACTGCTCTCTCTCTCTCTCTCTCTCTCTCTATCTAGGTGGCATATGATTCTCTTTCCCTTTTAAACCTGTAACATGCTTTTTGGGGTCGGGTAGGTCCTATTGAACAGGGAGATGAAATGTGATGTTCAATCCTGAAATGACAGGAAGGAATGCATTCTGAGCGGATCGCTTGATTGCTGGTTGTGAGTGGCTGTGCTCTAACAGGAAAGCCTAGCCCTCTTTGCAGACCTGGTCTCTGTTGGGCCAGCAGGCATGTTCTGTAAAGAGCTTTCAGACTCTGAAACAGGATACCGGGGGTGTGTATGTGTGTATGAGTGTGTGTGTGTGTGTGTGTGTGAGTGTGTGTGTGAGTGTGTGTGCATGTGCGTGTGTGTGTGTGTGCATGTATGACTGTGTGCGTGACATCATGCACTCAAGCATGTCCCTCCAGTTACCCCCCCTGCAATCCCAGTTCAGAGCCCCTGGCTTCCAGTTCCAATCCTGGGTTGCTGCTCTGTTTCCAGGGCTGTGTGAAGTGTTAGTTGTCTCCTGCATTGCTACCCTGCCTCCCTAATCCCCAGCATATCACTGGCAGGGGAGCTAAGCTGGATAAACCCTCTCTGCCCTGGACCTGCACATAATTAGAGCTGGGATTCTGTTACAGTGATCTCATATCGCAGAGGGAATGCGGTTACAGCGCAGCCAAGAAAGAGGCCATTCGTTCTTCTGTGAGCTGGTGAACTGCATCTCCAGCAATAGGTCTGGTCCACTAAAGTGATAGGTCCACTAAAGCGAAAGGATTTGTACACTAAAGCAATAGGTCCAAGTGGACCCAGTCCAGTTTGGTGGGTTTAGGGAATGGGGAACACCTCTAGGCGATTTAACAAACGCAGAATCAATGGTCTGAGTGGAATCTCTTTTAATGATGATATTTGGGCAGGCTTTGTGCTGATGGGAGCGGGTCTGAGCAGAGCCTCCCAGCACCGCGCTCTATGGAGACGGAGCCCAGCGTTCACAGCTCAATGTGATGTGCTTGCACTTCTATGCATCGGGTCCCGTCTCTACAGATTAAAGTCTGTGTTGGAGCGCGAAGCCCCTCCCCAGTGCTGAGCCCGTGGTTTGTGTCGTCCCCCCTCCCCTTGGGACGGGTCCCACAGGAGGCTTTAAAAGGGCAGGGAGCGTGCCAGCCAGCACTCTCTCTCACAGCAGGAAGTGCCCGCGGGACCGCAGCGAGGTGAGTGAGTCCCCCCGCCCCCTCCCGTCGCCCCTCTGTCTGTCTGTCCTGTCTGTCTGCCTCGGTCACAGTATTAGTCCCAATCCGCTCTCTCGCGCCCACAGAGTTTTCATACTTTCCTTTCTCTCTCTCCTCTCCTCCTGTCTGCCCCTCTCTCTTAAACTTTCTCTCTTTACTCTCTTTCCCTGCTATATCTCTCTCTCGCTATTTCTCCCTCTCTCCCTCTGTCTCTCTCTCCCTTTCTCCCTCTCTCCCTATCTCTCTATCCCTATCTCTCTCTCCCTCTCTCCCTTCCCTCTTCTCCTATCTCTCTCTCTCTTTCTCTCTCTCTCCCTCTCCCTACCTCTCTGTCTCCCTCTCCCTATCTCCCTATCCCTCTCTGCCTCTCTCTTTCTCTCTCTCTCTCTCTCTCCCTACCTCTCTCTCTCTCTCTGTCTCCCTCTCCCTATCTCCCTCTCCCTCTGCCTCTCTCTCCCTCTCTCCCTCTCTGATTACAGCAGGAAGGTGAGACAGGGTCCTCTCTGGTCCCACACGGCTGAGCTCTGATACTCAGAGTTAGCGGTCCGTTAAACTGTGTGTACGAGCAGACAGGCCAACCGAAGCCATGCAGAGAGGCTCTCGAGAAGAACGGTGTCTCTCCTCTCTCTGCAGAACTCATATCTTTGGTGTCTAGACCCCTTTAAAAGAATGAGAGTTTATTGGATTTTATTTCTTTATTACAGAAAAAAATGACTCAGCACTGTACCAAATTCTCTGGCCACTGGAAGGTAAGACCTCGACTCTCTGTGACAGCCCCTCCCAGGGACAAGATGTCTTATGAGTGAATCTGGCTTTCATTTGTTAAACTGATCGTGTGTGTTACAGAATCCAGAGGCCAGAGGGGCTACCCACTTCTCAAAGTGTCCCGTAGTAAAAGCATAGCAAAATGTAATAAAGCAAAAACATGGCAAAGCACAGGTAAGCATTGTAAACCACAGACAGGCAAACACACGGCAAGCTGTGGTGAATGTCTGGTATAACCACAGGGGATCACAATGCTAATGCCCCTGATTGGAAGACTGGTATGTACCAGCAATGTGGCAATGGGACCTGAATGGCGAGTCTGACTCTCCTGCAGATCATCGTTTGGGATGAGGAGTGTTTCCAGGGCCGCAGACATGAGTTCACCTCGGAGTGCTACAACGTGATGGAGTTCGGCTTCGAGACCGTGCGCTCCTTCCGAGTGGAGAGCGGGGCGTGAGTAGAGGGACCGCGGGCTCAGGGTGTACCTGGGGGGGCAGGAGACCTGGATCTGGGGAGGGGGGCAGGAGACCTGGAGCTGGGGAGGGGGGGCAGGAGACCTGGAGCTGGGGAGGGGGGGCAGGAGACCTGGAGCTGTTGGGGGGGGGGGGGCAGGAGACCTGGAGCTGGGGAGGAGGCGGGGCAGGAGACCTGGAGCTGTTGGGGGGGGGGGGGGGGCAGGAGACCTGGAGCTGTTGGGGGGGGGGGGGGCAGGAGACCTGGAGCTGGGGAGGGGGGGCAGGAGACCTGGAGCTGTTGGGGGGGGGGGGGGGGCAGGAGACCTGGAGCTGGGGAGGGGGGCAGGAGACCTGGAGCTGGGGAGGGGGGGCAGGAGACCTGGAGCTGTTGGGGGGGGGGGGGGCAGGAGACCTGGAGCTGGGGGGGAGGCGGGGCAGGAGACCTGGAGCTGTTGGGGGGGGGGGGCAGGAGACCTGGAGCTGGGGGGGGGGGCAGGAGACCTGGAGCTGTTGGGGGGGGGGGGGGGGGGCAGGAGACCTGGAGCTGTTGGGGGGGGGGGGCAGGAGACCTGGAGCTGGGGAGGGGGGGCAGGAGACCTGGAGCTGTTGGGGGGGGGGGGGGGCAGGAGACCTGGAGCTGTTGGGGGGGGGGGGCAGGAGACCTGGAGCTGGGGAGGGGGGGCAGGAGACCTGGAGCTGTTGGGGGGGGGGGGCAGGAGACCTGGAGCTGTTGGGGGGGGGGGGGCAGGAGACCTGGAGCTGGGGGGGGCAGGAGACCTGGAGCTGGGATGTATGAGCCCCATGCATAACTAAATAAAAGCTCAAAATGCTTTTGATTTTGAAATATGTTCAGTTAATTACAAAGCAAACAAGCTTCGGTTCATTGGAGCTCTTTAGTGTACTTGTGCAAACCAGTGTGTGTGACGCTTGTCTTCTCTCCCCACAGCTGGGTGGGCTATGAGCACTCAGCCTACCAGGGCCAGCAGTTTGTCCTGGAGAGGGGGGAGTACCCACGCTGGGACGCCTGGAGTGGCAGCAATGCCTACCACACCGAGAGGATGACCTCCTTCAGACCCATCGCCTGTGCGGTAAGCCAGACCCCCTGCTTCCAGCTCTCCTGGAGTCCCCTGAGCCACTGCATTGCTGAATCCGTCCCAGACAGTATGATTCGGTATTTAACTGTCGTGCCTCGTCACCTCACAAGAGGACGGATACAAAAAACCTCTCTTCTAGTCTAGTCTGGCGCTATCGCATGACTGGCAGTGATGGGTGATGATTATTGTTTCGGCTGTTTGCTCTTGTGCGCCCCCCAGTGTTCAGCAGTGTCCTCTCCTCCTCCTCTCCTCAGAATCACCGCGAGAGCAGGATGAGTATCTACGAGCGCGAGAGCTTCCTGGGCAGGAAGGGGGAGCTGAGTGATGACTACCCCTCCCTGCAGGCCATGGGCTGGTGCAACAACGAGGTGGGATCCTTCCGCGTGCAGACCGGAGCGTGAGTACAGAGCTCTGCAGAGACCAGAGCAACTCTATATAGTGTAGCGTGCTGGAGTGAGAACAGAGCTCTGCAGAGACCAGAGCAACTCTATATAGTGTAGCGTGCTGGAGTGAGAACAGAGCTCTGCAGAGACCAGAGCAACTCTATATAGCGTAGCGTGCTGGAGTGAGAACAGAGCTCTGCAGAGACCAGAGCAACTCTATATAGTGTAGCGTGCTGGAGTGAGAACAGAGCTCTGCAGAGACCAGAGCAACTCTATATAGTGTAGCGTGCTGGAGTGAGTACAGAGCTCTGCAGAGACCAGAGCAACTCTATATAGTGTAGCGTGCTGGAGTGAGTACAGAGCTCTGCAGAGACCAGAGCAACTCTATATAGTGTAGCGTGCTGGAGTGAGAACAGAGCTCTGCAGAGACCAGAGCAACTCTATATAGCGTAGCGTGCTGGAGTGAGAACAGAGCTCTGCAGAGACCAGAGCAACTCTATATAGTGTAGCGTGCTGGAGTGAGAACAGAGCTCTGCAGAGACCAGAGCAGCTCTATATAGTGTAGCGTGCTGGAGTGAGAACAGAGCTCTGCAGGGACCAGAGCAGCTCTATATAGTGTAGCGTGCTGGAGTGAGTACAGAGCTCTGCAGAGACCAGAGCAACTCTATATAGTGTAGCGTGCTGGAGTGAGAACAGAGCTCTGCAGGGACCAGAGCAGCTCTATATAGTGTAGCGTGCTGGAGTGAGTACAGAGCTCTGCAGAGACCAGAGCAACTCTATATAGTGTAGCGTGCTGGAGTGAGAACAGAGCTCTGCAGAGACCAGAGCAACTCTATATAGTGTAGCGTGCTGGAGTGAGAACAGAGCTCTGCAGAGACCAGAGCAGCTCTATATAGTGTAGCGTGCTGGAGTGAGAACAGAGCTCTGCAGGGACCAGAGCAGCTCTATATAGTGTAGCGTGCTGGAGTGAGTACAGAGCTCTGCAGAGACCAGAGCAACTCTATATAGTGTAGCGTGCTGGAGTGAGAACAGAGCTCTGCAGAGACCAGAGCAACTCTATATAGTGTAGCGTGCTGGAGTGAGAACAGAGCTCTGCAGAGACCAGAGCAACTCTATATAGTGTAGCGTGCTGGAGTGAGAACAGAGCTCTGCAGAGACCAGAGCAACTCTATATAGTGTAGCGTGCTGGAGTGAGAACAGAGCTCTGCAGAGACCAGAGCAACTCTATATAGTGTAGCGTGCTGGAGTGAGAACAGAGCTCTGCAGAGATCAGAGCAACTCTATATAGTGTAGCGTGCTGGAGTGAGAACAGAGCTCTGCAGAGATCAGAGCAGCTCTATATAGTGTAGCGTGCTGGAGTGAGAACAGAGCTCTGCAGAGACCAGAGCAACTCTATATAGTGTAGCGTGCTGGAGTGAGTACAGAGCTCTGCAGAGACCAGAGCAACTCTATATAGTGTAGCGTGCTGGAGTGAGAACAGAGCTCTGCAGAGACCAGAGCAACTCTATATAGTGTAGCGTGCTGGAGTGAGAACAGAGCTCTGCAGAGACCAGAGCAACTCTATATAGTGTAGCGTGCTGGAGTGAGAACAGAGCTCTGCAGAGACCAGAGCAACTCTATATAGTGTAGCGTGCTGGAGTGAGAACAGAGCTCTGCAGAGATCAGAGCAACTCTATATAGTGTAGCGTGCTGGAGTGAGTACAGAGCTCTGCAGAGACCAGAGCAACTCTATATAGTGTAGCGTGCTGGAGTGAGTACAGAGCTCTGCAGAGACCAGAGCAACTCTATATAGTATAGCGTGCTGGAGGCTTTTAAACACTCTGTAAACTTAACATACTTACTGTGTAAATATTTGTGCTCGATCTAACCCTAACCCTAACCCTTTTCTGATACAGTTGCGTACTTACATATTTCATGCATGATCTGCACATTAACCCCGATCCTGCTGTGCTGGTCCCCTCCACAGCTGGGTGTGCTACCAGTATCCTGGTTACCGTGGATTCCAGTACATCATGGAGTGCGACCACCACTCAGGAGAGTACAAGCACTGGCGAGAGTGGGGATCCCACGCACAGACTTTCCAGGTGCAGTCCATCCGTCGCGTGCAGCAGTGACCTCCCTTCAGATCCACTGTATAAGTAAAGACGACTAATAAAGGCTATTTCTATGAACTGAAACCCCGGCTCTGCTGGTTCTTATCGGAGTCTGTCGCTGCCTCACAAACACACGCAGTAAGAAGCTCACAGGCATTGCGATCTCCAGTGCTGTAAGGAACCCCAGTGATGGGCCAAGCTGTTGGGTTATGGATATTCTTCTCATCAGATTGAAGTTGTTAAAGTAAACGTGGTGGGGGTTGGGGGCGTGGGGGGGGGGGGGGCGTGTTTATGAAGATTGTGACACCCAGGTCAGCCAATGGCAGACCAGCACTGCATCCCATCCCTGCCCCTCTGGGACTGCCATCGCTACACCTCAGCAGATCACCAGCTCTGTTCAGTTGGTAGGATTCGTTTTTTGTTTCCTTTTTTATTTGAAGCCCCCTCGTATCAAAGGGTCATCTGGATTCCTGTTGTGAGTGAGTGAGCGAATGAATGAATAGCCCGTCTGCAGAGCCAGAGACACACAGGAGACGAGCCTGACTCACGAATATCATTCTGTTTATTTCATGAGAGAGAGAGAGACAGAGAGACAGAGAGCAGTTCAATGAGAGACATCAGGCAGGGCTTGCTCAGGGAATCATTCCTTGCTTTATTAAAGGTTGCTGGCTGGCTGTATTCAGTCCTTGCAGAGCCTGCTGGGAATCCCATGGTTCTCCTCATTGTACTCGGCTGTGGAGAAGCACATGGCTGCCTGCCTGTCACACTCACAGATGAAGGCTTCACAGGGGTTGTTCTTGGCTGAGAGAGAGAGAGAGAGATAGAGAGTTGAGCAGTGTTAGACAGAGAGAGAGAGATAGAGAGATGAGCAGTGTTAGACAGAGAGAGAGAGATAGAGAGATGAGCAGTCTTAGACAGAGAAGGAGATAACACTGATGATGTGTGTGGTCAGCACGAGAGATCACAAAAACACCAACAAGCCAGCGACGCTCCGAAAACCAGCTCAGTAACATCTTTTGTTGCCAAAGGAAAATCGGAGATGAAGAAAGTTACACATGCAGAGACCTTTGCATGTTGTGACAAGTCCAGCAAATGTGTAGCAGACATGTTCCCAGACTCACACATGGCAAAGTATCCTGCAGGGACGTGTACACGTCACACATCGTGAAAGAGAAGAGCTTCTATTACAATTTCAGCATCAACATTGCTTTAGCAATTCAGATTGATAACACATGTTTATATACAGAACAGTGTGTTCATTTCAAATAGAAGATAGTCAACAATGAAATGTTACTGACAGGGGTATTATTGATCCGCCACACGTGTGCAGTGTAATGCAATACCACGCTGTGAGGAATTTGGGCTTTTTAAATATTTATTTTTATATAATTTAGAGTTGTTTTTTGTGTGTTCTTGTTATAAAGTAGCTGCCGCATCTCATCCTCTGATGACGAGGTCAATGTGCAGTACCACACTCAGCCTCTAGGTGTGCTGTGTGATGAAGGTAGCAACGCCAGCTGGACCTGTTCACTGTTTTGGCTGCTAAACCACAGGGGCCAGACAGCATGGCATTGTGAAGCATGTCGTGTTGTTTTTCCGGTTGATACTTTTCTTTTTTAAAAGCAATTAGAAGCTAGTGGAATAGTTGTGTGCCTTTGTCTTGTGTAGGTAGTCACTTCAATTCAGACTACTTTTAGTTTACAAAAGCTCCCTTATCGATGTTGACAGGTATGACACAACTACATTCTTTGGAGCTCACGTGAAACGCTCTCTGAGCGCCGTTGCTTGTTCTCGAACCCCTAACCCTAATTAAGAACCCATTTAAATCTTAAGCTAGCTCGCTGAAAAGCCTGGCACTTATAGTGAAACACAAGGTGAGTCTGATCGTGACAGACGGCAGGGCTCCCCCGGTGGCGGCACTCACGGCTGCAGGTGACAGTGGCTTCGCGGCAGGTGTAGGAGTAGATCTCGGTGTACGGGTTGTCGAATATCGGCCAGCAGTCCTTGTGCTGCAGAGCCTCGTTGTAGCAGCTGTCGTGAACCTGGCAGCACCTGCAGTACCGATACCGTCCATTAGAAGGCAAACAAGCACGAGGAATCGTTTAATACATATCTACTAATATATACATGACAATTTCCATTTGAAACCCTGCTTCCCGCCCCTCTTCTCTACCCCTGCTGCTCTCTCACCTGTCCAGCTCATCCACGGGGGTCCCAGAGCCCCCGAACCCGCAGTAGCAGCCGTAGTTGTTGTAATCGAGGAGGGGCCAGCTGGAGGGCATTACACAGATGATCATGTTCCTGAATTGCCAGACCGCGCTGGGTATTAACTGTGCCTGCGCCGCGCCTGGTGGGTACAGAGAGCTCACAGTACAGAACAGACACACTCCACACACACACACAGCAATACAATCACTGAATTAGAAAAGACAGCGAGTCGAGCAAGTGAGAACGTTTAGGGGTGTTCTAAACTTCATTTTACTCCATTGCAAGAGCTGGCAGCGTCAATCTTTATTACTTTTCACAGTATTTGCAAAATCATCAAATGTTGTGGTTTTCCTATTATTTGCTGATAAGGTGCTCTGACTTGGTGCTCAGCAGCTGCTCCTCCGTTGTCTGTCACAGACATATGCAAGGCTGGATCAGCCCCAGTGTCTTTCTATTAGTGCTGGTACCGTCTACAGCAGCGCGGTGTCAGAAACACAGCTGGAAACGCCAGTCCCATTGCTGCTGGTTCATGCTTGTGATCTAGCATGTATTACATGTATCACTGAGCGCTAGGACACGCCAGTCCAAGCTCTCCAGCATCCACACCTTGTTCTTTACCACACAGTCAATTCAAAACGCAAACTCAAAACTCAGAAAGAATCCCTCACCGACACAAAGCAGGGTGACCAGGAGAAAGAAGGATCGCATGCTGTCTGTTTGCAGTAGCTTCCAGGATACCCGGGTGAGTTCAGACTCCACGACTGACAGTTTGCAGGCTGGCTCTCCTGTATTTATAGCCAGTCAATGTCCTTGGACCTCCCAGAGTTTCTCCCATGTGATAAACCTGTTAGCTAACGGCAACACGCAATCACAAGACACACACTTGTGGTTTTCCCAGTAGATAGGTGACTGCAGTCAATCAGCCTGGGACTAACAGCAGCAGACAGAGGTGATAAGACAAGTTTAAAAGCAAGTTCAGGTAGCTCAGGGACAAACTGGCAAGACACGGGATTTGAGATTAGCAATGCTTTTATTAATGGTCATGAAGTATGATACAATTTACCAAAATACAAATTAGTTTTAAAACAGAGCTGAATAAAGTGGAGAAAAGAAAGAGATGCTGGTGATCAAGTTAGACAGACAGACCCTGACAGCCAGGGGGCTGAGGGCTGCGCTGGGGGTATTGCTGGTGATCAAGTTAGACAGACAGACCCTGACAGCCAGGGGGCTGAGGGCTGCGCTCGGGGTATTGCTGGTGATCAAGTTAGACAGACAGACCCTGACAGCCAGGGGGCTGAGGGCTGCGCTGGGGGTATTGCTGGTGATCAAGTTAGACAGCCAGACCCTGACAGCCAGGGGGCTGAGGGCTGCGCTGGGGGTATTGCTGGTGATCAAGTTAGACAGACAGACCCTGACAGCCAGGGGGCTGAGGGCTGCGCTGGGGGTATTGCTGGTGATCAAGTTAGACAGACTGACCCTGACAGCCAGGGGGCTGAGGGCTGCACTGGGGGTATTGCTGGTGATCAAGTTAGACAGACAGACCCTGACAGCCAGGGGGCTGAGGGCTGCGCTGGGGGTATTGCTGGTGATCAAGTTAGACAGACAGACCCTGACAGCCAGGGGGCTGAGGGCTGCGCTGGGGGTATTGCTGGTGATCAAGTTAGACAGACAGACCCTGACAGCCAGGGTGCTGAGGGCTGCGCTGGGGGTATTGCTGGTGATCAAGTTAGACAGACAGACCCTGACAGCCAGGGGGCTGAGGGCTGCGCTGGGGGTATTGATTCATTTGCAGTATATCGAGGTGTCCAGGGCCTTGTATTCAGGGTTGTACTCAGACCTGGAAAAGCACATGGCAGCTTTCCGATCACACTCGCAGATGTGCATCTCACAGGGGTCATTGTTAGCTGCAGGGAGAACAGAAACACAGTTACACACAGAAACACAACTACACACACACACACACAGAAACACAACTACACACACAGACACACAACTACACACACACAGAAACACAACTACACACAGAAACACAACTACACACACAGAAACACAACTATACACACAGAAACACAGTTACACAACTACACACACACACACACAGAAACACAACTACACACACAGAAACACAACTACACACATGAAACACAACTACACACACACAGAAACACAACTACACACACAGAAACACAGTTACACACACAGAAACACAGTTACACACACAGAAACACAACTACACACACAGAAACACAGTTACACACACAGAAACACAACTACACACACAGAAACACAGTTACACACACAGAAACACAACTACACACACAGAAACACAGTTACACACACAGAAACACAACTACACACACAGAAACACAGTTACACACACAGAAACACAACTACACACACAGAAACACAGTTACACACACACAGGAGCACAACTACACACACACAGAAACACAACTACACACACACAGAAACACAGTTACACAAAGAAACACAGTTACACACAGAAACGCGTGTCGACCCCTCTGCCTGTCTAGCAGGCTGTCCACAGGGAGCTGTGCCTGTCAAGCTGTCTGCAGCCCTGTGCTGTCATGCAGGATGCCTCCCACCCCCAGCACAGTCTCCTTGCAGAGGCACAGACCCACTCAAAGAGAGGCAGGCTAAGGCATGACGAGTTGCACTCACTGCATGTCACCGTGGTTCCTTCGCAGGTGTACGAGTAGATCTCCGTGTAGGGGTTGTCAAAGATGGGGAAGCAGTCTGGGTGGTTTTTTGCAGCAGAGTAGCAATCATCATGGATCTTACAGCACCTGGGGGAGTATGAAGAGAGGCACAGGGGCGTGAAACCCACACCAAGAATCTCAAAGGCGCACTCTAATGCATTCTCCTGTACAATGCGGCTATGAGCTTGTATCGCACAGCACCCTACGCACTATTCTCTGGATATCAGAGTCACCTACATGTCCAGCTCGTCCACGGGGGTCCCGTAGCCCCCCAGCCCGCAGTAGCAGCCGTAGTTGTTGTAGTCGTGTAGCGGGTCACTCCCGGGGATGGTGCACTTGATCATGTTCTTGAACTGCCACAGGGCTCTGAGGTCAGCGGAGACGACGCTCACTGGGGACAGAACACAACACAGCCAGCTCCGTTAGCACCAGAGCACAGCTTCCAACAGCACAGCTTCCTATAGCACAGCTTCCAACAGCACAGCTTCCAACAGCACAGCTTCCAACAGCACAGCTTCCTATAGCACAGCTTCCAACAGCACAGCTTCCAACAGCACAGCTTCCTATAGCACAGCTTCCAACAGCACAGCTTCCAACAGCACAGCTTCCTATAGCACAGCTTCCAACAGCACAGCTTCCAACAGCACAGCTTCCTATAGCACAGCTTCCAACAGCACAGCTTCCAACAGCACAGCTTCCTATAGCACAGCTTCCAACAGCACAGCTTCCAACAGCACAGCTTCCTATAGCACAGCTTCCAACAGCACAGCTTCCTATAGCACAGCTTCCAACAGCACAGCTTCCAACAGCACAGCTTCCTATAGCACAGCTTCCAACAGCACAGCTTCCAACAGCACAGCTTCCTATAGCACAGCTTCCAACAGCACAGCTTCCAACAGCACAGCTTCCTATAGCACAGCTTCCTATAGCACAGCTTCCAACAGCATAGCTTCCAACAGCACAGCTGCCAACAGCACAGCTTCCTATAGCACAGCTTCCAACAGCACAGCTGCCAACAGCACAGCTTCCTATAGCACAGCTTCCAACAGCACAGCTTCCTATAGCACAGCTTCCAACAGCATAGCTTCCAACAGCACAGCTTCCAACAGCACAGCTTCCTATAGCACAGCTTCCAACAGCACAGCTTCCAACAGCACAGCTTCCAACAGTACAGCTTCCTATAGCACAGCTTCCAACAGCACAGCTTCCAACAGCACAGCTTCCAACAGCACAGTTTCCTATAGCACAGCTTCCAACAGCACAGCTTCCAACAGTACAGCTTCCTATAGCACAGCTTCCAACAGCACAGCTTCCAACAGCACAGCTTCCAACAGCACAGTTTCCTATAGCACAGCTTCCAACAGCACAGCTTCCAACAGTACAGCTTCCTATAGCACAGCTTCCAACAGCACAGCTTCCAACAGCACAGCTTCCTATAGCACAGCTTCCTATAGCACAGCTTCCAACAGCACAGCTTCCAACAGCACAGCTGCCAACAGCACAGCTTCCTATAGCACAGCTTCCAACAGCACAGCTGCCAACAGCACAGCTTCCTATAGCACAGCTTCCAATAGCACAGCTTCCTATAGCACAGCTTCCTATAGCACAGCTTCCAACAGCACAGCTGCCAACAGCACAGCTGCCAACAGCACAGCTTCCTATAGCACAGCTTCCAACAGCACTGCCTTTACCCTCAGCTACCTCTGCCTCTCCTTCAAACCAGGAGCCCTGCCACTGGGCTAGGCTGCTTTCCACAGCAGCACAAGCACAAGACTCACAGGCAGCTACTGAGGGCTCACTTGAAATGCAAGGCAAAACTAGAAGCAAGTCAGTCAAGCAGACCCACGCGTGCCCTGAAGAAGGCACCGGTCGAAACGCTTGTCTGCTTTTTTACTTGGTTTCTTATAGTTTTGCCTTCGAATTCTGATTGTTTTCCAATTATGGAACATGTAAAATAGAGACATATCTGTTTTATAAAAATGTGACACTCTAGTATATACCAATCCTAGCAGCATTCAAAGCGAGTGGAACTCTAGTATATACCAATCCTTATAAACATGTACAATGCAGTAGAAGATATCATATGTTTACTGTGTTTGTTTTTCTTTCTCCTCTGTGTCTATCCCATGGCATTTCCCAACATGTTAGCCTGCGCTGGTATTAACCACACTACAAGGAATCACTCAAAGCAGTTTGTGTACCTGTGAAGAGCAAAGCTACGAGTGCTGGGTTCATTTTGCTGCAGCAGCTGTGGGTCCCGTAGGCTGGTGATACAGCAGGAACACACAGCTCCTTTTTATATCAGACACTGACCTCGCAGAAAATCACACTTAAAAAAAAATAAAAAGCAAATGTTCTTTTTCTCATCCCAGTTATCGTCCAGTATTTGTAGAAGCTAACTATAGTTGAATATCGAAGGTCATGATAATAAACCTGCCTGGTGTGTCCTGCTGGGGAACACATTACATAAGGAGTGAAGGATGCTGAAGTGTGCTCCCGGATGGCGCATCGAGTCCAGGCTATTCTATTGCCAACAGCAGACGGGAGCTCCCAGGGGGTGGCGCACAATTGGCCCGGGGGGGGGGCTTAGGTCGGCCAGGGTGTCCTCGGCTCACAGCGCACTAGCGACCCCTGTAATCTGCCGGGGACCTGAGGGCTTGCCTGTAAGCTGCCCAGAGCTGCGTTGTCCTCCGACGCTGCAGCTCTGAGGCGGCTGCACGGTGAGTCTGCAGAGTGTAGAAGCGGGCGGCTGACGGCACGCGCTTCCGAGGACAGCGTGCGCTCGTCTTCGCAGCTCCGGAGTCAGCGCGGGGGTGTAGAGGTGAGATGAGCCTAAAAATAATTAGATGTGCGAAATTGTGAGAAAATAATTGGCGATTGCTAAATTTTTTAAAAAAAAACGAAGAGGGGCAGAGTGTGTTACTTCAATAAAATCAGGTCTGTCCTGAATTCGAAACTGTATTGATGTTGTTTTCATGGCCGTTGTCCCATGTTATCTCCGCAAATTTTCCGTAAATACAGTTTGTCCTGGGAGACGAAGCACCTGCCAGACCTTGAGGGTGGCGTGCGGTGAGGGGGGAGACATCCATGTCAAGTCTCAAGGCTTACCCGTGAAACTTTTTATTTTTTTTTGGGGGGGGGGGTCACCATGAAGAGGTGTACATTACCATTCAATAATCCTGTAGCTGCTACGCAAACCCCCCCTTACTCTGAAGATAGAATTGCCTTGCTGTCTCAAACTGACCGTTTGTCTGCGCGAGCCTTCAGTGTTTCTGCACACACGTGAGACTGTCACTCTCCTTCACGCGCAAATTACCACAGAAATAAAAGAGAAACGGACATCAATGGGAATGTCATTATTAAAGAAAAATATCGTGTTTTTATGATGCCAGTGTCAGTGGTTATAAAGACAACACAAAGAAAGACGCCATATGGTAAGAAATAACAGAACAATTGGGAATGGATGGTATGTTTATCTATTTCACCTTCATTTTGGTCAAAGTGACGGGGAGCGCCACACTCTAGTTTCGCATTTCTATAAAATGACACTTCTTTGTTTTAATAATATTGACCAATAATAATAATAATAATAATAATAATAATAATAATAATAATAATAATAATAATAATAATAATAATGTGGTGTATCCAGACTATCTCTTTGTTTAATGTATTTTATTTCGTCTACAAAAAAGGAGCACAAGCAGACAGTATTTTCTTTTCATGACTAGCTTCAGCTGTGTATTTTTCTGTTTTATATATATACTGTATATATGTACTCGTGCTGTATTCGTGTCGTTTGCTTCCCCCCCCCCCCCCCCAAACTAAACACAAAAACAAAATCTAGTGGTCTAGATTCAGGTTTTTCATCAGCAGGGGTCTCACTGGTGTGAACGCTTAGGGGTTGACACGTATGGGGAGAGAGCGGGGCGGTAGGTGGGGAGAGGAGGGGGAAGTGTCTGTCCACAAAATGACACCATTAATAGATTAGCAATCACATTCGTGATATTGTCACAGCCCACAAAAATGACTGATATTAGGAAGATCGCAACAAACAATTAGAAACGAAATTAAAAAAATATATACATGAATAAATAAATAAATACATATTAAACATATTCATTTTTTTTAGATGCATTTCTTTATTTAGTGTTTCTGTTTCTATTGATACAACATTACAGCACAAGCACACACACTGTTTTGGGGTCTTTGGTTGCAAAACTGGAGTCTGTTTTATCCTGTGAGATTTTTCTGATAAGTGTTTCACAGTACAGTGTTTACGGTCTCTTGGGACAAGATAAATCACATGGCAACAGAAGTGGTCTTTTTCAGAGAGCAAACATACAGTGTGTGCAGGTGTGCAGAGTGGGGTGGGAGGGTCCCGAGGATGGGGGGCCCTGGGGGGGTGGTGGAGCGCCCGGGCTTCTTGAGCGTTGGTGGGGTCTTGCTGTCGGGTTGTGCATTGCTGTGGTTGATCAGGCATCGCAGTGCTTCTTTTTGTCAAAGCCCTTGAACTGCTCGTTGTAGGGAGCCTGGGAGAAACAGTGAGCTGCCACACGGTCACACTCACAGATAAACATCTGACAGGCACTGTTAGAACCTGGAGGGGGTGGGAGGGGGTGAACAGTATTCAACACAGATCAATTCAATTTACTGCAGCTTCTAAAAATCTACTATTGCACCAAGACCAACACGGATGGAAAGAAGACTCCCATTGCATATCATGGTGATCCAGTTCTGGGCTTACTGTGAGTTTAATAAGACACACCTGAGCTTGTTACCTGTACACTGTGGCTAATCAAGCTTGTAGTAAAACCTGGAATAGGTGACACCTGCTATTCAACAGGAGTCTTGTTTCCATCCATGCAATACATAATATAATAAACAGCTATCACGGGCCTCTCTGGGGTTAGGTTACAGTTCTGAAAGACCTCCAATTGTTATAATCGCATTACCACAAAACAGGTCAACTGCTCCAGTGAAATAACAATAATAAAAAATTAAAAATCAACTGACGTTATCAAATCAAACACCCTGTCTAGTTCTAGACCAGTGGTGCACAATCTTTTCCCTGGAGATCCACTCCACACGGATGTGTGTAATGAGCACAGCCTGCAGAGGAGAAGGAAGGGTCTGTATGAAGCCCTGGGCAGGAGGAGGAGAGAAGGGACACTCACTGTCACAGGTCACCTGTTTGTTGGTGCAGGTGTAGTCGTACACCTTGATGTAAGGGCTGTCGACCAAGGGGCGGCACGCTGGGTTACTGCGGCTCTCGCGGTAACACATATCATGAGCCTTACAGCAGCTTGAGAGAGAGAGAGAGAGAGAGAGAGAGAGAGAGAGAGAGAGAGAGGAGCCCCACCTCTTTCAATGATATTGCAAGGTAGGGGAGCTGTAACCCCAATGTTTTGTAACAAGTCCTTGTTGTGGATATCCCACCTTTATATGGCTGATCCCTTTATTCTAAGTTACCTGATTCTGTACATGTTAACAACCACAAAAAACCCTTCATAGCTTGAGTGGCTATGGCTGCTGCAACTCCATGAAATAATCTCCCTATACGGTATAGATTTATTCCCCTGATTATGACTGATCCCCCCCTATACAGATTGATCCCCCCGATACAGACTCCCCCCATATAGAGAGCGTCCTCTCCCTACCTGTCCACCTGATCGACTGGTGTCCCTGAGCCCCCGAAGCCACACCAGCAGCCATAGTCGTTGTACTTGAAGGGGTTGTTCGTGGACACGGCACACTTGATCACGTTCCCGAACTGCCAGAGGGCTCTGGGCAGCAAGGCAGCCTGAGCCACAGACACTGTGGAGAGCAAGAGTGAGCAAGGAAGCAGGCTTTGTGTCTGTCCTGAGAGCGCAGACACGCACGCATGCACACACACATGCACACACACACACGCACACACCAAGGCTGCTAGCTGCTGCTCCAGTGCTAAGGTACATGAACTTGCAGCCGCTGTTCTCTAGGGTTTCTTACCGGCCAGGAGCAGCAGTAGCAGGCTGTTGGTCATGTTGAGGTGTGTTCGGCAGTCCAGAGCATCCCCGTGCAGCTACTTATATCACCCTAAAGGGGCTCACCCTTGTATGTGCAGCAGGGGATGGAAATCATCCCTGCGCAGGCTCGCCTCACCCCATCTTATGCAACATTCTTGACTCATTATTCAAGCTTATCGTCACCTGTTTGTTTAATCTGCAGGAACACAAATATTTGCTGTGTTGCTTTCATGATAGATTTATCAAGCATCACACCAGCTGACCTTTTCTTTTAGGGGTTGTTGTGCTGAATTGTAACGTTGTTCCCCCTCAAGGACATTAAGACATAGAGCTAGTAATGGGGGATCTGCAAGCTGAAATAGAGCCTCACTGAAGGCATTGTGCATGGGGAACAGCAACTCAACAAAACAATGACTAGCCCATTTCAACAAAGCAGCTTCCACAAAGCCTGCTCCTGAAATGTAAAAGCATTATTATTATTATTATTATTTATTTCTTAGCAGACGCCCTTATCCAGGGCGACTTACAATCGTAAGCAAAAACATTTCAAGCGTTACAATACAAGTAATACAAGTAAAAGCATGCGTTGCGTTCTACCGAGCTTCTCATCTTAGCAGGCACTCCCCACCACACTTCACTATCAAGGCTGCATGTATATTTACTGCAAGGTGAAGGCTGGCCATGATATTGACCTGGCCCTGGTCTTGACAGGCAGGTGATAACCAACAGCTTCAAGACAGCAATGTCCAGCACTTCTGTGCTTGCTATCACTGACTTCACCCTGCACACAGTGACACGCGCACACACACACACACACACACACTGACACACACACACACCCTTAAGCACAGTGGAGAAAATTAGTAGTCCAAGAGTTATGCATTCCATGTGTTCAACACAGCAAGAATAATTACTGGACATGCATCTGTACAAACCAAACCCTGTCAATGTTTTTTTTTTTATTTGCAATTGCTCTTATTTGAAATCGTTCTTATCCATTTATCAGACTTACTGCGTGCTCTTAATGGAATTTACTCTTACAAGCAAACATTTTTACTATCAGTTTAACTGCTCTCGTTGAACTCGCTCTTAAATGTAATTATTTACTGTATTCTTCATTTTGCTCTTATTTGAATTTGATCTTATTTTCTACTGATTTCACTTGACTGCTCTTCTCTGTACTGTGCTACTCTGTACTGTGATATTTTGTAACAGCTGTGAGTCGCCCTGGATAAGGGCCGTCCTCGGAGTTAATCACAGGGACTCCACCCGCTAGGCTGCAGGGTTCGCTGGCTCACTGCAAGGCCCTGTCGTTGAGCCGTGTGTGTGTTTTCCTGGATGCTGGCCTGTGCTATTTTGGGGATTTTATAACCATTTTCCATCTGTGTGGTTACTGAGGGTCTATAAACAGACGGCTCATTCCCTGGGAGCACACGTGCTGCTGTTCCCAGCGTTTAAAAACCAGCAGGCAGCTGAAGACACACAGCCATCAGAGCGCAGCATCAGAAGAACACAAGAACGTTTACAAACGAGAGGAGACCATTCGGCACATCTTGCTCGTTTGGTTGTTAGTAAACGAGATCCCAGAATCAAGCAGCTTCTTGAAGGATCCCAGGGTGTCAGCTTCAACAACATTACTGGGGAGTTGGTTCCAGACCCTCACAATTCTCTGTAAAATAAACCATGTCATATGCTTTGCAATTATCCATTCTCGATGTTGCATCCTCACAAAAAATCAAGCAGGTTAGTTAGACACGATCTCCCTTTCCTAAAACCATGCTGACTGTCTCCCAGGATACCATTACCATATAGGTAATTTTCCATTTTGGATCTTATTATAGTTTCCATAAGTTTACATATAATAGAAGTCAGTGTAGTTACCTGGTTCGGTTTTGTCCCCAGTGACACTGGCACCCTGGCTCAGGTCTCTGAAAGAGACGTTTATTAGCAGCCACGGCTATTTAGGAGCTAGCAGAGTCAACGTCATTAAAAATGGAGTAAGACGACAAAATAATAAACAAATAAAGCAAAACAAGCCAAAAAAATTCAATGGAATGTTTTAAAATAATTTATTAGGAATTTTAAAATGAAATCTCAGAACAAAAAACAAAACAAAACAAAAAAAAAAAAACACAAAATGGGTTACAGTTTTGTTGAAGAAGTTTGTCAGATTGTAAAATGTCGTACTGGCTTAAAAAATACAAACAGGTGATAAAACCCCACCAGCTACGCACCCCTGTCCCTGGCAATTACACAGAGCACACAGCAGGGGGCGTCTTGTTATGTACCCCCACCCTTTAGGAACAAAAATAACAGCTTCATTTTTACTTTTTTTTTTTTAAATAAAATCTGAGAATGCTTTCCTTGAATGCCACTTATTTCTTTCAGATAAAATAATGTATTGCTTCTGTTAAAGAACTACAGTGTCAGTGTCTCCTGGTAGTCTTTCCCAGGGTTTCAACTCCCCAATGCTCGTCAGTTCTTTCAGACTGAGGTAGTTCTATCCCTTAACCAGTTACCTCCCCACCCCCTAAACTGTGCAGGGATGGAGGCTCTTGTTTATCAACAGACAGGAAGCCAGCCTCAAGACCTTCATCCCAAACTACATCCCCCAGAAGCCTCCGGGGGAGCTCAACTCAACCAATCACAGCATTTAAAATCCATGCTAGTTTGCAGTGCTATGAAAGACAGTACCCAAAACCGTTCAGTAGATATCCGTTCTGTTCATACAATTGAACAGGGCTGTACATTTGTCTTCATGACTGATTACGTACCAATCAATAGTGCTACCTGGTTATTTGTGGTTTTTTGCATGTATCCATGTATGTGCTTGTACAGCCGATTCAAATTTCTGAATGTCAGTCTTAAATATAGTTTCGGATTGGTTTGGCTCTCAAGTTTACACAGTTTTAAAAGGCCACAGCCTTCCCTGACAAATATTACAAGAGCTGAAATTTATCAAAGAACACAGACAAGCCGAGACGCCCAGTGGTTTCTATAGCGACCAGCATCTCTCCTCTGAATCCAATACCTCGTTTCCATGCACCAATCAACCCGGGTTCAAAACCCTGTTGCCCCTGATACCGTGTTTCCATGGTAACCCACGTTGGCTGCCAGTCCGAGCAGGAAGAAAAGCAATACCGTCCATCCTTTCGCTTTCGTAAACAAATGAATGTCACCTTAGCCGCAAGGCCTGCTGGGAAAGCACCGCCAACATCCGTCAAACTCTTACTGCATGAAAACAGAGTTTTCACTCAACCCAGGGAGACTATGAATGGGCTCAGGAGCACTGCGGGAGAAGCCGGAGCAGCTCAGACTAGCCGTTAATCTGTGCTCATGGAAACGAGGTAGAATTAAGGTTTCTGGCCTTGCTGGGCCAGCCTGACACAGAGCCTGTGGGTACCTCCGGCTGGCAGCTAGACCAACTGCTCAGGTAACTGTTCTCACAACACCTTGCTTCAGTTTGTCCTTCACTTTAGTCAGAGGTCTTTTAAAAATAAAATAGAAAATACAGTAACTTCGTAACAAGAAAACAAACAAACAAACAAACAGGAAGTACTGGCAATCTGTTAAAATGATCTAGTCTAGAACTGCTACTGCACAGGCCTGTCCTACAGCTCAGACCTGCCCCTCGATTTTCAAACTCTACCGTATACAACAGCAACTCTGCAGCCAGCCAATACAAATTCAGCTTGAATTATTTACAATATTTTACAGAAAAAAAAACTTCACCAATTTTGGAAAAATACTTTCTTGATTATCATAGTGTTTTCAAAACTACCAAAATATACATTTTTTTTGTTCAACGGTGATGTTTCAATATTTGATGCATTTTTTTTTTAAATCCTGAAATTTACAAAAGAAAGAAATATCCAATAAACTTATTAAAAAAAAAAAAATAATAATAATAATTATAATTATAATAATAATAACCCTTTTTTACTCTCTCTCTCCCCTCTCTCCTTGGAGTTTGGTGATCGTGAAAATGCTTTTGTTACTTCTGGACAAAATAATTAAATTATTAACCCAAAACAAAAAAAAAACTGAAAAATCTTAAACAAAATGAAAAAAAAAATAAAACAAAACAATCCTTAGCAAGTTTCTAACAAATCACAAAACATTTTTTTTTGTTTGTTTTAAAGAAAGCACTACCTACTTCCAAAAAGCAACAACGAACAAACTGACAACAAAAGCTTAAAAATACTACCGCTGCGAAAATAAATACAAGAGGTGGAGAGGAAGTGATGTTAGTACAGGAACGGGAGGAGAATGCTCTTCAGTCGGTGGGCGGAGTCAGAAGTCGGGGTCAGTTAGAGCTACTGCAGCCTAATCAGTGTGCAGCTTTGTAGGAACGCGACAATAAAAAAGAAATTCATTGGTCCACAGTAACTTTAACCCCGTCTTCTTACTGGCAGACAGGAAGCCTGAAAAAAAAGAAAGAAAGCAATGAATACTTGTGGGTGGAGGCTGGGCATGAAACAGCGACCCCACGCAGCGCAAGCCAGTGTCTTCACCACAATGCAAGACAGCCGGGCTCAGCTTTTAACCTCCTCTCACCTCACCAGCAAAGGACAGGACAGAACCCGCCACACGGCAATAACAACCGGATTCAACTGTTTCTTCCAGCCCACCACACACATGCATTGCGGGATTTCTTTATTTATTTACTTTTTGATGAAGAAATCAATGGACTTTTCAATGGGGTTATACACTGGCAGAAAACAGGATGTAATACTGGGGATCTGAGAGCCAGTATGCTCAGCAAAGTACACAGTGCTGAGTTCTCTACTCTTCTGAATGTACTGGGCATTACAAAGCCAAACAGGTTCAATATAGGAAACCAGTCCGCACCTGGCCCCGCTCTCTTCAGTGGTAGCCATTTGTGAAAGCTGTGGCAATCAGTTGACCCTGCAAAGAAAAAAAAAATTAAGGTTAATTTAAATATCTAAAAGATAGATGGGCTGCCTAAATAAAATGAATACAAAATGGCACTGACCCCCAGGCTGTGCCCAAACCCAGTGCTGGGGGCGGGACTGGCAGCGCTGATGTAACTGCCCACTCCAGAGTCCTGATTGGCTGCGGCGTACAGTTCAGCCATGGGGCCGGGGCTGCTGGTGCCAAGGAAGCCCCCAGTGCGAGTCTGGGCGGAGCCTGCGAGAGGGAGAGGAGGGAGGAAGAGTGAGACACTGCCAGCAACACACAACAGGAATGCTACAGACCGAATGGAGAGCCAAACACACTGCAGTCCCAGTGCAGGAACAGCGCTGGCTCTACTGAGCTAACACAGTGAAAGCTGGGACTCTGCAGTGCCAGCCAGGTACTTGCACTGGGCTCTTTCAACCTCTTCACAATACCTTATTAAAAATCAAGGGTTCTATCCTGGTTAAATACATACATTTGAAATGTGAATGCGTGTGCTACTCTTAAAATCACTACCCTAAAAGGGTTACCACTCAAATGATCATTGTGTAAAAAAAAAAAAGTCAATTCACCTTTGTGATATCATGCTAAATAAAACAAATACAAAAATAAAAAACACAGCACCCTTACATCACAGAGATTTGACTGACATTTCGCCCTACATGACACGCGTTATGAGGAATAATACAACTTCTACATACCTGGAGAGAGAACAAAACAGCGCCCCCTACCTGCACCTCTCACCACTGCAGCCGCTGCAGCTGCCGCTGCCATTGGTCCATACGCCGTCAGGGGGATTGCTGGGAAACAAGCCAATGAGAAGAGGCATGAGAGAGCGGCTCGCTGCCGGCGTGCAGCCTGCTACACAACACGATGCACTTCCTGCAGAGCTGAGCAGCTTCACTGCCCCCACTGCTCCTCCAGCAGACCCTGACACAGCCAGCGCCGCTGCAGCCCAAGTGCAGCAAGGGCTTTGCTTGGTTAATCTAAAGATTACATGTTTAGTACACGAGGTTCTGCTCACTAGAAGTGGAAATACTGTTTTAGAACGTCTAAGCATGCAATTTCTGTCTTGAGTTAGTTCGTTATAATGTCATTGCTTTGTGATTGTCCCAGTAAGTAGGCACACCTCGTACAGTTTCATTCACAGCACTTGCTGCGCACGTTTACCGTGGCTGTGTTGGTTTGCCAGACACGAGAGGAGCCACAGGCTTGTCACAGCGCTGCTTCTTAAATTTAATCTCCGAGGGGAATCCGGCCACAATATACTGTACGTGTGTTCAGAAGTGCAGAGGCAATTACATTGGACAAAAACAATCACAAGGTTTTTACAGCAGTTACATCATTTGGCCTTTTCTGCATAGCCCTTTAAACCATGTGTGCCACTCTTGCAGTGGCTAGGTGGCAGTGTGGTGCCGCAAGCCTCACTGGTAAACACGCTAATCACTTTTCTCACTAAGTGCCGACAGCTACAGGGGAAAAGCAGATACTATGATTGTACTCGTAGCTAGCAGTAATATTATACACAGACACTACGAGTTAACCTGTACCTAGGATTCAGTGTGGTACTGTCCATTGGAGCTGGTGCTGAATAAACAGAATCGCTTCCATCTGACCCAAAAACAATACAACCACTCATTACTGTGAGTTAGAGGAGCGAGTTCACTGCTCAACACATGAAATGCATGCAGCGTTTATAAAGCAGAGAGGAATTCTGCTACCAGTACACATCACAGAACTTTAATATGCAAAGTTTTATGTTTAAAAGGATATTGCAGTTTGAGGATTTTTTCTGTGACCTTCTGTGCAAATTCATCCCAATATCAAAACATATTGACAACCCACAAGCAATATTCATAACTTTCTACAGTCAGCAAGTCAGAAGGCAAACACCTGAACGTCTGAATGGTGCAGCACGGGCCAACAGAGCGATTTGCAGATTCGATATCTAGCTGCACTTGCACGGTGAGTGACTCCTGACTTGCAATTCTATTTTAAAGCCCTTCTCTCCCACCCTCTCCCCCTGAACACCAAGGCAAAGAGGAGGACTGGTAAGCATGCTGCTTGTAAATTCCAGGAGATTGAACTAACCTGTCATCTCAGAGGGGTGGGGTGAAGTCAGGAGGGGGGTCCTCTCTAAATGGAATTCTAGAATAGAAATGTAGAGAATTCTTTAAAATGCAGGGAGGGGAGAGAGAGAGAGAGAGAGAGAGAGAGAGAGAGAGAGAGAGAGAGGAGAGAGAGAGAGAGAGAGGAGAGAGAGAGAGAAAGGAGTGGGAAGGGGGGCAGTAGGGTTACTGGATCTCTCAATACACAAGCAAACCTGCAGGTAGCTCCGGCACTGGGGTTTGGGGTTTAGGGTTTAAAAAGACAATCAATTGAAACACAGAGTTCTAAATAGCAAGAGCATCAGCAAGGAGGACTAGACCCCCGATCTGCCTGCCTGGCGCCTGTCAAGGCGACGAGCTGTAAGCCTTATTCCTTTACAAGGCAGGTCCCGGTACAGCAGGAGGCAGCGCTGCGCTACCCATCACGACACTGCTGTGTGATCACGATGGCAGCGCAACAAGCCCTGCATTTAAGAGAGTGCCCAGCTCTCTCTCCACTGCCAGGTTTGACTGCGTGGGTTTCAAAGACCTACAACTACCATCAAATCCATGAAATTTACAAGCAGCCAATGGACACCAGGAAACAGCCTTCACAGCACAAACTCCATCTTAAACAAACCAACGAGAAGCAGCGCTGCCTGTGTGTGTGAGCGGAGGTGTGTGTGAGGAGCTGGGCTGGCCTGAAGACACTACTTACATACAACACGTCTGCACTCAGCACAATGCACACAGATGTGGTGTGAAGTGACACACCCATCTACTGGAAGTGACTGTAACTGCTGGGTAGGTTCATTGTGAAATACCAATGATGGATCAGTCTGATTGCTAGCTATTTACAGGCAAACCTGTTACATTGGCTGCTCAAGCGACAATGTGAAAAATGACCGCTACAGTAGGTAGGTAATCCTGCTTTGCAGGCTGGCAGCTTTGAAAGTATCCCAAATATCTACAAATCTCTTCCATTCATTCATTCATTCATTCATTCATTCATTCATTCATGTGCTTTAAGGAGCGGTGAGTGGGAGCTGTGGAGATTACTCACCGGGAAACTGGTAGGTGTAGCCGGGAGTGAGGCCAGTGTAGCCGCGACTGGCATAGGTAGCAGCTTGGAACCCTGGGTAACCTACAAAGACACAGATCATCAACACACCAACTATAAAATCTGCAACATCACACAGTATTACAAATGTTATGACACTTTATTTAACACAATAAGACGTTATTGTTTTTTTTTTTCATGTATAATTAACTGCTTCGGTGCAACCGAGTGCTACTGTAATGAAAAGATCAGATGATGGCATCACAGCAATGCAGCATTATAACAAAGGGGAGACAGAAATTCAAGCCAGCAGATGGCGTTGGAGAAGCTGAAACTAGGAGATGGCAGGGACACTGTCGCTCGACTTTGCTCCAGAAGATTTTTTACTGGAGCAGTGTCTAGTAACTCTACTCCCAGTGCAGCCAGCAGGGGGAGTGTGTCTAAGTGTCCTGCTGGGTAGCTCTGTACCTGCTGTGTTTAGAGCAGCCAGGGCTGAGGGCTCCTTAGCCAATCCCAGCCCAGCACTGATCCCTCCAGCCCAGGATAGCATGTGACCCTAATCCAGGGAATTAGACACAAGGGCCCCAGAGGACAGCCACTCTGTGCTGCTGCTCCCAGAGCAATCCGTTGCCTTGGTGCGAGGCTGCTGCTTAAAGCAAACTCCCAGAGACCCAAACTAACTCAATAATGAGGCTCTGCAGTATTCACAGGTCTCTCTCTGTGTCACAGCCTCCTCCTGGTTTCTCTTAAAGGGTATTTCTCTCATGAATAGCAATCTCTTATTCCCGCTGTCTTACCCAGCATGCCGATTCCCAGCATGAACGCGTCCATCCCGTACGGCATCACTCGGGACCGCCCCCTGGCAGAGCCAGTCGGTGACATCACTTCCTTCGGCTGCGCCTTCTTGCACTCCACCTGCAACAAAGACACTCAGCAATGAGACACGCCCCTAATCATGACCCCCCCCCGCCCCGATCTCTCCAAAACCCATCCATGAGGCACCCCACCCATTAACAAGACACCCCACATGTCCTATCCCTGCCCTGCTGCGATTGGGTCCTCGATGGCTCATCCCTATCCCTCGCTCCTCCGGGGGGCTTAAACTCACCATCTTGTTGTTGATTTCGTGGAAGTGAATCTCGCACACTTTCTCTACAACGTCTTCGTTTTCAAACGTCACAAACCCAAAACCTACAATCCAAAACAGAAAAGAAATGTGAAAAGTAAGTACCACACTGCCACTAGACCACTCTGCATCCTAGTCCCACAGCTCTAACCACTAGACCACTCTGCATCCTAGTCCCACAGCTCTAACCTCTAGACCACTCTGCATCCTAGTCCCACAGCTCTAACCTCTAGACCACTCTGCATCCTAGTCCCACAGCTCTAACCTCTAGACCACTCTGCATCCTAGTCCCACAGCTCTAACCACTAGACCACTCTGCACCCTAGTCCCTCTGCCCCCCAGTACCCCCTTGGTTATTCAGCTCCCTCCTCCCGGTTCGCACAGAGATCTCTGGCCTGTGAACTCCAGGATGGAAACCCCTGACTCCGCACTCCAGGGAGGATTTAGCGTTGAGCTGCTCCCAGTCACAATCGATCTGTCAGCTGGGCTGAGCAAACAGGTTTACTCTCTAAGCTCTGATTAACCAGGAGGGCTAATTAGTCCAGCCTCATTCCGTCTGGTCACTTCAGCAAGTATTCCTGATCCATGTCCCTTCCAAAAAAACATACAGCACTGCAGACAGCCAGCCTGGGGAAACCAAGACTCACACCGAACCCCCTCCCTTGGGTATCCCCGGGACTGGAGTTACTGTGTGCACAAGTCTCTGCCTGTTTAGAAACGTCCTTGTTTTTAAAAGCGGACGGGGGCTCAAACCGTTTACTTTGCTTAAATTCCTTGTCCCGTCTGTAAAAACCGAACACAACAAAGCGAGGACGCAGACAGGGACAGGAGACCCACCTCTGTGTCTGTTGGTGGTCTTGTCGAACATCAGCATGGCATCATCCACCTGAGGAGAGGAAGCGAAGAGGATTCAGGCACTACAGGCAGGCAGGGCCAGAACGATACACACTAACAGAGCGCTACGTATCCCCACATGCGGAGCGCGATGGCTTTCACGAGACAGGATTCCATTCAAATGAAGGGGAGGGTATGACTGGTGTATGTTTTCACACCAGCGTTCAAGAACCGTCTGCTGAACTGCAATGATCTGTGCTGTGGTGCTTTTGTATCCCAATGCAAACGATACATACCTGTATTACAATACGATCACGCAAAGAAAGCATCACGCTTCAGCGATGCACAATGAATCAGTACACTCCTAATAAAAAGTAGGGTCACCTGAGCGTGTGCTGGGACAGTAACTAGAGCACCACCGCCGGGCTTCAGTTAAGGGGGAGACTTGCACTATAATAGAGCACAGAACTGGTGCATCATTTACTTGAGAAACTCACAAGCAAGCAAATGCTTATTTCACTAGGAGTGCTGGAAAGAGAAAGAAGGAAAGCAAGTTTATGAAACATGAGAACAGAAGTAAATGTATTAACGAGAGGAGGTCAGTGCTAGCCCTAGTGCCTGACTGATTTCAAAACTCAGGTCTTAAAGTATCCCTGTGATTCAGTGTTAACAGCACTGCGAAGTAATCTCACCCCACTCTGTCTAAAGAAGTGTCTCCTAGCCTCTGCCCTACAGAAGACAGCGTACTACGGCAAAGGAAAACTTTAATGGTACTGAAACTTTAAGAGCTTTTAGACAAGGACTACTCCAGCCCAGGTCTCAGTCCCAGTCGTGTCACAATGTAATGTAACCCAGCAAACCTGGAATGGAATAACCATGTAGGATCGGAGCTGTTCTTTCCCTACTTCAGAGCTCCAGAAGCACAAGACCAGGAATGTGGCAGCCTTTTGGTCCCCACAGTGCCAGAGAGAAAGAGGGGGGCTCTCTGTACACCCCCTCCGAACCACAGTTAAACAAAACACCCCCTCCCTGAGTTACTCACAGTGCTGCCAGTAAATTGCAATTCAACAGAAGTTTTCAAAAGTGGAGGGGGGAGGGGGGGGGATAAATAAGCTTTTGACAAGCCGGGGGATAAATAAGCTTTTGACAAGCCCTGTGTTTCATTCCCTTCCACTTTCTTTCGGCTAAGTTTGCCGTTGCCATGAGGACCCAGCAAAGAATTTTCATAAGACTTTATCCCCTCCTCTCCAGCGCTATTGAAGAGCATGGGGCTTCTGAGCTAACAGGAGCAGGACAAAAGAGCCCCCAATTCTTTGTTCTATCCTGGCAAAGAGCATGTCCACTCTCTCTCTCAGCTCGCTGGGCAACAGTTCTGAATTTGTTCTCCTTTTAATTTTTTTGGCAAGTAAGATCTGCTTTTTAATACTTTGAACCCGCCCCCCCTGCAACTTTTACTGAAGTTTGAAGTCGTCCAGATCTTACATAACGTTTAGTCTCTATAATATCAAAATTTATAATTCTGATTTTACAGAACTTTATCCTACTGGCCACAAAGGCAGTGCGAAACAGACTCCCAGTCTGAATGCAGCAACACAAGCACCAGAGAGCCCTGCAAAATATTAGAGGAAACTAAACCAGAGCCCTGAACTGCAGCACACAACGTTGCACCACACTGCTAAATACTGCACTGCACTGCTACACACTGGAGCAAAAATGACTTCTTTACAGTTTAGAATGTGCTTTGATGTAGGTGGAGGAAATGGTATCCCAGCCCTCCTATGTGAACCACACTATTTCAAGACGAGAGGCGCTTAAAGAGTTAAAAGGCTTCTCTCGGATTGGCTCGAACCCGCTCTCGCTCTCGCTCGCTCTCTCTCTCTCTCTCTCTCTCTCTCTCTCTCTCTCTCTCTCTCTCTCTGCACCCTGCCTCCGCTCGCTACATGGGAGGTTGCGTCTCCATGAGGAATTCTGGGAAAGATCCTGCCCTTATATACAAATTCAAAGCAGAAAAGTAAACCAGACTTCTAAAGAAATTTAATACCAGCAAGATCACCTGAATTTTAATTTAGAAATACTACAAGAAACTCAATTACAAAGGTTCTGTAAAGAAGCGTTTTTTTTTTTTTTAAACGTCTTTATTATCAAGTTGTTTTTTGGCATTTCTAAATGTAGCTACTAGTGAGTGTTTAATATGTATGGAACAGTTAAACCTCAGTAAAACCAGCCCATCCCCAATGTCACTCTGCCCAGGGCACCCCCTGCAGGTGAACCAGCCCATCCCCAGTGTCACTCTGCCCAGGGCACTACCTGAAGGTGAACCAGCCCATCCCCAGTGTCACTCTGCCCAGGGCACTACCTGAAGGTGAACCAGCCCATCCCCAGTGTCACTGCCCAGGGCACTCCCTGAAGGCTCTGAAAGGTCCTCCTAGGGATACGGCAGTTAGAAGACCCGGAGCTCTATGGCAGAGGGCTCACTCGCAGGCACTGATGGGCACTTCCAGAACAGCTAAAGGAGAGTCTGGCCTTCCAAGTGCTCTGAAGAGATGGCTGAAGCGCTACTCAACCAGCTTTGCAAAGGTTCAAGGCAGTGAAACACTAACAGTACAGGGGCCCTTTCCTGCTAGCGAAACACCCACCCGCTCCTGCACTCTGCAGCAGTGTGGATCAGTTGGCAGACAGGCAGGATCACCCACCCGCTCCTGCACTCTGCAGCAGTGTGGATCAGTTGGCAGACAGGCAGGATCACCCACCCGCTCCTGCACTCTGCAGCAGTGTGGATCAGTTGGCAGACAGGCAGGATCACCCACCCACTCCTGCACTCTGCAGCAGTGTGGATCAGTTGGCAGACAGGCAGGATCACCCACCCGCTCCTGCACTCTGCAGCAGTGTGGATCAGTTGGCAGACAGGCAGGATCACACACCCGCTCCTGCACTCTGCAGCAGTGTGGATCAGTTGGCAGACAGACAGGATCACCCACCCGCTCCTGCACTCTGCTATCTCCCTCACAGCACAGCAGGCCAGACACATCTGGAAAGGGGGGGTGGGGGTGGGGGGTAAGCGCAGAGTTCTACCTGTTGGGGGGGGGGGGGGGGGTCAGGGGTTTGGGAGGCCCTGCCACAGAATCTAGAGGGGGGCAGCATGAGCACGCAGAGAAGGGGCTGTAGCGCAAAGCACTGACCACTAAGACACTTGGTGGTGGCCCAGTTTCCTGACCGCTTTAGTTTTATCACACAGAGAAACCTGACCCAGGGACAATAGAGTCAGTGAGGCGCTCTGATATGGGGAGGGGAATGACCGGTTAGAACAGGGATTAGAGACGCAGCCCTCACAGCTATTCACTCTACCAGACAAAAGACAGCTCCCTGCCTGCCTGCCTGCCTCTCTCCTCCCTGCCTGCCTGCCTGTCTGCCTGCCTCTCTCACTCCTCCCTCCCTGCCTGCCTGCCTGCCTGCCTCTCTCTCACTCCTCCCTCCCTGCCTGCCTGCCTGCCTCTCTCCCTCCCTGCCTCCCTGGGCCCAGCTCTCACAGTCCCAGCTTCCCTGCCCCTCCTCTATCAGCGACACCTGAAGGAAAATCCTGCACCTGGTGCGCTGTCAGATCCCATCTATGAGCCTGTACCTGTTTCCAATTAAAGCGGAAGTTTTCATCTGTTCACATTCCAGAATAGTTCTGAGCATGTACTATTACTGCATATCAGTTCTACAAAGCCTTGCAGCACCACTGGCCTATGATATGAAGCCACATCCTTCCAAAGTGCTCAAAAACTTCAAACAAGACATGAATTTAGCTGCACCGTCACAGACAAGTGCGGCAAAGCCTCACACAAACTAGGGTATGATTGATGTCATAAATGATTTGTGATGTGAAACTGTCACTCTGCTCCAGAAACTGTCTATAACGTACTACCATTACAAACTAGGGATGAAAACCAGACTCCTATTGCAGAGCAGTTTCACCCATTCCAGGTTTTATATATATATCACACTCCCCTGTGGAGTTCACTGCAGCCTCAAACTGGGAGGCCAGTGTTAAGATAACTTCGAAAAAGTTTTGCGATAAAGCAAGCGATACATACAGATTATATATATATATACACACACACACACACACACACACATACAGACAGATATATATATATATATATATATAAGACCAGAGAGGATTCCTGCCCTAACAAGCAGTGCTTAGTCACAAGCCCTACAGAGGGTTCCGGACGCCATAGCAACAGAGTCAGAGATTAGCAGGCTGTTGTGCAGCAGCCAGGCAGCCAATGGAAACAGAACGTTTTCAAACACTCCAGCGCTAAGTCTGAGTGGCAGCCATTCCGGCGCTGACCGTTAACTCTTTTTGTTGTCCGTTTGAATGCTCCCCTGCCGAGCGCTGTGGCATTCTCCCTCTCTCTCCCTCTCCTCTCCATTCGGACGGCTATAGCCTGCCAGAGCTGAATTAGGCTCGAACAAAGGAACCTGCCTGGGACAGCTCTGCAAGGCCACGTAGCCATGACAACCGCAGCTTGAAGGAGGGAGGCCCCATCACAGCTGTTGGATCAGATTAGTTCAAGCTCTGATAATCCTCTCCCCATCTTCAAAAAATAACAAAAAAAACTCCACATTTCTTTTTAGTTATCTACAGACCAGCAATCTCAAACCAGGGTCTCGCCTCCCTTATACAAACGAACAGGTCAAAAAAAAACAAAGGGCAGCAGTGTAGATGGATTTGTGACCTAATAGTTAAGAGGGAGGCAGTGTGATCTTATAGACAGACAGAGGGGCTGAGAGGGAGGCAGTGTGATCTTATAGACAGAGGGGCTGAGAGGGAGGCAGTGTGATCTTACAGATAGACAGAGGGGCTGAGAGGGAGGCAGTGTGATCTTACAGACAGACAGAGGGGCTGAGAGGGAGGCAGTGTGATCTTACAGAGGGGCTGAGAGGGAGGTAGTGTGATCTTAGACAGACAGAGGGGCTGAGAGGGAAGCAGTGTGATCTTACAGAGGGGCTGAGAGGGAGGTAGTGTGATCTTATAGACAGACAGAGGGGCTGAGAGGGAGGCAGTGTGATCTTACAGACAGAGGGGCTGAGAGGGAGGCAGTGTGACCTTATAGACAGAGGGGCTGAGAGGGGGGCAGTGTGATCTTACAGAGGGGCTGAGAGGGAGGCAGTGTAATCTTATAGACAGACAGAGGGGCTGAGAGGGAGGGAGGCAGTGTGATCTTATAGACAGAGGGACTGAGAGGGAGGCAGTGTGATCTTATAGACAGAGGGGCTGAGAGGGGGGCAGTGTGATCTTTCAAAGCGTTCCGAGAATGCAAGGTGCAACACTTTCCAACTATACTGAGCAGACAGAAAAAAACTTAGTGAAACTGGCCTGGTTAACTGACAACTTCAATTAGACAGCTTCAGCAGAGCTCAGCAGTTCTTGCTCCCAGTGTGGCAGTGATTACATTGGCAATGTCATACTGACTCCTGAGCTGAACTATTACAAGCCTCTCCACTTACAAAACACTTCAATCTCTACTTGCTTCTGAGGCCATTACCCGGCCAGCGCAGTCTGGGAACTAGAAGAGGTCCATTGATTTCCCTACAGACCAGCAACAGCAGGCTTGTTTTTTTGTTTTCTCTTATTTCTACGCAGAGCCAGGGAGACAAACCCAGCAGCAGCTACCAAGCACTTAAACCAGTCCCAAGATCAGCAAACACTTAGTGCAGGCAGAAAAGCCTTATTTTTATTCAGCAGAAGCCTTTATCCAAGGCGACTTGCAGAGACGAGGCTGTGTGAACTATGCAGAGTCACTTCCAGCAACGTCTCACCGTGAGTCAGTGTGTGAGTCTCCTGGTTAAAAGCCCTTTTCTTTAACCACTGGACCACACAGCATCCTTACACAGTCCGATCAAATCAGATTTAGATGCAATTTCTACAACAATTACAGGTCAATTACTGTCCAAAAGCATTTCAAATAGTCATGCCAAAGATGAGTAATGTAAGCATCACGTTTCTCAAAATGACAGGTGAAGAGAATAAAAAAATGTGGTTAAGCTGCTTTCAACAACTCTCTTAAACTCAAGGGACACTCAAGGGGAGGAGTCGGGGACAGGAACATGCTGAGAGGAGGTGCGGTGATGAGGAGAGGGGAGGAGTCGGGGACAGGAACATGCTGAGAGGAGGTGCGGTGATGAGGAGAGGGGAGGAGTCGGGGACAGGAACATGCTGAGAGGAGGTGCGGTGATGAGGAGAGGGGAGGAGTCGGGGACAGGAACATGCTGAGAGGAGGTGCGGTGATGAGGAGAGGGGAGGAGTCGGGGACAGGAACATGCTGAGAGGAGGTGCGGTGATGAGGAGAGGGGAGGAGTCGGGGACAGGAACATGCTGAGAGGAGGTGCGGTGATGAGGAGAGGGGAGGAGTCGGGGACAGGAACATGCTGAGAGGAGGTGCGGTGATGAGGAGAGGGGAGGAGTCGGGGACAGGAACATGCTGAGAGGAGGTGCGGTGATGAGGAGAGGGGAGGAGTCAGGGACAGGAACATGCTGAGAGGAGGTGCGGTGATGAGGAGAGGGGAGGAGTCAGGGACAGGAACATGCCGAGAGGAGGTGTGGTGATGAGGAGAGGGGATGGGACGGGACCCACCTTGCCAAACTGATCGAAGTACTGCTTGACATCCTCGATGGTGGTGTTGACAGACAGGCCACCCACAAAGATCTTCTTCGTCCGGGTCACTAACTGTGGGGACAAAAAAGAGCACAGGTAAGAGAGGACAGGAGTGCAGTCCCTCAGCTCTGATCACACTGCCTCCCCTCCCCCTCAGCTCTGACCACACTGCCTCGCCTCCCCTCCCCCTCCCAGCCCCTCAGCTCTGATCACACTGCCTTCCCTTCATGCACAGTGAAGCACAGAGAGCAGCCTGTCTCACACCCCTGCCTGGACAGGGAGCAGGGAGCAGACTACAGCCAGTGTTTGGCACAGATGCCATGGAGACCTGTGCAGTCTGTATGGGAGGGAGGGAGGCATTTCTGACCATCAATCTCCCCCCAGTAGTTTCAATCATCCCTCAGCTCAGGGTCACGACCTTCACCACATCCCCCACCAAGGACAATGCACATGAGCATGGGAAGGCAAGGGGAGGGGGTCACTGTCCAAAAACAGATGGGGCTCCTCCATCCACGGAGCGGTTTTTACTAGACCGCATTTGCATGATTCCACCGCCACGCTCCTTCTCTTGCAAATGTTGCACTCTGGCAAAACCAAACAAATCAGACGAATATGCAATATTTTAATTATATATTTAGTAACCGATGGGAGACGAACAATATTGTAATTATATCGAAGGGAAAATCTGAATTGAAAAAATGTCACTTAAGAATCGGTAACAGTAGAAGACTGTGTGTTCTAGTGGTTAAAGAAAAGGGCTTGTAACCAGGAGGTCCCCGGTTCAAATCCCACCTCAGCCACTGACTCACTGTGTGACCCTGAGCAAGTCACTTAACCTCCTTGTGCTCCGTCTTTTGGGTGAGGCGTAATTGTAAGCGACTCTGCAGCTGATGCATAGTTCACACACCCGAGTCTCTGTAAGTCACCTTGGATAAAGGCATCTGCTAAATAAACAGTTTTAATGCCATTAATATTTTGTAACTTGAATTCCATCCATGGATTCAGTTAATGTTGTTGAATGGGACCCCATAATGAAAGGGGTACCCCTGGACTGCACGCGCTCCTTCATCGACCACGCCGAGCCAGAACACATGGTCCCAATTACCCTGCAGCCATGTGGCCTGAGCTCAGGGATAATCTCCACTGACCCCCCCCCCCCCCCCCCCCCCTGTGCAAATCTCTGGAAAATAGCCCACGCTGACACTAAAGTACCTTCTGTCATCCAATTACTTAACTGAATCAACCCAATTTCTACCGCACACCTCCCTCCCCCACACCAATTAGCCACTACCTGCTGTGTCGCGGGTCCTCAAACTGGAAGCATGGCAGCTCACTTGCACACAAACCGAAAAAAAAAAAAAAAAAAACGTTCCTTAAAAGCACACAGTTCTTGCTACGAGAGCTCAGGAGACGCTACATTGAAATGAACTCCCACTATCCCTTTGACATCTTCATCTTCGCTGTAAAGCTCTCATATTCCGAAGGACCGCTGCCTGCCTCTCCTTCCCTCAAAGAACACTAAACTAAATTCAATGACAAACGTGTGTCCTGGAAGTCTTTTTCAAGGTCTTCCAGGACAGCGCGTCACTGAATTTATTACGGTTTTGAGTACGAGGAGGCTGGTTAGATCCAGCTCCAGGTTTCATTCTTGAGGCACTTGTGGAAGGTCAAAGGTTTACATCCTGTTGCTAGCTCTGAAATGAGAACTTTTCTTTTGTGTAAAAGCAGGTGTTCTGACCTCTGACCTCAACAAGTTTGGAGCCATTCTAAACAGCAGGAAGCTGTCCTACAGCACCCACCTCGAACATTTATTTCGCTTTGTTTAATAAAACAGCTCCGAATAGAATTCCCGCCCTCCTACATATATATTGAGGACGAGCAGCAGTGCAGGTTTATTCAGCAACAAAAGAACTATACACCTTTAAAAGCCTCTTTCAGGTGGCCTGTATCAGGTGACCCTCAGCATGCGCAGTGGGCAGAGCTTCACGGCACATCTGGACTCTCTTAAAGGGGCAGCTCCGCCTCGTAACCCAAGCCCTCGGTATGATCTATTGTTTACTGCCCAGGGTGGGGCAGAGAAACCCGAGGAGTTTGTTTTCTCTGAAAGAATGAAAGAAGTGAAAAGGATCGACTTACCTTGGGCTGTGCTCGACGGGGGAACGCGACTTTTGGGTCAATCTGTGAGAAAACAGAAGATGACAATTAACCCTGCGCTCTCCACACACAACCCAGAACCAACGCAACCATGGATCAGAGGGGGGGCAACACCCCACACCCCCACACCCCCACCGCACTCACACTTTAAAAGCAGGCTCTTCCTTTCCCTGAACTGAGGTCCCTTGAGTAATCCAGTCATGTCCTGCTCTCGGTTTAAATGCAAGGTTACAACAAGCAGAGGCGAGCCACTAACAGATCCCCTTGATGGAAAGCAGAGCCAAGGCGTACTTTTACACAACCGTTCAAAACGTGTTCAGGATCGTAAATCGCTTTGAATTCCATGTCATCTTCTATCGGATTTCAGCGTGGAAATGCTCGCTGGTTACACTGCTGTGTAATAGGAGGGCTGCCACACCTCCAGCCCCCCCTCGCTGGTTACACTGCTGTGTAATAGGAGGGCTACCACACCTCCAGCCCCCACCCTCACTGGGTACACTGCTGTGTAATAGGAGGGCTACCACACCTCCAGCCCCCCTCGCTGGTTACACTGCTGTGTAATAGGAGGGCTACCACTGGTTATACTGCTGTGATTTCTGCACTTACTTGGTTGTGTAACTGGATGGTGCTGTATACTTGTCACGTTGCGGCATTGACACAAACGTGATCTACTCTATATACCGCTACACAGATTGGGATACAAGCTCAGGCAACGTAACTGGTGACTACAAACCAAGAGACTGTGATAATTAGGAGGCAACAGGAAGTTCTAGCTGCAGAGCGCCTGACCCCCCCCCCCCCCCCCGCCCCCCCGCCCCCCCGCCCCCCCGCTCTAACTGTCACAAGCAGCTGTGCTCCGACACAGACGCACGCAGGAGCGCGAGCCCAGCCTGCACTTCATAGCATTGCCACACTTTCCTATTGATTTCATCTACCCCTCGGGTTCAGCAGTGACACGCTGGGCTGAGCCGCCCGCTGTCTGTCTGTTCTGCGGAGGATATTGATCATGAGCAAGCCTGCCACGCTGGAGCCCGTTTCAGAGATTATATTCTCTCAAGGCAACAAGCAGAGGGATGCGCAGGACAGGCTGTTGCTGAAGTACAGGCTCCTGCACCCGTCCTCAAATACACTGCGCTATCACCGCAGCGTTAGTGATGTGCATGTCTCCAGACCCAAACTCCCAAAGAGCAGTTAGGAAGTTTGTGGAAAAACAAACACAGCACTGCTTCCTGCTGCTGTTCAATCCTTGCTTATTATTTAGTTAATTTATGTATTCCTTTTTCAACTGGCTGACTAGCAGACCTGTCAGCACAAGTTCCCTCTCCTGTATTAAACATGCTGGCTCTCACACAGCCAGTTCGGAGTTGCCTCTGTCGTATTGAATGAAGAGCCCTCTGCACTAATCACATTGATGCAAGACCAGGCTGAGAGAATTCAGCTCATTCGCACGGAGACCTCATTAACACGAGCGATTATACAAGCTGGAGACTTTCTCAAACAAACAATGGGTCCTCTCTCTCTGCCCGGGTTTGGCTGCTCTCTCCCTATTGACTGGTTTGTCTGGCCTGGCACAGATCGGAAAGGGAACATACTTAGTGTGAGAGCTGTTGAGAAAATACGCTCTACAAGGGTTTTTTGTTTTAATTGTGTAGTTTTTTTGTTACTTGTTTCAAGTTTTAATTGTATAGTGCGTGAAGGAAAACAAAGAGCCCACATTGGGCACAGCGTGTCCTGTGTGTAGCTATCTGTGCCATGCCAGGTTTAAATGGCCACCATTTCAGATCAAATAACACATCCAGGTATTACGGGCCGCACCGTCAAAGCGTTTCCTCCGTTTGTTACTTAGCTTTTTAAACAAGAAACAAATCATGTTGGTGTCACGGAATTAAAAACAGAATCACAAGAAGTCTGCTCAGGAAGACTTCAGATCGATAACATAGTGGTTTGGTTCTGGTTTTATAAAATGAAAACGCATTTTACCTCAAAAAAAAAAAAAAAAAAGGGAGTTAATTAAAAGCTTTGAAAATACGGTCTCCAAATCCTCAGCACTAACACTCGGCCGACTGCACTTCCCTGTCCCAGAAATACAGCAGGTCCCGAATCTCGGCTATGAATCCTGCAAACCACACATTGCTGTGACCCGGAAGTCACCCAGAGCCTATTGGTGACCCGGAAGTGAAGAGCAGGCCTGATGCATTCCTGACGGTTACACAAACAGCCTTTCTAAAAACAGCAGTGTTAATCCTGTCTGCTCTGCCCTGAAAGAGCACCATTCAAAAGAATCCGTCTGCAGCGGCTCCGGAACCTCGCTGGAGATCACAGCCACTGCATTCTACTGGCAGTGCCTGAGCGGAGGAGAGCAAGCTCATGGAAGAACCAGGGACAGACGCAAGAAACATACAGATTGCATTCTGCTGAGCTTGTCCCATTGTCTCAGTGTGCTTATTATTCATCCAGAACTTCAAACAAACACTGAAAAAAAAAATAAGCAAAGTAGACAAATTGTAAGCAGATGTCTATCTCAGATGTGTTTTTAAAACATCGGATTCCTGGAACAACTGCAGGCTGGGACACAGCAGGACAACTTAAATGAACAATTTTCAAATTCTAGATCTTTATACACACACATGTACATAACGACCTAAAACGCAAATCAACATTAAAGGACTGGTCAGCCCCCCAGCTTTCCCAGTACAGACAATCCACCACAGAGAGTGTCTCCACTAGCAACGACACGGACCCCCATTTAGAACCCCCCCCCCACACACACACAAGCCATTCCACAGCACTGAAGGAGCCCCACAGCCACACAGTAGTCTCAGAACAAAAGACCAATCAGGTTTAAACCCAATTAAAACAGACAAAACAATTGCAAAGCAGGCTTGAGTCATTAAACACAGAAGAGCCTCTGTTGCTCGGGGGGGAGGTGATAAGTTGTTCCAGGCAGGCGATGGTGTGCAGACCCATGTTTACTGAAAGGAAATGTGTTTCTGTTCTGTGGAGCATCAAAGGCTGACGGTCCCCACGTCCTTTAACCTGCAGTCAGCATCTGCAGACACGGGCAGATTCCAACTGTACAGCTCTGAGATTAACATCACCTACAATCTCAAGACTGAGACCCAAAAGAACATACAAACTACATGAACAGAATTCAGATCTTTTACTTAACACTGTGTAATCAAAGAAACTACAAAACGCTATCACAGGAGTCTACCGGAAGGAAGCCGTAATAGCAGTACAGTATTTCATGTTAGATTTTCAAACGTCACATTTCTGAATGCGTCAGTTTTTCGTGAAGTATGTGGAAAACTACAAAGCGGCATGTAATTCAATATAAGAACATAAGAAAGTTTACTAACGAGAGGAGGCCATTCGGCCTATCTTGCTTGTTTGGTTGTTAGTAGCTTATTGATCCCAGAATCTCTTCAAGCAACTTCTTGAAGGATCCCAGGGTGTCAGCTTCAACAACATTACTGGGGAGCTGTGTTATGTTAACGTAACATTATTCAGCAGGTTTCATTCGACTTTATGAAGGGAAACGTGTTCATTCTAGGGTGACGCTAAACCTGCAGCCGTAGCTGTAGAGCACAGGCTTGGGTTTAATCCTCTATAAACACCTTCAGCAGATTTACCTGCAGCCTTCATGCTCAGATTAGGCCAGTTGCATGATAAGCATTTGATGGACAGTCCGATATGAATCAGGTTTCAACAGTGATCAGCTCACTATCACACTGCATCAATGAGTACTGTTCACTTCCAATATTCACATAGCCAGACCCCGCAGGGGTAGAACAGCTCCTTACAGGGGGTCACAATTGCCCCTTTCCCTTACCTAACCCAGTCCTATTAGCCCCCTCCCCTCCCCTCCCCTCCCCTGCACTGGCGCAGGCTGGAGTGACCCGGGACGGGACCCCTGTGGACTGGCTCTTTGTGTCTCTGGTTAACGGGGGAGAGCTGTGCTGCCCAGCTGGACGAGGCTCGTGGGAAACCAGCCCGACAATCCATCCTCCAAAGAAAGAGGCGTCACACTGGGGTCAAGAGTCACACAGGATTCCCACTAATCACATCATTCAAATATATATCAGGACTAAAACATATTCCTTTATGAAACGCCTTTACTTTCAAAGACATTTTCATGTTGGTTTCTTAAATAGTCTTGAGCAGTTTGGAATATTAAACCTTATTTTATTAATACAAACAAGTCTTTAAATAACTTGTAACACACTAGAATAACCGTGTTAATGTTTTGTGACCTCGGGTTTTATAACCAGTAAATGGGGGTTCTTGGTGTTTTTATTCTTGGACTGATTCTTCACACTCGATTTCCGATGCTCCTCTCCAGAGAGTTCACAGCCCGAGGAGCTCCTGTTCACACCCCTGTGGCTGCAGCACCGCTCAGACTCTGCTCAGCACACAACCACGGAAATTCACACGAATGACAAACTACCACTTTATCAGCTTTGAGGATTTCCCTCTTCACTTATCCCATCATGACCTCATCACTTCCGCACACAGCCGACAAGCAACTAAACACAGAGGTCAAAACATTGGATTTACACTGCATCCCAGTCCCTCAGCTCTAATCACTATGCCACACTGCCTCCCAGTCTCTCAGCTCTAACCACTGAGCCACACTGCCTCCCAGTCCCTCAGCTCTAATCATTAAGCTACACTGCCTCCCAGTCCCTCAGCGCTAACCACTGGGCCACACTGCCTCCAAGTCTCTCAGCTCTAACCACTAAGCCACACTGCCTCCCAGTCCCTCAGCTCTAATCATTAAGCTACACTGCCTCCCAGTCTCTCTGCTCTAACCACTAGACACATGCACCTAACTGGCTGTTGACAGCACATGGATACTAACAGGTTTTTCTATAAGAAGGGTTTGAGTCTGTAATCTTCTGGCCTGGAGACAATTATGCAAACTACCCACCTCATTAAAGCGTCTAAAAGCCTCTATAATCTAGAGCCCGCAAGCCAAGGTCCAGCAATGAGAGCATCCACTTGGCGGACCCCTGTCAGGCTCTCAGGACAATCCGTGACGCAAGTGCAGAACGTGGGCCAAGGCAGACTGACATCCAGCCTGGAGGCAAGGGGATCCAGACAGGATTAGGGGATAAAACACCACGCCCAGGGGACCAGAGCACCGGGTCCCAGAGCTCCCTGTCAGTGCGATCAGCCTACTGGGTAATCACGCAGACTGCAGAACAAACTGCACATGGAAACTGGGATCTGCTCCTCCATGGGAACACAAATCAGAAGCACGTTTCAAAGCCTGCGCTTGTGGAAACAGAACCCTGGCACCACAGCAAACTGCCCAAACAGAATCCCAGTTAAAAATAAATACGAAAGAAATAATCAATACCACAAACTTGCGAGACAATATTACACTGGCCTCCCATCGTTGTTGTTTTAATCCAATATCGCACTTGCCTAGATAGAAATAGCGCTGTGCTATTTCCGTCTGAATTAAGAACCTGCTTCCCCACCCCCCCCCCAGAGAGTCTTACCCTTGCAAAGCACAGTAAAGACATCCAGTTAAAAGATCCTCCAACAAGATCAAAACTAGGCTGACAGCCAGTTTGCAAGATCCCTTCTATTGCTGTAGTCCTGGTTACATTTAGGAAATACTAGTGCTTTACAAGTGTGTGTCCCTCAGCAGCCATACCTGGACTTTGAAGACAGTACTTTGAAACGCTTGTGAGAGGAAATATTATTTAGCAACCAACTAGCAGAACACATGCAAGCTTTAATGATATCGCAGCAGAAGGAAATATTCCTAAAGCAGCGTCTGTTCCCTTGTTATTTCAGTATATATTTCTTGGTTTGGTTTTAGTTACTGCTGCCAAAACCTCTGTATTTATTGACACGTAAGATGACAACAAGCCCAACTTCAGAGCACTTGGTGGGGGAAGCAGTTTGATTATTTTTTTTCTTCTAAAAGGAATAAATGAACAAACATCAGTGGTTTTCGATGCAGTAGCAAACTTTCTACATACTTTCCTATACTTGTGCAGCTGGTGCTACATTCTTTACTCTCTCTCTCTCTCACAAGCACACTTAAAAAATAAAATTAAAAAGTAAAGCTGCATTTACAGAGGTGGTGGGACCTCAAATAAATCTGAAGCCCTTCTCTGAATGTATTAGAAGTGCCTGTCAGCACTCCCTCCCTATATCCCCCAGGGCTGCCTTTTGTAAGTCATTTCCATAGAGATACAGAAAGCATGCATTGTCATTGCACAATGGCTTGGAGGAGGGCCTCAGCCTCCCTGTCCACAGCATTGATATTGCGTCTATTGATTATATTAAGTTCGTGGCACATATTCGAGCCTGCCAATGGAGTTGATGTTTGCAAACCCAGTTTTGTACCGTCTTTCAAAGGGGGCTCCTGTGCTGTTTTCAAAAGAGCCCAGTGTAAAAGGCTCGGCCCCTTTAAAAATAAAAAAATAAGTTTCTTTTGTACATCCTGCCTTTTTTAAGAAGTTCCCCTTCGCCGGTCCTCTTGTTGCCATGGCAATGGACACCAAGCGAGAACGCTTTTATTTTCTCTCTGAACAAACTCATAAAAACACACAATTAAAAAGGGGGTGGAAGCTTTGAGAGAAAGAGAGAGAGAGTTTGCATTATTGAAGCAGCTGGATACTTTGTGAACTTCTCGAACACAAACAGCCCCCCCCCGTATGCAGAGTGGCCTCCGGAGCTGCAACATGTGTACATTTGAGATCAACAACAAGGTAACTTTTAATTCAGGACCCCCCCCCCCCCCCCCCCCCCCCCCCTCACTGCAAATCTCTAAACACCTTAGTTGCTTCATAAATAAATAAATAACAATAATAAAGATCGGAAATTCACACACACCCATTCAATATGTATATTAACTTACAGTTTTAGAATCCAGTTCGTGTCTTGGTTGTGCCAGAACTTTATCTACGCCAGTTTGATCTACGAAAGTAACGAATCCGAACCCCCTGAAATATAATAACAAAAATAAAATAAATAGATGTATATATTTTTTTTTTCTTTTAATTATAAAGAAAGGTTGATATTTAAATGGATAAACACATGCTATGCGGTGTGTCAGATTACAGTTGGTCTCTCCAATGTCTTACCTTGATCGCTTTGTAACTGGATCTCTCATGACCATGCACTCCTTCACGTCTCCGAATTTGCTGAAATATTCCTTGAGTCCCTCTACAACACAAGAAAGCGTGGAAAAGCACGGTTTCAATCGCGGGGCCGAGGCTAATCCTATTTCTGCACGCATGTGTTTACTTTACTTATATAAAGCTTCTAAAGCCAGCATTTCCCTTTCGTCGCGGGGGAAAAACGAAATTACAGCAGCAACAACAACACAAAGAAATCACTGTTCTAGCGTGTGTCTGTCTCAGTTTTGAGAAAGTTTTCCTCAACTAAAAAATGCTCTTTTTATTGCACGAGAGACTTATAACGTCAGACCAGCCAAGTTATCTATTATTTAAAAAGTTCCCGTAAATAACTTTACATAAAAAAACAACTGATTTTATTTTGGTCTGAAAGTACATGTTTATTTATTATTATTACTATCATCATCCCTGTAATTGAAAACATGTTTCCTAAAATTATAACCCCCCAAATATACCGCTAAAGTATTTCTCTCCCCTACAGAACCCCGATTTTCCAGAGTAACGAATACATTCCCATTTCGTGCACAGCAGAACACAACAGAGCAACGACACAAAGTTACAAGCCAGGGTCGCTCACCTTGCGTGGTCTGCCAACTCAAACCCCCGATAAACATTTTGCTAAACAAGAAAGGAGAGGAGGGAGAAAAAAAGAGAAAGAAATACAATTAAAATATGTTTTTAATTCACAAAGATGCAACTGAATCGGCCATGTTGGCAACGGGAGGTCCACAAAAAAAGTAACTTGGGCCGTTAGATCCATTTGTAAGAAAAAAAAAATACGAAAAAAATAAACCCCAGAAGCTTAATCATGCAAATAAAGCTGAAATGCAATAAATCAGATCTCGCTCCACCGTGCGAAACAACACGCATCGCATTAAAAAGGACACGTTCGCTTGCTGAAGAATATTAAAGATCCCGCTGAATGCGGATTCCACATACATAGAGAAGTAGGTTTTTCTATTTCATTTAATTTTTTACCAGGGGTCGTGAGGGGAATCCGGAGAGGACAGGCTAGTCTGGCTCCCTTCTGTCTCCATTCGTACCTCTATTTCCCTGCCAAGGGCCCAGTGAATGTAGCGGTGGATTCACTGGGGAAAGAGAGAGCACTGAGAGGGGGGGCGGGCCAGATGGGCATGTGTCTGTTCCCCTCCTCCTAACTAACCCGGAGCCGGGAGCAGCGAGGGCAGGGAGGGAGGGGCCAGCACCGCACCACAAAAAGCCCTGAGACTCCACCTCTCCCCCTCCACCTGAGACGAGGAAAGAGGCCGAGCCGAGCGAGCTAGCGGGACCGGCCCTGCAGCAGCAGCACAGCCAGTCTGACCGCCTCCGGACGGTGTAAACTTCCTCCGAGATGAATGGAGCTCTCGCACAAACACACACACACGCACAACTCCATGTTAATATCGTGCGCTTGTGAATTTATCAACACATAAAATATCGCTGTTCTTTATTAACGGGGTCACTGTAACACTACCAGGAAGCAGATACATGCACGAATTGTCACTTTTGTTGACAAACAAACTTTTTGTTGACAAACAAATAATAATAATAATAATAATAATAATAATAATAATAAACATTTATGATGGAATTGATTGATATCAACGGGCATGTGTTATCTATACTCCCACTGAATTATAGAAATAAACCTATAGCTGTTACTGGGATAGTCGACCACCTTGCCACAGTGAACGAACCCTTTTTGTTACTTTGTGATCCTGTATTTTGTCCTTTTATATGTCCTGATGTGTGTAAATTAATAACATACAAAGACCCCCAAAGTAAAGCACCGCCACATGAGAATACAGTGTTAGGGTCCCAGAGTGAATTCAATACAGCGTGTGTGTGTGTATATATACTGTATATATAGTTTAGTTATTTTAGTTGTAACCTGTTAACACAATCTTGATCATACGTCTCTCACCCATCTCTCCCTCTCTCTCTCTCTCTCTCTCTCTCCCCCTCTCTCTCTCTCTCTCTCTCTCTGAAGGGGATTAGGGTTGTTTTGTTCTTACAACATTATTTCAGTGTTACATTACCCCGTCACTCCCCATCCTCCTTGGCTATTGTGCCTTATTCCTGACAGTTTTCTATACAAAATGCTTTATCACTGTGTGTATTTAGCAATAGGCCTATGGCAACTTTTCAAAAGTAGCGGTAAGTACACTTTATGATTTTGCAATACGGTTCGTAAATCACAATATTTATTACCTCAAAAAAAAAAAAATCGCACCAAAGCAAAGAAAACGTCGCCCATTGTGTTCAGTTTGGACAATGCCGCTGAAAGCTGGTTCTTCAATCGTGGTTAATGGCGCTTTGATGTGCCGTGGCAAGCCCGTTGTCTTTTCTTTATAGTCGGCTTCCTCAGCTCCAAGTAACCCTTTCCTGACTGAGCTCGATTCAGCGCCAGGTCGAACACACACCAATCTTACCACTGCTTTACTGGCAGGATCCGGCTCCTTTTGTTCAGGGGGGTGGCAGGTGCTTTTTAATTAGCAAGGACAAAAAACAAACAGGAGGATTAAAATGAACAAAGTGTGTTCCTGTTCATGAAAGAGGTTTCATGATAACGGGTTGCAAGCATGTACATAGACTGATCTCAAGTGTTTTAATGAGCGACCAGTTATCTCATGAACCGCCTTTCTTCCCTCAATGCGTCTTATTAACCGTGTGAGAGTCGGCACTCGGGAACACGTGACGCGGCATCCCTTTCCACGGTGCAGACAATCAGCCGACTCAGCGGTACTAATACCTATTACATGGATAGCCAAGCAATGAGATCCTCTTATTACACCGGTAAATAAACACACACACACAACACAACAATAAACCACTCCATATTTACCAATCTACAAAACCATTCCAGAATCTGAAGCGTTAAATAGTAACTAATTGTTCCTTATTGATTCTGTATCGACCTCATGTGATTCGGAGGCGTAGGGATGGGATATCTGAAGTGGGCACACCGGTCGCTGCCTTCGCTTTTCTTGTGTTTTCCGCGTCCTCGTGGTCCCGTGTATTGTCCACCTGTCCAGATATACAGTATACTGCAATACATTGCTAAGCTTGTCTGGGTGTAAGAGGATTGTCTAATGAATTTGTTCTGCCTCTGAAATCTGCCGAATCAACCGGGTCAGTTTAACATGGTTTCCAACAACACAATCCAGATAGAAACGAAAACTATTGAAGCTCAATTTGAAATAAAAATAACAATCAGCGATTTCACACTTTAATAACTTATATAACACGCAGAACACACACATTTACTTTACTGTATATCGTATTATTAGAGCTCTGTAAAGTGTTTTCATTTTTGTATTTGTATGTTTACTGTATTAACCGCAGTGTTCTTCCATGTGCGGTATCTGATTAGCTGTGAAGCGCTTGTTGCGCTGCGTGTCTGTCATTTTAATCCACCCTCCCCGTGTAGTTAATCGGGAGGGGGGGTGCATTGCAAAAGGATTACTGGAGCCTGGCTTTAGTAAGGAGATGGCCGGATTGTCATGCTAATACTTGGGACTCAGCAGTTCCGCTGTCCGTGCTGCTGTGGCTCTACCCCGAGGGAACAGCAGCCACAGCACGGAGCAGAGCCGGCCAGCGCGTCACAGCCGCTTACGCAAGCCCGTCTCAAAACTGCTTTACCTGACCAAAAAAATAAAAAAAACACTGCAACATTCTGGAGAAAGTACCTTGGAATACTTTTGAAAAAACATTCATAGTTTTTATGTTTGAGGACTAGATTACTGCATTATAAAGAAAAAACAAAACATGTATTATTGCACTAGACTTTCAGTAATCCCACATTTTATAATGCCAGGTAATTCTCGGTTTCTGAGTTATTGCTCAATCTCATTCCTAACGCAGGACTGGATAAAATCATGGACTAGACCAAGTTTCATTTGAAGGCTTGTATTCTGTGCCACACAGCCTCCAGAATGTTGCAGGCCTGTGATAATGCTGACACTCTTCAGTGCACCAGACGTACTGGCAGATTAGACATGTTGGGATGGAATGCTCTCTCAGTCTCTCATGAACTCTACTGCTGTGGTATTCCAGAGGCTCGCCAGAACCACCGCAGCCTCGCAGCTCCAAACAATGCACCTTTGCAGGCCCTAGCAGAAGACCTGCAAGAAACCATTAACCACAGTGTGTTTGACTTTCTTTTAGGGGTCGGAATCATTCATTTCCCACTTTCGATCTTCAAATATGAAGCAAAGTGAAAGAAAAAGAGGAAGAAAAAAAAACTGACTACTCAGCCAGTCTACACATCCTCAGTAATTATAACAAGGCTGATAATAGCATGTGTTTGGGGTGGTGACAGGAGTGGGTGCATATATGTGCCTGTGTTTTCTGTCTGTAGCTATAGAGGGAATAAACACACAGAGAGGAAGGATCTATTTATTTGGGAGGTTCTGCAGACTGCCGATGACTCTGGGGTCACAGTACAGAACGAGGAAAGCTGTGAGATCCCATTGCAGTGAGCTAACAGGGGACTACATGTCTGTAGAGTGACAGCAATGTGAATTTCTATTAGTTTGATGCAGAGGGGCTCCTGGTCCCAGTGACTCTGCAGCAGAAAGCCGTCCCTGCGTGTTTTCAGCTCCCTTCAGTCTGCAGCTGACAGAAGGGCTCTCTAAGGGGGGGAGCTGCGCTTGGCAACGTGAAGTTCGCATGGGAGCGTTGGGTGTGCCGAGTTTCCACATGCCTGATCAATCAACTTGAATAGGAGAGAGAGGACGGGGTCAGAGAGAAGGGTAGAGTGGGGAAAGAGAATGGGGGAGGTCTGGGAACAGAAAAGGGGGAGAGGGAGGGGGTAAGGAGACAGGGGTGAGAGAAGGGCAGAGGGTTATACAGAGAGGAGGGGTAGAGAGAGGGAAGGGGTCTGGGAACAGGAGGGAGGGGATAAGGAGAGACAGGGGTGAGAGAAGGGGAGCAGAGGATTATACAGAGAGGAGAAGGGGTCTGGGAACAGGAAAGGGTTAAGGAGAGAGATGGGGGTTAGTGAAGGGGAGAAGAGGGTTATACAGAGGAGTAGAGAGATAAGGGGTCTGGGAACAGGAGAGGGAGAGGAGAGGCCAGATGAAGACGGACGAGGTAGGGATTGTAGGGGGTAAAGCAGAAACTGAAAGAGATTATGGAGGAAATGCTTTCTGAATTGAAGTGCTTGTCAAGGTGCTCGATAGAGTTTATTGATGGATTAGGTAATGTGAGGGAGGCTTGCAGTCTGGGGATTCAATTACTGCAAAGGTACCCAATCCATACACAGCAACCAGATCAATATGACTAGCAATCACCAATGACCTTGACTGAATCAGACCACAGTTCTACTGTTGGAAGGCTTTATCACACCTGTGACTTATAGCACTAGAGAATCCTACAGGGTGGGCTTACTGGCCACACTGACCTCGACTGGGTGAAAATCAGCTTGTATCTTACACACCACCTTATATGAGATATGTTTATATATAGTTAAGATAATTAAACAGTACAACTAACTGTAATGTGATGTCATTTCCACCTGATACAAACTATCTGATTCAAAGACATTTCAGTTGATCGAAGTTCGTTTTATATGAAAAGGTTCATGGGGCTCAGAAGTTCAGAAACTAAACCAGAAACAAGAAGTAATCCCTCTCAGTTTTCGGGACAGTGTAGAACTTCTGGGAAATGTACTGGTGTTGTCGGTTGCTAAACAACCAGTGCTGGCGCTGACAGTTTTAAAGAAACAGTACAAACAAAAAAAAACTTCCACAGGGAAAGCATTCCTCACAGTTCATAGTCCATCTCCCTCAGCTCCAGTCCTGCTGTGTCCAGGGCAAAGGTCACGAGGCATGAATAGGACTCGCCGTCCCCTCTGTCCCAAAGCTTACTCAGGGGTCACAAGAAACAAACTCAAAAGCTAAGCCGATTCTGATTGGCTGGGATGGACGGCTTTGCTTGGTTGCAATGTGGGTGGTGTGTGTGTGGCGGGGGAGGGGTGTATTTGCATTGTCTGAACTCCGAGGAGAATGGATGACGGGGGGGACTTCAGGAGACAATCCCGATTAGTTCTGCTGACCAAGCAGGCAGGAATTTTCTCAGCCCATTGATCGGGGCGCTGGACTCCTGGCTGCAGTTTTTGGTTTATATTATTAGTTTTTCATTTAGTGACACTTCAGTGTTTCTCCCTGTCCTCTCCCCAATTTGAAATGCTCTCAGACTGAAGATCTGAAACAAAACTGTCTCTGATGAATGCAGTGCGCAGCCAGCCCGTTTCTGATTGGATAACAGCAGTTAAGTCTTTCTCAGTTAATGAACAGGCTTTCACTCCCTCTCCTACCTTCTCTCTCTGCTTTTCTTCTCATTTTCTGCCCCCTCCTCTCCCCTTTCTGAACTGTTTTTCTCACTCCCTCTCCTACCTGCTCTGCCCCACTTTTTCTCACTCTTTCTCATCCACCTGCTCCCCTCCCTCACTCATCCTCTCACCCCCCTCCCTGTCCCTCACTCGTCCTCTCCCTGCTCTTGGAACTTTATTCTCTGTTTAGCTCTACCTCACCATAGCAGATGGGCCTGGCAGATTAGCTCTCTCCCTGTTGCCTGCAGGGTCTAATCCCCAAATTACAGTAAACAGGGTTGGCTTCCGGAGAGCCAGGAATGCAGGTGTACAAAACAGAGGGCTCAGTCAGCACAGAGCCACACAGGGAACGACAGCTCAGTGTTAGTGCTGGACTGCAGTGCGGAAGGCAGTGGGTTTGAGTAGCTCAGTGGTTAGAGTGCTGGACTACAGTGTGGAAGGCAGTGGGTTTGAGTAGCTCAGTTCTTATGGAATAAAAAAGACAGAGACATTCAGCAAGGGGAGAAAGAGAGAGAGAGAGAGAGAGAGAGAGCGAGAGCGCCTGGGGCTGCGGAAATGAGACAGAAAAGCAGGGCAGCTATTCTGGGCAGCGTCCCGGCTTCACTCCCACCCTTTCAACAGACACCAGAGCGCAGGCAGCCTCAGCAGGGAGCTGTTTGTTCACTTCTTTATTTATTTAATAATTAACATTATTTGCTTGAGGAAAACTGGATGAGATGCACCATCCTGCCAGAGGAAAGCAGGCAATTAGAGTTACATCACATTCACATTGCAATAAAGATACAATACTCTTCACCACTGAGACGGTACGGGACACTGCCCTCCAGAAACTTGTTGTGTGTGGGCTGCAGGTTATTAAAATCAACATAAAGAGGAAGAAAAGAATCTCCCTGGTTAGAAAAGTAAGGGCCTGGTTATCCAGCGCTGGTGAAAGAAGTGACTCAGATCACTCTGTTTATCAGCATCCCCCCCATCCCACACCCTCATGACGTTTGTATGTGAAGATGAGTGTTTCACTGCCAAATAAACAGACCCCCCCCCCCCCCCCCCCGTCTTCTCCTTTTATCTTTTTTCCGACCCCTCCCACTCCGGAGCTATCAACACAATTCCTCCTGACACAAACCTGCCTATTTTTAGTGGGACTGGCTGGCTTCCCTCTCTCACACCCTGCCTGCCAGGACAGGCCCAGCTTCACAACTGCAGCAGATCCCCAAACCAGTGTCTGATAAGACTGTGTCTGTGGCTTGCAACTTGTTTTCAGATCACTGCACGGCACACCAGGGAGGACTTGGCATTTGAAACAGCAAAGTTGCCTCAAACTAGGTCTCCTGAACCCAGGTTTCAAGCCACTGTTCCTGAAAAAGTGGCTTTGTGTTCCCTCAGCTTAACCCTAACTATGTCCACACAGCAGCAGCACTGATTGCCAATGAAGTCTTATTCACATCTAAATACAGTGCTCCACGCTGATCAGTTTACTGCAGTGGTGTCATTTCGGACAGGAAAACATAAACAAATGTCATGTATTTGAGATCCCAAGGCAATCTATATATTTTTTAAATAGTTTTCCATTTCCTAAAAACTGTAGTTTATCGTAGAACCATATGAAAAATCAGGTATAGGCTGCAGTGTTGTTAGACTGCAGTTTCCCTATCGTTTATATGTCATGAGGGACACTGCATATCACTCTATTTAAACACTTACTGCGTTGCCAGTTAAACACACACTGACACACATGAACAGTCTACCACATTCAGTTTAGCTGCAGTTTTTCTTGTGGGAACCTTTTTGAAGTTCAGTGGCGATTCTCATCAGGTTTCCAAAGGCCCTGCCTCTTAGTTACCTGCACAGAGCACCTTTCACAGACACGCCAGGGTATTATTGTCTAAAAGCAGGAGAATGGCTCTGCTGTGTAATCTGTAATTATATACACTGAACAAAGAGGACAAGCAGGGATCTGTATTCGTTTACAACTGGGCCTCAGCTGCGACAAACCTGATAAGAAATAATATTAAATATCGCAGCGGAATTGGCAGCTATAATTTATTCATGGTTTAAACACTGTGATCGCTGTCTCTTTCCAAAGCCTCTCTCAGACATATATTTGTAACTGAGCCTCACCTTGCACTACAATTAACACCAGGCACATACACACACAGCTTCATTTTATTCATCCACCCCAATTCCCAGACAGCACTTCTGAAACATAAAAGACAAACTTAATACACAAACAAGTTTGCTGTCAAAACCGTTTTGTTCCAAATAAATTATTAAATGCCTGTGAAAGTTGAGCCCCTGGTACATCTGCTTGGAGTGCCATGTCTGAAATGGGGATCCGGTTTCAAACAACCAGGCAGGTAACCAGGCACCTGGCACTGGAGACTCCGCCCACATACCTGGGCGCCACGGAGACCGCTCACCTGCACGCAGCTCAGCCTGGAGGGGGAGGGGGCGGAGTCAAGGATGTGCGAGTGAATCTTTTAGGAAACCGGATATACTGTGGCTAAACCGTCTTCAGCTTTCAGGTTTTAGGCTATAGTTTTTAATTGCACTATCATTTTTAAAACTTCAAATGCACTCCATTTCCATTTGCACGGGTGCTCTTCTTCTGCGCAGATTTACTGTGATGGGAAGCTAGCGAGTCGATCGGAGGACGATTCAAACAGACAGGGCTGGGACGAAAACCTGCACGGCTCCACGAGACTGCACTCAAGCAGTATAGGTGTAATACCCTAGATACAATGAAATACATGTTAATAGTACGGTCCTGGAATCTCCATTTGGAACCCCCCTGTGATTCTCTGTGTTGATTTGGACCACAGTTCTAACCAAACTGTTGTTTTTTGGGTGTGTGGTGTAAAAAGAAAGCACTGTATGTGTTTGTGTGATGAGTTTTATGAAACGACAGCAAAACACAAATACTGACAAAAAGAAACAACCACTACAGTGCCTATAGTAAGTATTCACCCCCCTTGGACGTTTTCAGTTTGTTGTGTTACAACCGGAATTCTTGATGCATTTAAATGGGATTTTTTTCCTTTGATTTATACAACCTACTCAACACTTTGAAGAGGCAAGATAATTTTTATTGTGGAAAAACAGTTAATGAAAAATAAAAAATAAACTAGAAAAATAGAACCACCTTTGGCAGCAGTTACAGCTGTGAGTCTTTTGGGGTAAGTCTCTACCAGGTTTGCACATCGGGATCGTGCAATAATCGTCCATTCTTCTTGGTAAAATTGTTCAAGCTCTGTCAAGTTGGATGGGGATTGTTGGTGGACAGCAATCTTCCAGTCTTGCCACAGATTCTCAATCAGATTCATGTCCAGGCTTTGACTGGGCCACTCTAGGACATTCACTTTCTTGTTTTTAAGCCACTCCAGAGTCGCTTTGGCTGTGTGCTTGGGGTCATTGTCCTGCTGAAAGGTGAATCTCCGTCCCAGTCTTAGGTCTTTTGCAGACTGAAGCAGGTTTTCCTCAAGGATTACCCTGTATTTACCTCCATCCAGTTTGCCCTCTACCCTGACAAGCTTCCCAGTCCCTGCCGATGAAAAGCATCCCCATAGCATGATGCTGCCACCACCATGCTTCACAGTAGGGATGGTGTTACCTGGGTGATGTGCTGTGTTGGGTTTGCGCCAGACATAACGCTTTGCATTTAGGCCAAATTTTTATTTCATCGGACCACTGAATCTTTTGCCACATCTTTTCAGAGTCTCCCACATGCCTTTTTGCAAATTCCAAGCGGGATTTTACATGGGCTTTTTTCAGAAATGGCTTCCTCCTTGCCACTCTTCCATACAGGCCAGATTTGTGGAGTACCTGAGCTATTGTTGACACATGGACAGTTTCTTCCATCTCAGCCATGGAATGATGTAGGTCTTTCAGAGTTGTCATTGGCCTCTTGCTGGCTTCTCTGACCAATGCCCTTCTTACCCGGCTGCTCAGTTTGGGAGGACAGCCTGCTCTAAACAGATTCTGGGTGGTGCCCTATACCTTCCACTTCTTAATGATCGACTTGACTGTGCTCCAAGGGATATTCAATGCCTTTGAAATCTTTTTATACCCCTCCCCTGATCGGTGCCTTTCCACAACTTTACCCCGGAGTTGTTTTGAAAGCTCCTTGGTCTTCATGGTAGTATCTTTGCTTTGAATGCACTACCCAACTGTGGGACCTTACAGAGACAGGTGTATTTAATCTGAAATCATGTGAACCACTTTTATTGCACACAGATGAACTCCCTTTAACTTATTGTGTGAATTTCGAAGACAATTGGTTGCACCTGAGCTTATTTAGGAGTGTCATAGCAAAGGGGGTGAATATTTATCTAATGAAGACTTTTCAGGTTTTTATTTTTAATTGATTTGTTTTTTCACCTCTCCCCCATTTTTTCACACATTGAAAGTGTTGAGTAGGTTGTGTAAATCAAAGGAAAAAATAATCCCATTTAAATGCATCAAGCAACTTGTGCAGCAACTTGTTGCAGATGACACTTCAAAGCAATTTCCGCCGTGAGAATAATTCAAGCCACAAATTGTTGACGATCTTTGATCAAGCTACAGTACTTTTTTAAAATTGCTTGAAATGCCCCCTACGAGTGCCAGTAAAAGTTGCCTGCAGTCTTCCCTGCTGAGCAGGCACATGGGTAGGGGTTTCTCACCCGGCTGTGAAGGAGCCTGGCAAGCTTTTTCCTATGAGAACTGGTTACTTTTTTCTCAGCGAATGGGGTCGGTTTCATGCCTCCTCAGTTGGCTCGCTGTACAGTGGCTGTCCCTGTGTGCGCAGCTCTCCTGAGGGGAGGAAGGAGAGAAGTTTTCATTCTTTCAGAGCCAAAGCACAGCAGGGACAAAGGCAGCCTGTCACACAATAGGCAGTGCCATTCCCACCTGGAGAAACTGTCTGCCTTCATTTGCAACATAAAACCTGTGCTAATTCCCAGCTCTTTTATTCTGGAAGCACCAATGGGAGCGGTTCCTTTTGTCAGAGGGGGTCACCCCAGGCATTGTCTCTGACGAATCAGAGGAGCGCTCTCACAGAAACATGGTTAAAGTAGATTTGTGGAGCAGCCATCCAACCGCTATTCAGAGAGCTGGGGCAGGGCTGGCTGGGTGCTGCTTCCTGTCTTTCAGCAGCCCGTTTACAACTGACACTAATCACAGGAGCAAGCATGCTGAATTGTACTTGTAAGATTCTCATTGAAACTGTAATGCAAACTGTATCATTCTTGTACCATTCTTTCTCAGGGCTTTGGCATACACCACACTTTCCTATGCTTTACCATGATATTCAGCTCTTGCTACCTTAGCGCAGGAATCTCCTTCTAGCCTTGAGAGAATGCTGAGGAAGTGGCTGCTTGTGTGCTTCCTCTCATCTGGGAAGCTCCACGGAGAAGCCTCGGGTTCAGCAGTGAGGGACGGGGTCATTGTTTTAAAAGGACAGGTAGAGAGGTGCATCCTGAAACAGACTGGGAACACTGCTTTTAATTAGGCTTCCGAGCTCATGGCTGGGAAGCCTATTGTTTCTGTTAGGATTTTTATTAGGCTTCCCAGCTAAAGCTGGGAAGCCTATTGTTATTGCTGGGATTATTCTTATTATTTCCGCCAAAAATTGCTCTAAAACTGACGAAATTCGGTCGGATGGTCGATGCTTATGGGAAGTTGGTAGATGTTAATTGAACATTTCGTAGGTCACGTGGTTTTGGTCTTTGGAAAAACACTTATTGCAGAGTGCTGAAAGTTGGTATACTTGTTGAGGGATAGTCCAAGATTAAGTGGCGTTCATAAGAAGCTGATAGGTTGTGTGGTATGGTGGCCATGCTGCATGACGTTATAATCACATGGTATAGACGTCATGATCACAAACTACAAAGACCTTCTTCTCCCAAACCGCTAGTCCGATTGAACCAAACACAATGGTACACATGATCGTTGTGTTGTTGTCTTTAAAGGGTGTTCAAGGGAAGTTGCTACAATAAAAAACATGGCCGCCACATTGGATGACATCATCAACATACAAAACTAGCTTACAAAAACTTTGTCTCTGAAACCGCTAGTCCGATTGAACCAAAAATTGGCACACGTGATCTTAAGTGTGGTTGTCTTTGTTAGTTGTTCAAGGGAAGTTGCTACAATAAAAAAAAAACATGGCAGCCACAAAGGATGACATCATTAACTTACAAAACTGGCTAATAACTCCTTGTAGAGTGCAGACATGGCCATGGTTACTATGGAACACATATAGTAACCCATGTATGATCTATCAAAAAATTCCATTGCTCGTGACCTTTGACCTCTTCTAAAGGTCAAATGTAAAAGTGGCTAATAACTCCTTGTAGGGTGCAGATAGGGCCATGGTTACTATGGAACACATATAGTAACCCATGTATGATCTATCAAAAAATTCCATTGCTCGTGACCTTTGACCTCTTCTAAAGGTCAAATGTAAAAGTGGCTAATAACTCCTTGTAGGGTGCAGATAGGGCCATGGTTACTATGGAACACATATAGTAACCCATGTACGATCTATCAAAAAATTCCATTGCTCGTGACCTTTGACCTCTCCTAAAGGTCAAATGTAAAAGTGGCTAATAACTCCTTGTAGAGTGCAGATGGGGCCATGGTTACTATGGAACACTTATAGTAGCCCATGTATGATCTATCAAAAAATTCCATTGCTCGTGACCTTTGACCTCTCCTAAAGGTCAAATGTAAAAGTGGCTTATAACTCTTTGTAGAGTGCAGATAGGGCCATGGTTACTATGGAACACATATAGTAACCCATGTATGATCTATAAAAAATGTTCATTGCCTGTGACCTCTGACCTCTCCTAAAGGTCAAATGTAAAACTGGCTTATAACATTATAGAGTGCAGATAGGGTCATGGTTACTATGTAAAAATGGCATTCTGCACTACTTTCTAAAGTGTTTGGTACTGGTACTGGCATTCTGCACTATTTGCTAAAGTGTTTGGTACTGGTGCTGTTACTGGTACTGGTACTGGAAGCCGTAAAGTTGCTGGCAACTTATTTTTTCCGCCAAGAAAACTTAAAAGTTGCATAAAATGAAAACTGTTGCACGAAAACTCATTAAACTTGGTAGGGTGGTAGAGGCCTTTGGGAGGTTGTGTCAGAGCGAAAATGATAGGTCACAGGTCACATGGTTTGGCAGCCATATTGGATTTTTTCAAGAATTTTGGCCAATTGTAAAAAATCTTCTCCAAAACCGTTTCCTGCGAAACTTGGTGCACATACTCCCCTCATGGCCTATATTCAGATTTGTTCAAGAGAAGAAAATCTGTAGCGTAGTTTGGCAGCCATATTGAATGGTCAACTTGCATATATTTCAGTGTTTCTCTATGATACAATGTGGTAGAGTGATGAACTTCATCCAGTAGTAGAGGCCTATGAGAAATTAATGTCAACAAAATAATTAAGTTGATTGGTCACATGGTTTGGCAGCCATGCTGGATTTTTTGAGCCAAACTTCCGTATGTCTGTAAAATCAACACTGTTGCACGAAAACTCACAAAACTTGGTATGATGGTAAAGGCCTTTGGGAAGTTGTGTCAGAGCGAAAATGAAGGTATTAGGTCACATGGTTTGGTGGCCATATTGGATTTTTCGAGAATTATGGACAATTAAAAAAAATCTTCTCCATAACAGTTTACGGTAGAGATGTGAAACTTGGAGCACACACTACCCTTATTGCCTATATTTAGATTTGTTCATCTCAAGTCGTTTGGTCACATGTTTTGGCAGCCATATTGGATTTGTCAAAAAATATTCTAACCATGTTTACACATCTGAAACCATTATGCCGATTTAAGTGAAACTTTGCATACATAGCCTTGGCAAGGTTGTCTATCAAGTTTATTCAAAGCAAGTCGCTACATTAAAAAAAAACATGGCCACTGTGAGCCAATCAAATTTCAAAATGTGACTGTAAAAGTCATTTAGAAGTTTAATTTCCTGTGCTTTTAACCTCCTCTCATCTCACCGACAGGGGGCAGGACAGAATCTGTAATGCCAGTGTATCACACAACACTGCCTGGCACATCGGGACGACTTAAAAGTATGTTTTTTTTTATTTTTCCTAAATAACGAAAGTAAAAATATGGAACGCTTCACGAATTTGCGTGTCATCCTTGCGCAGGGGCCATGCTAATCTTCTCTGTATCGTTCCAATTTTAGTATATGTGCTGCCGAAGCGAGCACAAATACACTCTGAGGACAGGAGCTCTATATAGCGCAACACACTCCCAAGTCCTGCAGCTGTGGTGGAGCAGTTACCATGCTTCCTCTGTTCTATAATAGTGTGTTTTAATGTGTACCCCTATATACACTCAACAAAACACAGTCCAATTACATCACAACTTTGCACCCCCCCCACCCGCACCCCCAAAAAACACCCTTTCGCAGATCCATTTGTAGCTCTCTGCACGAGAGGGTGCTGGGAGTTATGCAGGCTGGGACTTCCCTTTGTCGTGACGTACAATAGCAGTGCGGCTGAGTCTAGTTCCCATCTGAGGGGCGTGGTTTCACATGAGGGACTGCCGTAATTGGAGACATTTTCAGCTTGCTGTTTAAAGCCCCTAGGTGGAGCAGCAGCTCGTCAGTTGAAACCAGACCCTCGTCCCTCCCCTAAGTCCTTCTCCTTCCCTTGCAGTGCTGTACTGGTTTACAGAAACTTAAACCTAAGTAAAATGAAACTGAAGTATAAAAAAACTAGCAACTGATCTAACAGCAAAACTGCAAACTGCTTTTTAGTAAAACGCTTTAACATGAGGACAGCAAACTAAATATCTGCATTAGCTTTAAGAAGATTGCTAGAACTTAACTTGTATTGTTATTCGAAAGTTTAATTGTTGTTGGAACATTATTGTGTTATTTTTTATTTTGCAGATCAGTTAGGAGGTAAACATCATCAATCAGAGTGTGAGACACTCACATGTAAACCTCGCCAATGCATGGCTTTAATACTGAAACCTACTCCAAGCATTTCAAAAAAACATCCAAACAGTGGTAGCCTGTCTCCCAGTGGCCATTCTAAGAATTACAGTTTAACAGCATGTCTCTTCAGTGTGTGCATAATGGATTCAATCCCCATTTCTTCAGCCCCACACTCTGAAAGCCATCTGGGAACCACACTGTGATTTTACAGTAGTAAATCACACCTGTTATATCTTCCCAGGGATGTACACTAGAAGTAACTTTTTTGTTTTTTAATTACCTCCATGGCCATTAAAGGGCAGTCAATGTAGTTACTCCATACCGTTTTGCACTAATAAAAGAGAAACTTGGAAATTCTCCAGGCAATTCAGAAGAAAACGTTGCCCCGGTGACTTCTGACCCAGAGCTGCAGCTTTCTTTCCACATGAAAGGTGATGAGGGATCCTGCCCCCTTTCTGCTCTGCTCCAAATCAATCAGCTTCTTAAAAACAGGCAAAGCACAGACAGAGAGAGGGAGAAAGAAACTGCCCTTTGTTAACCTTGTTACCTTAGCGCAGGAATCTCCTTCTAGCCTTGAGAGAATGCTGAGGAAGTGGCTGCTTGTGTGCTTCCTCTCATCTGGGAAGCTCCATGGAGAAGCCTCGGGTTCAGCAGTGAGGGACGGGGTCATTGTTTTAAAAGGACAGGTAGAGAGGTGCGTCCTGAAACAGACTGGGAACACTGCTTTTAATTGACTTTGTAACACTTTTTATGAATAGATATTCTTTCCCAAGATTATGATTTCCGTTACACTGGAGTAGATGTTAAAACTTCATGCTGATTTGAACTAGCCCACAACACCTCAAGAGGGCTCGACGGTGATTCTGGCGTCCCAGCATCACCCCCCTCCGTCCCCCACTCAATTCAGCCCAGCTTACTTACCCATACATCAGCGTTTCTTTCTTTCTATTGTGCTTGAGATCCCCAGCCAGAATCATTCCGTCTCAACCACAGCCAGTTGCTGCTCCTCTCTGCTGCTTCAGATAAGTTCTTCAATGTGCGATGCAACTCTTGGCCACTAAATGCGACGTCTCTGAAAAACCGGGTTGTAGAGTGTGCCACAAATCCTCGACAACCCACCTCCACTGGGTAAACCCGGACTCTCCATCCTCGCTGTTCCGCTTCAGCGGCTAGTTGAGCATACCGCGGTTTCTTCCTCTCATACGCCTCATCTACAGCATCCTCCCATGGCACTGTTAACTCTACCAGGTGAACAAGGCATGCTGATCCAGACCACAAGACAATATCTGGTCGAAGGTTAGTGGTGTCAATCTCAGGTGGAAAAATAAGCCGTTGACCAACATCTGCCAGCATTTTCCAGTCTCTAGCAGCTTCCAGTTGTCCTGGGCAAGGACTGGCTTTAACACCTTTTCTTGGTGGTTGCTCTCCTGGGCGGAGGAATGTTGTCCTTTGGGGGTAATGTTTTGATGGAACAGGTGGCAACTTATTGGTCATGTTAAGCTTGTCTTCCAATGCAAATGCCAAACATCGCAGCACCTGGTCATGGCGCCAAGTAAACCGTCCTTGGCTAAGAGTGGTTATACTATGCATTTACCATCGTTTACCATGGTTTAAAAGTTGTTTACTGTGTGCTGGCCATTTGTACAAACTGTCCTTGTAAAATATCCTGATTAAGGCATGTGTCCTCCTGAGATAATCATTCATTTGGACTGACACATAAGTAGTGTACAAACTGGCCTCTAACCCCGTGCAGCAGAGTGGCACTGTGGAAGCGCGCTGGCCCATAACCCAGAGCTCCATGGATCCAAACCATCCTCTGCTCCTTTTCTTTGCTTTTTTGGTGTAAGTGGAAGAGTTTCAGCTGAGGAATTAACATTGCTGGTGTACCAGGGTGGAGGCTGGGTGTGAGCCGTAACTGCAAGCGAGTCTCTTAACAGCTATGCTAAAGAGCCGGGCTGGTCTGCGTTCATGGTTTTAGAGCTTTTAACCTCCTCTCATCTCACCGACGGGGGGCAGGACAGAATCTGTAATGCCAGTGTATCACACAACACTGCCTGGCACATCGGGACGACTTAAAAGTATGTTTTTTTTTATTTTTCCTAAATAACGAAAGTAAAAATATGGAACGCTTCACGAATTTGCGTGTCATCCTTGCGCAGGGGCCATGCTAATCTTCTCTGTATCGTTCCAATTTTAGTATATGTGCTGCCGAAGCGAGCACAAATACACTCTGAGGACAGGAACTCTATATAGCGCGACACACTCCCAAGTCCTGCAGCTGTGGTGGAGCAGTTACCATGCTTCCTCTGTTCTATAATAGTGTGTTTTAATGTGTACCCCTATATACACTCAACAAAACACAGTCCAATTACATCACAACTTTGCACCCCCCCCCCCACCCGCACCCCCAAAAAACACCCTTTCGCAGATCCATTTGTAGCTCTCTGCACGAGAGGGTGCTGGGAGTTATGCAGGCTGGGACTTCCCTTTGTCGTGACGTACAATAGCAGTGCGGCTGAGTCTAGTTCCCATCTGAGGGGCGTGGTTTCACATGAGGGACTGCCGTAATTGGAGACATTTTCAGCTTGCTGTTTAAAGCCCCTAGGTGGAGGAGCAGCTCGTCAGTTGAAACCAGACCCCCGTCCCTCCCCTAGGTCCTTCTCCTTCCCTAGCAGTGCTGTACTGGTTTACTCAAACGGTTAACTGTTGTTGGAACATTATTGTCCTGTTCTAATCCCTGCTGCACTGGCAGCCATTGCCTCACTCATATCTACTAGCTAATGTAAATCTCAGCTCTATTAGCTAATGTAAATCGCAGCTCTGCTTTTTTAGAAGGGTTAAACTAACACAAAACAATGCAGTTACAGGAAGCTGCCGTTCAGTTATTATAAAGAGAAATATTGTGTCTTTTTATTTTGCAGATCAGTTAGGAGGTAAACATCATCAATCAGAGTGTGAGACACTCACATGTAAACCTCGCCAATGCATGGCTTTAATACTGAAACCTACTCCAGGCGTTTAAAAAAAAAAAAAAAAAACACATCCAAACAGTGGTGCTTGTTTTAAAATTTGTTCCAACATTGTACCAACGTTAGAGCACTCGACCAATCAGATTGCGTGCTTGTTTTAAAATTTGTTCCAACATTGTACTAACGTTAGAACACTCGACCAATCAGATTGCGTGCTTGTTTAGCATTGTTCCAACATTGTACCAATCAAAGCACGGGATTGTTAGAACGCGGGAACCTTCTCGGTCGCTCATTGGACGGGGCGCTGCGGAAGGCGTGTTTGCTGTGTGGGAGAGATGTTCCAGCGATCAGAGTTCAGCTTTGCTTTTGTAGTGACTTTCGCCTTTTTTCTGCTCGGTATTCGTTTATATATATATATATACACACACACACATTTTCCATAGTCGAGGTAAGCGCAGTGTGCATTCAGTGATTTGCATTTGTAATCGCCGCGAGGTAGAAATACATACATTTCCCGAGTTTAAGCAGACCCCTATTTATCATCCATCTCGCAGAGATCGTGTGTTTAGTATGAGTGCATTAGACTGCTTACAAATGTTTTTTATTCGTTGTATGTGGTTTTTTTTTTAAACGATTGTTTTATTGTGTATATTTCTGTTATTTTTTTCAAAAATAAATATTTAGTATTGTTCATAAATAATCCTTACAACCTATCCGATTGTGTCCGTTTCTTATTTGACTTGTATTTGTTCACAAGGGCGTAAGGGTTCGTGTAAATAAGTGCGTTTACATGCGCATGAGAATTACGATATTGTTAGGAAAATTAAGTTTTCTGAAAACTAATTCCGATATCAAATGTCATGTAAACGCGGTTTTCGGAAAATGTATCGGAATATTCCTGAAGTCAGTTTTCGGAAAACAACACCTAGAAATGTCCGATTCCGAAAACTAGCAAAATGTATGTAATGTAAAGACACTTTTCAGAAAACGTATTCCAATAGCGTACTGCACATGTGCAAACTCTGACCTTCATTCTGCGCGTGGTTTTAATAAACGGAGAAAATAATAATAATAATCTGCAGCCAGTCTGCATGCTTCCGTTTGTCTAGGTCAGGATAAAGTAATGCGTTTGTTAAAGTCCGTATGTATTTGTTAATAGCCCATACTGAAGCAGCGAATGCTTAACAGCTTTAAAATGACGTGAGAATTTAAAATAAAGTCTGCACAAGAAACTAGTAATACAGAACAGGATGAGCTGTTGGAAAGGCTGACTGCACATTGTGGGGAATCTGAATAGAGGTACAGGATAGTAATATTTGAATTTAAGACCTGACTCTTCGATAAAGCACTTGAGTTATTGGATTGGTCTCCGTTCTGTCGCAGAAATGTATGGTCTTCAAATCGTACTTAGGCTACTACAGTACTTTGCATGCGAAAATATCCTGCGTTTTCCGAAAACTTCAATCCATGTATACAGTTGAATTCTAATTAGACTTTCTATCGTTAATCATGTAAACACAGAAAAGTGACGTTTAAAAAAGTTTTCTGCTTTGTCATGTAAACGTTGTTATATAGTATTTCTATTTGTATTATATTTGTATTTTCTACGTAATAGTATTTTATAGCAATTGCAGGTTTAAAAATAGCAATTGAAATGATTTCAAAATCTGGTACCTTGTGTGCACATTCATGTTTACACTTTAATATTACTTAAAAAAAAATTATTTTTTCAGTCATATTTTTTATTACTGCCTGCAAGAAGCAGTCAGAACTCTGGTGTTGAAATCGCAGCAGGATTTCTGTCAAAAAAGCAATCCTTGCTTGGTCAGTTAAAAAAAAAAAAAGTCACTATAGTTAGTAACATAGATGGCTTTATAGCATCTTCGTGGGAAAGACGGTGGTAGCCTGCCTCCCAGTGGCCACTCTGAGCATTACAGTTTAACAGCATGTCTCTTCACTGTGTGCATAATGGATGCATTCGTTGAGCCCCGCACTCTGAAAGCCATCAGGGAACCACACTGTGATTTTTACCCCTCCTACTCTGCACTGTATCACCTGACCTCAGCACCACGTTACTGGACCCTCAGCTCATGCACTGTCCTTGCACTAATGTCGAAGATATAAATTGTTGCATCTTATTTCATATTGTATTTTAGTAGTATTATTTACAATTACTCAAAACTAGTATAATGTATTTAATATGTTTTACATTGTAACCATGTACTGCCCTGCAATACCTGTAAGTCTGCTAAGAAATACATAATAATAAAATAAGAAACCAACCAATCACAGTGAAGTATTTCAGTACTGTCTTGATTTACGTCCGCGATACATTACGTCACACTTACCCAGAACCGTTTTTATATTCTGATATTTTTTTTTTAAATTACGAATGTAATATGTATAATCACATAAAATATACAATATAGTTATGATTATACGAGTAAATAAATAATAATACTATATACAAACAAAAAGATTTACTGTAGCGGTACAGGAAGGAAAAAAAAAAAGCAAGCTTCTTCCGTTTCCTGTCCCTGATCATTCACACCAGAGACTCCAAGATGGCGGCAGCAGGGCGACTCTTACAACCTCTTCTGCGGACTTTCAGCGCCCAGACCCGGCAGCTCTCAGCCGCCGCGCACGGCGAGCCACACCAGGCTGGTAAGAAGAAGGGCGTCCCCTCGTGATTCACCAAACGAAGAGGAAGCGCTGCTCTGAGCAGAGAATGTGAAAACCTAACCAAGTGCTGGCGATCGGTGACCTTGCGAGGGGCGGCGGGACGGGAGCACTAACTGTCGCAGCTGTCCTTATTCGCACTGTTTAGCGAGGGGGTCGTACGCTGTGTTCAGCGTGTATGTTTTTCAGTGTCCTCTACACCGCCTTAGAAACCCTGACACGACACCTCACTTGGGCGACCCGAGAGCGATGTTGTTGATTGCTTACCCGGCGTTAGCTTAGTTATCGGGACATGGTGCTCCTATAAAACTTGACCGAGATCTGTTTGACAGTCTTGCTTAGACTAGTCGTGCTTGCAAAATATATCGGGTGTCTTGGGGATGCTGAGAAATTGGCTTGACCGAACGTGCAATTAAATGCATTCATACAAAATGACATTGCAGTGCATTACGGTATCACCATCTATCTATCTATCTCACACACTCAAAGAAAAAATTCTGCCTTTTTGTAGTTAAGCATTAATAGTTCGTTTAAAAAAATAAAGTGAGTTAAATACAGTAGTTATGAATTTTTTGAAATATAGGTAAAAATATTGCCAAGTATTATCTTTCGATGCAGGGGGTGAACGTTGGATGTATTAGCCACTAGAGGGTGTTGAAATAATAGTAACATCGTTTAATAGTGAGTTAGGTCTAGGGGTAGGTTTCGGAGTTAAGTTTTGAGTGCTTAAAAAAAAAAAAAAATAAAAAAAAAATAAGCGCTGCGCGACGGGAAGTAGCTGTGTGCAGTTTGACTATTTTTGTAAATACATTTAGAATTTGTTTCTTTAATATAGTAAGGGTGATACATTTGGTACTAGGTGTGTTGCATCCTAGTTGGTATTGTATTATAGAAGTGACTCTGAGGGCCTCCTCGTTTTGGTTTCTTTTTTGGATTATATATTTCACATGTCTTGTGTTGCTTGCAGCGCGCACATGGAAGATCCTGTCCTTCGTGGTGGCTCTGCCAGCGGTGGGGGTCTGCATGCTCAACACTTACCTGAAGATGCAGCATCACTCCCACGACCGGCCGGAGTTTATCGCCTACCCACACCTGCAGATTCGCAGCAAGGTAACCGCTCCGCTCACATCACTGCTGTGTCCTTGAGATACACACGCTGGTACCCGCTCCAGCAGGGGTCAGACTGGCTGCTGTGTCCTTGAGATACACACGCTGGCACCCGCTCCAGCAGGGGTCAGACTGGCTGCTGTGTCCTTGAGTTACACACGCTGGTACCCGCTCCAGCAGGGGTCAGACTGGCTGCTGTGTCCTTGAGTTACACACGCTGGTACCCGCTCCAGCAGGGGTCAGACTGGCTGCTGTGTCCTTGAGATACACACGCTGGTACCCGCTCCAGCAGGGGTCAGACTGGCTGCTGTGTCCTTGAGATACACACGCTGGTACCCGCTCCAGCAGGGGTCAGACTGGCTGCTGTGTCCTTGAGATACACACGCTGGTACCCGCTCCAGCAGGGGTCAGACTGGCTGCTGTGTCCTTGAGATACACACGCTGGTACCCGCTCCAGCAGGGGTCAGACTGGCTGCTGTGTCCTTGAGTTACACACGCTGGTACCCGCTCCAGCAGGGGTCAGACTGGCTGCTGTGTCCTTGAGATACACACGCTGGTACCCGCTCCAGCAGGGGTCAGACTGGCTGCTGTGTCCTTGAGATACACACGCTGGTACCCGCTCCAGCAGGGGTCAGACTGGCTGCTGTGTCCTTGAGTTACACACGCTGGTACCCGCTCCAGCAGGGGTCAGACTGGCTGCTGTGTCCTTGAGTTACACACGCTGGTACCCGCTCCAGCAGGGGTCAGACTGGCTGCTGTGTCCTTGAGTTACACACGCTGGTACCCGCTCCAGCAGGGGTCAGACTGGCTGCTGTGTCCTTGAGATACACACGCTGGTACCCGCTCCAGCAGGGGTCAGACTGGCTGCTGTGTCCTTGAGTTACACACGCTGGTACCCGCTCCAGCAGGGGTCAGACTGGCTGCTGTGTCCTTGAGTTACACACGCTGGTACCCGCTCCAGCAGGGGTCAGACTGGCTGCTGTGTCCTTGAGATACACACGCTGGTACCCGCTCCAGCAGGGGTCAGACTGGCTGCTGTGTCCTTGAGTTACACACGCTGGTACCCGCTCCAGCAGGGGTCAGACTGGCTGCTGTGTCCTTGAGTTACACACGCTGGTACCCGCTCCAGCAGGGGTCAGACTGGCTGCTGTGTCCTTGAGTTACACACGCTGGTACCCGCTCCAGCAGGGGTCAGACTGGCTGCTGTGTCCTTGAGTTACACACGCTGGTACCCGCTCCAGCAGGGGTCAGACTGGCTGCTGTGTCCTTGAGTTACACACGCTGGTACCCGCTCCAGCAGGGGTCAGACTGGCTGCTGTGTCCTTGAGTTACACACGCTGGCACCCGCTCCAGCAGGGGTCAGACTGGCTGTGTGGCCTTGAGTTACACACGCTGGTACCCGCTCCAGCAGGGGTCAGACTGGCTGCTGTGTCCTTGAGTTACACACGCTGGTACCCGCTCCAGCAGGGGTCAGACTGGCTGCTGTGTCCTTGAGTTACACACGCTGGCACCCGCTCCAGCAGGGGTCAGACTGGCTGTGTGGCCTTGAGTTACACACGCTGGTACCCGCTCCAGCAGGGGTCAGACTGGCTGCTGTGTCCTTGAGTTACACACGCTGGTACCCGCTCCAGCAGGGGTCAGACTGGCTGCTGTGTCCTTGAGTTGGTGAAAATCTTATGCAGCACCCTGTGCTATATATTTAATATAGTTAAATAAGGAGAATTAAACAGTATAGCTCATTTTAATGTGATATTTACATTTGAAAGAGTCTGCATTAATATCAGGGTCTCCTGTGTATTTTAAATAATATACCATTCCATCTAATGTTATCTGCATGTGCCTGTCAATGGCAAATTGTTTAAGTGAATGGCAATACAAAACTAATGGGTGTGCAGTGAATAGATGTCTGAATTTGGTCAGACTTATTAAGCAGTGTCATGTTAGCGTTACAATGTAGGCCCTCTTGATGTGTGAAGAGAAGATTTGAATGAATGTAGAAATCAATACCGTATTGTAATACAATTCAAACGTTGCTGGGAAGAAGTGGTGCTAACAGCCCATCGGTGCTGCTTCAGTAAGTCCTTGGAAACTTAACAAACCTGCTGTTAGTGTTGTGGGATTCATGTACGATGAAGGGTTTTGTACAGTTGGAACCAGGTGTATTTGTGATGGTCAGCTAACGTTCTCTCTCTCTCTCTCTCCCCTCCCTGCAGCCCTTCCCCTGGGGCGACGGGAACCACAGCTTGTTCCATAACTCTCATGTGAACGCTCTCCCCACTGGCTACGAGGGTGGGGAGCACTAAGCTGGACCGGGTCCACAACCACTGGGACCAGCACTTGAGAGCAGCGCATCACGCCTCCTCTCTATTTAACCTTGCAGCCCTAACATGTTTACCTCTGTTACTGTTTGAGAGGGACACAATAATAAATAAATAAAATGCTACTGTAGAACCCTGTCAGTTTGTTTTGTAATTTATCCTGGTGATGGAACATTCGGTGCAGACCACGATACGTGTGTGTGTGTGTTCATCAGCAAGGTGAGGCTCCATTCCCTTCTTTTAATTCCAGACTTCTCTCTCAGTCTCTCTCGGTTGTGTTCCCTATCTCCCATTTCAATTGCATTTCCTGTGCTTGGATAGGATAATATGGAGCTGGTCCTGACTCAACACTTCATGGTATAGACTCATCTGTGCATCTGAATTAGTTTGGAAACAGGTAATACAGATACAGGGCGCTGCTTCTCCATTCGGGGGTAAAGCCTTCCACCGTTTGGGGAATATTCTTGTGTTTCCCACTGCTAATATTTAAATACAAAATGCTTCATTTTTCTCCTAATGAGAAGTTCTTTTCCATTTTCATATTGGGCAGGTTGGACGTGCCATGTATTTATATTTGCATAACCTCTTGTGTGACGGAGGTGTGTTCTAACAGAGGCACGCAGTCATGAACAGTGCTACATTCACACTGTTAAGAGTCACTTGTTCAAATGAATACTGTAGTGTTCTTAATCAGTTTCTGAATAAAAACAGTGTTTCTAATAAGCTGATAAAACTGACATGCTAATCGTGTATAATATATATATATTTAAACAATACGAGGAATAAGACAAATATCAAGTGAACTGCGTCACAATACAGAGGGACCAATGTGTCACTGAAAACCAGGTAACCGTGCACTGCAGGGTTCCCAGACACTCCTCTCAAAATTCCCCTACTGGTGAAGAAATGTCCCCTCATTTTCATGAACATGCGCATGACTTGTGTTCTTTAAGAACATAAATAAAGCTGCATCATTACCCTCTAGTTACAGATTCTGACTGGATTAGCTGCATGGATATACAATAGCAGTGAATAAATCAAATGATTGAATACTTACATCCATCCTACCTGGGATCCCTCTGCAAAACCAGGCTTCCCAGAAGAGCTTCCAGACAGCCCTGCTCCTTGGGATGTGAGACATGCTGCTTGTGATCTTCTGCAGCATTTGTAGAGTTGGCTGACAGCTCCACTCCAAGCAGTGCTTGACCGGTAGAAGGCTTTCCAAAGCTCTGCACTCCATTCCTCAGTTTTGTTTTCATTCTTTGAAACATGCTTCTGTGATTTTGAATGCAGTGGAAGATCTTTCTGGTGAGGCGACAAGCACCACAGAAAGCAAATGAATCCTTCCCTTGAGCAGGCCACAGCCACCCTATAAAACACAAATGTGAATAAGTCAACACAGGAGCTCTACAAGTGTCGCGTTTCCTCCAGTATTTTCACGAAAATATTTAATGTTGAAAAGAAAAAAAAACGTAATTGTTCCTACATATACCAAACCTAGTAGCAGCTACAATGGAATCTGATCTCAAACTTGTAGAAGCAGCTACAATGGAATCTGATCTCAAACTTGTAGACGCAACTACAATGGAATCTGATCTCAAACTTGTAGACGCAGCTACAATGGAATCTGATTTCAAACTTGTAGAAGCAGCTACAATGGAATCTGATCTCAAACTTGTAGAAGCAGCTACAATGGAATCTGATTTCAAACTTGTAGACGCAGCTACAATGGAATCTGATTTCAAACTTGTAGACGCAGCTACAATGGAATCTGATTTCAAACTTGTAGAAGCAGCTACAATGGAATCTGATCTCAAACTTGTAGACGCAGCTACAATGGAATCTGATCTCAAACTTGTAGAAGCAGCTACAATGGAATCTGATTTCAAACTTGTAGAAGCAGCTACAATGGAATCTGATCTCAAACTTGTAGAAGCAGCTACAATGGAATCTGATCTCAAACTTGTAGACGCAGCTACAATGGAATCTGATCTCAAACTTGTAGACGCAGCTACAATGGAATCTGATCTCAAACTTGTAGAAGCAGCTACAATGGAATCTGATCTCAAACTTGTAGAAGCAGCTACAATGGAATCTGATCTCAAACTTGTAGAAGCAGCTAATGGAATATATATATAGCATGCTGGATACACTTTATTACAATCGCTCTGCATAATTGTATTCACATTAATAAAGATGAATCACTTGTCTGCATTCAGTTTCTATAGGTTCTGCTTGAACATGTTTCTTTGTTCTGCTTTTAAATGAAATAGTAAGGCTGATTTCGACGATTAAGAACATAAGAAAGTTTATAAATGAGAGGAGGCCCACCTTGCTCGTTTGGTTGTTGGTAGCTTATTGATCCCAGAATCTCATCAAGCAGCTTCTTGAAGGATCCCAGGGTGTCAGCTTCAACAACATTACTGGGGAGTTGGTTCCAGACATAAAAAAAACATTTCGTTGTTTCACAGCAAAACCGTGTAAGTAAAACCAATCTGACTATCAACACGTTTCTCAATTGTAATTGCGATACACTCACGATTTTGGCACGGTGGTTTTTTGTACATTTCAAAAAAAAAAAAAAAAAACAACATTCACGGAAAGGTCACCAAATAATGTAGGTTTAGCTACATCACCATACACATGAGCTTTTAAATAGTACACCCAAACCAATAATATAAAGACTATTGCCTTTGACTGCTGGCAAGTTTAAATGTTACTTTAGAGAACAAAACTTAGTTAATGATCCTTTCATATCAACGTAACCAAAACCAGCATGTCAAATCATTGTTTTTATTACCGTGCTCAAAATGAAACAGTATATAAATATTGTTCAATAATAATAATGCCCCTTTAAAACAAACAAACAAACACACAAACAAACAAACACACAAACAAACAAACAAACAAACAAACAAAGAGTTGAAGTCAAATCACACAGGCAGGCACCGTGTCCAAGAAACGAGGCATCACAAAGATTAGAAAAAAGGACTACAAAACAGATACACCTCTCGTTTTAGCTACAGTTAAAACTAAAATTATTTATTTATTTTCAGTAGATTACTTGGGTACACTACATTGTATGAAAAAAAAAAGTTTCAAAAAATAAAATGGAATTATTAATTAAGATTTTTTAATGATGCAAGCCCACTTTTACAGTAATATACGATCTGTGTTCATTTACATGCTCGCTCAGCTACAAAATACAAATCTCATTCTCTGACCGACACTGCTAAATGCTGCGCGGATACACAACCAAACAATTTACAGATACTCGCAGATTTGTATTTTCAGTGCACGGCATACTGCATTTTAAAGGAAATAACGGCAGTGCCTAACCAAATGTGTTTTTACATTCATTTCCATGATTTTACGGACTTTTGTTGAAATTCACAATTTCCGTGACCTCCGTGACAAAATCGTATCCTGAGTTACTCATGGCTTAACAGAGTACTATATATACCGGTATTAAACGACATACACATACGAGAATAAATTACGTACGTTGAAAAATAATAATTGAATGTAAATTAAACGTTATTTGTAGAGAAAATAAAACCAAAAAAGGTAACCCTAACACTAGTCACAATGTTCGTGTGCGGCTCGTGCTGCCACCATAACGGAAAACTAAGACGTAACAACAAATACATGTACCTTTTAATTCCGGATCTGCCCCTCGTTTTATTTATTTATTTGTTTTTATTTTGGTATACCGCTGTCGCGATGGTGTATTTCTTAAAATCGTAAAGCCACCCTCGCCTAATCACAAAAAAATAACTAATCTCTCTGCCGCCCCTCGTCAGATCACATTACCGCATCGGCATCACGTGCGCGCGCGCTCGCCCTCGCAGCCGGGCTCCTGATTGCACAGCGCTGCTGTCCATCACCGGCTGAAGGCGGGATAAAGGGATCTCATTTGTAAATGGAGTCGCGCGCGTGTCCTCAACGGCTCCTGCGAGGCAGGCGGGAACAGACGTTGCGGAGCGAGGGAGAGTGTATGATTGGTCAGTGGACGCGTCCATCACTTCAAGAAGGCGGGATAAAGAGATATGATTTGTAAGTCGTGAGGCGTGTCAGTGGAGCGCGGTTACCCACGTGAAGAGCGCTGACTCAGTCGGAGCGTCTTGCACACAGGTTATTGTGAGACCTGTAAGGTTTACAGAAAATGCCCCAATAATGCATTTTTTTTAGTGCAATACCCCTGTTAGCAAATGAAATCCCCTATGCTTAGTTGCCCCCATTTTCCCCCCACATGTTAAATTCCCCCCTACAAATGGTCGATTTCCCCCCAATCTGGTAACCCTGCCGGGGCAACACGTGGCACATACTCTATTGCCTATGACATGTCATGTGACACCGTGGCCACTCGAATTTCCTCACTACAGAGATTGACAAGAGTCAGGTCAGAAATATGTAGCACGTTTGTTTAATGCTGTCTTTTAATGATACTTTTAGCAGAGCAGCTATGGATGGTCTGCTTTCTTTTAATGCAGTCTTCCCCAGGATAACTAATGCATGCGTGGGATTTCATTACCTAAGCGTGAGTATGTGAGACACAGTTCAAACGCGTGATTCGTGCAGTTTGCAGCATGTCACTGAAAATCAGGTACACTTGAGAAGGTCACAGATTCTTAGCGCACTGCTGTGGTATTGAAGCCAGACCGACAAAACCGTTCCCCGCCCTCGACATGTGATCTGGGCGCTCAGTCGGTCAGAGAAACATGGCGTCCTCTGGAGGCGTTGCAAGGACCTTGTGTAGATTGTATTACAGATTCTCTGTCTGCCGGCAATGTCAGCGGCAGGTCCCAAATCCGAGCAAAACAAACCGCTTCGCAGTCTCAACGAGACTCTACAGCGAGCAAAGGAGCACTCATTTCGGGTTCGAGACTGTGTCAGAGGACGAGAAAACAGAAAAGGGTGAGTGCTTTCGGTGTATTACGGTTAAATGCATCTTATTTTTATCTAATTAATCTCCTTCGCCGAGTCCTACTGCTAATATACAATGTAAACTATTTGTAATGTAAAGTACAGTAGTTCGTATATGTCTTGTGCACACGTATACCGCATTAACAGTACCTCTGTGTATTATTATTATTATTATTATTATTATTATTATTATTATTATTATTATTATTATTATCCAACCTGTCAGTACATTTTAAACCCCGTTTCGTGCACCTCATTGCAAAAACAAGAAAGTGCGCATCATTTTATTTTGGGACACGTGTGTCCCTTCTACCTTGAAGGGTTCATTTAATATATTATTAACGCTGACGTAGAGGGGGTTGGACAAACATGAGAACCGTGTGACTGCTGTTGAATTGTGTAGTGGAAGTGATCAGCCGGTCTGTGTGGTTTCCTGCTCAGTCTACAAGGTGTTCGAGAACGTGGCCCAGAAGTATGACGTCATGAATGACGCCATGAGCCTGGGGATCCACCGGCTGTGGAAGGACGCCCTGATGCACCTGATGAGCCCCACGCCCGGGACCTTGCTATTGGATGTGGCGGGAGGCACAGGTGAGGCACTGGGAAGTATTGAGATATATCTGTGCTGCATCATAGAATTACATACAGTGGGCAGGTTTCACAGGGGCACGCAGGCTTTGGGGAAAGGTAATGTAAAACAAGGATTCCTTAGTCCTTAAAAGTTAGAGGCATGCATGCAGAAAGACGGGCCAATGTAAAGCTGTACTACGTTCTTCCTAACTCTAATTAAGATGAGTTTGTGTTGGGGATAATTTTAATCTTATGCACAGTATTGAAATTGTCTCAGCTGTTCCCTCTGTTGGGTGCAGATCTGAAACATGAGTATTTAACACACTCCAGGTCTCACTTATCAGGAAGGTCTGTTTAACCGGCTTGGAGTTCAAGACAGAACTAGATGTGTCCGAGAGCTTGAAAAGATCAAACAGAAATGTGAAAATCTTAACGAGCAACAGGCTTGCTTAACCTACAGACTCCTCCCCCGTGTTCCTGAAATGCGGGCTTGTGGCGTAGCCAACGCGTTTGTGTGTGGTTTTTTTAGGTGACATCTCTTTCCGATTCCTGGATTACATCCGGTCCCGTCAGGATCGAGAGGCGCGCCGGGATACCCTGTCCCGTCAGAGCGCGTCCTGGCAGGAGATCACAGAGGCGTACCAACCCGGCCAGTCGGACACTCAAGGAGGGGTGCAGGCCGTGGTGTGCGACATCAACAAGGAGATGCTGAAGGTGGGGAGGCAGCGGGCAGCGGATCGGGGCTATGGCACAGGTATGCTGCCCTGAGAAGGAGAGGCGAGCTCGACTCTTTCCCATTCCCCACCCCCACCCCCCCCCACCCCTCCCCACCAAAGCAATACTGTATTTTTTTTCCTTAGTTCAGGCAAGGTGGAAACATGGGTGGGAGTCACTGAAAACTGCAGCTGTAATTGTGTTCTGTGAAATGGATTCGCTCACTGTGTGTGTGTGTCTGTCTGTCTGCAGGTCTGTCCTGGGTGGTGGGGAACGCGGAGGAGCTTCCTTTTGACAATGACAAGTTTGATTTTTACACAATCGCTTTCGGGATCCGCAACGTCACGCACATCGACCAGGTGGGTGAGCTTCAAAATGAAACGAGAACGCTCGTGTGTAGAGCTCTGGAGAGAGCGGGCATCATGAAACGAGAACGCTCGTGTGTAGAGCTCTGGAGAGAGCGGGCATCATGAAACGAGAACGCTCGTGTGTAGAGCTCTGGAGAGAGCGGGCATCATGAAACGAGAACGCTCGTGTGTAGAGCTCTGGAGAGAGCGGGCATCATGAAACGAGAACGCTCGTGTGTAGAGCTCTGGAGAGAGCGGGCATCATGAAACGAGAACGCTCGTGTGTAGAGCTCTGGAGAGAGCGGGCATCATGAAACGAGAACGCTCGTGTGTAGAGCTCTGGAGAGAGCGGGCATCATGAAACGAGAACGCTCGTGTGTAGAGCTCTGGAGAGAGCGGGCATCATGAAACGAGAACGCTCGTGTGTAGAGCTCTGGAGAGAGCTGGCATCATGAAACGAGAACGCTCTTGTGTGAGCTCTGGAGAGAGCTGGCATCATGAAACGAGAACGCTCGTGTGTAGAGCTCTGGAGAGAGCGGGCATCATGAAACGAGAACGCTTGTGCATAGAGCTCTGGAGAGAGCGGGCATCATGAAACGAGAACGCTCGTGCGTAGAGCTGTGGAGAGAGCGGGGATCATGAAACGAGAACGCTCGTGCGTAGAGCTCTGGAGAGAGCCGGCATCATGAAACGAGAACGCTCGTGTGTAGAGCTCTGGAGAGAGCGGGCATCATGAAACGAGAACGCTCGTGCGTAGAGCTCTGGAGAGAGCTGGCATCATGAAACGAGAACGCTCGTGCATAGAGCTCTGGAGAGAGCGGGCATCATGAAACGAGAACGCTCGTGTGTAGAGCTCTGGAGAGAGCGAGCAACATGAAACGAGAACGAGTCCTGAACCAGTGAAATCCCTTAAAGGATAACAAGTGAACGCTTGCACAGCAGAGAGATGTAATCTCATTAGTTGAAACATGTATCCAGAAACCCAGCTGTAGTTAATATGATCCTATATAATGCTATATATTATCAGCTAGTGCTGCACAAACCGATTGCTGGGGTTGAGCTGTCTGCAGAAATCGGGTGCAGACAATCAGGTGAGGGGCGTGGGTGTGGATCGGGCTGATTCACCCTTCCAAGCGAAGCCAGTGAAGAAGCAGCGGCGTGGCTCTGTGATGATTGCTCTCTTTCTTGAGCTCTGGAGAGAACAGAGCAAGCAGCCGTTTCTTCGCTTGCTTCACTTGAATTGGTAAATCAGCCTCCGATCAGCAGCAGCGGACCCTCACCTGTGTAAAGCCTAAATATGTGCAGCACTAGAATGAATACTGTCTTAAAATCAGTGACGAAGGAAATAATGGAAAAGCAAGGGGCAATAATGAAACAGTCGCAGCAGCAGTGAGAGTAATCCGCTCCACCTGTGTGTCCCGAGACAGGCTCTGCAGGAGGCACACCGGGTTCTGAAGCCTGGAGGGAGGTTCCTGTGCCTGGAGTTCAGCCGTGTTTCAAACCCGCTTCTGTCCAGGTAAAAGAGGTGGGAGTGGGATGCTGTGCATGCATTTACAAATAATACAGAAAAGGGCTGTTTGTGTAATATGCACACTTCTGTGGGGTGTGTATCACCACCGAGGCATGGTATATTTCACCAGGGCCTGGAGCCATCGCTCATGTGTTCTGTGTTGCCGTGGAATTAGAATTCTATAGTGAAAGAATGTTTAAGCCTTGTTATTTGCACATGTACGAATATGCAAACAAATGTGTTCTGGTTAAATTTGAGCCCCTACGTCATAAATCTTGCATGTAGAGAAGGGATAGACAGTGCTGGTGTGTTTCTTGCTCTGTACGTGTAGGCAAATAGTTGCGGAAATCAAAACTGTGAGATCACAAGACGTACAGTGCAGTGGTGCGTTTGTTACCTTTGCTGTGTTCTGTGTCCAGGGTCTACGATGCCTACAGTTTCCAGCTCATTCCAGTGCTGGGGGAGGTGATTGCTGGGGACTGGAAGTCATACCAGTATCTGGTGGAGAGCATCAGGCGCTTCCCAGACCAGGTACGGCATCCTCATTGGGCTGGGTTGATTCCGGAGTGCAGTGTAATTTGGGGGCGCTTTGGGCTGGCCTGGCAGTGTTTTTTTTTTCTAGTAAATTACTCCATGTTCAACAATTGCAGTCTGCTTCCCACTCTTAAGATGCTTATCTTGTTCTATCACCTTTCATCTCTGAGGTCTTTTCTGGACTCAAATTAAACTCTAAATAAACAAACAGGAGCAGTGGGCTTTGGATATGTTTATTCATTAGCCCACATTCAAGTGCGTCGTAAATCTGTTTACAGTAAAGAACACGGATCTTCCAGACACAAGGTAACCTGTGGCGTCTCTCCTTGCTGTTTTAGGAGGAGTTCAAGGCCATGATTGAAGACGCCGGCTTCTTCAAAGTCCAGTTCCACAACCTGACCGGCGGAGTGGTGGCCATTCACTCGGGATTCAAACTCTGAGTGCGCGGCAGCAGCTGTGGGAACGCCTGCCTCCTCGGATACTCCCTGTCCTGGCTTAACGGAGACGACAACATGCCGACTGGCCTGAAGAGCGTGGCTTTCGGTTTGCGTTCAGAACTGGTCTGAAACGTAGCAGAGTGCCCAGTCAAGACTGCGACACAAACTGAAACACAAAGCCGAGCAAAAGAAGTGGGAGAAAACGGTAGTCAAAAGAGCAAGAAAATGGAAACCTTTTTTTTTTTCCTGGTATTAACAGCGCTTGTCAGATACCAAGTTTTCAACATAAATAAATAAAACGGGTTTTGTTGCTTGATGTTTGAAAGAGATAATTTGCGCAATTTGAGAATAAAAAGTGGATTTTTATATTTATATTGGTGCTGATGCAGAAGACCACACACACAATGTCGATGTTCTTTCCAAACACCATTAAGTCCTTTGTGTCAAGGTCTTTGTCAATCAGCCCCAGCAGAAAATAAAACACTTATCTAATGGGCTTTAGTTTTGGAAGGAGATTCATTTTGTTATGCAGAGACATTAAAAAACAGATTTGGGAAGTTTTAACTGAATATCAAGGATGAGCAGGAATTTTGATATTTATTGTTTTTCCCAAACCAGTCCTAGTGGACTGTCAAAAACAGAATAATCCCTCAATAATGGTGTGTACCTAATACAGCAGTATCCACTGATCATGATCCTTAGAAAAACACAATGTTTTCAGTGCTTTCACCACTCCTCTTGCTAAAACGAAGCCTAATTAAATCATTTTATTTTCTATAAATACAATGTTGCAGCCTGGCTACTTTTTACCTGTTAAAATAGAAAAAGTGTTTTAATTTCATAGTTAAGTCACCAGATATAAAAAAAAAAAAAAAAAAAAAAAAAACCTTTTGCATTTTTACTTTTATTTAGACAAGCTGTTTTACAGACTAGTGAAAAGAAAGGTCCTTTCATGCAGTGTGACGTGGAAGCCACCAGCTCTGCAGACAGTAACAGAGTGTACCGGCGCTACGATTGAGTTTCAAGCCCCAGGTGAGCTGTCAGCCTTTTCTAAAGAGAACTGACAGTAAGTCGTTTCCTATCACAGTCAACCGATTCTTTATCTCAACTCCCTTCCTCTATTCAGTGGGAGCCCTTGGCAATGGCATAAAGAGAATCTGCTGAACGCAGTGAATGGGGCAGGTTAGGTTGCAAGATGGAATATCACTCAGTCCTTCACCTATCAAACACAAGAGCTTCTCTTATACTTTGTTCCTTGGATCACAAGCAAGTTGCAATGTTCACACCAAGAGGAAGAAGCACTGGGAGAATGGACCACATGGTCAATGTTATAGGCATTTATCCAATCGTAACTCAGAGACAGAGCAAGGGTAGTGTGGTTCATGTAACATGATAGTACAGCCCCAGTTTGATCCAGGTGAACATTTGCTACCAGTGATGCAAATACCAAAATAGAGCAGTAACCTGAAAACGTAGATACTCTTAAAGTAACACTGCTTCATAATAAATATGCAGTTTATTTAATACAACAATTGTAAGAAAGGCTTGATCTGCTGACAAAGTGCAAAAGATAAAAAAAGACAAATTCATATTAAAATTGTTTATTTGAATGTTTTTTTTTTTTGTTTAATTTTGGAAACTGGATGAAAATAAATATAGGCATGTGATAAATGAACATATAAAGCAGTAACAAACAAAGAATGTGGAAGCAGCACAGAAGTGTGGGTCCCTGGACCTTTAATAAAACAATGAATTCCTGCGAGGGCGACGGGCAGCTCCTCTAGGAGGGGTCACTGGAGTTCTGTTTCTTATCCTGTTAATGGTGTGGCTCGTTTCACTGGAAGATTGTCTCTTTATCCGGATTTGAAAAGCAGGATGGCCACCTGCCCCAGGTAGAAGTAAATGAAATGCTTCGTCTCATGAGTCACGTAGCTGCCAAAATTCCTGCCCACAATGCAATGCCAAGTGGGGTTGTACTTTTTGTCAAACTCCTACAAGAAAGAAAAAGAAAAGAAATGACCATCCTGCAACAGCTTAACACTGAAACAAGTTTCTCTAAAAAGTATTAGGAATATCAAAGTATTTTTATTCATGAATACAGATTTTAAAAACACACACACTACAAACGTGTGCATTTGGGGAGTCTATGAATGTGCTGCATGCTCTGCATTACTGCCAGGACCCTACCCAAAGGCAACAGCACACCCACAGCACTGCCTTTCTACTCAATCCTTCACTTACAGTCCTGGGCACTGTAGTTACAGTGTTAGCAGCTGCCATACTAGATTCCATGGCATACCATTCCAGTAATTAGTGTAAACTTCACACTACAGACAAAGTAAAACTTGAAGACATGCCATGCACAATATGCATGTAGTTTAAAAACTTTAACTTTCAGAATGAGAGAACACAACTGAAATATAAGCTGTCTGAAACCCCCCTCCCGCCTGTGATAAACATGAACGATGAGCGGATTCCACACCGCCACATCACGATCATTGATATGTCCCCGTCGCTCACCTTCTTGATGTAGGCAGCGATGTCTTTCTCGATGTTGTATTTCTCCAGCGCCTGCGTGGCGCACTCCACCGCGTCCTGCTGCATCTCCTCCGACATATCGGCGTTTTTAATGACGGCTTTTCTGTCAGACATGGTCCCTGGTGGGCGACAGGGAGAGGCTGGGGGTTAAGAGACAGTCGAGGTACACCCACCCTGTGTATGCAGGAATACGCGCTGTGCTACCCGCATGAGAAACTGAACCGCCATACCGCCACCCTCCAGAGCATCAGCAGCCATTAAATAAGAATACTCTCAACTGAACCGCCATACCGCCACCCTCCAGAGCATCAGCAGCCATTCAATAAGAATACTCTCAACTGAACCGCCATACCGCCACCCTCCAGAGCATCAGCAGCCATTCAATAAGAATACTCTCAACTGAACCGCCATACCGCCACCCTCCAGAGCATCAGCAGCCATTCAATAAGAATACTCTCAACTGAACCGCCATACCGCCACCCTCCAGAGCATCAGCAGCCATTCAATAAGAATACTCTCAACTGAACCGCCATACCGCCACCCTCCAGAGCATCAGCAGCCATTCAATAAGAATACTCTCAACTGAACCGCCATACCGCCACCCTCCACAGCATCAGCAGCCATTCAATAAGAATACTCTCAACTGAACCGCCATACCGCCACCCTCCAGAGCATCAGCAGCCATTCAATAAGAATACTCTCAACTGAACCGCCATACCGCCACCCTCCAGAGCATCAGCAGCCATTCAATAAGAATACTCTCAACTGAACCGCCATACCGCCACCCTCCAGAGCATCAGCAGCCATTCAATAAGAATACTCTCAACTGAACCGCCATACCGCCACCCTCCAGAGCATCAGCAGCCATTCAATAAGAATACTCTCAACTGTTCGGTCATCTGCAGCGACGGACCTTGTCGCTATGGAAACCAGCGCAAGTCTGTTTGGAAACCTGTCGTCAAACTGCATGCCTGAAGGGGATTATACTAGTTACTATAAACACTCTCCGAAGCTAAATGTTTATAAAAACTGCCACGGACGTTTGTGCCAGAAAATACACATTCAATTGACGCTGCTAACATGAATGCAATATTTCAATACTATACATGGTCTGTGATAACAGGAATGAGTCAATAGTGCAATACCGTGCATTACCGGTAATATGTAAATAATAGCTGTGCCCAGAGCAGCGTTATCTTGTCCAGCTTTGATTGAAAGCACGTAGATTTGCCGGTTCTTTCTTTTGAATATTAACTATTTGATTGCCGCAGCTAGATTAGATGATCATGTTGTCTTAATTTATTCAATACGCGTGCTTCTTTTTTTTAAAAAAACATATTTTTTTTTTTCTCAAAGCCGTTTCTGTGGCTCGAGTTTGTACCGATTCTAGAATAAAAACGCAAACTCAGGTACCCGTCCCCTGAGACCTGACCACCGACCATTCCCTAAAACAGCACAGAGCAGGTCGGTTCAGCATCACACGCTGCGCTGCATACCGGACACTGGATTCATGACAGCGCGGTTCCGTGCGGTTCCGTGCTGCGCCGAGTCTGGACCGAATCCCACCAACGCCATCACCCTACACGGCCGGTTTTCATTTAACACTATCTATAGAAGCGTCCGATATATCACTAATGTCACTCTGTTTAGGTTATCGATTAGCGAGATTCATTTAATGCCTTTTATTTACCTGTTATAGTTAGTAATACTCTGCCGCTGTCTCTCCGCTCTTTCCGCTGTTTGCTCCTCTCGACTCACAACACGGGTCTTATAGTGCTTCAGAGTCTCGCGCTGCGCCTTCGTGTTGAGCACTCTCGCGCCGCCAGGTCCCGCCCCCCTGGCTCGCATAGGTCAGAGTAATTTGAAGTGTGTCTGTGATTTGATGTTCGCGTTGGGCTCCCTTGCATTTTACAGCTGCCTTTTATTTCAGACCAGCAGCCTTTGCGGGCTGAACGCGGCGTCTTCACCATGGTGATAAGATACCAAAAGACGTGTGTCTCCATAACAACGGGATGGTTTACAGCATCGACAGCCTAAACAGAAACGAACACGCCTGTTTGTTTAACGTGAGTGCAGCTCTCACAACGAGACGTTAAAGAATTTAATGAGACACAGGACCTGATTAAGTAAACTTTTTGATACCGTGCAAAGTTTACACCACTTATCATCATTTATTTTTTTTATCAAAATAAATACATACATTACTAGGGTTGTGAAATAGTACTGTTACAAATTAATTCTGAACGTAACTAACTTTGATTTACCCCATATTTAATCGATATAAATAATGGTACACATATTTCAGATTTTTGACTGGGAAGTAACTCGTTACTTGAAATAAGATAAGATGTCCTAGCCGCATCCATAACTTCAAAAAATATAATGCTGGCGCCTTCATCAGTAGCCGTATCAGTCCAGAGATGATAGGCAAAGAGAAGGAGATGTGATCCCTTTTATTGGACTAACCTAACAATAATTAATCACAAGCTTTCAAGACCTCAAAGGTCTCTTCTTCAGGTGAAAGCAGGAAAGAAAGATGAATGTTTTAGAACAGTGTATTGAGCTTGTGATTCATTTTGGTTTAGTCCAATAAAAGGGATCACATCTCCTTCTCTTTGTCTGCGGTACATTGTGAAAGCCTCTAAACACAGTAATCCAGAGGTCTATCCAAGGAGTATGGAACGTGTGGGGCTGTCCAACCTTTACCTACCTTTTACACACAGGTGGTGCAGCACGAGTACTGGACTCATCACTACGCAGTGATTACTGGCAAACGTGCAGGCATGTGAGCAGAATAAAGCACAGGAGCTCGAGTTTACACGGCTGCGTTTTCCATTACCTTTCAGTGCATTTCTAAAACACCACCCCACAGACCAATGATCATTAGGATCCTGTTATCAGCAGCGTGTGACAGGGTGTATACACGCCCCACACTAAAAGGCTTGGGAGGGACCTGCACTCGCTCTACTGCAGTGTAATTTCCAAGTGTTTCTGTTTGACTTTTTGCTACAGGTACATCCTACAGATGTCAGGACTGCCCAGTCCCTGACCACATTCCGGCGCCTCCTTAAGACTCACCTCTTCAAACAGCACCTGTAGAACTCCTCTGTTGTATCCTGGGACACTATCACCCTTCATTTAAATATGCTTTATTTTGCTCTTATCTGCCCCCTATTTTACTGCATTTAATCCTGTACCTCAGAATATTGTAATCTGCCAAGTGTTTAATCTGTAGTATTTTGTACTTAATCATATCCTGATGTAACTATCACTACTTAATCATATCCTGATGTAACTTTCACTATTATCTGCTGTATTATTGAATTGTGGTTTGTCACACTTGAGAATTATTGTATTTCTTGTTCTTATTGTATGACTTATATTGTAACACTTGAATGTATTTGTATTTGCTTGCGATTGTAAGTCGCCCTGGATAAGGGCGTCTGCTAAGAAATAAATAATAATAATAATAATACAGGTAGGCTTTGGAAACTAAAGCTTCTGAAAGTAAAACACAGCAGACAAATAAAATACAACAAACTTGTACTAGAACCCAGTGGAATTCCTGAAGCACCACGCTGGAGTTGAAGAGGTGGGTTTTCCTTGCTGTTCTATATTCATTGGTAGCATATAGATCTAATCATTTTACCTGGAAACCTCCCTCCCCCTCTAGCAATCAGTGTTTGATACTCCCTGGAAAATAGGGTGTAGGCCTGGACAGCAATTAAAACAAAACAATACTGAAGCAACTGGTACATTACAATGCAGCAATCTTCATGGAAATAGGTGTCTTGGTAATAGTGCAGTCATGCTTCAGTGATGTCATGTCATCGTGTCGGAAGATTCCATATGAGGTCACTGCATATAAATCAACAGCCTGAACCACGCCTCTTCAGAGTTAGATGAAAGTCAGCGTACTCTTCGCTGCTCTGCAGAAACGGTCTCATTCCATGATTATGATTTCTTGCACATGTTTCTGAGTTTCCAAGATCAAATCGCGTTTTGCCAAAAATGTAACCTAGAACAATTGTTTTAAAATATTCCTTACTAATAACTTGTGTTCTAACTGAGCTGCAGAGTTCATTCTGTTTGAGAGGTATTCATGCAATCTACCCCAGCAGTATCAAAGGGTGTGGTATTAATAACTTCCAAGTGCAATATAATGCTGTACTTTGCTGTAGCTGAGTGCTGGCACATGGGTAATGCATGACACGTGGAGGTTGTAAAACAAAGCCATGCCACAGCGTCTCATATTCTTTAGGCACAGGTAACCTTTTGATTTTGTAACATCTTCTTGCTAACGATGCCACTGTGAAGCGGGGTGTATTTCAAACCTTATGAAATGCAGGCACTGGGCTGTGTTAAGAAGAAAAATCACAGCATCCCACTCGAAAGTGTAAAGTATGATGTTTTATAGTGATGGTAAACAGTATTAAATAGACAAAATTACAAATGGTAACAAATCTCCCACCCACGACGAAAGTATCGCTTATTTATCACTGGGGCATTTTTTCACAAAAGCTGCCTCAAAAAAGACAGAAGAGTTCAAGCTTGCAAGAAGCTTGGAACTGCTCTCAAGGCAAGCTCAGGAAATTACAACAGCAGTGAAAGAAAGGATGACGCTCTGCCAAGAAAAAATTAAAACACATCACATGGCTATTTCTGTCCAGACATGACCCTTTTTGGGACACTTGCAAGATGCCGCTTGTTAGAATGAACAGCTGTATCGAGGTGGATAAAAGCACACAGTTGTCAGAAAGCATCTCTACGGTTGATACGGTCGTAATGATCGCTTTATTTAAAAAAGTAGACTGAGAAGCATTATTCTGAATCGACAAAAAAAACAACACACACACACACAGCCAGCCAGTCTGCTCCTGACATCCACGATTACAGAAGCAAATCCACATTCTATTGATGTTGCCTGAACGGAGGACGAGGTCAGGGCACAATAACATTGGAGGGTATTTTATCTTCCAAAGCTTCCACTCCCCTTCTGCACAGGCTCGGATAGCTGCCCGTCAGTCCCGGAAACGGCCAGCGAGAGGGAGCAACAGGCTCATGGTGGGACACACGTGTAGTCCTAGAAATAGTCCGAGAGTAAGAAAAGCCAAAAAGTAAGAGACGGGTGAAAGGAATCTAAGCCGCAGATCTCCGGCGGATCACGTACACTCCTCTCTGTAGCTGCCCCAGATAAATCCGCATCTTAGTGCTGTCGCTCGTCTTTCTCACCCAAATCTGAAAGCAACAAGGTTTTATAGGATAAGCACTTAATATTAGGTCTACATACACACACACACACACTGTGCATCAAAAGAAACGTATCACTTATATTTGAGCATCAGATGAAACTTATCACTTATTTGGATAAAATTCACTAGATGTGATCGAACAATGACAAACTCTGTTTTAGAGCAGGTGCCGTGACTTTTTATTGTGCTGATTAACAATTGACATCACGAAGATGCTGCAAAATGATCTGTCGATCTTGGGCAGGTGTTGTGACTCTTGGTCTCCCAGTTCATTGACCGAGTGTGTCTGGTTATACCGTCTCGCCAGGTTTGAAATCGCTGGTTGTGAGCACCCAAGACGGCGAGCCACAGAACGCTGCCCTAATCCAGCCTCCAACATGCCGATTGCACGAAGGCGCTGCTCTCTTGACAGACGTGGCATTTTTTTTTTTTTTTCTGTGATTTTCTTTATTGCTGTTATTCAAGCTTGCAATTCAACAGCTGAAATCACTCCATATCCAGTGTCCAATCAACTGTCTCACTAATTAGGTGATTAAGTGCATGTGCTTCAGTCATAGTCACTCAAGCGTGTCATGGTCAAGGATGAATGATCGAGTGATTTAAAAGAAACCAAAAACATTTCGTCAATGTCCATCAATGTCCATCATTTATATACCTTATTTTTTCGAAAATAAATGTGTTAGAATAGTGATGTTTCTTTTGATGCTCAGTATATATATATATATATATATATATATATATATATATATATATATATATATATATATATATATATATATATATATATATATATATATATATATCACACACACACACACATACATAATGTAATTTATAATTAATACAAAGACCTGCTCTTTAACAGCTGCTGTGTGAGAATGCTGTCATGCAGACTCTCTTCCTAATTCACTTCTAGCTGATGGTATAATGTGAAGTCTAACCTCATTTGTCCCCACTGAGCTGATCACACAGCTGATCTTTGTGTTCTCCTTGGACTCCAGATAGATGGCTTGGCTCTTGTGATACCTGTGCGATGAAACAAACCTTTACAAATGAATGGCTTACAGAATCTACCGACAAGCACCTACAGCAAATTCAGAGATGCGCAGAGAATCATAGCGATAGCTGAGGTTTTTAGATGCGACTACCATGCTCACAGCTGTACTGTCCTGGCTTTATTAGCCCAGGAAGGCATCTAGCTGCAACGTGGCTGTGCTCGCGTGTCTGTGGTTTAAAAAAAAAACACTATTTAAAATGAAGAAATAAATAGTCATCTTTATTTTAAAAGATGTGAAGCGAGTGCTGGTCTTGTTCTTGTAACTTTATGAACAGTGAAGCACAGCGATCCAGTTAAGAGATACATGGATGGCATCATGAACAATTCGAACACAGGTCTTTATACAGTCACCTCGAGTCCGAGCACGAATAGCGCTGGAAGCTCAACGCACCAGACTTACCATCTTTTATCATAGTACAGCTTTCCTTCTTCGATCCGGGCTTCATAGCGCTGTGCCGGGGACTCTGTCGGAGTGGTGGGTAAATGCTCTGGCGAGGAGGGGGACGCTGACCAAGGAAAGGCAATGTCATTCATTCCAGTATGGGCTTTTTAAATATCATAACACACGATTCAGTAACTCACTGTGCCCAATACTTCATGCTTAGGCTGTAAGGTTTGTGATTTCTACACAAGGAGAATTAAATATTACAAAGTGACCTGCATGTCACGTACAGTACAGGTCATCATTACAAAACTACAAAAAAAAAAAAAAAAAAAAGATAGAACTAATAATATATTAGGCTAAAGCACACATACCTGGCCTTTTAGGTGACTTTAACTGTGAGAATGCAAAAAGAACACATGTTAATGGTTTTTATTACATGATAAACTCAGTTATTTACTGTTCCTTAATAAAATAAAGAAATTACAAGGAAGACAAATTATAGAAATTATAAATAATAATAATAATAATTAATAATAATAATACAAGTGTTGAGATCTGAGGCTTTATGAAAAACAGTTCAAGTTTTGAAACAAGAACGCTTCAAATGACTGTCAAAGCCAATAAAACGTGTGCTCTTGGCACTGCAGAGATACTGCATGCCCGTGGGACCACTCTGCTGAAAATACTGTTTTGTGTTGAAAGTGACGCAGCATTTTAAGATCAAGCAGTCTTACTTTGTTCAGCGTCCGCAGGTCTTCCATGATCTGTTCATCTGTTAGCAAGTAGTTCAGCTGAGGTGTTCAGTGTTAAGGGAAAGTGTTGCTTCTACTGGAAGTAGGATCTACTGCCTGTTATTAGCACACACACACACATCTCATGGTAATGGAAATGAACAGGGATCACCGCAGTGAGATGAACATAGGGAATAAATATGCACAAGAAGGATATCGGGTGCAGGCTTCCGCCTTTTATCTGGAATGGGAACTGGATCATTTGGTCTCCTTCTCAGCTTCCGGGTCATAATTGGTTTTACCTCCATGGAATCTAGAAAAAGGAAAAAGTAAGCTACATAACGGACTCCCACTGCAGAGCTGAGTGATCCATTTCCAGCCTTTAGCATGAGCTTCATTAGACACACCACACGCACAGCTAACAGGAGAACCTGCAGTGGTTCGAATTGCTTTGCAGTTCTTGTGTTCAACAGATCAGCCGTCACCAAGACAAAGCTCACCAATCACAGCCATAGAGAGGTTGCATGGCCAGCATGCAAGGTTTCATCGAATCTGAAGACGGCTGGTTTCACAGACCCCGATTAGCTGTGATCTTGCTTACCTAAGGTAACATTAAGCTGGTCAAGACCAGTGCTAATCTGAGTCTGTGAAACCAGACGTTAGTTTCATTAGCTTGGTCTTGGTCCGACAGTTCACCAACATAAAAAGTACTTAAGAAAACGCTGGGTTATAATAGATTAGACTATCCACAGTAAAAAGAACATGCTGGCGTTGGCTGTGAAAATGCGATTGATGTTTTGCTAAACTGTTCTGTCCCCCCGATCTGCTTCTCCATACCTCCCGTCAGCTCCATCGTTAGCTTCTCATTCTCGATCATCTTCTTCTTCTCCTCCAGCTCTGCAATGAGGTTCTCCTTCAGTTCAATCTTCTTATCTTCAAACTCTTTCACCGCTGCTTTCTTTTCTTTGATGTAGTTCCTCTCTACCTGCTCCGTCTGCATCGAAGAGGGACACGTCAAACACAGAGCCGCACAAGTAAGCTAAGCCACAGCGCCCCCAACTGGAAAGCACAGAGATAAATTAGCAGAGCATTTCCTAAAGCTTACCAATGCTCATTCTGTTGCTGCTGGGTCTGTTTCTGTGCAAAACTTCCATTTCCAAAATGACTAGCGCTCGCATTATACTTTTAAAATGTATACTGCTAGCAGGAAGAACAGTATTTGAATGTATCTCTGCCAAATCAAACTGCGTTTGTAACTGAACTAAAAAGCCCCCTTGATTAAAGACGATACTGGAAATGCACATTTCCTAAATGCATGCCATTTCCGAATGAAAGAGTCTACTGAAATGAATCTTACCTCAAGTTGCAAGAAAAGATCTGAAAAGCAAATAAGAACAAATTACTTTCTTTTAAAAAACGCACAAAGCCTGGTTTACAGACATCATGTGCATATCCAAAAGCCTTGCTGTCAAAGTTAACTGGTTTCAAGGCTTCAGTGTTATATTGTGATGCAGCCTTGTGAGCAGCAGTCTTGTAAAATGAAAGGCAGTACCTGCATTCCTCAGCCTCTCCTTGTACTGCTGGTCCAGTTTCTTCATTCGCTTCTGATACTCCTGCAGTGTGCCTGGATAAACAGCCACAGGTGAGGAATTACAGGAGCACGAGAAAGACAACCGTGTGCTTACAGCTTACCATCTCAACAAAACAAAGCACTCAGCAGTGTGGCTTACAGCTTACCATCTCAACAAAACAAAGCACTCAGCAGTGTGGCTTACAGCTTACCATCTCAACAAAACAAAGCACTAACTATTTTAAACAGAAATGACAGAGATCAGTGGCAGGTAAAAGGATTTGAAAGCTGGATCAAAGTCATTTTTACAACATATAAAGTGTCCACTGATTTATCACACCAGGAGTATACCTCAAGGATGCTTTCCATCACACTGCTTCATATAACCCTCTCAAAGGATGCTTTCCATCACACTGCTTCATATAACCCTCTCAAAGGATGCTTTCCATCACACTGCTTCATATAACCCTCTCAAAGGATGCTTTCCATCACACTGCTTCATATAACCCTCTCAAAGGATGCTTTCCATCACACTGCTTCACATAACCCTCTCAAAGGATGCTTTCCATCACACTGCTTCATATAACCCTCTCAAAGGATGCTTTCCATCACACTGCTTCATATAACCCTCTCAAAGGATGCTTTCCATCACACTGCTTCATATAACCCTCTCAGTTGCCACATCACTGTCACTCCTGCCAGTACAGCCTTACAGTCCCATGCCTACCTTCTTGCAGTTGTGCCAGCTGCCTTTTCAGAGACGCCAGCTTGTCCTGGTACATCCTAAAGAAGAAAACAGAAACAGAAGCAATGGGCAGTGATCATAATACCATTCCCACCCCCGTATCGAACAAGGGGCATATCAGACTGTCACTGATAAATGAAGCAGGTTCAGACACAACCCTTATTACTGAAACATGTCAAAAACATGGGCACCGCCTGAACTGAAGGGATTCCTATGGAGTGTTTTTATAACCTTGATACACAAAAGGTCCTATTTAATGGCTCTTAAACGTTATTTAGATAGGAATTCTGACATGCAGAATCCTACATTTATAATGAATAGCATCTGGGAGTAGATTTTCCTGTAGCTGAAATCAGGCTGGATAAAGAATTAAAAATCTAGATCAGTCTACCTTACTACTGCTCAGTAGAGGGCAGCAACACACACAGACACAGTCTGGCCTACTTGCACAGTCAGTCTTGAAGCCTGCTCTGGCATTTAGAAGTGCTTGCCTAGGGAGCAACTAAAAATACACAGACGAGTCTGTTATCTGAACCGGAACACAAGACCTTGAAGCTCAAGAGCCATCCCACTCACTGCTCTTTAATTTCAACATAATCATCTTCATCCTGCTTGGCCAGGTCGGTTTCACTGGCATCCTCCGTGTCTGGAGAAAAACAAGAAGAAAGGACCAGATGAAAAACAGAAACGCTTATTCAGTCAATTCAAAACACGTCCAATTCAAACGCTGTTCAAGCTTTTAATTATATCTCATTGTGTTTTTATAAAACATTTCAAAAGGAGAATAAAACTCCAAGAAAGAGAGATAACCCCAAGCCATAACGTTCACTGGGAACGTTTTCAATAAGGTCAGGTCTACTTGAGATTGAGATTCTGAGGAGGAGATGCCAGTTTAAGGGGAGTAACAAACAGACACACACTAATAGGATTTGTGTTCACAAAAGCAGCCCCATCTCAGTCTGTGCTTTCTGCATGTAAAATGCATTTGAATAACGGCATTCTCCGTTGGTACCTTGTGCCGCCTGCTTTTCAGAACAAATGATCATTTTCATTCTGATAATCGCTGTGCCCCCCTGCCACTGCATCTCTGAACACACTGGCTTGTACTATGAAAAGCACACCCGACGCACGCACATCAGAGCACAGACACTTTATTTAACCTCCAAGGCACTGCATGACTTTGTATTCTGCACTGCTTTATATGCCACAGCAGAAGCCTCCACTGCTGTTGCCTTGCTTGTCTCAATAAGATATTCAAACATCTATGATAATGCTTGATGTGCGCCCTTCAAATTAACATTGTCATAGAGGCATTACTGGAAGGTTTTATATGCAAATGTACAAAAATAATGCCAGATGTCTAATGTCTCCAGCGGAATATCAGTAAATATAAAATGATGCATGCTGTAGCCTGTCAATCACTTCAGAAGTACTCCCCTCCCCCACCCCCACACTTCATACATCATATTTAAATAACACACACACTTCATACATCACATTTAAATAAATCAATGTAACACTTAAAAACCACAAACACAAGAGATGGTACGAACACAAAGCAAACATCCTGGCCCGCTTTACAGCACAAGCAGACCTCGTATGCAATTTACCTTCGTTGTTAATTAGCATGTGAGCGTCACCAGCCATGACGCTGTTCTCTTCCCTTACAGAACAGCGGGCATTCTACACGGCAGGTGACGTCACTTATGAGACTGCAGAAATATGGGTTGCTTTAGAATAGTTTTCTTGGACTTTTTGTCTTTAAATATACTGTATTGACTGTGTCAGGCTGCTGCATACAGCGCTAGCTTGATGACTACTTAAACACAGCGTTATTAACACATACACGGTACAGGATCCAATTTTAATGCAATAGTTGACCTCTGCTTCCCCTTTTCTTAGTCATTACTCTAATATGCAACATGCCACGTTTAAATAAACATATCAGAATATTACAGTACCTTGACTGCCTGGGGTTACAGACGAAAACTGCCGTCAACAAGTATACAACGTATTCTGAAAAGCAACCGACTTTTTCAAGCCCAGCGCATTTTACTGCAATACTGACAACAAAACACACGTTTAAAACCATGTAATGCCCTTAATGACACACACATGCTCGTTTTCGATTCGTTACAGGTTAGTACAAATGTAGTAACATAAAACAATTTATAACGATATATATAGTACCTTTATTCATGCAACTCAGAGTCAAATCCTGACGTGGTGAACAAAATATACCGTTATATTAAAAGGCAGCGAACAGAAAACTGATTCGGTTTCGCTTTAGACGCATAGATACTGGACCTAAATTCAGGCCCACGCAGAAAAGAAAAAAATGGTCGTCCAAAGCTCTGTCGTCCTTGCAGGTAAAATAAACAGGCCTCGATGTTTGTCACGATTTCTATGTTGCCATGGCTCCATTCAAAGGAGATGTATTTTAAAGGTCGTGAATGGAGTGCTAGTGCGGCTCTCTCGGGCTGCGTCCTACAGAACAGTGCGCACAGTATTTTAATTGACGCCAGCTCGGTCCAATAAGATAAAAGCTCCTGTTCTCGTAAACCAATTACACGCACGCTGTCGGCTTGCACGGTTGGCTGTTTCGAGTTAGGGCTGTCATCTGTCAATCCCCTCCGTCTCGGGGCTGAAATTTCCTTTGTGAGTTTCCTTTGCCAAACAAACAGAGAACAAATGCAGCGGACTGTAAACACAGAATCACCCCGCGTACCTCGTGGTGATATTTAAAGATATGTAGCGCAAACTCAACCTTCTTAACGACTTTTCTACAGACAATACGCGGCAAATATTACATTCCGTTTATTTACTAGCGTTTCCTGTATGCTGTTTCTAACGACAGCTTTTAGAAATGCTTCAGCTTTTTCTAGTAGTATTTATAGCGCACTGCAATAGCTATCCGGTGTTGTTTATGTTTATAACGCTATGTGTACCTAGTTCCTAGGAAGACTACATTTCAGTTAAACTTCCCGTACTCACATCGGCCCCCAAAATAAACGGAAATCTACCTTGAAAAGCCACCTGTAACCGATGTACAGAATACACAAAGCGCACGTTTCGTATTTGTGTCCGTGGTGTTGTGGTTACCTTCTTCGGAGTCTCTCCCTCTGTAACTCCGATCATCGTCTTCATCCACGCTGTCCAGCTCTTCCTCGTCGTTGTAATAATCCACCACCGGCGACAACAGGGTCGAGGCCATGTTTTATTGATATGTTTATTTATTTACAATAAAAACCCCCAGCTGAAATGTAAACAATCCGTACCAGGTTTTGTAATTGGAACTCACATCACAGCCCCTCCACACAACACGAAGGACCCCCCGCTCACCACTGATGACACCAACTATCTGCCTGACTATAAACCAGACAGTCGTTCGAGTTGTTATATTGCACGCTGGGTACTTATCGGTTGTTTACGGCGGGAAAAAAAGTCAACAAATGTCTAATTTTGGTAGCACATTGCCGGCAATATCAAGTTTCAGTCGAAATTCACACAGGCGCTAGTAATGGGCCTTCCCCGATTGGAACTCGAGCTAAGATAAAGCTCACGTTTTTAATTATTCCGTGCTTTTCAGCAATGTCTTATTTATTTAAGAAGACTACGCAACACATGAATTCAAACGAGAAGGAGTTATTTGTATTCTCTTGTCCTATAAGTTTGCTGTAGGTTCGTTGCTTTCCCGGTTGCTCGGCGGCTAACAGGAATGATGACCTCTGGGAAATGTAGTTCTTGTGTTGGGCGGCACAAGGAAGAACTACAAAAGCATGTGCGCCAAGCGCACTTGGTAAACGTGTTTGGGCAACAGGCATGAAACTGTTCGAAGTGTGTTTCTTTCAGTGATGTTCTTGTGTTTAAACGCCTTGTTTCGAGACAGGTGCAGGTTGTTAGAATAATATACTCGAATGCATGATAACCTCATACGAGGATGCCATTTTTTACTCGAATAAAGCAATGAAAAAAAAGAAACATATGTCAATGAAAAATACTTAAAATTATTATGTGTCCAAAACTTATTTATCCAGTTCTTTAAATCTATACATATATTCCATGCATGAACGTGTTAATTCATCGCGCTGTCTGATCAGAAGAAGGTCCAGGGACTTGGTTTGAAAACAGCCCTGTAATGTTCCCCCAGTCCCTTCCATTTAACAGCAGGTGGCGCTGCTGCACACGGTCTTCCTTTCGGAATACACTCTCTGGTTTGCAGGTCACCTGTACAGTATTCTAATGTCGCTATTCGGCTTTATTTATCTACCTGGTTAGCCAGAAGAAAAATACTAAACAAATACAAACAACGTGACAGCTTTCTACAATAAAAATGAAACAAATAATGACACGCACGCTGCTGCACTACAGTAAGCTCAGAGCTCTAGAAGGTGAGTGATCCATAATAATACAATTTCGTGTACATTCCATATGGTTTTTTTTTTCACTTCCTGTTAAAGCTGCAGAACTCACCCAACCTGCTTTATTATACAGCGGGGCAGCAGTATAGTATCGCCAGATTTAGCCAATCAGCGTGAGCGGGTGTGGGCACTGTCCAGCTTAGATTCACAGTACGCTCAGTGTAGACAACAGCTGTAGCGTTGAATTGAAACGTTAACTGGCGCATTTCATTCTAAGCTGTTGGATCCATTGGATCTGTGCCTGCCCTTTAGTGTAATGATTGAGATTCAAAGGGAAAACAAGTTATTTTGACAGGGAAAGGGCGACCAAGCAAACACAGATGAACTATGCCCCGGGCTCCTGTCGACATTGTTAAACATTGCGAAACACATTAGGTATCGGTAGGGAATCCCCAGGGATGCAATTTGAACCTTGACATTTCAACTATTACTGAAATACTTATGGACTCACAAGCAGTAATACGCGATTCAATAATAACCAGCGCACTGTTTATTAACATCGGATAAACGTGCTAACTTTATTTTTACAAACTTATTATTCATGCATGGGTTATGTGGCACGTTTAGCTGCTCAAGTAGGGGCGCTGGAAAGCATACAGGTAGCAAATACAATTCAGCCACTATTCCGTGTATTTATTTGTGGACTGTGTGCAGGGGGGCGAGTGTGTTGTAAAATTCTATAAATAGCATCTTCCGTGTCATTCAAAAATAAAATATGATCAGATTCCACAACCACATCCCTTTGCCCTCACATTATTAATACTTAAGACTCGCTCCAGAGAAATGATCGACAGACGGTCCCGTCTTCATGCATTGCACCCTCGGCACGCGTTGATGGGCTCTGTGCTCGATTGACTCACCCTGCAGATAGAACCGCACCTCTGAGAGAGAGTCGAGAGGAATAGAGAAGAAACGAGCAGTCTGCATTGATCGTGTTGTTGCAACGAGAACGCAGGCGGGACGGAGTGACAGTGCGTGAAGTGCGTGCGTGGGGAGACGGTCACACCGCGTTTCTGCGTGGAATACCCGAGACTCGACCACACCGGATCCCGAGGAGCAAGGTTTGGGTCGTGTTGTTTTAATTCAACTCTTCTTAAATCCGCCTGGCTGGTGTAATGCACGGTGCACTGTCCGCTTCCTCGCTTGCTAGCTGTCACGACGGGTTTTTTTTTATTTTTTTTGGGCCGCGGAAGACGGATTCATTGATTCAGGAAGTCAAACTGCTGTCTTTTAAAAGAGAAACAACGACTGACACCCACGGAGGGGAACTTTGTGCGTTTTATTTTATTTTATAAAAACCTGGACTTTTCAGAGAAGTGACCCTAACCTGACCGGTCAGTTGGTAAATGTTAACAACGCCTTATTATTATTATTATTATTAAGAAGGTGTTTATGTAAGTTTAAGAAGTTTAGCACGCCGTCTATTTTCACGACGTGTTGAATTTGAATTTAAACTGGCTGAACGGTGGATAGGAAAAATAAATGTTACAAGAACAACGACACTGCGAGGCTAAATTCAGCACGAATGTAGCTTTTTTTGGTCTAGCAAGTTATAACACACCGTAGCACTAGGCTCGAGTTTGTCCTTTTTGTATCGAAGTCTCATAAAAATATGTATAGCTTTTGAGTTTTTAATATAATACTGAAGACAGGCGACAAGGTGCTTAGTGCGGAACCGGCTCACGTTATTTACTAAGGGTCTGAAAACAAATTAAAATCGGAGGGTATTAATTCTTGACGCATCCGACTTGAAGTAACGGGTAAATAAAAGTTTATGAAGTACTTGCATTTAATGCGGCAGGTTTTATAACTGTTGCGTAGTTTACATACGTACTCTGTCGTGTTATTTTTTAGATTAAGCGTGGGGAATTACATACTGGTGTAACTGAGACGGGCGGGTTTTACAGCTAAAATAAATACAGAACATTTAAAATGCGATTTAATAGACCGACTGTAGTTTAATCTTCTTGTTAAAGGTAAGTGTAGTCCATTCACGAGGTGGTGCCGTGTGTGAAGTTTTCACACGCAGCCCGTGTTCAAGCAAGGTGTGTCAGGAGAGAAGGGGCTTTTCCTGGTTAGTAAAGCTAAGATACGACAGTCAGTATACCGCTTCTCTAACGCTGCGTTTCTTCGGATGAAGTTCTTAAACACTTTACACAGTAGTGATCTGCTAATGGGGCGCGGTGTTATACGAGTAAGACTACACGAGTGATAGTAATGTAACTTTTGAGAGCTTGTGGTTTAGTGAGCTCCCTCGGGGGGGTTGCATGTCCCCGGTGACGGTAGGTGGAGACGTGTGGCTGGAGAGATCTTCTTCATACTTGGTTACGACATTCCTTAACACAAGTGGAGAAAGAGACTCTGAACCGTGAAGATTTCACTCTCCAATATGTGTGTGAGAGGCTGTACGTTACTGACATAAGCAAATACCATGCCTGCCCGGTAAAATACACGCTTGGTTTTTATTCGATTTAAAAAGTTAAAAAGATATTTTTTATAAGGAATGCAGTAAATATGAAACTAAACTGCGTTCATTTGGTTGAAAGCAACAAGCTTTTAATTAGTATTTTAGACTAGTCGGCCTTTAAAATTTATTTAAATTACAATTTTCGTTTTACGTCAGACTTGTATATTGTAATGTACTTTATTTTAAAAATATTAACAATGTATTTATTACAATATCAGTAAATTATTATGCTATTGAAGGACCAGTGCGTGGGGCGTGGGGAGGGGGACCAAACAGGATGCTAGGATACTAAAAGTAAGACTTGTCTTAATTTATTATAAACTGAGTGTAATCTAGGATAAGGACATGAACATTAATATTTAACTTTTACAGAGCCATTACTGCTGCAAAAAAAAATCCATTATCTCGTCTGAATGAATTCACTGTGCTACTCATATGGTCACTTGAACTAATCTAGCCGTACACAGGAGTACTGTGCTGGGTTATAACAGTAAAACAAAGTGGTCTTGCTGGTATTGATTTGGGGTGTGATGGCAGGGCAGCTGGAGGGATTTTGACAGTAACGCAGTTTACTTGTAAACAGTATATTTGATGATGTTGTGTGGGACGCTCCAGTTTTTGAAGCACATTGAGATTAATAATCATACATACAGTGAAGAACCCTGTGCAGGTGTGGAGTGCATGGACAGTGTGCCACCCTTGCGTCTCCACGTTCTGCTGGTTTCTGATGTGTTCTGGGTTATGGCGAGCGGGAGGACACTGTTAAACCCAGAGAGGATAAACAGTAAACTTGTTAATTTATTACAATGCAAACTGAAAGCTGCCGCAGGGATGGTAAATGTGACTTGTGTTGCATAGCAGTTTCACCCAGCCTGGGTGACAAGCTCAGGTGGGTCTTGGTAAACTTCTAGTGAAACCAGGAATGGATCACACTGCTATGCAATGGGAGTTTTGTTTCCAGACTTTCACTTGCAGCATGTCGCTATTTTTCTGTGTGTGAGCCAGAAAGTGACATTTCTAAACACCACTGTAACTAGACGACGTGCTTATCTGATTGGGATGAAGCTTGGTTGGGACGGCCAGTAGCAGGAGCCCCGGACGGTATCAGAATGCGGGGATGTAAGGGGGCGCCTGTCGGCCTGTCCTTTCGTACACGCAGAGCTGTGAAGCATGTGTGCTTCCTTTTGAGTGGAAGTTCCAGACAGGAGACACGGGGCTGGTCGATAAACAGCAGCTGGGTGGTCTTCGCTCTGACCATGAATACACACTTCCTATTGCCTGTTTTATGTGACTAGATAGACTCCTTTATCCCTCAGACAGACAGACAGGTGCACTGCAAACCCTGTGACACATTCATTGAGTTACAGTTCACCAGATTGTAGGTGTGCTGTGGCTAACCAAGCTCCTAGTAAAACCTGGAATGGGTGGAAGCGCTATGCAATAGGAGTCTTATTTCCATCGCTGTTTTACAGTATGGGCTATATGTTTATAGACTTGATGTTTGGTTGTAGCTGTCAGTTTGTTAATACACTCTTCTGGTTCTCCATACTTTACCTGTTACTGAACTGTAACTCCAGCAGTTCAAGTGGAGCGCTCTGTATGCAGATTTATATTTTTTTAGCCAATGTTATCCTTTATCAATTCTATATTCGGTGGTAAGGCTTGTTAAATTCTTATTAAAAGGACATTTCCTGTTTCAGAGTATACTATTGCCAAATAGGGCAGCTGCTAGTAACAACTCATATTTTTAGAGTAGACTTTTTTTTTTGTTTGTTTGTTTTCGTAATGCTGTAGCTTTGCGGTACCATGAATTTAATAAAGCTGTTCCTGAAGAGGAGTATTTATAATGAATGCAGTTTCCACTGTTTACTAAAGCCTGCCAGCTAGGAGCACTGCACCTTTCCACACCTCAGTAAGACATGCAAGTTACAGTAAAACAGACCTGGATTACCACAAATACAAAAGGCTCATTGTTTTTCAATCGACTACTAACTTATGTACAATTTGTCGTGGCGGTTTATTGATCTATTACTGATATGGTTTTTACAACACATTTTAAAAAAGAGTAATAAATAATGTTTTGCAATAAATATTCCCTGAAGACCAGATCCACCCAGCGTTTGGCACCAGTTCATTTAAGAGCACCTTCTGTGTATGGACTGTGGACATCAATATCCAGGATTGAGCTGAAAACAGCAAGTGCATTGTTTACAGCAGCTGTGAGACAAACAGAGCTGCATCCTTGCTGTGCTGTGTGTGTGCGTGCGATCCCTCTCTCTCTCTGTCTGTCTGTCTGTCTGTCTGTCTCTCTCTGTCTGTGTCTGTCTCTCTCTCTGTGTGTGTCTGTCTCTCTCAGGACAGCTGCATACATTATGAGACCTCTATAATAACATTTTCCATTGTATAATTGTTTTTAAGCATGGAAACTGTTGTTCATCATCAGTGTGGGATGAGTAAACTCATAAATCTGAATTGCACCATGTGATCCAGCCATTAGGTGAATTACTCACCCGTGTAGTGGCTGTAAATGGTAATGTATTCACAGGCACGAGGTGTGCCGGTTGGCAGTGTCAGCCAGGTATGCTGCTCTGTTACTGTACATACAAGAAGAGAATTCCTTGGGTTCACAAAACCAGTGGAAGCTATTTGCTGTAATGCAGTGACAACTGTAAGCCTCAATTAGAGAAAGAATGTGGAACAAAATGCAATTCCCAAACGCACGCGTTGTTCTGTACAGGATAATTAACGAGGGATCGTCTGCATGGCAGAGACAACGAGAAGGAGGGAAGTCGTTCTTCAGTATTTCATTTATTCAGTCTACTCTCCTTTTTGTACTGCACAACACCCCTTTAACATACATATTCAGGGATGGAAATAAGACTCCTATTGCATAGCACTTTGAATTACCAGTGTATTTCAGAACCTCAATGTGCTGTGCACTCGGAGGTGGCAGTGCACTGTTTTACTGTGGCTTAATAAACTTGAAATAACCAGCAGCATTCAGAAGCTACACGTGATGTATGTTTTTCTAATGTCTGATATTTTCCAGTCAACAGCAATGAATTCATGCTCCCCTAGAAACCCTTATTTACTGTATACAAAACATTCCTATTGAGAGGCCAGCCAGCACACAGCTGTACAGGATCAGCTGTAGCGTCAGTTTAGCATGCTTCCTGCTGCGAGCGGTCAGCTCAGGGTTAAGGGAGTGGAAACGCAACGGCTACTGTACAGCACAGAGGAATTCATTCTGCGTGGCTAAGTATTGCCTGCCCATTTTCCCCACTCCCCAAAGAAAATCACCAAGTGGCAGCTAAACCTGGCATTTAAACATAAATTTAATGTTGATCTAAAATAAGTGCATTTATAAATATTACCGATATTGCTTATTATTTTTTATTAAAGCCACGATTTTCAATCCGACTCTTGTTGCTGTCTTTGTAAGTAAAGCACCCGAAGACACTTCAAACCTGTCGTAATGTTTCTAGACATCGCTTCCCTCATTGCTGGCATTGAAACAAGCAGGAACACTTAATTCTGTTACAAGAGTTCAGAAAACAAATGTGCAGCACAGTTGTGAGAATCATGTTTCCAGTCTTCCACTGACACATGAAGGTGTTCTGTGTTTATCTTATTGAAATCATTAGCTCAAGTTAACCCCAGACCCCAGGGGGTATAACTGGAAGCTGAGTAAAATGAAGTTTCGAACAGAAGGCAGGAAGCACTTGTTATAAGTTCATGGAATAGCCCGCTAGGTTACGTAGTACGATCTAAAGCACAGGGAACATTTTAAAAGAAAACCAGATTCTGTGCTTTTAAATGAGATCACCCCAGTAAAGGAGACTGGTGTGCTAACAAGTTTATCAAATGGTTCATTTTCTTAAAGCTGACCTCTGTGTGCAGTAAACAGCTGATACTATACTCTACTGAATACCTACTGCACCCACCCTAAAACACACAGGCACATTGGGTGTTTGAAGACAGTGTTTACACTACAGTAACTAGAGAGAAAAAACTAATCGTCAAAAGCCAGTGCTATTTTTATGCCTGGATCAGACACCGACTGGTTTTCCTGTTCTCCCTCTATTGTCATGAAACCCCACAATACCAGCTGCAGCACTTTTTAAATCGGAAAGCCCTGTCGATCAGCTCTTCAGAGCCAGTTCACATGTTTCAAACGTCGGATGAAAAACCTGAAAGGGTCAAGGGGAGAGATTTAAAAGAATGTTTTTTCAGGCGTGTTACTGAAGAAGCCAACAGCAGTGCCATGACGAATACCACACTGCATCTTATCCCGAAGATACAGAATTCGTGAAAACGCTCTGTAAATATCCCGGACAAATCTCAAGAGGCTCTTCTGGAACGCTTGATTACTTAAAAAGACATAAGCTGCTGAGACGAGCTGGCTGCACAAGTCCCGTTTAAACTGTGACTTGATGATAAACTGTGTGCCCACTTCACTTTGGAAGCCATCGTTCAGTATGCTCAGACAGATGGTTCATGCCATGAGCACGCTTACCCCATTGATCACGCTTTTATGGAGGACGTTTGACCCGACTCTGCAATGATCACTGTTGTGTGAGGTCTGCTATCTGACAGCGCATCAGTTTAAACTGAGGCCACAGAGATACCACTGCAGCACCTTGCTCACTTCAGTGTAGCGATTTTAATCTCTTCACTTCCCCACAGGAACGTTCGAGGTTCGAGGCAAAGGCGTGAAAGCTGTGCTCAAGCATTAAGTGGACTGTAGCTACTTCGTTGTGTTATTTTAGATGCGTTCATTATTTATCAGAGAGTTATGTTTTATCTCTCTCTCTCTCTCTCTCTCTCTCTCTCTCTCTCTCTCTCTCTCTCTCTCTCTCTCTCTCTCTCTCTCTCTCTCTCTCTCTCTCTCTCTCTCTCTCTCTCTCTCTCTCTCTCTCTCTCTCTCTCTCTCTCTCTCTCTCTCTCTCTCTCTCTCTCTCTCTCTCTCTCTCTCTCTCTCTCTCTCTCTCTCTCTCTCTGTATTTCCCAGGCTCACAATAGGGAGATAAAGGAATAGGTCTCCTATTGCACAGCACTTTCACCCATTCCAGGTTTCTACGAGCTTGATTAGCCACTCAGGGGTGTCTAATTAAACTCACAGTAAAACCAGGAATGGATCAAACTGCTCTGCAAATGGATTAAACTGCTACCCATCCCTGTGATAGTATATGAAAATCAAATGTCTAACAGTGCCTGGGAGTCCCTTAGTGTATTTCTGTGTTAATTATTGAATGGCTGTATTTAGATCACCACTGTTTCGACTTACTGAATCAGTTTGACCACAACTGGTTTGTCCTGATCAATATAATCAATTTCCTGTAAATATAATCTCAACATACAGTACATTTATCCTATCTACTCTGTCCTGTCCTGTAATACTGCATGCTTGACACAAAGCAACTGCAAACAGAATCCTCCACGTTCTATATCTTGAGGAGTTATCAGGTTCAGCGAAGTGCTACCAATTACCAGACAATAACCTTTTGCAGGGGACCATGGTTAGATGTGGTTTCCTGTTGCAAAATGAAGCTTGCACAAGGATCAAGAGATTACCTGTACCACAGGCTCCTATCTTAAGTAATCCGCGACTCTATTGGAATACCTGTCTTGGCAACAGGGACAGGTTTCCATCCACAAGCTCAGAACGTTGCAGAGTTGTTTGATTGGTGGGACAGGTTTCCATCCACAAGCTCAGAACGTTGCAGAGTTGTTTGATTGGTGGGACAGGTTTCCATCCACAAGCTCAGAACGTTGCAGAGTTGTTTGATTGGTGGGACAGGTTTCCATCCACAAGCTCAGAACGTTGCAGAGTTGTTTGATTGGTGGGACAGGTTTCCATCCACAAGCTCAGAACGTTGCAGAGTTGTTTGATTGGTGGGACAGGTTTCCATCCACAAGCTCAGAACGTTGCAGAGTTGTTTGATTGGTGTTTTCCTGGGGGAAACGAGATGCGATCACAAGTCTATTCACGACCACAGTGTGCGACGCGTGATCTTACACAGCTTTGTGTTTCAAACATTTGGTGAGCAGTGATTGTGACGGTGAACAGAGCAGCTGTAGTTCCAAGTCGAGGTGTTTTCTGGTGGCAGGTTTCATTGGGAGGTGGAAGTAAGCTATAGGGTACGGGATACACAAGGTTCCATATGGGTTTCGGGTGCAGATTCAGTTTGCTGGTTTCTACCGGGTCGATTGTTGGTGGCACCTCTTGGCTTGGGCAGCATATTGCAGTTTAAAAGAAATCGCAGCATGGCTTGCAGTGGTTTGTTTTATCTCTTTCTGTTCTCTGTGAGGCAGACCCATTGTTATTGGGGTTAACCGAGGCCCCAAGTGAGTAACTATTTTAATAGCAGCCTGTCAAAAAAGAGGAATGCAGGAGAGGTCTTACAGGTCTTACTGTAAATTAAGGAGCTTAACAATTGTACTGTGTTATAAACAACAAAAATCCTAGAGCCACTGACAGTGCGTCTGCTTTGCAGCCTTGATTACCATTAAACTAATTATCTCATATTTTAGAAAAGATGATTTGTATTAATAGCATGTTCTGGGTCGCTTCAAACCCTCCAGGATTTAGTAAATCTGCCTTGGTTCTGAGTTTCAAAGGCATTGACTATTCTCTTAACTTCTTTTTCTGTTTCCAGAGTGCTGTGGTGTGTGCCGTTTCCAAAGGCCAGCCTGCAGAGGATTTCCATAGATTTCCATTTTAAAGTACGTGGAAACTTTAAGCACCACAGCAGTTGTATAAATTACTATGAGATGAAGATTAAGATCAGTGAACCCATTACAACCGTTGGCTGTGTCTGTTTTTTATTTTACTATGCATTTTACAATATTAACACACAAAGAGCCTCATTTACAAAAGGACACTCAATGTAGCTGTAACGTGCACCATAAATCTAAATGGAGAACGCATGCCATAGCGTGCACCCTGCCTATACTGTGAGCGGTAATGTGTGAGCACGATCATGTCCAAGGCTTCCCCTTGACCACCGGGATCTCAAAAGCCCCAGCAGTCCAGGCGTATCTTTTGGTCAGTGGCTTACTTTGAAGGTTGAGGTGGCTTCCATTGACCGGGCCATGAGCGATCAACAGACGCAGCCCTCCGCGGGGGACAGGCAGAGGCAACAAAAACTAAAACTGTACGCGGAGGAGTTAGAAATTCTAGTGAAAGAGGTTGTTTTAAATTATAATACCTTGTTTGGTCCGGTGTTTTATTTAACACACTGTTATTTGTACCAAGGTAATGAACTATAAAATACAATTATAACATTCATTCACGTTTATTCACCTTTTAATATAACCTGTTATTTACAGGCAAGTGTCACTGCTCTGTATGAAAACTTTAATGCAAGTAATGCCTCCATTTAAATACATTATCATGCATTACCGTACAAATCACATCTTCATTCTGATTACCAGAGTGTGGCTCAATAAAATCAGCGTGTGTGCCAGAATATGCCCACTTTTTTTCCCTGCTGGCAGTAATGAACCCGGTATTTAAATCTTCACAGCCTGGTGTCTCATTGTGAGTGGATTCTGACCCAGTGTAACCTCTCCACCCATAATAAGAAACTGGTGCATTGTAAAATTCAGATAGAAATGAGTATCATTTAGGGATCACTGGTGTGTCGCCTGTCTGATTTTCAGCCTCTTCTGAAACGTTTTTGCTGTGTACGTACGTCACAGGGTTTGATTACAACGTGCTGTCTCTGCACAGTAACGTGTGATTAATGTCTCATTTACATTAAAATGAGCAGCGCCCCCGTGCACGTTGTATGTAAACCGCTTTCGAATCCAGGTTTGGCAAATGTTTGAATGTCTTCCTATAATTAGCAGCTGCCGCATTAGCAGAATTGGTCTCTGAAGTGCGGTAACATGATATAGATCTTTAAACCCGGGATTGAGGTTCAGTAGTTAAAATGCTACGTGCTGTAATGCTCTTGAGGACGTGCCAAGTGGATATTCTGTTTTTTATTCAAGCTAGGATGTGTTCCGTTTTTGTTTGCGAGCTGCAGTTGTCAGAGTGGCTGTTTTGGATGTGCTGCTATTCTGTTTAAAGTGAAACAGCCGTGGTGGGGAAGGCTGCGCGCTCTGTTCTGTCAGCAGGCGGGTGAACAGCAGACACTGACGTTGAAATGAGTTCCAAACAGCAGGACGGTTCTGAATTCTGAATTCTGAAATCTTTCCAGCGACGCCAGTGCAGTTGTATAATTATACAACAAAACAAAAAATGTTGCCTCTGTGTTCGTTACATACAGTGCATACCGTAGCTGCTTCTAAGCTTTTTCTGTACTTTTTCTAAGCTGTATCTGTATACCAACTAAGAAGGAAAGTGAAATCTCGGTCCGCACAAGCATCAGGGTGGAGAACACTGAGCTCTCTTGGGTGGGGGTGACTGGAGTTTGTTTTATATGAAGGAACAGGAATGATTGAGTGTTCTGTGAAGTATAACAGTGGTGCGTGCGTGCGTGCGTGCGCGTGTGTGTGGACAGCGGTGGTTCGGATTAATGGAAATTTTAAAAGGCTTCCCGTTTAAAGGGACCACTCAAAACCGTAAATCCGTGGAACAGAGTTTTTCTTTTGAAGGTTAAGTGATAAACACAGCCACACCCTTTTATGTTCCTGCCAAGAATTTCCAGTAGCGTTCATGCTGGCAGATTCTGCATTGCTGTCTGGATTTAGTCATCTGTGGGTGCGTTTTGATTTGCCCCATCATCATCATCATCATCATCATCCGCTTATTCAAATAGTTGGGATGACTGGCTGTTACACAAGCTGTTGCATTGAAATGTATGTTATGCTGGCTATGCTGGCAATGCAGGCTGAAATGTTTGTCTTCTGCTCTTGGTTTGTGAGGGTTATACCCCTGTAAAACATGCCATAACAACACAGTCCACAAGGTGCAACTTTCAATATTTGTATTTTTTTTTTTTGTATCAGTTTGGTTCCTGCAGTATGAAATATTGGAATCTTATGTCGGAGTATATATAAAAAGTCTTTCCTTATTTCCACAGGCCTTTTAACCACGCAGAAGACGATCAGAAATGAAATGCTAAAATGAGACGGCGACACGCTTGACCTGAAAAGTGAATTTTGCGGCACATTTTTAAAGGTACAGTTTGTGTACTCTGTGTTCAGCTAGTGCCTTGATAAGCGTAATGATTGCTGTCTGTTTACCACGTAACCCTGAATTAAGTCACAGTTCACGGTGCTCCCAAAAGTACACATTATACAGAGCTCCTCCTTTATAAGGAGACCCTTTGTACTACAGAATATAAAGAGGCACACTCGTGACTCCTATTTGCCCCATACTTGTTATAAGGCAGAACACAGCTAGCATGTTCTTGTAACTGTAGCATTATAAAGAGGGAGACTGTAACTGCTCTGGTGGTGCCATATTATTGATTTAATCAAGGGCTTAGTTTAGCACTTCTTTTGTCCTCACAATGTTTTTGTTATACTGATAACATGCTACAGAAATACAAACCCGAAGAGCTCAGATTTCCTTCTACATCTAAAATGTATTAGGCATGCATCGCACACCATACCTGTGAACTTCCACTCGCCGTTTTGACGAGCGCAGTTTGGTGAACAAACGGAGTGCTGTGATATCTGCTGGTACTGGCACACTTCATTTCAGCAGTAGAGACGTGCTTCCATGTGTTCTGACAGGACGGGTCTGCTGTGGTTTCCTGGACCTGTCCTGCTATCTGGGGAGCGTGGTACAGTGTGTGGCACAATCCATTCACAGGAATTGAGGGATTTGTTCTTAATGGTATTGTTTGAACTGAAATGACCCCGGTTCTTGGGGAAGTTACACCTAATTCTTTTCCAGTGGCTAAAAACTAAATGCAGATTGGGAGTTGGGTAAATTTGATGCACTTTAGTTTAAGAGCATGGTTAGCACACACAGATCCACTCTCAAATAGACTCTGAGCACGCTTTAAAAACATGCCAGTCCAGGCCTCTCCAGACAGTCTCTGCTCTTGGGGGTTCAGTGGGTATATACTGTACACACGCCCAGGATTTTGAGGTTTATGTAAAATGAATATTCCTTTTAGAAAATACTGTGGTGTTGTACTGGCTTGCCATTTTAAGACCAGGGATGAATTGAGAAATGTAACGAAAGGAAGCCTAAACACAAAAGGTGGTGACTGTTGCTTTAAAAAGTTGTGTATCATTGTTCCTGCTGTCGCTCGCAGTCTTGCCTTCTAGCTACTCCTGCCTGCATTTCTTAGTCATCATGCACTGCTTTTAGCCTGTGGGCAGCTCAGAGACCAGGTGTAAAACGCTGTGAGCCACTTGTGGAGCTTCAGGAGCCTGTGTGGACGTGCTTGAACCACGCGCAGGTGATGAGGACACATGCTTCACCCAATGCTTGTTTGTGGTTAATGAATGACAATACGCCTGGCTATTACAGTGCAGGATTATCACAGAACAAAACACATGGATTGCAGGAAGTACTGGGCTTATTATTTGGTTTATTGTATACATTTGACAGCTATTGACTCTGGCATGCGTTTTATAAGGGACTTCTAAAATGACTTTGTGTCACTGCACCTTTAACCCTTGATTGTACTATAGAAGTAGAAAAGAAATCCGAGACATGTGAATGTTAGAATGAGTTTCATCTACAAGGACTGTTCAAACTAACAATGTACATTTATTTATTTATTATTTCATGTCTCTTTTTTTGCATGTGCAGGTACTGATTGTCAACGCCACTCTCGTCGATGACATCGCAGGCTGTGTTTAGGTCATAATGCCGTCGTCGTCGCGGAAAGGAGCTCCGAAGGACCCGGAGGCAGCTGACCTGTTCTTCAAAGAGGATCCAGTGGAGCTCTTTTCTGACTTGCATGAAATTGGCCATGGAAGTTTCGGGGCGGTGTACTTTGTGAGTAAATGTATTCGTACTGGTCAGCGCTCTATTACAGGAGGGTTGGTTTGTGTCCATTTAGTTTAGTTTGCCAGGGTCGTGCCTGAGTTTATTACAACAAACATGTTGGCTGCCTCCCATTGTGCTGGATTAGAGTGGGAACGAGTCTTTTTAAAGTCAATACGGAGCACATTGTTCTGCGTGTAAATCCCCAGTGATCCATGTGCTTGCTGTTAGCAGAGCCTGGCCGCTCCAGTCACTGATTGTGATAATAAAGAAGGATCCTGTTGTTATGACTAATTGGCTTGGGTAATAGCCGCGCTGATTACACTGTAGTGGGTTGGAAATGGGGGTTTACATGGACAAAGAGGGAGCGTGGATCCAAATATCTGTTCTCAAGACTGTTACCCGTCAAAAAGTGACAAACCGGTCTGCAGAATGTCTGTAGTTAATTCTTGAATTGGAAGAATAATTGTTGTTATAAATGGATGAGTCCAAGGTTCAAAGTTGACTTCTTGTGCAATGTGTTTTCATTGATCAGTCACGGGTGTTGTAATTACCAGTACGGCAGAATTAATCATTAATCCATAATCATTAAGGCTTATCGCCTAGTATGATTTTAATGAGGGGGATAATAAACGGGAGATATTTATTTGTGTGTATCTTTGCAGGCCAGAAATTCTCGCACAAATGAGGTGGTGGCGATCAAGAAGATGTCTTACAGTGGGAAACAAACGACAGAGGTGAGAGTCTGCCTGAACACCAGAAAGCACAACCAAAGTCTCTTCACAATCTGCTGTTCCTACACTGGCGTTCTGTAGCAGGAGTTCTGTTCTTTGTGTAGTGTTTTTAAGATTACAAATAAACAAGGCATTTTACCCCCCGCTTCTAACTCTAGGAGAATTCAAATCTAGTTATAATTTATTTATTTATTTATTTTTTTACTTCTAGAAATGGCAGGACATCATCAAAGAAGTGAAGTTTTTGTGTCAGCTCAAGCACCCGAACACCATAGAGTACAAGGGCTGCTACCTGAAAGAGCACACTGCCTGGGTAAGAGGGAACGTGCACACAGCGCCGCCCTTGTGGCGCACACACTGCAGTGCGGTTCTAAATGTTATACATCGAGGTGATCAAGTGCCCATGTTCATGAAAGTTTTTCTCAGCTGTTTGAGAGAGGGTTACAGGTTCATTTTCACCTCCGAGTGCCGTTTTAAGATGATGTTAAAACAAAAACAATCTTAATTGTTAGGAGCTGCTCTGTGGTTTAATTTCATAATTAAGCACACGGTTGGAACAAAGAAAACTGTACTACAAAGTAAACCTTCAAATAGACATGAAGCTAACTCTGTGTGTTTTTTGCATTGTTTCAGTTGGTCATGGAATACTGCCTCGGTTCGGCTTCTGATTTAATAGAGGGTGAGTTTATTTAACATTGCCTGCACTCTCCCTTCAGCCATTGCAACAAATCCATGCTCACGTAGCACTGCCATTCACTGCAGCGGCTAAGCAGACCCTGAGTTGCTTTCAAACCTGGGGCAAATTTACAAAAGGATTTTGAAGCTCTCGAGAACAATATGGATCCTGCTTCTTTAACATGATGTTTCGTACCACACCCCCCAGATCAGGGGGGCCGCCTTCTTTGGGTGGCTTTTGATGTTCTATAGTAAACCTTTTGGAATACGAACATTCATGTCTGATTTTGTTAAACTCCCTCGTGAAAGACCTGCGAACTGATCCAATTTCATTGAACAAAAGTCCTTTTAATAAGCGTTTATTACTGCTGTAAAAACTATAGGAAATTGGCAGGAGCAATGCATATTAAAAAAAGAAAAAAATGCTGTAGTAAACTAAAGTGTTTTTGGACAGTACAAGAAGTGTGTTTTTCTATAGGTTTGTGTGTTAATAATGGGAAGAATAGGAAATTAAAGCAGCGTCGCCAGGACATGTTGTGTCTTTCAGTCTGAGATGTTAATATGATGTTAAGCTTTCCTTTGCCCAGAATCCCAAGTTTGATTTCCCAGCATTCAACACGTTTGGAATCCAGTGACCAATAGACGTCCTAATAGACTGAAGACAGTCACTATTCTGTGCATTCACTCAACACGTTTCGTGTAACCTTCCCAGTTTCCGAGAATATTCACTATTTCCTTCCTTCTTTTTTTTATAGTTCACAAGAAGCCACTTCAAGAAGTAGAAATTGCTGCCATTACCCATGGTGCCTTGCAAGGTCTGGCTTACCTGCATTCCCATAAGCTGATTCACAGGTGAGCGGATGACTTCACTGTTCATTCACATGCTATTTATAGACGGCGGACACACACACACGCCCTCACATACGCACACACACACACACGCACCCACGTTTGTGCAGCCGATGCTGTAACAAAGAGAGTTTGTACTGACGACAGCATCAGCAGTGTGCAGGTTGCAGTGAGGTGTGGTGCATTGGTGCTTTGACCATCTGAACACCCCCTAGTACTTAGACTTGTTTGAATTTTTGAACGTTTCAGTGGAACTTTGGAAAAACCCAGCTGTTTCTAAAATTCTGTTTGTTTTTCGTTCTTTAGAGATGTCAAAGCTGGAAACATTTTACTGACGGAGCCAGGCCAGGTGAAACTGGCAGACTTCGGCTCTGCTTCTATAGCCTCTCCTGCCAACTCCTTTGTGGGAACGCCGTACTGGTGAGTGCCAATCCAGACTAAACTGTTACCCGCACAACACTGTACAGAAATAAAACACATCGTTCAAAGAACAGCAGGCTTGCGAACCTGCATCTCTAACAGTGTGTGTGGGGCTGTAAGTCAGTACAATGCCAGAATTGCTCCTAATTCAAATATATAAACGGTGACAGTTCAATTGAATAGACCCCAGTACGTTAAATCAAAAACCAATCCTACCCTTAAAAACGTTTCCCCATAGTAAAAGCATAGCAAAGTGTAATAAACAGCCTGGTTAAACACCGGTAAGCACTGTAAACCCCAGAGAGGTCTGGTAAAGCATGGTATAACCATGGATAGAGCATGGTGAAAGTGCACGCTTACCATGCAGTTTATTGTGGTGGTTTGCTTTTCTTTTTTGGACAGGATGGCCCCTGAAGTAATCCTGGCTATGGATGAAGGGGAGTACGATGGGAAAGTGGACGTGTGGTCTCTCGGAATCACTTGCATTGAGCTGGGTGTGTAGGAGACTGCCAGGGCTGTTCTTTCTTATTGTTACCATCGACGGGTGTCTTGAACTCGAAGGATGGACCCATTCATCTCCAGTTGTGCTTCAAGGTTTTAGAATGCCTAAACGGTTTAGTGTTTAACATCACCGCCAGTATAACCGCGCCGTGCCGTGTGTGTCGCTGAAGTGAACGAGAGCGTCTTTGTTTCATTCCAGAAGCTTGGAATGGGACTGTTTGTTTGTTTGTTTGTTTGTTTGTTTATTTATTTAGTTGCTCAGATTTTCTGGCACGGAGTATTGAGAGAATGTTGTGTGCTATTTCTGTTGACTCAGCGTCGAATTAATATTGTAGTACATTATGAATGGTGTGGGTGGATTTTAATAATTGGATCACATTATGGTGACATTAATATCTGGTTAATTTAGCAATGACACAAGAGGTTAGGAAACCCTTTTTGACACACAGGATTAAATCTGCTTTCTCTTTCTCAAGCTGAGCGCAAGCCTCCACTTTTCAACATGAACGCAATGAGTGCCTTATATCACATAGCCCAGAACGACTCCCCAGCACTGCAGTCAAATGAGTGGTAAGCTGACTCGTTTACTTTCTTTTTTTTTGTTGTTTTTGCCCTGAGCTGCGTTTTCGGAGAGCATAGTCACAGAGGTCGAAGTAAAGCAGCTATCACCCACAGTCATCTGGCTGCGGTCAGGATGCTGCTGCTAATGCATAGATTGCAGTTTAAGAGCGTGGACTGGTTCAGGGAGTGTCCTTGTTTCCTTAGTCTAGGTAAATAGGTCTGTCTGACTCGATGAATGCAGCACTGTTTACCTTCACGTTGAAATGAGGTCGGAGAGGCTGTGGAATAATGGCATGGCTGAGGAGCAGTGAAACTGGCTGCTGTGTTCCGTATCCATTTCTCAGCGCATCCAGTCACAGTGCCATGGCTGGTAAATACTACAGTGTGAAAACAAGGTCATGGGTTCAAGGGGGCGGGGGGGGAGTGTGGAGGGGATACCAAAACAAAAAAGACTATTGACCTTTCATTTTTTGGCCGCTGATTGAGGGGATGTTAAGTGTGTGAATGTGAGAGATCTCTTATTACGCAAAAGGCATGCGAGATGAGCGAGTTTCAGAAACGCAGCGTATGATCTGCGAGGGTGCGCTATGGAATAGTGGGGTGTAGTTGATCTCGTGACTTGCTGGCCTGACTCTTGGTATTGCACAGCTGCAGTGCAGACTGGGATATCTTCCTCTTGGCACGGTGCATGTGGAAAGCAGAAGGGCAGAGCAGATGCTGCAAATGTGGGACCTCCGCTAACAAGCAGTGTGGAAGGTCTAGATTAAAGGCATGTTGGATCAAAGGCAGACATGTAGGGTCTCTGGAATAACCTTTTCTTCAAATGTACTGTGTTGCTGGGAAAAGTACCTATAGTTTAGATTAAAAATACATTCTAAATGTTTTCTGAAAATGATTTGTGTTCTAATATGAAGTCATCTGCCTAGGTCGCTGTGCAAACTTTTTAGTTGCATCACCTCTCAGAATGATCTAAGGGCAAAGTGAATGCAAGTATAACACTTGGACACACACGTGTACGCTGCAATTCGTATAGCATGGCTTGAATTAATTATCTCCAATGGCCATATTAAATACAATAAAAAATGTGTTTGTATGGTTTTAAGATGATGGAAATGGATATTTTTGAATGTTCAAATTGAATCAAGTAGAATGATTCGTAAGCATGTACAGTATGTGTGTGTGTGTATAAAACAAATTGAAGGTTCAAATGGGTGTGGTGTGTGTCTGTGTGTGTGTTTATTCCATGCATGCTTGTTCAAACAAGCAAGTCTTATGAATGCACCAAGCAAATAAAGCAAGCCAAGCCAGTTTTATTAAAAGGGTGGAATCCTCTAGACTTGAACGTGATCCTCATTAAAAGGGCTATTATAATAGAATACCCTTTTAGTGCAAACAGAGTGCAGCGTTAACAGATGAAATGTTCACCCTCTGTGTCGTGCAGTTTGCAAGTCACAGTGCACAGTTGTCTGTGGTTTTGTCCTGCGAAAACTGCACGTTTCCCCTCCTTGAATCTGACTTTCCACATGCATTTCAACAGGTCCGATCCTTTCCGAAGTTTTGTTGAGTACTGCCTGATGAAAATTCCTCAGGACCGAGCATCTTCGGCTGATCTGTTACAGGTAAGTACTACTAATTATTATTATTATTATTATTATTATTATTATTATTATTATTATTATTATTATTATTATTATTCAGTGCCTAATGCGATAGAGAGCTGAATTGAAAACAAACTATTTAGCTTTTAGTAATTATTTGACTATATTCCAGTTCTGATTGCTTTGTGGTACATTAGTTGGAGTAAGTTGCATAGTAGCTTGTTTAAGTAAAGGACCGTCCTTCAAGCCATTATTCTGGTAATGATTCCCTTCAGTGCGGGTGTGGTGTCGCATGGCAAGTTTACTTTTACCTTGCAGGGCAGGTAAACCGCTTCTGAGATGAATGGCTGATGTTTATAAATAGTAGAGCTCACCTTTTCTTTATCAAGTGGCTGCTATAATCATCTTCTAAGTGGTGTAACTGAGCTGCCAAGGCTGAAATCCTTGTTTTACTATATGTGCTCATCATAACATCCCAAGCTATCCATGAAGCTATGCAGAAACACACCTCGCAGTCTCTTGCACGGCAAAGTCCCTTTCTTCAGGTGTGCGTTTCACTGCTCCGATCTGTCGGTCACTTTCTTCAGGTGTGCGTTTCACTGCTCCGATCTGTCGGTCTCTTTCTTCAGGTGTGCGTTTCACTGCTCCGATCTGTCGGTCACTTTCTTCAGGTGTGCGTTTCACTGCTCCGATCTGTCGGTCTCTTTCTTCAGGTGTGCGTTTCACTGCTCCGATCTGTCGGTCCCTTTCTTCAGGTGTGCGTTTCACTGCTCCGATCTGTCGGTCCCTTTCTTCAGGTGTGCGTTTCACTGCTCCGATCTGTCGGTCCCTTTCTTCAGGTGTGCGTTTCACTGCTCCGATCTGTCGGTCCCTTTCTTCAGGTGTGCGTTTCACTGCTCCGATCTGTCGGTCTCTTTCTTCAGGTGTGCGTTTCACTGCTCCGATCTGTCGGTCCCTTTCTTCAGGTGTGCGTTTCACTGCTCCGATCTGTCGGTCCCTTTCTTCAGGCGTGCGTTTCACTGCTCCGATGTGTTTGTGTAAATTGTGCACCTGTAATCGGTGGCTGATCTTTGTGTTTTCCGAGCATGCAGGTAATCCCTCATCATCTTTTAATAGTTTTATGTTCTTGGTTGTCGCACTTCAAAGCACAGCTTTCTAGTGCTGACCTGTGAACAGGTTGGTTATTGTAGTGTAGTTCCATAACTGACAAGGTAACGACAGGCTAGTGGACGTGATCCAGGAGATTTAACAAGGTCCTCTCGTAATCCCAGTACGTACTGACACTAATATCTAATCATACTGATCTGTTTACATTATTGTACATTGTTTCCAGTAACGGTCGCCTTTTTGTTGTAAAACAATCTCCAGTTATTACCAGAGCCTTATTGACTGTCATTGTAAGAGATGCAGGCTGTTTTTTTTTTTTCTTCTAATATTCAGAGACATGCTTTGCTGTTGCATTGATGTTTTAAAAGAATCTGCATCGGCTAGTTTCAAAGACCTTGATTAGCACTAAGCTTTGACTACTGTTCCTAAGGTGAGGTTCCATAGTTAAACCAGCTGTTTAACATCTAGCAAATAACCACGTTACATTGTAAAGACACCAGCTGCTTTTCTAATTGTTGAACAAATGCTAAATGATTTCACAAAGCTTCACCTTCCAGTACATCTGTATATGTTTAAGCCAGCGAATGAATACAAAACCTGCAGCAATACATTGAGAAAGAAAGAACATATCAAAATGTACCTCCATTGGTATATAATAATAGATAGTGACACCCAAAAGAAAATGCCTCCGTGTTGACCTAGTACTCTCTCTTTCAAGGATACGTATCCCTCACATGCAAGCGAGTGTATTTTTCACTCTCTGTAGGATGCAGAATGTATTAGGAACGGTATTTATGATGCCAGGCAGACCTTGTAGGGATTTGTGGTTGAAGAAATCTTGCTTTCTGTTTCATTGAGCCCTGTTTTCCCCGCATCATTTTTAAGGTATTAAGTCTCACTAATGGATTTCCTTTTCCTCTCCTCCCAATCCCGGCAGCACGACTTTGTTATCCGGGAACGGTCCCAGACGGTCCTGACCGACCTCATACAACGGACAAAAGATGCCGTCCGAGAGCTCGACAACCTTCAGTATCGGAAAATGAAAAAGATCCTTTACCAGGAGAGGCACAACGGGCCGCTGACCGAGTCCCAGGAGGAAGAGGAGGTGAGAATAACGAACCGCCAACACGAGACCATGCAGCAGACACCTGCACAGTTCATCAAGGTGGTCCAAGCTCTCAGCTCCTGAAGCCCCTACCCAAGTGCAGGGAGAAAACCTGCGAGGGTGATCTGCTGTTCGTGTTACAGAACGCAGCGCACCGTACAATCGAATGACCTTGTGCTTGGGTGTTCGCTGCTTTCTGTGAGATTTTCAGTTAACTTTCAGTTTCATATGTAGCCCATGCACCTGTTTCCTAGTAGAACGCACCCCTAGTATAATGGAAGGTAAGTGCAAGTGAAAATTTCATTACAATACAACAGCATAGTAAATTGTCACAGTAACATTGATAAAAGTGTGTGGATGTATAACATACAGTACTTTCACTCTTGATTAAAAGTATCCTACATACAAGCACGTGCATCTTTCTCCCCCTATTTGCACATGTTATTTGTAATCATTTTATTTTATTTTTTTTTATAAACACTGATGAAGGCACTAGCCCGGACTTTCACTTGCAGTTTTACAGTCCAAGTTCAGGACTCTGTGTTGTGTGATGCTTGGACTAGGATTACGACTCCCTTGCTGAGTGTGTTTCTGTTGGGGGTGGGGGTGTTGCAGGACAGCGAACACGCGAGCTGCAAGATGAACAGCCTGGGCAGCAACCACTCCATCCCCAGCACGTCCGTGAGCACGGGGAGTCAGAGCAGCAGTGTGAACAGCATGCAGGAGGTCGTGGACGAGAGCAGCTCTGACATGGCCATGATGCACGACTACGACAGCACCTTGGAGTCTGAGCCCTCCGCTGTGCCCAGAAAGGTCAGTTCAGAGAGATCTGCACGGAAACTGAACCCGCGGAGAGAGGGCGCGCTAAGAAACTGATGGAGATAAAAAAAACCTATTTACATAGCAGTTTGATCCATTATTTGTTTTACTATGAGTATAAGAAGACACACCTGAGCTTGTTACCTACACTGAAGCTTGTAGTAAAACCTGGAATGGGTGAAACTGCTATGCAACAGATCTCCCTCATCCCAGACTGTTAAGGGTGAAAGATACTTAACACAACTGCTGAATGCCTCTTCGTTTTGAATGTGAATTTCAGTGCTGTCCCAAGGCTGTCCCTTTTTTTTAACTGTTGTGTCATGAGTTCCAGTCCTTCTTTCCAGGTAACCTGTACTCCATATTCTTTACCCTAACTGCATGGGTGCTGCTACTCAGACCTGCAGAAATGGGACGGCTGTCATTCTGTGCGTACAGAAGTTAGTGGATTTGAGAGTATTTCATCCTAACAAGGAGGGCTGGTCTGTAGAAGACAGTGTGAGTGCTGTGTAAAAGCAGAGCAGGTCATCTCTGTACCTCACCCTTCACTCGTGCTACAGCAGCCCTGTTCAAATAGTTTATTCAGCCGTGCCGCTGATTTCCAAGTGGTCGTCAAGCATGGAGACCGCAAGACTGAAACTGAAACTGCAGAAACATCAGCCTCTGTCCTTCGCTGTAAAGCTGGAGAAGCCAGTTTCTCCGGTGGTGTTAGACTACCCTGCGTCCTTCTGAACTTCTCTATTGTTTTTGTTAACCCTACCTTACCTCAGCTGAGGTGTAAAGAACACTTTTAAAAAAACATTTTTATTTAAAACGCTTTTACTTTGACGCCTTATTTTTTTTGAGTCCCAAAGTTTAGCTTTGTCTTGAAGAGCTCGTCTAATTGAGCTGAAATTTTGCTCGGGCATCTAGCACATGTTATGGTAGCAGAATAAGCACCTGATTGCTTAGGCAAATGAAGGATATATGCATTTGATTAAACTTTGCATGGGCATTTGTTCCAAGTAGTTTTCCAGAATACTGCGTCGTTCCTTTTCAAGGCTGACCGAGCTGTTAAGATTACATCTTGGAAACAACATGCAAGCGTCGGGTGACGTTATGCATGGGTATTGTTGTTACTAGAGTTTTGCATGGAGTAGATTTAAAAAACTGCTTATCCAATTGTGCAGAGACTTTCTTTACACAAGTTCAGGGAGTGTGTGAATATTGGTGTATGTGGATGGAAACATATTTACATTTATACTTGAGTGTGGAGGTTGGTTGTGCGTTGTGCGTATATATAATGACTGATGGCATTAATAATGTGTTTACAGACATGGTGGGGGGTGTATGTTGCTCCCCACACATAAAAAACCAAATTCGCTGTCTCACGGGCTGGGAAACAATCATACATTAATTCTGTATTGAAGGATAATTCTGGCAACTGTTCAATATTCTTCTCTTTTAAATATGTTAGCTTCTTATATAATGCAATTCAAAAGTAACAGTTAACTGATACGAAATCGTACCCAGACTACATCAAGATCTCAGAATAACCCTGCAGTTATAATTGGAACACACCTGCCAGCCTAAAAACTGGAGTGATTCTACTTGTATTCTTGGGGCTTTCAAGCACCAACCAAACTTGTTCGAATTCTGTACTGTGTATGAAATGACCAGCCTCTTTTATACCATCCTTTTCAAAACAGAAACAAGTGCAATCATATTGATCCAGGTTGGAAAGAAGACTCCTGCTGCATAGCAGTTTCACCCATTCCAGGTTTTACTATGAGCCTGATTAGCCACAGTGTATAGTTGACAAGCTCAGGTGTGTCTTATTCAACTCCATAGTAAAACCAGGAATGGGATCCAACTGCAATGCAGTGGGAGTCTTATTTCCATCCCTGGTGGCTGCAGCAGCTCTGTAATCAGTAAATGGGAACAGAAAATATACAGAGAACATAACCCCAAACTAATTGAAATGAGCACATTGTTGATGTTATGGAAGATGTAAGAACCAACAGGGCTTTGATGCATTGCCTTACAGGAAGGGGACATTCCTTAATGCATTAAGTGCCGTTGTTCTCATTTGAGGACAGGCTACTCTGTCATTTTTAACTGCAGTCTCCCTGTTATTTTCGTTGCCTCAAACTATTTTGTTATGATAACGTGCCCTAATTTTGTTAAGTGCAAAAGTTAACCCTAAATCTAACGGTTCATTCTGCAAATACAGCCCTTCAGATGCTTCTCTGACACCTCAATATAAAAGGATACACTTCTTGGTGTTTTTCAACCCGCAGTGATGATGAAGCTCCGTTCTCTAAGTGTTGAGCTTCGGACCCGGCGTGAAATTTCACTGCTCTGAATACGGGCACGTCTAACTGGACTGTCCTCAAAACAGAAAAGAACAAAATATTGATTTTTAGGATGTATTGCACTTGATAGGTTAAACATGTCACTGTCTCTTTAAGAGAGAGAGAGAGAGAGAGAGAGAGAGAGAGAGAGAGAGAGAGAGGCATAGAAAGCGCTAGAATCTAAGCCGTTATGTGCAGAAAGCAGCACAGCGCTGGTGTGACTGCTAAATCATTAGAGAGATTTAAAGGGATGATCTCATTACCACCTTGCAATGTTCACAGAAACCCGAAACCTCCAGGACACTTCATTTAGCACAAGCCAGCAAACAGAACCGCAGCAGACCCGGGTCCTCTGTCTTAGGCGTCATGATTTTGTTCAGTGCAGATGCATGCCTCGCTTGGGGAGACCTTGTACCTGTGACAGCGGCATGCTAAGAAAGATGTTAGATTTTCAATCACTTGGAAAGTGTGTTGTATAATACCCCCTCCCATTTTTTTTTTTTTTTTCTTCCACGGTGGAAGAGTCTGCCGGAGATTGAAGCAGCATCCCACTAGCGATCAGCTGACTGTTAGATAGCCTACCTATGTGTTCCTTATTCATTTTACTGTGGAGCTGCAGGGAATAGCAGAGGGCTAAACTATGCATTTCAAACAGTGCCTGTGTAGACAGAGGGGTGAACGAGAGGCAGCCACAGAGGAAAGAGCACAGCCGGACTGTCTCCTTGTTTTCATGCATTTCTGCAGGATCATGTATTCGTAAGGGATGAAGCAAGCTACAGGGATCCCAGGCCTGAGCTGCGGCCTACCTTGTCTGTCCAGAGCCAGGCCCACAACTACAAGAACCGAGAGCGCTTTGCCACAATCAAATCTGCATCTTTGGTAAGCATTTCCTAAGCCCCGAAAGAACGGGGTCGGCGTTTTTAATGCCTGCTGTTGTCATGGCAACGAGGTCCTGTTTTAATAAGCACCTTGTTTGCTCCAATTATGAAGCAGCCTTGTTCTAAAAAGGCTGCTTTTTTTTAATAAAAAACCCGGATTGGAATATCTGGAGCTCCAGTTTTTATTTTATTTTATTTTATTTGTATTATTTATATGTTTCACTTACAAATCTGTGAATACAGTGTGTGTGTGTGTATATATATATATATATATATATATATATATATATATATATATATATATATATATATATATATATATATATGTATATGTATGTATATGTGCTTGATTTTAATGTTTCTAATTGTTTGTGGCGGTGTTTGGCAGAAATGATTATATTTAAATGTTTTCAAGGACAATATTTGTGTCATTTAGCAAAGCTTTTTTATTTATTTATTCATTTTATTTTTTGTAAATGTAGACCTGCTCTCTTCAGCTTTAAGGAAACTGATCGGGGGTTAATAAGGGTGGTTTCTGCCCTGTCTGTTTGTTTTCTAAGTTACAACATCGCTTTCATATGAAGTGAGTAATAGAAGGCAGACCCAGCTGAGAATCTTCATTCCTAATATTGGCAGCAGCGGTGGTGTGGTTAATAAGCTTGAGAGACGAGATCAGTTCTGCAGTAACCCTGCATCTGAAACACTCGGGCGATTTATTAAAACAGTGATGTCACCACTACAGCATGCATGCAAATGACTTCAGGTGGTGGGTCTCAGCCCTGCTCCGTCATGTGCGAACTTATACATCCGAAAAGCAGTAGGAATAAGCAAGCATCCTTCGCTGCGTGGGAAGCGCCGGGATCAGAAGTCGGGAGAACAGGATTGCTGTCCCTCTGCCACCAGGAAGTGCTGTGAAGGGCTCTAGACATTATGGGGCTGGAGCAATGCCAGTTCAGCTTGTGCTCTACCCAGATCACACAGGCTTGGCTCGAGTTCTGCTTTCTAATATTACTGGAGTCAGAAGGACCCATTTTGTACATTCCAGTTGAGGTATTATTAGTTTTACAGTGTTATTATTGTTGTCAGTATACCATTGTATTGGTAGGATCATTAGTATAGCATGGGTAATAATAGGAATGCTGGCAAATAATAAATATTATTCATACCAAATTACTGTATGATCTGCATTCTATGTACAGATCGATGTAGCATTAACCCTCTACGGCCCACAGTATGTTACCTGAACTATTTAATGCCTATTTTCTCAATGTCAAATATATATTGGACACTGGGCAGCAAAGGGTTACGCTGGATTTGCAGTCAGCTGTTACATTGTTGCAAAAAGAACCAGGCTAGCTCCTAATCAAAACAAAGTCTGGTGATTAGGATTGGGCTGTATCCAAACTAGCTGGTACAGAGTTGAAGGTGCTTTGCTGGGAGCTCTGGCTTTGTGCCTGTTGGGCTTAGGGTCAAAATAGCCATGACTAACGTGGCATTCCGTTCTTGTCAGCCGTGGAGGTCACACATTAAACGAAGGCGATCTCCTAGTGTACAGTACCGAATGACATGAACCTCGCAGTGAAGCGTTCTGCTGTGGTCTTCTCCCGGAAGAGAATGGGAGGGTCAGAGTCTCGCTGGGTGCTGTCACTGGGGTGGGGGTCAGGAAAGGGCTTTCTGTTTGGGTTATTATCATTGGTGTGATGACGTTAGTCTTTGTACATGTGTTGGATGGAGGCTGAAGTCCTCTGTTTAACAGGGTGGAGTGGACAAGCTTCAACTGCAGCCGCCCATGTTGTACCTTCTTTGTTCATGTTCCTCGGAAAGATGTTTTTGTCTAAAGCTGAGGGAACACAAAGCGTGGTGGGTAGTCGTGCTGGTTTTGTAGCAGGAGGGTGGTACCTGATGTATGAACCAGAAGATTGTGACGCTGCGATGATGGAACAAGAAGTTGTTAAAATCAGCACCCTGCATTTCAAATAGCATGTGAATCAATAGGGCACCCATCTCATTTTTATTATTAGTTTTATTAAATGATAAACCGAATAGTATTCATAGCCCTTAAAAGGTCTATAATGTTTTTAAAGCTTGTGCCCCTGAAAAAAAAAAACCCCAAAACATATTTAGGTTTCTGCTTCAAAATATAAATTATTCTCTCATTGTAAACATGAATCCCTCTTCTCCCTATTACTATCCTCAAACGAAGCTTTGTGTTCTGATTTGATCTGCGTTCCTTTTTTTCCCTTTTTATTTATTTTGTACTCGGCAGTGAGTTGTTTTTTTTTGTTTTTTTTTGGTTTACCAAGATGCTTTTCCCTGCCTTGCGTATTTGGCCTTTTGAAAACATCACATGCTGTTTCTCGTGAAGTTTTAGCAATCGGGGTCACGACGGATGACTTGGATTGAGCTTTACAGAGCAAGTATTGATTAAAGCTTCTTATAGACTGCCGCTGCTCATGTGACCCACCTGCTAATAGTACTGAGTCCAGAGAAGTTCAGTGTTTATGGATGGGTGGGGATTTCAATCGCAATGCCTACGCTTTGGGGTGTTACGGGGATCCTGGAGAGCGGGGTGCAGCACAGGGCTTTGGGGTGTTACGGGGATCCTGGAGAGTGGGGTGCAGCACAGGGCTTTGGGGTGTTACGGGGATCCTGGAGAGCGGGATGCAGCACAGGGCTTTGGGGTGTTACGGGGATCCTGGAGAGCGGGATGCAGCACAGGGCTTTGGGGTGTTACGGGGATCCTGGAGAGCGGGGTGCAGCACAGGGCTTTGGGAAACCACTTTACCTTGTAATCAGGATGCTTGGCTTCAGAATAGCGTAGGGAAGCTATGAAAAACTACAGGACGAGGTTAATCCAGGGAAATTTATCCTAAAACTAGTTCTGAAAAAACAACATGGAACAAAAAGAAATTTGTAACTATTAATCTGTACCACACAAGGCATGTGCTTCTAGGAATCGCGGTCTGTGGTTTTATTTTGTGTGTTTTTTAAATGGAAATACAGGCTGGTGTAGCAGCAAGTATGAGCTGTGCTGTGGCTGTGGTATTTAGGGTTGTTCTCTTTCTGTTGGGAAAGTCCTGGTTCCCTGACTTGTGTGTGTGTGTGTGTGTGTGTGTGTGTGTGTCTCTCTCTCTCTCTCATCCTCCCCCCCTCTCTCTTTCTCTCTCTCTCATCCCCCTCTCTCTCCCTCTCCTTTAAAAGGTTACGAGGCAGATCCATGAGCATGAGCAGGAGAACGAGCTGCGGGAACAGATGTCAGGATACAAGCGGATGCGACGCCAGCACCAGAAGCAGCTGATCGCTCTGGAGAACAAGCTGAAGGCTGAGATGGACGAGCACCGCCTCAAGCTACAGAAGGAGGTGGAGACTCACGCCAACAACGCGTCCATCGAACTCGAGAAACTGGCCAGGAAACACGCCCTGTACACCGAGAAAGAGGTGGGGCAGCTGGGAAACTGTCATCGCGATGGGGTGGTCAACAGCTTCTTTCCATTTGCTATAAAATGATGGATTTCAAAGTGACAGGGGAAATAGCGTTAGCTCAGATTAGGGTTTTTAAGACAAACCTAATTTCGCAAAAATAACACTTTTCCTTTCCCAGAGGTCTGAAATCCGCCTCTTCATGTCAGGCTAGTAACTGCTTGAAAGCTCTTGTGCAATCTCCCTTGGGGAAGGGATTTGGGACGGGGGGAGACAGGGATGTGAAACACCAGCCTCTTGACAAAGCACTGGTTGTGTGATTGTATCATTTCCTGTGTGATGACATATCAAGAGCAGCCCAGCAGCTCCTTCCTGTGCACAGCATGCAGTGAAAGCAGCCCCAACACATTGCATTGAAGCATGCAGTGAAAGCAGCCCCAACACATTGCATTGAAGCATGCAGTGAAAGCAGCCCCAACACATTGCATTGAAGCATGCAGTGAAAGCAGCCCCAGCACATTGCATTGAAGCATGCAGTGAAAGCAGCCCCAACACATTGCATTGAAGCATGCAGTGAAAGCAGCCCCAACACATTGCATTGAAGCATGCAGTGAAAGCAGCCCCAACACATTGCATTGAAGCATGCAGTGAAAGCAGCCCCAACACATTGCATTGAAGCATGCAGTGAAAGCAGCCCCAACACATTGCATTGAAGCATGCAGTGAAAGCAGCCCCAACACATTGCATTGAAGCATGCAGTGAAAGCAGCCCCAACACATTGCATTGAAGCATGCAGTGAAAGCAGCCCCAACACATTGCATTGAAGCATGCAGTGAAAGCAGCCCCAACACATTGCATTGAAGCATGCAGTGAAAGCAGCCCCAACACATTGCATTGAAGCATGCAGTGAAAGCAGCCCCAACACATTGCATTGAAGCATGCAGTGAAAGCAGCCCCAACACATTGCATTGAATTGTCAAGCTAGCTGGCTTTTAAGGCGTGTTGTCGTTTTCTCACCACAAGGTAGTGATTTTTTTTTGACACATTTTCATTGCATTGTGTTCTGCATGTTAAGAGCTTACATAGGGGCTGCTGTTCTCATGATAAAAATAAAACAAAGTCGATGAAAACGGAAACACATTCATTACTTCATTTTGTGAAACTGGTTACATTCATTCAGAGATGTAGATCTCTCTCTCATATTTATTTATACATTTCTGCAAAGTGTTCACAGACTTTGTACCTGTGACTGCTTGTTAATCAAAAATTAAGGCTTGGCCAATTTAAAAGCCCATTTAGTTGTTTCACAGAAAAAAACCCCTATAAATTAAATCAGTTTTACTATGAACACGTTTCTCAGTTGTGATTGAGATACACAAAAGGCTTAACAGGGATCAGTTGAATTGTTAAAGGAGAGGAAAGCACCGGAAACCAGAAGCACTGTTTATAATGCAGACAGGGGTTTGTTTGTTTTTTTTCCCCCCAATGTTTTGGCAGGATAACTTCTCGAACTCCATAGAGTTCACACAAACTGTTTAAAAATGTATAAAAATTCAAATTAAAAAAATCGTGACCGACCGGGGATATTCTCCGTTGCATTGCTAAAGAATCTCATCTGATTTGCAGTGCCCTGCTGTGGAACTGAAATCGAGCAGTAGTGAATGCTTTCTGTTTTTTTGCTTGTTTGTTAGATAAAAACAGCCTCGGCCGATGAGCGAAAGTTCCAGCAGCAGATCATGGCCCAGCAGAAGAAGGAGCTCACCAACTTCTTAGATAACCAGAAGAAGCAGTACAAGATGTGCAAGGAAAAGATAAAAGAGGCTCGTGCGCTTTTCTTACTACCCATCGAGAGATAGACTTGCTGCTACAGAGTATGGAAAACATGACTTTACTTGCACTTTGAGCACCGCTGCAACTCAGCCAGCATGTTCCCCTGCAGGCTTTTGTAACTGTCTGTTACTTAAATAAATGGCAATGAATAATGGGAGATGATACTCCCAGAACAATATGTGTAAGAGCCAAAGTAGTCCTACTGTAGATGAGAGGCCTATAGTCAGGGTCAGAATAAAACCTGGGGTTTTACAGATTCAGTTCAGTCACATTGGTGTTTATAAACAGTGCTGGATACTGAAACCTTCCCAATATGGTATAGTGGCACTGTTAGTTTTCACACATTGCCCAATGAGGGGCCTCCCTCTTCAGTGCTGAGGGAGCAGTGATGGTTGCTATGCAATCCCTGGCCTTTCTTTTTGAGTTGTGCAGTGCTAATTCATGAGATACAGTCCCTTGAGCTTGAGACCGCCAATAACACAGAGATTGAAGGTAGAACCCAGGTCTCCAGTGGAAGGGCTAGTCCAGTGCATTAAACCACTGTGTGACCCACTGGTGGCTCCCAATGAAGAGTGCACCAGGCGGCACACAGAGTGGAGCCCTGTAGTGTAACGGCTGGCATCTGGAACCTGTGTTGCAGGAGATGAACGAAGACCACAGCACACCCAAGAAGGAGAAGCAGGGGCGCCTGTCCAAACACAAGGAGAACATGCAGCACTCGCAGGCAGAGGACGAGGCCCAGCTGCTGAGTCAGCAGAGAGTGTACTACGACAGGAACTGCCGCTCCTTCAAACGAAAGATCATGATCAAGAGGCACGACTTCGAGCAGGAGCAGATACGAGAGGTATTCACGTTACTTGCTGGAGAAGATGGGAAGGGGTTTTAACCAATTCATCTGTCTCAAGCCATAACTATCAAACACTCAACAGCGTCTCTACCCTAAAATTGTAGGTGATGCAAAACTTTTGAGCTGTACTATTCACCAAGTATATACAGTATGTAGTATACTGGTTTTTTGTTCATTGCTATTTATTTTTTCATCATTAATCTAAGCCACTAGACACGTTATATTTTTCTTGTACAGTATTTTGCCTGCAGTATCAACAAACCAAGCGAGATACTAATATAGATGTTTTGTTGAAGGAAGCTATTTGTGTGCCAGCGTGTGTCAGATGTGGAGCGGTGGTACTTTTTGCTCTCGTGGGTTCAGTTTTGTGGTGTTACTCTAAATGGGTTTTATCTGCAAAGAAGATTAGAAACTTAGAAACTAGGGAGGTATGCAGTAATCCAGAAACCTGAGAACAAAATACATCTATGCAAGAGCAGGAAGAAACATAAACCCCTGTGGAAACTACATGTAGAGAGTTTAACAGGGGAGCACGCCCCTCGCATGACAGGTTGATGCTGTGTAACTGGGATCCCTGATGCAAGTCTGTTTCAGTCACCATGAGCAAAGCAGTACATCTTAAATACTGTGATAAAGGGCTGAATGGAGTGACCGCTTCCAGAAACAAGCCAGCATGAACTGCTGATAACAACTAAATTCAATCCGAGTAGTCCTGGCTCGCCTTTGTGGCCCTACGCCCTGTTGACAGCGGTAGATGTTTCAGATTGTTTTGTTTTTATTTTTTGGTCCAATCCCTGTACACTGCATCGAAGTGGAAAGATGAACAAATATAGTAGAGAGACTCCAGGTTTCTGTTTCAAATGGTTTCAGAGACAATTTTTTAAAACCTAAATAAAGGACCTTTTATTTAGAAACAAGTGGAAGCGGCCAAGGCACACGCTTCTGAGAGGAAGAAACAGTTACATTTGGTATAAAACTAGCAAGAAACAGCTTTGTAGCAGCTAGGAGAAGGTGCAATGCTGCTCTGAGCCCTTCTTTGCTGGTTGTATTGTGTTAATGTAATTCCTTTTAAAACATTTTGTTTAAAGTCCTTTCCCTTGTTGCTAAACAGGGCCAAACAATTTCTAGGTGCCACAACTTCATGATGATGATGTTGGTGGTTGACAGTTGATGGTTGTTGATTGGCTGGCTGGTTGGTGGTTGATGGTTGGTGGCTGATGGTTGTTTGGTTGATTGGTGATTGATGGTTGTTGATTGGTTGATGGGTGGTTGATGGGTGGTTGATGTTTGTTGATTGGTTGATGTTGGTGGTTGTTGATTAGTTGGTGGTTGGTTGTTGATGGTGATATTCCTCTCTTTTACAATGAACCAGGAACTCAATAAGAAGAAGACCCAGAAGGAGATGGAGCACGCCATGCTGATCAGACACGACGAGTCCACCCAGGAGCTGGAGAACCGGCAGCTAAAGACGCTGCAGAAGCTGAGGATGGACCTGATCCGCCTGCAGCACCAGACCGAGCTGGAGAACCAGATCGAGTACAACAACCGGAGAGAGAGGGAGCTGCACAGGAAGCACGTCATGGAGCTGCGACAGCAACCCAAGAACCTGAAGGTACTGCTGACCAGCAACTCAGCCCAGCCCAGCCAAACCCCACACCACCCCCTCACACCTCACACCACCCCCTCGCACCCCACCCCCACACCACCCCCTCACAACCCACCCCCACACCACCCCCTCGCACCCCACACCAAATTGCTTGTACCTTCTGCCGCATGATGTGTGCTGTAACCATCCCTTCGACAGGCCTTGGAGATGCAGATTAAAAAGCAGTTCCAGGACACGTGTAAAGTGCAGACGAAGCAGTACAAAGCGCTACGGAACCATCAGCTGGAGGTCTCCCCGAAGAGCGAACACAAGACCATACTGAAGGCACTGAAGGAAGAGCAGACGCGCAAACTGGCCATTCTGGCAGAACAGTATGAACAAAGCATCAATGAGATGATGGCCTCGCAAGCAGTAAGTCCTTCTGCTGTGAAGAGTCTATACTGGCAGTTTTATTTAGTTATGTTTTCCCAGATGCACCTTTAGCCATTAGGGCAGGGCTGGCCAACCCTGGTCATGGAGAGCCACAATCCTGCAGGTTTTCTAGGTCTCTTTTTTTAAATCATAAATGGCTAAAGACCTGGGAAAAAAAGTTAGTGTTGACCAATATAAGAGAATAATTGGTTCAGTGAAGTAATTGGCATAAAAATCAGAAGACCCTGCGACTCTCCAGAACCAGGGTTGGCTACCCCAGGTTTAGAGCCTAGCCCAGGAAATAACATCCTTCAGTATGCAGTCCAGTCTCTGCTGTGAGGATGGATCTGATGGGAATTGGCATTTCATTGAAGCATGTACAGGAGTTCTAAGCTTCCAGGCCAGATTCCTAACTAGCCCAAACAAGCCTTACTGAAAGCCATACATGCAGATCAGGTTATGCTCCGATAGTTCAGGAGACTGCACAAGTTTCCCTTCACTTACTGCCATGTGATTGTGGAAGGATATTGAGCAGCAGAAGAGATTGATGAATACTCGCAGTATATCTTAAACTGTTATTTATATGACTGATAGGCACGTACGCTGTTGTCAGTTTTGAATGGGAGCCGGGCTAATCCTGTTGGTTTTGCAGCTGCGACTGGACGAGGCCCAGGAAGCGGAGTGCCAAGCATTGAAACACCAGCTTCAGCAGGAAATGGAGCTGCTGAACGCCTACCAGAGCAAGATCAAAATGCAAACGGAAGCACAGCACGAGAGAGAGCTGCAGAAACTGGAGCAGAAGGTGTCCCTGCGGAGAGCCCACCTTGAACAAAAGGTATGTGTGTGCAAGCGGCCCACACAGCCCTGGATCCAATCAAAACTACAGCATCGCCATGTCCTTCATAAAGAAACTGTGATTTCATTCAGGTCACAGTGGGACCTATTCAGACAGACAGACAGACAGACAGACAGACAGACAGACAGACATAAACGTCCTATTAGATATAAACTGTTTTGAAAAATGATTATAAACGTGTAATCCTCTCTGAAACAGTTGACAGAGTTACAGTTGGTTTCACAAACCCACACTAGCATTAATCATGGACTATTTTATCTAAGGGAAGATTAGGTAGCCCTAGATAAGTGCTGGTCAGGGTTTGTAAATGTGTCGGCTGTTTGAGAGGATTAGAAGTTTTATTGTCACTTTATTTAACAATCAAGCAGTGGGTGTACTCTTTCTGTCCCTGTGCTGTTGGGTGCAATACCTGTTCAGCAGCATTGCATGCTAAGCTTCTGTGTATTTATATCTATAAGACTGCCCATCTCCCCACCTGCAGAAGCTATGAGATCACATGACTAGTACCCATTGGAATTAATTCTAACCAGCTAGGAATCTCCTTTTGCAGGTGGACAGACTCTCAGTACTTAGGACTTGTAAGACTTTATTTGAGTTCAATGTAGAAGCAGTTCTGTTTCGGTACTGGGAGCAATTCCCCTGATTTCCTGTTTATTTACCAAACCGTTTATTTTTTTTTTACCAACTTTTAACACCTGTCAGGGAGTTATTACTTGGCGTTTCTTAAGATCTGGCGCCATCTGCTGTGCGGATGTAACATTACAGACTACATGCAGGTTATACAGACCGAATACCGCACTGTTGGTCTCCTGGAGATTTTTTACATATCTCTCTGCCTCTGTGGCTATGCGTTTAGTGACACTTATAGGTATGTTAACAAGCATGTGTAAAAGCCTAGTAATTATATGCTATATTTACTAGAGTTACTGAGGTAGAATTCTTGATTTATTTATATATATATATATATATATATATATATATATATATATATATATATATATATATATATATATATATATATAATTTTATATATATATATTTATATACACACAGTGTATATATGTATATATAATATATATTACATATATATATATACATACATACATACATACATACATACATACATACATACATACAGTGTGTGTGTATATATATATATATATATATATATATATATATATATATATATATATAAATATAATATAATATAATGTGTATTTTTTTAAACTAGTCCCAGAATTTAATAAGACAATATAACAGTTTGTTTTTATATAGCGCTCTTCATGTGCAGCATCTCAGGGCACTTTTACAATAAAAACTCAAAGCCATTGATCAATCAGTCCAGCTCAAAGATCGACCACCTCCAAACAGATTTTAAATGTGATTCAAAAAGACTTGACTGCTCCAGAAGTTCCGCAGTCACTGATCTCAGTGATCCTCGTCTTCTCATTTTCCCACTTGAGCGTGGTCTGCTTGACGATTCCCTCCCTTCATATCTGGTGGGGTTTTCTTCTTGCGGTCGGCTGCCTGCCTGCCCCCAGCCCTGCTGCTTTTGCACCCGGGCTCGGGAGTGGCGTGGGCGGAGTGCTTCGCTGATCTCAGTCATGTTGTGCTGTATCTTTCAGATTGAAGAGGAGCTGGCTTCACTTCAGAAGGAACGCACCGAAAGGATCAAGTACCTGCTGGAACGGCAGGAAAGGGAGATCGAAACCTTCGACGTGGAAAGTGTCCGGCTCGGGTTCGGAAGCTTGGTCACCTTGGACTATCCTAAGGAGGACTACAGATGAAATAGATCTGCCATAAAAAATAAATAAAGAAACCTTCGCCACTTCTCACTGAAAGATGGGCTCTCTCCTACTGACGTTGCCTCTGGACTGGTGCCTGTACAGTCCCTAATAATCAGGGCACTCTTGTAATGTTACAAGTTAATGCTGGATAACTAGCGGTTATCTTTTAACAAAATGGCAAAGTTTTGATGTTCATGTGCAATGATACTTTTGGTGAAACTGAAAAAAAAAGTGGATGTGCTTAATGATCATGCATTAGAAATTCTGTGTCGGTCCGTGCAAAAAAAAAAAAAAAAAAGACATTCTCCTGCAGCCTTATCTTGTGCGCTGCTTCTCTCTTGGTATTTGTTCATCGGGAAACATTTTATTAAGATTGAGCAATTTGATACGTTTAAATATGAACTTGTGATGTACATATCCGTGGTTACGGACGTTACTTCTGGGAAATTGTGATTTAACAAACACTGGCTAAAGTACCTCGGGGCTCGCATTGAACTGTATCATAGTAACGCTCTGCTGTAGCAGGATATGTGAATCCCACACATGCGGCGAGAGGCCCCGGTAGCACACAGGGCTCGGAACTGTTTGTGTATTTTGTGTATAGAAGGATTTATGGAGAGCTTTTACTTATTTTCATATTGTATTTTAACTGGTCCTCGAATCCGATTTTTTTAAAAATATTGTTGTTTTTTTTTTGTTCAGTATTTGGAGCTCTAAGTCTGTCAATGAGATCTTCTATTGGAATTGTCCATCCTAGATCATAGTGTTGCTTTATCCACACTTTCAAGCTGTGTATTTTCTTACAATAAAACGAATCAGTACAAATGCTTTATTATTGCATGCACTTTCAAAAGAAATTCAGGTTACATTAAAAAACAAAGCAAAGCATGAATCTGTCAGAGCTTTGAATTATATTTGTAAATAAAAGTGCTCGCCACGTGTGTTTTGTTTAATTTAATTGAATTGAATGGTCAGCTTGCCATTAAAATGCTGTACTTTCAGCTCCATAGTCTGTAATATAATAAGATTCTCTGTCTAGCTTACATATCACCCTATAGGAAGACACCCACAGAGCACAAAGGAAGTCAATTAACCCTTTCATGCATGGAATATTGTGTGTGTGTGTATATATATATATATATATATATATATATATATATATATATATATATATATAATATTATATATTTGTTTGGACACATAGTAAAAATATTTTTCATTTGAAAATGTTTTGCATTGCTTTATATGGGGGTAACATTGCATCCTCATATGAGGTCCTCATGCATCTGTCCCATATAAAGACTAGGCGAGCTGCATTGTGGAATCTGTCCCCGTGTATGAAGGGGTTAAACTAAAAGCATGTGTCCCGGCTCGTGGTGTGTAAAGGTCTATAGATCCTGTTTACATGCAAATGGATTTACAATAAGAGAGGCAGTGTTGTGCACTGGAAGCCCATGTGAGCAGTCTGGAGAGGGTGGCAGCAAAGGGCAGCCTCCTTTATCCCCTCCTGACACAGCCTTTGAGTGGGCTCTGAAAGCTTTCATCAGCGTGCCTGTGCAGAACTGCAAGTGTCAACATCGACAATGCAATCACAGTCTCCTACTTGCAATGAAAGATCTTGGCTTGTTTCTCTTTTTTTTCTCTACATCTTTCTACCATTTGCAGTGCTGCGCTGCCAGAGTCTGCTCTTTATTGCAGGAAGAATGGAGGCTGCAATGCAAGAACCAACAGCTTACAGCTTTATTAGGGGACAAAGCACTTTCAAAAGTTATTACAATCCTTCTCACAATTTAACTTTCATATTGTTATTGCTGACAAAAAAATAAATAAATCAGTAACTCCCACTTTATTACAGGGAACCAACAAAAATGATCAGCTTTCACTGTACTTTGAGTACTGAACCTATTAAGGCCAGCTGTACTTAAATAAAACATAAAAAAAACAGGAGGGAGTCTAAGCAAAGCAACAAACACAGCTAGCTTTTTGTCAGTTATCAGAACTCCTCCCCCCCTGTGCAGTTCTGTGTGTTTCTTATTTTCACTTTCCAGACAGTTGCTCGTAGAGTTTAGGCACGTAATCGTCCCACTCGGCCTGATAGCACGAGCCAGCGACCGGCGCGGCCAGCTTGTACTTCCTGCGGAACGCGGCGATCTGGAACTTCCCACGGCCGTCTCCAGAGCGGTTAGTCAGAAGAGCTTCGTCACAGGAGAGCTTCCCTGGCTGCTCATACACCAGCCACACGTAACGATGCAGACCTGGAGGGGATTTCAAACTGGGATAACCAGCCCCTTTGCGGGCACACGTTTTCAACACAGTCGCATGCCAAGTTTCTGCAGACGTGGGCATCTGTCGACTATTACATTAGTGCGACACTGCTGTCACCACAACCTGACTGAACACGTATCATTTACAAATACTGCCTTGAATATGCAGCACGCTTGCAAAGGCGAGAAACCATGCATTTCTATGTAGCTGCGTAGGGTCGTTGTCGCTTCTAAAATGTTATTTTGAGCCTTGGAAAGCACTTCCGGGTTGTGATCTTACCGGTTCCTTTGGGAGGGCCAGAACCCACGTAGTCTGACATGACACACCCGCTGCTGATGTCACTGCCCTGCATGTTAATAACGAGGAAATGGTGCCACTCCCTAAATTGGAAATAAAAACAGTGACTTCTTCCGGCTCTCTTGTACTGGTTAAAGCTGGCCTGTCTGCTCCCATTCAGAGCCTGTAACCTGTGAAGAGCCGTTGTGCTGCAGCTGCAATGCGATTCTTTCCATGCATGGCCACCTGTCCACTTTGCATCCCCAGAAAGATCAATACAGGCTTGCTTGCCCCCATCGCTGCCATACAGAATTGCTCCTGCTGCTTGCTGCAGTAAGAGGTTTTAATGATGCATTATAAATACACCCCTTTATAACCAAGGAAGAGAACCATTCAATACAAACCAAAATCACTTTTTTACCCATAACTTTAAAAACATGAATTATATGGTGAAACTTAGACATGTAGGAGGCTGTGTGGTCCAGTGGTTAAAGAAAAGGGCTTGTAACCAGGAGGTCCCCGGTTCAAATCCCAGCTCATCCACTGACTCATTGTGTGACCCTGAGCGAGTCACTTAACCTCCTTGTGCTCCGTCTTTCGGGTGAGACGTAGTTGTAAGTGACTCTGCAGCTGAGGCATAGTTCACACACCCTAGTCTCTGTAAGTCGCCTTGGCTAAAGGCGTCTGCTAAATAAACAAATAATAATAATAAAGTAGACAAACGTTTCGGCTAGTCCCTTTCTCAGCATTCTTTTCGGTAAAAACTACAATATTCTCAATTGAGATGGGACCTAGTTTTTCATTAAACTGCAATGACATTGCACGTGGCCAGAGCAGCAGGTCACACTACGGGTACACGTCATTCCTTCCCAGATTTGGTTATTTAGTCCCCAGCCCCCTCACCTAAACTTTGGATTCTTCCTGCTCGGCGCATCGGGATCCGTCAGCGCCAGAGTGTACAGCTTGTTAGCATCACACCCGTCCCAAGCAATGCTGGTGGGTCGATTCTGCACCTAAAAAAATGAGCGCAAACGCAAGTGAAGAAGGGGCACGGCATGTCTCCCTCGCTCAGATAACGTCCCTTTCTGATTCTGGGACTTGGTTTTCGGGCACCGTCCCAGACTGCTCTGTTCCAGACGATTAGCGTTTTTACAGAACAGTCTTCAGCACAACGCGGTAAACAGGTTACCTGAAGTAACTATGGTTACCTGAAGTAACTATGGTTACCTGAAGTAACTATGGTTACCTGAAGTAACTATGGTTACCTGTCGTTCTTACCAGGATAGACACGAGTGATGGTTTGCAGCGAGCAGGCGTCGCGTGGATAAAGAACGCGCAAAGCATTTGAAAGAGAACACAATTAACAAGGAGTCTCCGATCCTGGTCCTGGGGGGGGTCCAAATAATTAATTTAGGGTGCAGCTGAAACTGAAACCAGGAGGGACACCGGCCCCCCAGGACCAGGATTGGAGCCCCTGCTGTAAGCGACAGTACCGATGCATTTGCAAGAGGGATTGCTACTGTATCACGCTTCAGAGCTGTAGTGTGGTCAGAATCAAAAAATGCGCAACGTCCCGACTGCCAAAATAAAGGCGTCATACCAATTAAAAACATAATAGTGATGATGGCGTGGGTGCGGTAATTACATTGCCCGCTTACTTAGACTGTACTATAATAAAATGTACTATATCCATACATGAACGAATACCAGCGTTACCTGCGTGGGTGTAAGCACTTTCCCCAGCTCGTCTATCTCCACCGACTCATATTTCACCGTCAGAGGGTGGGCTGGTTTCTCCTCGACCTCGGTCAGGGCCAGGTCTCCGCTCCACTTACCAACGTCGACTGGCATTTCTGCAGCACCTGCGCGTAAAAAAACAAAACAGATAATATTTAAATAGGAAAATGCAAGCTGTCTGTAGCCAACAGCGCGCCTGCACAAACCCACTGCCGCTAATCCCACAGGAGAACACGACGCAGTCCCCATAACTCGCTGTCATGTATCTGGGGGTCTTTAACGGATCGAAGAATCCCCCACTTACGTGTCGTCAGCCCACCGTATCCTGTGCTGTTATTGGTGAATTGCCCGCTCCAGGCACATTGTCCCGCCCCCCCGGCGCTGAATAGACATGACCCGCTTTAATTTATATCTGCGCATGGAAATGACTGGACCAGAGCTATAAATGGAACATGTAACTTTGCCAGATTTGACTACTGAGATCAACTTTTTTTTTTTTTTTTTTAATCACAGCTTGTTGCAACTTTACCTCATCTATTTTGATCTTGAGATCCATCATGTAAAATATTCTAAAAACGTTTTTTTTTTTTTTTTAATTTGTACTTATTTGTTTATTTATTTATTTATTCTTTATTTTATTTAATTTTTTTTAAAGTGAGTCATCAGGGACGGCTAGCTCAGTTTTCAAAGCGCTGAGCGGGTGTTTGTCGTTTGTTTGGTTGTTTGGTTCAGGAGACCTGGTTTTGGGTTAAGAGCCATGTTTGAAATGTGCTATTTATCAATATATTTTGTAGGAAATACACATATTGTGGAAAATATTGAAATATGGTTTCAGTCACACGCACACACACACACACTTGTGAAGCCAAGAGTAGTCCAGGACCCCCCTCCAGTGTTAATGGCAATATTGGGAAGTGCACGTGCTTTCCAGGTGTCACTGTGCCTTTAAGAGCAAGGTGGGGTTTAGGTGCGCTCCTGCAGCAGTTAGGATCCGGAAGAATCGGTGGCAAATCAAAGTGTGGTAATACATGATCGAAAATGTGGTGGAGTAATAATATAATGTAACGCACAGAAGCACGGTCGGCGTGCACTTGTACACTTTATAAATCTCAGATTGAGTTGTGATGACAGAGTTTCGGTTTGAGTGATTCAGCATTGCACAGCACGTTCTGCCGGTTATTCACAGGTGGCACCCGAGCGAGTATTGCTGTGTAGTCTGCCTTTGTTGCGCAGGGAGGAATCTGAGAGAAGACAACTCCATTATCCATTATTTTTTTACATTTTTTTAATTATATATGAAAAGAAAGATGTGGGGAGCAGCAATAATAATAACCGTTGTTGTGCTTTGTCAGGGGGTGCCCTCACGTGCGACAGGTAAGACTTGTTTCTTGTTTTTGTTTTGACTGTGTGACAGTGCGTTTGGGGGGGGTCGTTGTTTTCGGGGTGACCTGTATTCAGTATTTGAACGAGCCTAGCTGCACATTCAGTATTTTTTCTGATTTTGGCACAGTTTACCCCTTCGGTCTTTGTCGTGGTTCGAGTGAGCACCACATTTTACCTTCAAAATTCTGAAGTTACATTTAAAATACGTTGCCTTCATGTCTAGGCTGTTCAAAAGTAAACAATACTAGAACAAAATGGATGTCCATTATTATTATTATTATTATTATTATTATTATTATTATTATTATTATTATTATTATCCTTCTAAAGGACAATGCCCGCTAGCCAGCAATATCCCTCCTTTGCAATATCTTCATCACTGATAGACCGTGACGGATTCATCGGACTAAATCACATAACAACTCAAATTAAACATTTGTGGACGACATGTTTTATAATCTGATGATCCACCTGTTGATAAAGCCAACGTGCATCCACATTCCTCTGTTTTTGAGTCTAAGCAGATGCACCTGTTTGGGCATGCTTCACTACTGCATAACACAGGGTTTTTACAAAGTCTCCATGCATTGCCAATGTGGATGAACTGACACAGGCAGCATAGGGAAGCCTCGAACCTAGTGCGTGTGCTGGACATGCAGAGACCACAGAACCAGTTCCAGAGGTCTGAAGGGCCACATTTGGGCCCCTGGATTAACATTGCTTTACCTGCTAAGTGAAGATTTAGGTTGTTAATAATAACTATAGTCGGTTTAATGAGGTTTGTAACTTCAGTTTGGGAGTAAGGACTGCCTGCTACACACACCCTATCAGAAAAACCTGAAGCAGCCAGGCAGCCTACCCTGTAACAACCGTCTGTGAGGGGTGAGGGGGGCCCACTGCCTCGCCCAGCCTTCCAGGTGGTGTGGACCCTCAGCCCAAGCATGTTTGAGTCAAATGGTTGTCCGTACTTCACATAATCATCACTGAAAGATTCATTGTCCCGTACAAGTGAACCTGCAGCTAGCTTTGTTCTCTTTCTACAGATGCTGCTGCTGAGGTGGTGACAGTGGACAGGCTGGCTACAGTGGGAGAAAGCGTGGTTTTGTCTTGCAACAACGCCGCGGTGAATGCAAGCCCTGGTGTAACAGAATGGTCAAAGGATGGCAAGCTTGTTCTGCGTCACAATTCCACCTCCACGGAGAAGTTTGTCGCGGACAGCCGCCTCGCCATTGTGAACAACAGCGCCTTACAGATCAGCAATGTGTCGGGTTCAGACGAGGGCGTGTATTTGTGTAACGTAATGCCGTCAGACATCCAGGAACAGAACCAGCATCCTATTAAACTGGTGCTAGTCAGTAAGTAAACTGAAGGTCAGGGTTACAAAGCTTTTCTGGTTTGTCTTCATACTGTAAAGGTAGCTTCAGCACATCCAACAGTGTGATTCTTCTTTTGAAAGCTGTTTTTCACTTTATCATTCTGTGAGTCCTGATCTTGATGTGAGGTTTTAAACTGCTTATTTAGGCTCTGATGCAGCTCAGTAAACACTTACAAAATGAATGCAGGACTTCTTTTTTTTCAATACAGTAGAAGACAGTTTCCCAGGAGACCTGCTAGTCACCTTACCCAAGTACGTGCCACAACAGTTTATTTTAAGGACCTGCAGCAGGTATGAAGAAAATAAATAAGAAATGAAAAATGGAACCCCCCTTTTTATTTATTTATTTATTTATTTTATTCTTGAGGCCTCTCTTGGTACAAACCCGGGCAGTGCTCTGCTTAGCAGGAAGGTTTTGTTTGTGAGGTTTACTGTGTAAGTGCTGCCCTGATTCTGCCCAGGTAACATCCACAGAAAAACAGTCATTCCGCACTGTCTGATGTCAAAGATTTGACTTCAGGACAGCGGGCACTGTATTGTTAACTGAAGAACCATTTCAATAGATTACGCAGGGCCGCCAGGGGATGCAATGGAAAGTGGAGGTGTGTGTTTAAGAACACAGATACTCTTTATATTGAGCAGTAAATGCACTGTTTGTGGTGGCCTTTAAATTGAATGACTATTTCACAAAATGGGCAGGACCTTCAGTTTTCAGTCCATCAGGGCTATCGGAAAAGCATTTATACTCAAGCAGGCGCATCCGAGATTCTGTGACGTCATCAGTGCAGCTGTGGTGCACAGTTCTCACTGTGGTGACGTTTGGGTCTGTGTTTATTTCTCTTTGCAGGTGGTCCAGATGCTGTATCGATTAATATCACGCCCGCAGTTGTTCTTCTCAATGGAACATATTACACAATCCAGGGTTCAGAGGTCACCTATACCTGCTCCAGCCAATCCTATCCAGCACAGGAGCTTTCCTGGGTGTTTGAAGGGCTTGCATCGAAGCCTCTTAACGTCACATCAGGGAACGGAACCTCGCTTAGCTTCAAGAAGATAAACATCATACCAATTGACCAAGGGAACTACAGCTGCTCAGCCAGAAACCCTGTTTCTGGAAAAACTGTGACGTCGAGCATTGCAATGCTGGTTTACTGTGAGTAGCTTTCAGGTTGTCTTTTTGTCTTGTTTTTTTAATCCTTTTGTATCTCGGAGGCGATTTGAGGAAGTGACTTGATACCTTATTTGCAATATCACAGCGACTTGAAGGCAGTCTGGAAAAAGAGTTCTTGTCGAAATGTATTTAGTTTTTCTAAAGTTATATAAACACTGTACAGCTTTGGCCTAACACTGTGCATCACCTAGAATCTCAGCATTGAGACATAATAAAAACTATATGCACATAATTGATACCTTTTATTTAACATCATGTAATCAAAGACACTAAAACATGATATTGCCGTAATAGTACAGTATTTCATGTTAGATTTCTAAATGTCACACTTTTCAGTTTGTCATTTTTTCGTCAAGTCTATGGAAAACTACAAAGAGGTATGTAAAAAACAATATGTTAATGTAACGTTATTCAGCAGGGTTCACTGGACCTTTGGCCACGGCTGTACATTGCCTTTCATTTTCAGATCGTCCGAGCCGTGCGCCCCGGTGCTCTTCTCAAACGGGGAACAACGCCTCTGATTTGCTGCTGCTCTGCAGCTGGACCGGGGGCTACCCTGAGCCCACACTGCAGTGGAAACATGATGACGAGGAGACCCCAGGAGACTGGCAGCCTGTGCTTAGTGCCTCTGCAGCGAACGCCAGCCTGGACGTGACGATGAGCAGGACCCAGCTGCACGACGGACAAGTGCTGAAGTGTGTGGGGGAGCACCCGGCCGTCCTGTCCAGAATGGAACTCCCCTGCTCAGTAAAGTTAAGTAAGTGCTCGGGGTGTTTAACCCTTTCAGTCCTCAATGATTTTTGTCCAGCTGAAGAATTAACTTCTTTATTGAATGTGCAGCATGTGTTAACGCTAAAATAAGATGAGGCCTTGAGGTCCTGGCAGGACTGAAAGGGTTCATCTGAAATCAGACTTCATTTAAAAGGTATCTTTTCAGAACAGTGTTTGTGTCGGGTCATGCTAACTTGTCTGTGCCTGTTGCTTACTGTTACAGAGGCTCCTTATCCAGAAGGAGAGCCCATGATCACTGGGATCAGCAAACAGAATGTTACCTTAACCTGTCAGGACAAAGACGCCCGCCCTCCTCCTAAAATCACGTGGCTGAGGGGCGTGAGACAGGAGGAGATCGTCCCCAGCTCCAAATACATCATCTCTCAGGGCGAGGCTGTCTCAACCCTAGTAATAACCAACTGCTCCAAGGAGAGTGACGAGGGCTTTTACTTCTGTAGATCAGAGAACCCTGTGGGGGTGCGAGAGCTGGAAGTCCATCTCTCGATAAAGTGTAAGACTGAAAAAAAAACCCAAAAAAAACCTTGCTTTCATTAACTCTTTCATGCATGCATTATTATACATAGTTGGGAAAAAAACCGCATTTGAAGTAGTTTTGGACAAATATATTTTTCCTTGAATGTTTTCAGGTTTTTTTACATTTGGTGATAAAAAATGGCATCCTCCCGTGAGGTCATCGTGCAACAAAGGTGACACGCTGTCTAGCCTCATATGAGGTCATCGTGGATTTGAGTCTCCCACATGTACCATGCATGAAAAGGTTAAAGACCAAACCTCTTTTTTTTTATCTGCTCATTTCCTGATTCAGTGAATCCGATTTTTTGTGCTCTTTCTGTTTCCTGCTTCCCTGATTTTACGCATTTTTAAAAGCATTTTTTTTTTTGGTCACAGTAATAAAAGCTATGTGTTTGAAATTCCAGTACTAGTTTCTACAATTCAATAAATAATTACAAGGTGTGCCTTCCGAATGCTGCTTGACTTGATAGCGCCTCTATTGTGTGCCCAAATAACTCTGCATCCACTTTATGAATGCAAGAGGGTGATTGAACTTCCCTGGAACAACTCACACTAGGAACCGAGTTACCAGAAGCCTCAAGGTGTCAAATGAATTCTAGTTTTAAATTCGTACAATAGGGGAATAATCTCTGTAGTATTCAAACTGTAATTAACTTTTATTTTTATTTTGTATTTACCTTTAACAGCTTCTGCGTACAATGTTGGTGGATTAATTGGGGTAGTCCTTGCCATTGTAATTGTTGGATCTGGGGGTATAATTGGTGCAGTCGTGTATTTGAATCGGGAAAGAATATTCCTCGGTAAGGTCTTTGGGATTTTTTTTTTGTCTCTGATAGGCCAAATTGGATTTTCCTGGTAGTCCTAAACTTTTTTCTGTGTGCTTTGTGTTTTTTAGGACACCGTGTTTGGTGAGTATCCCATTCCCCTAATATTAATTATTATTATTATTATTATTATTTATTTCTTAGCAGACGCCCTTATCCAGGGCGACTTACAACTGTTACAAGATATCACATTATTTTTACATACAATTACCCATTTATACAGTTGGGTTTTTACTGGAGCAATCTAGGTAAAGTACCTTGCTCAAGGGTACAGCAGCAGTGTCCCCCCCACCTGGGATTGAACCCACGACCCTCCGGTCAAGAGTCCAGAGCCCTAACCACTACGCCACACTGCTGCCCTGTGTTCTCATTGGTTATGCTCGCATGTAGAAGAAAAGGTTGAAATTCTAATAGAATTCTCTATACAGTACGTGTATGCAGTTCATGCATCCTGTTGTTTGTTTGTGGACTGTGTTAAGTGAGTATGTGGTTGTGTCGGAGTGCAGGAGCGAGGAGAGGAATGATGTGCTGATGCTGGTGGACTCGGATGACGATGCCCCTTTTGAGGATGACGTTTCAGGATTAACTTCGCTAACCAATGGGAACGCCACACCAGTGGTGAACGACCAGCACACCACTCGCGGTAAGTACCCTGTTATAACCATGCTGTAGACCTAGAACATCACGTAGGGTACTGTAGATTCAAGCTGGTGTCCACTCCATGGGTCAGAGTGGCTACCTGTGAGTGGGCTTAAATGGGTAAAGATCTGCTTGCTACACTGTGTGTGTGTGCATGTGATTTATAGAGATATGGGCACCCAGGCTGTGTTGTGTGTTCACAGTGCCGTCCTGTGCTTGGGATAACGTCTTGTTGTAATGCTGGATGCTTTTAACTTGCTTTACAGACGACCATGAGGAACCACAGGTCCACGATGAAGAGCCACAAGAAAAAGATATCGCAGACACATGAAGGAGATCCAGCCGCTGTCTGTTTGAAAAGCAGATCAATGTACAGCTGATCAGGGAGATTGCCTTTTGTTTGTTTTTAATTGGTGGTTGTTATTGTTATTTTTATGAAAAAAACATTTTTGTATTAATATGCAGTAACAGATTTGGATATAATTATGCTTTTTGTATTTCGCTGTGTGTATAATATTATCTATATAATCATATTTTAAATAAAATTGCATTTTCAAGGTGTTCAGGACTGTTTATCTTATTGTATATTACTGTCTTATATAATTGCACTGTAATTTATTTTCTGCATTGAATTGAACTTCACTCGTGTGTTCTGTCTGAGGGCCCAGGTGCTGTCTTTGTGGGTTATTCGACTTGCAGAAGGAGAAACGCACATGAATTAATCAGACCACGTTTGGAGAAGCGGCTCTCTCAGCTTCCCACACCTGTTCAAAATGCGTGCCTTGGCGCAACCTTGCTACTGTGGGCGCGTTCACACAGCTTTAAGTATGCTTCATTTTTAAATGTTATTTATAAAAGATACGGGAACCTGTTCTAGAATATCGAACTTTCTTTATTTCATTCGTAAACCCCGACTTGGAAATCACATTCTTAACAAGCTTAAACGTTTGTGAACGGGGCATACAGGCTTAAAGACACATTTTAAGAAAGAAAACAATGCAGCTGCGTACACAGCGGTGACGAGGAGCCCAGTGATTTTCTGAGAATTTATTTAAAACCTTCCTGCTCATTTTTAAATTGCGCTATGAAAATGTGCCTTTGCTTATGTGCTTTCTTTCATAGTTTTATTATTATTATTATTATTATTATTATTATTATTATTATTATTATTATTATTTTAAATATCTCTCCTATTGAGAAGAGGAAGCAAGCCACCAAAAAGTCACAAAGAGAAGGCGTGTTAACATCAGCGAGTGAATGTTAGTTAAACCCCTGGATAGAGAGGATGGAGTCTCCCAGGCACGCTGTCGTTTTCAAAGCTGTGGAGACTGCTTTGGTTTAGGAGATGGGTTTGCGCTCTTGCGTTTTAATAGCAAATCATCTATTTATAAAACCCCTTTTTATGCATGTTATAAGCATGAGGATATTTTGCTTATTGTTTTTTTAAATTAACAAAAATTCTTGTTTGTTTTTATTGCATTATTTATTAAAACTTTCGACAAAAGTAATCTACTTCCGTCGTCGTTCACGTTGCATGATTTATTCGGCTGCAACTATTTTGGAGTCTGTGGATTCTTTGTTTGCTTCGTTTCCCTATTTTGGTTTCCCAGTCAAATGAGAGCCTTCTGCATTCATTTACGATCGAATCTGGATACAAAATAAAGCGCTATACTGCATATGACAATACAGTAAATGAACCAAATTAACTAAAATACACTGCATTATAGCGTTCTGTTTTACATTAGCAGATGAAGAATCACTAGAAAACATTACTGTCTTTTTTAATGTATGTATTTATCTATTTAGTGTATGTTCTATATTGTATGTAATCGGTAAGAACATTGGTTGCCACGGATACCATAAAACCACGTGCGCATGTCAGCTGGTGAAACAGGAAGCTGTTCAGGGTTGCACAATAATATTCTTTTGCACAGGGAAGAGTCCGGGGAGTGGAAGATGAAACTGTGACATTTTGAGCTAACGTTGTACTCACGGCTCTTCGAAAAAGTCGTATTATTTAACGTAGTTTATTATTATTATTATTTTTAAGTGTAGTAGGGTATACTTTTCGGTTCCCTCGTTAGGAATGGACGTTGAAATCGTTCAGTTCGAGATCGATACTTTTGATTGGTACAGTACGAGCACGACTAGGGTAGATATTGCAGTATCTGCTGTAAAAAGCTGACTAGTTAGTTCACTTGTTGTAGTTTGTTCTGAAGTCTTTCGCCGGACGTTGATTGCTAAAGATCGGTCACATTTAACTGCAGGTTCAAAGTAAAATCAGCGTACAGATGGAAGTAATGAAACCAGGAACGAAGCAGGATTGGAGACGACCAGGTAAGCAAGGGGGCGTGGCGGAAAACAATCTTTCGAGTGTGTATTTCATGCATACTTTGCATTTATAACTGGAATTACAGAAACTAATGCCGTGGATCATTTTAATTATGATATGCCAGCATGGACAGAAAAAAACATACACAACAAAACAAAAACAAACCTTAAGGAAGCATGTGTCGTAAATCGTGTATCGTATCAAACTGCGCAATACAGTCGTGTTGTCAAATGAAAGGACTTTGCTTCGTCCTTTGCTCTGTTTTGTAAATATAAAATGAAGTAATTGTAAAGGACTCGGGGAAGATGGGGGTGCCTGTGTAAATCAGAAAGGTAGACATGTTGTTTTTTTCGGGATGACAGAAAACGGAAACAGCGTTGCTTTATTAAACGGTTGGATACTGCTTGCAGCGTGGCTACAGTATAATACGATCAGAATAAATTCAACGTGGCAGACACGGAATACAGTGAAACGGGCGCTCACCCCAAACGGGTGTTCTTTATCCTCGGATTTACTCGCATCGCAGTGCATTCTGGTAGTCCTAGACCTCTGAAAGACAGAGAGGTTACCGTACCGTGGCCCAAACTGTCTCAGTGACCCTGGATCCTCGTTTTCTACTCCCGATCCAGTTAACAAAGGACAAAATGCAATGCATCATTTTGGATACAAAAGCAATTATGTAATTATGTAATGCACACAAAAGCATGAATGCGAGGAATGCAGCGTGGGAGGTGACCTCGCCTTGATTTAAATATTTTAAATTCATAAAAGCATATGCTATTGTAGATGGCGTGACAGACACTGGCACGTATGTTCTGGGATGTGGCTCTGCATGGTGACAGCTTTTTTTTTTTTTCAATTCTTCAAACAGAGAAGGCTGTGTTGATTGCAGAGCTGAAGCCAGTCCACCCTCAGCCCCTGGAGCGCAGGTCGGGCTGTGAGACCTGGAGTGCGGAGTTCTCCCCCGATGGCTCCTATTTTGCTTGGTCGCTGGGACATGGGATCGTGAAGCTCGTCCCGTGGCCCCTGGAGGAGAGCAGCGGGTAGGTCAGAGAGTCCAGCTGTTCGGCATGATGCTGGTCCTGCACATCATGTGTATATGGGTGTGTGTGTGTGTTAGAGTTTCAATTAGATTGTGTGTGAGAATTGAGCATGTTAAATGTGTATTTGTTTCCTGGGTCCCATATGAAAACAAGCTGGCTGTGCCACCGCAGTGGGGTTTTCCTGGTGTGTGTGTGTGTGTGTGTGTGTGTGTGTGTGTGTGTGTGTGTGTGTAATTTCTGCTAATACTTACTAAAATGCAAGAATGCAATTATTGTGTGCTTTACTGTGATAGAAAGGTGTGAATTTAAATTCAGAAGCTATACTATATATATAGATATATAGAGATGTACCCTACTTAGCTCAATCTAGACGGTTATCATGCTGATGCGCTGGGGAGGCCGCACTGTGGTTGATCCCCGGAGCCAGCATCGCAGCCGTTGTGTGTGCTGATGCGCTAGGGAGGCAATAAGCTGATCCCTGGAGCCAGCATTACACTTCAGCCATCAACACCAGACAGAAGGATATCTACATCATCAGATGGAAAGAAACGCAAATGGATGGACACACAGATGGATCACATTAGTTTACTGTAAAGCTGCGTCTTAGTTGGTGCTTATCTTGGCGAGAGCCGAGTTCAGATCAGCATGAAGTTTTAACATCTGCTCTCATGTAATGGAAATCATTATTATATATATTTTTTGTTTTGCAGGAGTCCTACTAGAAGTGCTACCTGGTGCAAGAACTACCTCTCTAATGCAGGACAGCAAGAAAATGGCAACCCCAAGGAAAAGACCCTCGATTGCAGACAGACTGTGTGGAGCTTGGCTTTTGGTCCGCGCTCAGCTAAGGACAGAACTCGCCACAGACGTGATTGTCAGCCGGCATCGTTTTGTGATCTGTTCTCAAGCCTGGTTCTGGCCACAGGTCTTAATGATGGGCATATCAAAGTGTGGGAGGTACTAACAGGTAGGGACAAGCAGAAACATATACCCTGCCATGGCCCAGTAAAGAACTTCTCCTAGCTGCTGTAGATCCAAATCATGATCCCAGGTGTAATAAAGCTAGTTATTTATATTATGTATATATGATGTAGCGCACATTTTAGAAAGGCATGCCAAACTCCTCTACATCGCTGTCTTTCAGCTGTGCCGTCTCCCTGTATCTATCTAGACTGGAAGCAGTACACTTTTGCATACATTTTCCATCTCACACAATAACGTGTTACCCAAATGAGACCCCTGGCTTGTATTGTGTGATGTATAAAAGCTGCATCTCCGAGCCCCTCCCTTACAGTGTTTGCGTGACTGCAGGTGCTATTACTGGCTATGGTTCCGTTTATTCACCATCTTACACCGAACTGGATGCTCGGAATTTTTAAAAATCTAAAGCATGACGAAGATGGCGGCTTCTTTTTTATGTGGTAAAGTTATCTGCTTGTGTTTAATTTGATTTTGTTTCGTTACGTCGGAAGGTCATCTCCTGTTCAATCTAACTGGACATCAGGATGTGGTGAGGGATCTGACCTTCGCCCCAAACGGAGGCTTGACACTTGTCTCTGGTTCTCGAGACCAGACGCTACGAATTTGGGATTTAACAAAAGGCGGTAAGACATTATTAGAGAGGGGCAGTGTGTGTGTGTGTGTGTGTGTGTGTTCCACTGTCTTCTGGCACAATTGAGCTTCCATAGATCTTTTACTACCAAGGCTTCCTTACAGGAGAGCTAACCATGTCCTTGCCTTATATTGGCACTAGCACCTTGTCATGAGTTTGTTTTGTCTTGTATGGTATATTTTTAGGTCTTACACTGACTGGCCAAAAACAAAAACAAAAAATCAGAGATCCAGTATATTAATGTTTTCTTATTTGCCCTGCATGCAGCAGTTTTGGTAACCATATTTCATTTTTAACAGACGCATTGATATACATTGTAAGTTAACCAGTTTAAATGCATGCAAGTCAGATGCCAAAGCCAAGCATTGCTTGTTTCTGCAGGTAAAACGGCCCATGTGTTGACTGGCCACAAGCAGTGGGTGTACTGCTGCCGGGTCTCCCCTGACTGCAGCATGATCGCCTCTGTTTCAGGAGAGAAATCCGTAAGTACAGAACGGCTTGCATTGAAATCAGGCTGGGTTGTTATGCCTCGCCCCCTCGTTACTGTTACCTGTAAACCGTCAGCCTCCGGAGCCCCACGCTCTCCTGTGATTTCTCCTCCAGGTGTTCCTGTGGAGCATGCGATCGTACACCTTCATTAGAAAACTGGAGGGTCACAAGAACTGCGTCATATCCTGCGACTTCTCACCTGACGGAGCTGTGCTGGTGACGGCGTCCCTCGACACACAGGTGTACCTGTGGGACCCCTACACTGGGGAATCGCTGATGCAGCTAAGGTGAGTGAGAGTAACACACTGCCCATGCCATGTACGTATTTACACTCTTTACACTCTTACCCATCTGCAGCGCGTTCTTAGATTCTAACAGAATTTTTCTGTTTTCTGCTACAGCAGAGTGCACTGAAAGCTGAACTAGTGTATGAAAACACACACCAAGGAATCCTATTGCAGTGTAAAAGTTAACGGGGTGCGGGGTATTGCAGCTTTAAATCAAACTCTCTGAGGCACAAGCAAGACTTTGTGTTTTCAGTGTAAACTGCATTTGAGTGCAGTTACATATGACACGTTCTCTTACATGTTACTTTACATTTCCTGAGTTCAGTAACAGGTGATGCAGTACCCATCACCGTCGTTATTACATGTTTTATTCTTTCAGCCATTGTTTTCCTGACCTGTACAGTTTTGCCGTCAGCGATGTTCGCCTGAGGTCTGTGCGCTTCTCTCCTGATGGCTTATACTTTGCAACAGTTGCAGATGACAGGTAGGGATGGGAAAACAATCCTTTGTAAAATCTCAGATCACTGCACTGCTGGGAATCTTTGGTAACGAAAGCTGTAGTGTGTAGACTTAAAGCAATGATAATTCTCACGAAAATAAACTTCCAAAAGTGAGTCGGAGGTACTGCTCAATTGCATGCAGGAACTAATCGGGGGGGTCGGTGTACCGTGATCCCTTTAAACCCCACAAGGCACCAGAGTACAGCAGAAATGTACATTATCTTAACCCTAAACCACCAATTTGTGACTGACGTTACCCGACCTGTTGAAGTGTGTGTGTGTGTATATATATATATATATGTATATATCTGTGTGTAGTATATTGTTGTGATTACATTTCCAGGGACTTGAGGATTTGGGCGTTAGGAATGGACAGGCCAATAATAGAAAGCCCAGCTCCACACAATCCTGTGACGAACGGCCTGTGCTGCGCTTTCTCACCGCAAGGGGGAGTCCTTGCAACAGGGTAACCCGTTCTACTTTGACACTCCCATTCTGTAGTTAAACCAAGGCAGTGTTACTGCTGTGCAGTGTTGGGGTCGGGTAGGTTTCTGCAGGCTGGGGCTGGCAGGTTTCTCACTCGCTTCTCATTCACACAGGACGAGAGACGGGCAGGTGCAGTTCTGGAGGACTCTGAGGGTCGTGCCGAGTTTACGACACCTGAGCCGCGTATCCCTCCGCCAGTCCGTGTCCTCCCATCAGGTGATGGCGCTGCCGCTCCCCAAGAAGATGAAGGACTTCCTCACTTACAGGACTCTCTTAACATGCCATGAGAACAACTCCCTTCATCACTTGCAAGAAGTCATAGCCCTCAATTAATAACCAGTGTTGCTGACACAAAAGCACTTTCTTTTTCCTTATAATGTTATTGGTAACAGTGTAATATTGATTTTTTTTAAATCTTTAATTTTCAAAGCATATATTGTAAATATTTTGAGATTAAGTATAATATTACTTTAACAATATTATTTTTTTATAAGTCTTATTCCATCTGTTTGTTTTCACTCCTGTTGCACAAACTGAAATCCCATAAAGCCAGGAACAGCCTTAAATCTATATATTTATTTATATATTGAACTTTTTTTAGGCATTTCACTCATTCCGTGTGTATCTTCTTCAAGCAGACACTCGTTTTTCTTAAGTACGGTTTGCAGAAATCCATACTGTTGTGGTGTAACTCTCGCATTCTCAAGAAAAAGTCTAATATGATTATTTTGCAGTTTTGTTATCAACCGTCAATACAGCAGCAGTATCTAGAAAATGAGGTATGAAGAGCGTACTGTAAGTTAAAACATGAAGCAAAAAATAAAACAACACATCAAAAAAATGTTAACTAGCAAGAGATTGACTACATGCTCAGGATTTTAATAAATCAGCCTTATACTTACAGCAAGGAGAACCAGACCCTGTAATGAATCCCTCAAGACACTGCAGATTACTTGTGCTGTCTCTCCAAACCAACCCACAGTGATGGCAACAGCATAAGCTTCACTTGTTCAGAGCGGGGGCTCCTTATTCTCGAAGCAGTTTCCAGGAATGTGGCACACTGCATTGTGTGATTGAGGGGACTATTGTTGAGGCACAGCGGCTGTATTCATGTTGGCAAGATGAGAAAGAGAGCACGCAGGCTGCTGGGAACGCCTGCACCTTTTTTGGTTGTAAAAGTTTGTAATTGAGCCTTTCTGAAGTGAACAGTGTGTGTGAGGGGAGCCTGTTCTTTCTACACTACGCAGTGAAACCATTCTGTTTATAGTGTGTTGTAACCACTGCAGAGGCTGCTTCAGAACTTCTGAAGTTTTGCATTTTTCTGTTTAAATATTTCTACATTTAAAATAGTTAACTCTTTCTTATAGATACATGCCAGTCGGCAATCTCAGGCATTTCTACACAGGGGGAGGGACACATACTTGGATAACACACCTGCTGACAGCAGCCCCTGTTTAATCCTACATCATTGATTACTTGTTTTGAACACCGACTGCCCAAGGAGTCTTGACAAGCTTAAGACAACCTGCAAAATGAGCTGAACATTTCCGTTAGCAGGTTGAAAGAACAGAACTCAACGTGAGCATCTCCTGCATTGAATCATTGAATGTCGAGTGATATTTTTCACTCCACTCTGTGTATTTAAACAGTTATATACATATAAACCAGGATGTAACTGTGTAAACCACTGTATATCAGAAAGGATATTGTGTGATGTTTTATGTCAACAGAATAAAGCAAGCTAGCCATTCATCCTTGTTAACACAGACATAACCGCGCCTGAAAAATAAACTGAGAATAGAAAGTGTATAAATTCACTGTCTGTTTAACTTTCCATAAATATTTGCTGGTATTTAACAGTGCAAATCATTTATACTAGATGCATTCAGCATGTCAAATCTATTAGGGCAAGGGTGACGCACAAACCATGCGAGTGCAGTAGCTAATGACAAGAGATTTCTACCGTTGTGTACATGTCTCGTTTTCACAGATTCTGTTCCTGTACATTAAATACAGTGATTGAGAAAATAAATAAGTGTGCCAATGCTCTTCCTTGTACGAGTGTCATGTGATTTATAAATCTACTGTCTGTATTGTTTCCTCTTCCCAGGAGCCCCTTGCACAGGGACTAGCAGTGGTTATTTAAAATAACGAATACAGAGACTCTAGAACACAGCTCAGTGTATCTCTGTGTGGCAGTGACCCAATGCCAGCCCGTGTCTTTCACACTGAATACTCGGACTGCAAAGGCTTGCTGTACAGCGACGGCCACAGGTTTTGTATCACCTAGAATTAAGACCGAGACCAAACGATACGGAGCAGAAGTACCGAAATCCAGAATTGTAATAGTACAGTACTTTGTATTAGATTTCGAAATGTCACACTATTCAATTTTTCATTAAGTATATGGGAAAACTACCAAGCTGTATGCAATTCAATCTGTTACCAGCATTATTCAGCAGGTTTCATTCGACTTTATGAAGCACAATTGGGTGATGCAAAACTTCTAGCCACAGCTGGATACTGGATTTAATGTTTGAACACTTTTTAAAAACCACCACTAGGTGGTACTTGATGCACCAACAAACAAAGGTCGACTGACCTGATTATTAAAAAAAAAAAAAAAAAAAAACCACTAAAACACACAGTGATTTAGAAGGTTCTGTGAGCAAGACATTCCGGGTTTACTTGGGCAATATTAATTCAATTCTCTGCAGCAGAGCTCCGTGCGCTCGTGCTGGAGGAGTCCTTACCTGCAGAAAGGCATCTACATGTTTACATTGTGAAGCTTGCAGGGGGGAAACGAGTACATCTAAAAAGATTTCTATTACCAAAAAAAAAAAACACATTATAATTACAAAAGTGATACAACTTATCTGCATTTCAGAATATTTTACAATTCAGTGGCCAGGATAATCAACCATCAAAATGATACGCTAATGAGTAACAATAAAAACACACAGACACAGCACACGCCAACTTTCTTACGTTGACAACATTTCAGCATCTGAAAAGAGGACTGGCCAATTACTGCACCTACCCTACAGGTAAGATTATTTTTTAATTTAACAAGGGTATTCCAACATACTAGTGTAGTCCATGCATCACAAAAAAAGAAAAATCTGCTTTATTTATTTCTGCAGGACTAACAGCAAAACCCCCTTACTGCAAGCTATATACAGCAAAACCAAAAAAAAAAAATGAAGGGAAGATACTGTCGAGATACAAAGCAGGAAACGGCTCCTGCTACATCACCCTCTGTTTCTAAATTCCATGGGCCTTATTTTCAAAGAGTTGTTTTCAGTCTTTGGTTAACTCCTGTTTTTCTTTTTTTTTTTTTTTTAAAGATGAGAATCCAACAGTAATGAACAAAACAGAGAATCACACTAAGAGTGCTTACGTTTCTTAGATGTTTGACACTAGTTTTGCAATGTTGTGCAAACAGGAATTAAAAGATGTCCCCAAGCCTGCCCGCTGCTGAAGAGCTGTAGGGAACATTTCCATTAAAATCAGGCTTCAGCTGCCACCATGTCCCGGGCCACCTGAAACGCTGCGATCATGGAGCTCAGCTGGATCTTCTCACTCGTCCCAGAAGCCAGTCTGTGCCTAGGATAACACACAACAAACAAGCCCATAAATACATGCTTAGCATTAAAAATAACCTACTCACTTTCACTTTATAAAACTTTCGGAAAGTTTTTTTGAAAAATCAACACATTTGACTATCATTTACACAAAGTCCCCCGGGCTGCTTGCTCAGCTAACAGTTTAGCACAACCGTTTAAATTATGCTGTGGTCTGGCGATGCGAATTTTTCCAACAGACTCAGATGACAAAAGGTGCAAAAACCTAGCACTACATGCACAAAAATACAAGCAAGCAACGTTTACTTGTACAGCACCTTTCCACTAGTAACATTGCATCCCACCTCAAAAAAAGATTACAAAACAAATTATACATATAATTCCAAATTATGGAAGAAAATAGGATCAGCAATGAAATGAATGTTAAATCTGAGAGTCCTGGGTGGCTGGAACTTTAAATAGGTAACATGACCCTCAAACAAAATGAAATAAACAAAGATGATAACAAAACAATAATAAAACAAAAATGAAATAAAAACCGCAACCAACAATAAGCTCTGATGACCAGCAGTAGGTTAGGGTTTATATGAAACACAACTGAGCACAAACAAAACCAAAACAGAGTGTGAAATGAGGGTAGTATAATGAACAAGCCTTTAACAGCCTGACCACAACACCCCTCCAAGCACAGTCACAGGTAACACTTAAACGCTGGTACTGGATAGGATTTCAAATAATTGTGACCCATGTAAAAGAAATATGAATCAAACAGCAGCCACGGGGTCATAACAGTACCTCTTAGAAATAGGACAATTGTTTTGCTTGCTACCCTCTTGGTAGAAGGCATTTACTGAAATCTTAAATGTCACTGAACTAATAATAATAAAAAACACACACATAATACAACACATAGCTCTCTGGTATCATTTTCTACAGTAAGTATGAGTAACACATCTGCAAGCTTGATCCATCATGGGACCAGAGTTGTGCTCCCTGCTGATGGTCGTCTATAAACCGCGCAATTCCAGACTCTCTTCATGAGCCTGACGGTCAGTGCAGCCCCAGCGTGGAGGGACGAGCAGGATGTACAGGCACCAGCAATCACGGCCCTCGTGAAGTCACACAAACCCTTCTGCTTTTGCCTCGCTGTGGCCGAACAGTCGCTCACAGCTGTCACGCAACTTCTATAGGTCAAGGGGAGCACATGACAGGTCACATGCCTGCATACATTACAGACTAGGGTTTCCTTCCAATTCTCTTTCCATTCCATCATGATGTGTAACTGATGCAAGGACCGTCTGTAAACGGGTATAGCGCAGGGATGAACTACGAGAGACAAAGGGCCCAATTGGATCATTTGGTGGCTGCGATTCAAGAAGAACCTGGGACACAACTACCAGCTACACAGGAGAATCAACCTCTAAACCAAAACCTGAATTCAGACAACCACAGTGCTCTGGTGCACAGCACTTCCTTTCAGCAGTATTGTGTGCCCTGCACAGGTGACTTGATGAAGACATGAGAGTTTCACTATGATGTGGAGGGAGGCTGGCGGTTAGGAATTGCTTATCTACACCAATCTGTTGATCTTTAACACCTTGCTTTTTTTTTTTGTTCTCAAATTGAATTTTCCCTTACCCAGGACCAGACCACACATTTGCTCCACTTTGCTTGCATGGTTATAAAAACCAGTAGGAAACTGTGAGCTGCTGAAAGTTGATAAGATGATCTATTATGTTCAGTGAGCAGCTCCTTTGAACTAAATGTGCCCCCCCATTCACACTGGAGCCACACATTTTAAATAGTTGTTGCATTCCATACATTTAAAAACTTACTCAATGTTTGCCATCTTGATGAGTAAATGGATTCGAACTGAAGCTGGAAAATCAACTGTTGAAAAAGAAAAAAAAAAAAATATATATATATTTAATAATACAAACAATTATCTTTAGATTTCACTTGGCAACCTGTTAGGAAATGAATGCCTGTAAAGAATATACATTTTGGGATCTCACCAGCCTAAAATATTAAGCAGACCTCTTTTCTAAATGGAAGTATGGCATCACAGTTATGGCACACACACACACACACACACACACACGTCTACCAGTGCTGGTCTTCTATTCCTTACCCCAGGTACTTTATAGAATCGCAGAGGCTCTGGAAGCAACAGAAATATACAACACAGCTGTGGAGATAAATACACCACACAGAGGATTCCAAACGGCAAGACAGGCCTACAGACTATTCCAAACAGCAAAGCTACATCAGGAACATGGAGATGGCAAACAATGGGCTTGCTTACTTTTGAAGACATTTGTTTTTTCTTAAATGCAAATGGGACTTTTGTTACAATTATAACATTTGGGGGGGGGGGGGGGGGGGGGGAATTGTCTTGATAAAAGGAACGTTGTGCATAATTAAATAAATCTGAAACAAATGCCATTCATTTTCGCTGCTTATAACCGCGATGGTAATTTTGATATAAAAGAACACCCAGGAAACTGAAATACCCCGACAATTGGCACAGCAAGCACCTTCCCAGAACCTCTTTAAAACATTACAAAGTTACTGTTTCAAAAAAAACAAAAAGGGGATGGAAATCCTATTGAGCACCTGAAGAATAAAGACTGTAGAAGAAATCCTTATTTTGCTAACTTCCACAACGCTGCCCTCTCCAAAGCCACCGAAAGGCTCCTCCTACAAGTGGAACATTATTGTTGTTATGGAAACCACAAAGTGTCTCCAGGGAAACCACTGCAAGAAAACATCCAGCGTCACCAGGCAGATGGTGTCAAATTCAGGCCTAGGTCTCTACTGGGTATTGGGCTGCGGTCTGTTTAACAAAGCCATTGTGTTAAGATTGCACCCTTGAGGATTATTATATATACACGTGTGTGTGTGTGTGTGTGTGTGTGTGTGTGTGTGTGTGTGTGTGTGTGTGTGTATATCTACCTTATACACACACACACACACACACACACACACACACACACACACACACAGATAACCACCACTGTTCACACAGTTGTCAGAGAACACTGAATACAGAATTGTGCCAGTTAAAACAAAATACAAATAAAACCAGTGGTGCGTATTGAATTCTGAATGTCGGCGTCTGTCTGACTCACCCTTCGACGGTCTTAAAAGTCTTACTTAGGCAATCTTTTGAAATCTGGATTACCTGCTTCTTAATTAGCAGCCCCCTCACTGAGCGTCCATACTGTATAGTAAAAAGCTGTGGCACTGCTTTTGGAAAGAGCTCTGTCCCAGTCTCTCGATGAAAGACACGAGAGGCAGGCTTTTATAAAAACAAAAAGCAAACACTTAGGCAAAACGGAGGCCTTTGAATGAGTTCTACCAAAATACCAGCGGTCTGGAAACATTGCAAATGAATGAATACATGGAAATCAAACAAAACGTGATCTATCAAAACGTCTGTCTGAATCCTTGGGGAGACGCAAGAGAGTCACGCAAGATGTATAGGAGAGTGCATATAATGAACATTAAAACGCTCACCTCTGTGTACCAATAGGTGGATCTCTGTCAGGATGTCATGCAACGCCAAACCCTTCAATGTTTTAAGCTCCATGATGTCTACCGGCACAAGAAAGCTAAGGAACTTGGGTTAAACAAAGGCATGCAGATATTTTATCCACACAGCTGCTGCTTTTCTAGAACGGACTGTAATTATTTAAACCTGGTGCTTAAAAAAAAAAAAAAAAAAAAAATAGGGGCCAGTTTACAACAAGGTTTTGGAATAGGAGTATCAACATTCTACCTTTATATAGAGGGGGAAAAAAATTATACATAAGAACTCCAACACCTTTCATTCAAAACTTACACTACAGCCTCAACCAATACTTGGAGGGAAATAATAACACTCGATTTCTCTGGTTTTAAAGATCGTTGCTTAGAACCTCCTGCCAATGTTTCTCCTTCAGTCCACACTAACACATACATACAGGTCTTACTTATGCGAGGTTGCTGATTAAGTTTAACAATCACGCCTGTTTTTAATGTGTTGTTTGTAATTTGGATTGTGTTTCAGGACCCCCTTGTAAATGAGGAGGAGGACATCTCCTAGTTAAATTGAAATTCTTGTGCTTGACTCTTTCCTATCTAACTGTCGTGACATTAGCAGAGACTGAACTATTAACCCTTTGCGGTCCATTGTCGGACTGGGTCCGACATTGCAATTATTCCTCACAGGTCCTTTGTCGGACTGGGTCCGACATCATTATAGCAACGCAATAAACGGGTGTTTAGTCGTTTTTTCTCCGGAAAAAGCCGAGAAAACCATTCAATTGCCGAGTGGTAGCGACAGGAGCCGAGACAAGTCGGAAAAAAAAAAAAAAAAAAAAAAAAAAGGCGTATTTCATGAATAGTCATACATGGTATCAGGTATCAGATAATGGGCGTCCATAATAAACAAGCTGGCTAAGTGCGTCAGCGCACTGAGACTATCATGGACATTTGCAGAGCTTTTTTCAGATGTTATAGTAATAAAATAATGACTTTGATCGCATTATTGAGGAGTTTGGTGATAAAACGAGTGATCTGGAGATGATCGATCGGTATGTACGACTATTATTATTATTATTATTTATTTCTTACACAGCTGAACGCTATAGCAAACAAAAGGCTGGGGAGGGGCTGGAGATGCCTAGTGTGTGCTTTGTTGATATGCAGGGCCATTTAAACCCGTTTGACTGTGAAAAAAAATACTTTTAAACAGCGCGTATAAAATTAACTGCGCGTGTGAAAATTAATTATTCCTGGCGTGCCTGACGCGCGATTAATAAATGGACCGCAAAGGGTTAAATGCTCCTCTGCTTGATTTCTTTTTTTCGCCAAAATGGGATCATCTTGTAATTAAGGCCCGGTTTAGATTCCTGCCCTCACCCCCACACATTTCCAAGGCTTGTAAAGGATACTATTGTACGCCGCGGCGAAATCCTTGTTCAGCATCCAGTCCAGAATGTTAGCAATGTCCGACTTCAGAGGGTGACCTGTGCACGTGTACACGGTATCCTCACTCACTTTTCCATAAGCCATGTTGGTACTCTGTTTAAGAGACAACGCAGTTGAAGGTATTAATGGTAAATACACTGGACATCATAAGCCCGGTCCCTACTGGAACCCATTGCAACAAGTACACTTATAATGTGGCAGAGAGTGTGGCTCTGCACTCAATGTGAAGAATTCTAAACATTTAAACCACAACAGAATCTACACAAACACATTAGATATGTTAATTTCAGCTTCGCTCGCGGGCCTGACACAGCAAAGAGTGTGCGAGAAACACACTCTCAACTTGATTAGCGGCAGCCACCAAACACACAGACACAAAAAAATACTGAACCTGTAAAATGTTGAGAGAGCGACGCATGTCACCATTAGACAGGGTCACAATGGCCTTCATTCCATCGGGGGTTACATCAACACTGCAAAAACAAGTGTGTGATTAACATCCATCCTCTAGCACAAAACGATCCGGATCACCAGCATGCACATGTGAAAATTACTAACAGAATGGTCAAATAGTTTTGATGCTCCACAGTGTAGGTAAGGCAGCCCAAGACTAGTGCCATTCAGGGCCTGTGAAAGCAGACGTCAAGGGTTCGTACAATACCATACCACGAATTGTGTTTAAAAGTGTCGCTGTGTAACCTAGCTCACCTTTCCTGCTCTATAACATATTCCAGCCTGGGCACCATCTGCTCCTGGGACAGGGGGCCGAACCGGAACCTCGTGCATCGAGACTGCAGTGCGGGAATGATCTTTGACAAGTAGTTACAGATCAAGCAAAACCTGGTGTTCTCTGTGAACTTCTCAATCACTGGCAATAGAGAGAGAAGTACGTGTAAGAAAAGGGTCTGGGAGAAAGTCCAACCCCAGATGAACAGCACGCACAGACCCCAGTTCAACGCTCAGGTATAACAAGCAGCATTAGGGACACACCAGAATAAAATACAACATCTCCGGTACACAATCAAATTGTGCACAGTAAGCTATCGGGCAGGAGTGGCCAAAGCTGGCCCTTCCACGTCTGGTCTTTGTTCCATTGAACCAATTAAACCTCCAGACCCTAAAGCACTTAATGTTACCTGTTAAACCTGGAGTGGAATGACCCTCCAGGACTGCGATTGGACACAGCTACCACAGATGTTACAATCTCAGCTACCAAGCCAGCTCAGGAACCCGCAGGGCACAAGCAGGGAGCCGATGGTCACAGTACATGTCTTACCTCTTCTCAAAGCATTCTGAGCATCCTGGGTCATGGCGTCTGCTTCATCCAATATAACTAGTTTAAATCCTCTACTGCAAAAGGTAAAAAAAGAGAGCATTTACTTTATTTAACAGGTGGTTAAATTAAATAAATCCTCCCCACGTATGTACTTGGCTAGCAGGGAGCCCATGACGTTGGAACATGATGGTGCACCTCTGGTGAGCAGACAGATTTTAAAACACAAAACGCTGCACGCTTTGTTTTCTGCAATTGAAAAATAACTTATTCACATGCATGTTGCTTTTAGTAAAACTACTAACCGTATCTCAACAGGAAAGTTACAGTAACACTCCATCTAAATGCCCAGGCTATGAAGGGAATCTGATTCACTCCACTGGACAAAGAATTCAACATTGAGAATAGCCCTCTGCCCCGGTCTACATACTTAAAGATGGTCCTGGTGCTGGAGAAGCTGAGGATCGGACCCCGAACAACATCAATACCTCTGTCATCTGATGCATTGAGCTGAAGGAAACAATACATAGTGATCAACATTAAACACTTCTACAAAACAGGCACAGTTCAAACCTTCACATTTTGTTCAAGATTTATACTGTATTAAATAATTCAGGAACCATTTAAAATCTGGTTACAGACAAATTATTTATGCATTTATTTTTACTCAAAATACGACTCAGTTACCTTTTGTAACAACTCTGTCATTTTCTATTCAAAGTGAAATAATGCATCTATATTTCACGAGCCATGCTGATGGGTCTCCATCACTCATGGTGCAGTGGAGGGCTCCCTGTATCCCGCGGATTGACTCGGTGTCACTACAGATCATGCAGCATTACCTCCAGGACCATGGAGTTGAATTCTTTCTCCTTGTAGAGCTGCTTGGCACAAGCCAGGATGGTAGAGGTCTTCCCAGTCCCGGGAGGCCCATAAAACAGGAGATGCGGGAGCCTCTCCTCACTGATAAAGCGCTGAACTAAAAGAATACAAAGGATTAAAGAAAGGGTCAGATAAAACAGGGATGGAAATAAGGCTCCCAGTGCACAGCAGTTTGATCCATTCCTGGTTTTGCGAGGAGTTTATTGAGACAGACTAGAGCTTGTTACCTAAACACTGTGGCTAATCAAAATTGTAGTAAAAACTGGAATGGGTGAAACTGCTACGCAATAGGAGTCTTATTTCCATCCCTGATTAACCTTTAAAAGGGTTGTAAAAATAAATAGTTATCCAGATGAGCAGTGTTTGATCTACTGTTATCAGTTTCATATTTATTTTTAAGAACTGGTTCCCCTCCTTCACCACAGAGCTTCTGACACAAACAGTTTAGCATTTTCTGGGAGAAGTGTGCCCTGATCTACCCTCAGGAGCGTGGATAAAACACAGATTTCCTTAACTCCCTGTGGTATATGCAAGTATACCGCTAAGATTTACAAATCTTACTTGTTCCCAGAATGTCCTGATGCGAAATCAAGTCCTGCAGCGTCTGCGGTCGATACTTTTCCACCCTTTTAAAAAAAGAATAATAATAATAATAATAATAATAATAATAATAATAATAATAATAGGTTAAAAAAATGCTAGGGAACATTTAATCGTTTATGAATTTAGATACCTAGATTTAAACATAAAAAAGTAACTTGGACTGATTGATTAAAAAAAAAGAGAGAAATACGAAAAGTTACGTTTTGTCGAAATTCCCATCTAATTTAACAATCCTTTGGTGGAGGGAGTGTCTTAGCCTGAGCAACAGTCGGAGGATGAAACACAGACAGACAGACAGACAGACACCTGTCACACTTGCAACTGTTTAGTACTTCATCAATGACGTACAGGAGATGACGTTCAAAGCTGATAACATTGGTATGTATTTTATTGTTTTGTTAGTCAGTTGTGAGTCTCTACAGCTCTGGCCAAAAGTTCCGCATTTTAGGATTTACAATTTAACTATAGGAACATAATTTAGATATTGTATTAAACATCACGTAATCAAAGAAACTACCACATTATATCGCAAACGTCTACCGGAAGCCATAATAGCAGTACTGTGGTATTTCATGTTAGATTTCAAAACGTCACATTTTCCAATTTGTCAGTTTTTCGTTAAGTTTATGGAAAACTACAAAGCGGTGGTGTGTAATGAAATATGTTAACGTGACATTATTCAGCAGGTTTCATTCGACTTTATGAAGCAGAACGAGGGTGATGCAAGCCAGAGCTTTACGCATTGAACGCGGTCTCTGTCAGACTTTACCTTTCCTGTACTGTTACAAATATCTAATCGTACTGGGAGCTATAACTGGCAACACACCAGCCGACACATCGCAAGCACACTGTATTTTAAAAATATGCTGCTACTATCTTCAATCGCTGGTTTTAAAACGAATATTTTGTTTATGTGTGCATCTGCCAGCGCGCATGTGTATCTCTCTCTCTCTCTGCACACTAATTCATAATATTGGACTTACCACGGAAGGTTCCTCGACTGCAGCTGGCTTTTGCAAGTTGAAGTCATTTTTATTTTAAGCGCTTTAAACGCAGCGTAAAAAGTGAAACGGTTTCCCGGGAAACTACAGTTCGCGCGCTTTCCCAGTGTAAACACACACGCCTTATTTTCTCTGCTGTGCAAAACTGCTTGATGGCAGCGCACTAGCCAATCAAATCCAGTCTGCTAGCAGGGTAGGCGGGGCTGACTCCCGCAGCGTATTTACAGGTTACTTAGCAACTAGGCCGTTAAGTGGATGTGTGTGACTGAAATCTCACCTGCTGAAAATATCGGCTAGGTAGGTTTGTAAGCGCTCTTAAAGAAAACGATAACACTTATGTTTTATTTTAAATCCAGACTTCCAGGCATGTCTTGGATTTAATAAATAAATAAATAAATAAATAAAATCCATTCTACTGTCCCTTAGTGCACATCAAAAAGTGTTATGTTATCCCCATCTAACAATAACATAAAACACACACACGGTATGTGTGTAAATAATACAAATGTAAACATGGATTTGCTATTGGCGTCGCCGTTAGCAACGCATGCTCGTCTCACTGCTGAGTGGTGCCCTCCTCTCAAGCCGCTTCCGCTAGATAATGATTTATAGGCCAGTGCAATTCAAATTGTGTGTGTGTGCGGACTCACAGAAAGAAACCAATCGTGCTCATTGATTCTTTGTTGCATTGGACGTCAAACAATTCAGTACTGGGGCAGCGGGCTATCACCCCTGAGATATTGAGAATTACAGTGATACATTGTGTTGGGCACATACACGACAAAATGACTTTCTGTTGAAGAAGTCATCAACCTTCTATTTCAATAATTGCAGCAACTCAGTGATATTTCGCATGCTCTGTAAATGTGCCCCTCCCTCGTTAACAGCATAAATAATGGGATGTCGAGAGCAGACCCCCCCCCCCCCCCCCATTTTTCCTTCCTTCCTTCAAAAGGGATTTATTGCTAACAAACAAAATCTATAACTGTTTTATGTCTTGCATTTCTATTTGGCTGTATAGGTGTGAAATGTGCAGTTTTGAAAGAACCACATGCTCTAGCACACGTGCGCTTTCATTTTTCTGGTAGGACACGGGGTTAAAGAAGGCTCCGAGTTTGCTTTCTTTATTTTCAAACAATCTGTTCCTGTTTCACTTCCTGGGTCATTTTTACATCTGCTGTGTCTTCTGGGGTCACAGACTGTCACCAAGAGGGAGTGATTAATAAAATGAAAGAGGTGTGTGGTCAAGCATGACAGAGATTCGAACCCAGTGTAGGAAATATACAGGATTGATATAAAATGTCTTTCTTTCAAAACTGTCTAGCAAATGGAACTAGTTTGTACATTGACTGTTTAGAATTTGTTTCAATAATAATAATAATAATAATAATAATAATAATAATACAAATGTTTTCTGACGGGGTATCCATTTATCACAGTACACAGACTCCCAGTAGTGCTTGTGTGCACAGATTCATGTCCTTTAGGTATCCTTTTATTTATTTATTTAGGTCAATGAGTGCAAGTAACATCTTGGTAACTCTGTTATATTTAGCTCAAATGCTGGAAATCTGAAAACAGTGAGCTCATTGCACTGAGGGAAGCCTTATTATCTCGCGAGAAGCCTCCTCTCTCCCTCGCTCGTTGCTGCTGCCGCTGCCTCCGTCGCTGTTGCTGCTGTTGCTGTGCGTTTGATTGACAGGCAACATGTCGGTGTGGAGAGAGAGAGCCGGGGTGCAGCTGCGGACTGAAGATACGGGGAGCACCTGCACACAAAGCATATACCAGCTCTGAATATAATATTAAAGCACAGATTCGACTCTGCCCAATGTGCAATGCAAAACGAAATATCTATCTATCTATCTATCTATAAATATACATGATATTTAATGTCAGCATACAAAAAACCTGCATGGAGGTAACTGGAGGAAGCGCTCTGTTCTGTTTTTTTCTCTCGCCTGAATTTCTTTATTATTGTGCCAGGCTGAGTCCTCAGCAGCATCAGCACCAACACTACCCGAACTGCTCCGATGAAAGCAGTTGCTGTCTCTGACAAGCGATTAAAAGGGACGATTATAATGGAGTCGTTTTAAAAAAAAAAATAGTAAAAAAATATATATTATATATAGTATATCTTTTTTTCTATCATCTTATCATTTTTTTATTTGTATTTATTTAAAACAAATGGGGATGTTTTTGTTTGTTTATGTATTTATTTATTTTTATTAACGCAATTTACAACAACAACAAAAATAAAAAATAAAGGACTACTGGCAAGCAAACTATGGATGAGGAAAATATGACAAAAAGCGAAGAGCAACATTTGAGTCTGCAGAAAGCCCTGCAGCAGTGCGAACTGGTTCAAAATATGATAGACATTAGCATCTCCAGTTTGGAGGGGTTAAGGACCAAATGTGCCACATCCAACGACTTGACACAAAAAGAGATGCGAACGCTGGAGGTAAGCTGACATTAACAAGCCCTTAATCATTATATATATGATAAATAATTAAAACAACATCTAAAATATATCAACAATGTCGTGTGTATATATATATATATATATATATATATATATATATATATATATATATATATATATATATATATAGACACACACACACCTTTTAAATGCTCAGAGTATTGTTTAAAACAGATTTTTGTTTTTTTCATGCGTGCGGATTTGTTGATATATTTGGGGTTGCGTGCAGTGTGATGAATTAAGGAGCTGCAGTGTGCTGGAGTGAGCCTGCGCATTCTGCAGGTGGTAGAAGAAGGTGGCTCGAGAACAGAATTGCGAGCCCAGTTTCACTGACAAGGCCTAGGTCTCAAATGTCTGTAGCATTTTAAACGGCACAGCTAGCGTGTTTTTATAACGTGTTTTTACGAGATAAGAACAACAGAAAAACACCTTCAGTGGTTCGACATTAATTCACATTTTAACACCTTTTTTTAAATAAAACAAAAAACGGGAATACCGTGGGATAGGCATATGTTATGTAATAAAATACGTGTAATTAAGATATATATATATATATATATATATATATATATATATATATATATATATATATATATATATATATATATATATATATATATTTTTTTTTTTAGTATAACATATGTTTGTATATATTCTTCATTTTAACATCACGAACTGACATTATTTATATACAGCACAATTTGTCATAAGTCGTTTTCCACAGATTCCCCAATGGGGTTGTGATGTAGGCGGGGAATTAAAAACAACGTATTTTGACAGGGATCCAAACTGAATAAGCGACAGTCTGATTAATTTCAGTAGTTTCAGTCGTGCGGTCGTGCAGTCTGGGGCAATTGCTTAAAAAAAATACACTCATCTGGTGGGGAATGAGCTAAATTGAAACAAGACTTTATGAAACACAGAGTATAGGTGGCGAAAGTTAAAGAACGCATTTCCCACGAAGACCCGTTTTAGGTGCTATGTCGATTATCAACTGCATTTTTGTTTTATATCTCAGATGTTACTAATAAAAAAGCACATGATGTTCTCTTCATTATAGCGCCTGTTGTTTCAGTTTACAGTAAGATCTAGAAATATTTTGCTCACCAAACGCCCCCCTTACACTACACGCGGAATAAAGTGTTCATTTTATTAAATAGTTCAGTAAGGACAAGCAACTGTTAACCCTTTTAAAAGTTCAACCTGATACACGATTTACTTGTTACACGGTTGGTCGTGTTTTAATTCACCAGGAGAGCGACATCTAGTGGTTTAAGATTTTAAAAATCACCCGGCAAAGCTGGAGTTTATTTAATTATTTTTTTTTAAATTAAAAATGCTTTAAAAAAAATAAAAAAAAATAATAAAAAAAAAAAAATATATATATATATATATATATATATATATATATATATATCAAGTGCCATATTCATAAAGTAACACCAGTTGTTTTTAGTGAAAAGACATCAAAACATTGATGTTAGAAAGCTTCAGACAAATCGCCCAGGAGCAACTACATGAAACTCAGCTGTTTCTTGCTAGTTCTGTAACATTAGCCCAGGGGTGGCAATAAGACTCCCATTGCATAGCGGTTTGATCCAGTCCTGGTTTTACTGTGAGTTTATTAAGACACACCTGATCTTGTTGCCTGTACACTGGGGCTAATCAAGGTTGTATTAACACCTGGAATGGGTGGAACTGCTGTGCAGTAGGAGTCGTATTTCCATCACTGGCTGCTAGCAGTTTGCATTTTCATTTTAGAAAGAAAAGTGTGTAACAAAGTGGCAAAGGCTTTATGAATATAGCCTGGAATATTTTAAAAGATGAACTCATTTATTTATTTTTTTTCAGTAATGTTCTATGTACTGTGCAATGCAGTGGTGATGCTGTCCGGGCATTATTTACTTTTGCTAAGGGTTTCTTTGCTAAGGGTTTGTCTTCCACAGATAGACGATACAAAGTGTGCAGTGGAAAAGCGTGGGAAACTGAAAAGATGAATGTGCCATCATCCTTACAGTGGTTTATTCCTAAATAAACTTATCACAGTTCTGTCAAGCTGCCTGCACCCAACAAACATGCCCAAAAAGTTTGCTTTACACTCGCCTCTGTCTATCACGGTGAACACTACAACTGCCAGGAATTTACACTGAAAAAAAATCTCATAGACCTCCTGTAGACATTTCAGACTGGATTTCAGACACTAGCCTATGATTTTATACACACTTTAACCTGTAGATTAACATAGTTTATTTAACTGTGCAGGCTTGCATGCACTCTACACCTTATGGCAAATCTAAAACATTTTCTTACTGAAGAACTAGTCTTCAAACTAGGAACTTTGGAACCTCTTGGAATGAACATTCTATTCTGACATAAACATGACATCATCCACACTGTCTGAGGGGCAGAAGGAGGTTCTCTACTGTTTTCTTTGTTTGTGTTAGTGTTGTGCTTTGCCTTGCTAGTGCAGCTTGCATATTCCACTCTGATCTTGCTGCAGACGGTAGCAGGAACATGTTTAGTTTCCAGACAGTTTAAAAAATGAAAATATGTTAACAGGGTTGTGAGAATCTATATCATGCAATCCTCGGATTTCTCAGTCTCATTCCTGAGTGCTGATGTTGACTTTTTAAAAACCACTTCAGCAGGTAAAGGAGACTCAGTTTTCACTGCAATCGCACATTTTTTTTTGCAACGTAACCCTTTCTTTTTTAATGGAAATAAAAAAAACATAAACACTATAAGAAAGGATTTGAAATAACCCAATCATCATAACCCGTTCACCCAGTGCGATATACCATACATTGAATTAGTTTCAATTCGAATAACAACATCAGGTATTGTAATAATGCAATTCAACTTGTCAGCCCAGCACACATGAGCCAGCTCAGCTTTTTGCATGTTTGCATGCGTGTGTCATGGAAATGTGCACATGGCATGCACACGCAGCTCGTTTATTGCCATGCAAGTTTGGGTAATGTGTCTGATGTCTGTGGCACATGGGATCAGTTGCAGTGAGAAGTTTGACTGTATTTTTTTGCATGGCGTTTTGACTGCTCTTTGTTTCAGATTATTCTATTGACGTACGTGCTGCCCAGTCGTTATTGTAATCAGGTAGGAGGATATGATGTGTGAAATGCAAAAACAAAAAGGTTAGTGAGCTTGGCCTAGGAAAGGTTATATGCGTGCACTTCAATGCTGCTTGCAAAAGTTTGCATGCAGCGTGTTGGAAGTATTTTTTTCTCGTGGTTGATCTGCATGCTGGGCTTCAGTAATGCCCTAGATAATCCTAAAGCAATCCATATTTTTCAAACTGAAACCTTTGCTGGCCAGATGTTTCAGATACTGAAATTGAAGAAGGAATCTATGAAAAAGACCTAGGAGTTTATGTTGACTCAGACTTCATCTAGACAGTGATCCTTGATTTTCGTATAGCGCCCTGTTGCAGATTTGCTTGTAGACTGTAGAGGGAGATCCGGTTTGACAGACTCCTGGTACAGATGCAAACATTGCAATAGATGTAGGAGCATCCACACAGGCTCTAGGAGCGAAATTTTCTATGCATTCCTCTACTGCACTGCAACATCATTTCAAACTCAATAGTACAACAGGGATGGGAATAAGACTCCTATTGCATAGCAGTTTCACCCATTCCAGATTTTAATACCAGCTTTATTAGCTACAGTGTATAGGTAACAAAACCAGGAGTGGATCACACTGCTATGCAATGGGAGTCTTATTTCTATCCCTGTACAAGATTCCACCTACTTCTGGTCCTGCAGTGAGAACATTCAAATAGCCTGAACAGGAAAGCTTTATTAGCAGATTTCAAATGGATATGTTGCACATTTATACTTGATCAGAAAAAAACTCAAATGAGACTTCCTGTTTGAGGAGGCTGAATTACAGCAGCCCTCCAGTTTTCGTGAGTGAATGCATTGTTTCTATCAAAGCGGCATGCTGATTTGATTCATCCTCCTCTGTGCTGTGCTGTGACAGTATTAAGTGCTTGATTGCTGCCATCTGCTTCTGTGTTACATACATACCGATACTGCAAAACACTGGCCGATCAATGCAAACAGATCAATACTGTAGAGCTGCTTGTGCAGACAGATGAGCGCGGGAGGCAAGAGCAGAGCTGGCACCGCCCCAGGTCCGGGGCCTCTGGGCCCGGAGAACTTTGTGACAGTTTGTTTGGAAGGGATTTACTCTCACTTGCTGGAAATGTCTCTGATGAACAGTTCGCACTGTCCATGTGTGATCTTTAACCTTGCGTGGCCTCTGGCAGAAGGAGACTCTGTGTTTTCTCTCCGGAACCCACACTGTCCTTCGGCGATCGTGGATTTGTTTAAATGCAAAGTGTCCGAATGGGATTTCTGTAGTTGGAGTGGTGGGTTAACAATGGAATCCAACGTCTTTCACCTCTGGGATAGACACTCGGGTTCAGTGCACTGGCAGGGATGGACACTTCAGCTGGAGATGCCTGTTCCTGTGGGAACACTTATTAAACTTGCATAACATGATGAAGAAATCGCTTCTGTTTGAATTGCACTCGACAGTAAAAAGCATAGCAATCTCGCACATTTCTCAGTCAGTTTCTATATGGACTTTTCAATATACAAACCAAAAGAATCAGCGATTGGCTTTCTGTATCCCACGTAGGCGATGTAATGTTGAATCGCACGTTAATCTGCAGGTTAAAAGTGTGTGTAAAATCATAGGCTAGTGTCCGAAATCCAGTCTGAAATGTCTACAGGAGGTCTATGAGATTTTTTTTCAGTGTAAATTCCTGGCAGTTGTAGTGTTCACCGTGATAGACAGAGAGACAGAGGCGAGTGTAAAGCAAACTTTTGGGGTATGGTTGTTGGGTGCAGGCAGCTTGACAGAACTGTGATAAGTTTATTTAGGAATAAACCACTGTAAGGATGATGGCACATTCATCTTTTCAGTTTCCCACGCTTTTCCACTGCACACTTTGTATCGTCTATCTGTGGAAGACAAACCCTTAGCAAAGAAACCCTTAGCAAAAGTAAATAATGCCCGGACAGCATCACCACTGCATTGCACAGTACTGGAGAAAAACCACATGCAGAATACACCGTGGTTAACTGGCTTAAGAGCAGGCCTGTGCGTTGGCTCCAGTGAATGATGAAAGGGCAATCTATTAAAAGATATTTTATTGAACTCTTAAGCTGTAATTGCATTGAGGGCTCTCAGGAGAGGTTTTTGAATGTGAGCATAATGTATCATTAATGATGTCCAGAGAGCAGTCCAGATCCTTACCTCAGGATCCCCCGAGTGCCATTGGCTTTCAGTTAAAGGTTGGTTCCCATGCAAACCGAGAAACACAAAACTGAATTGCCTTTGCATTAATGGTGTTCATAATTGTATTACACTTGATTATAATTGATGGGTAGCTGGCTAAGGCCATGCAGCTGAATTGCTTCCTGTCCCCACATCACTTTTGTGATCTGGAACATATTTACATAGCTGTAAGGAATGATGCTCTAGAACATATTACAGTGCTGTAATGAATGATGCTCTAGAACATATTTACAGTGCTGCAATGAATGGTGCTCTAGAACATATTTACAGTTCTGTAATGAATGATGCTCTAGAACATATTTACAGTTCTGTAATGAATGATGCTCTAGAACATATTTACAGAGCTGTAAGGAATGGTGCTCTAGAACATATTTGCAGTGCTGTAATGGATGATGCTCTAGAACATATTTACAGTGCTGTAATGGATGATGCTCTAGAACATATTTACAGTGCTGTAATGGATGATGCTCTAGAACATATTTACAGTGCTGTAATGGATGATGCTCTAGAACATATTTACAGTGCTGTAATGGATGATGCTCTAGAACATATTTACAGTGCTGTAGTGAATGATGCTCTAGAACATATTTACAGTGCTGTAATGGATGATGCTCTTGAACATATTTACAGTGCTGTAATGGATGAATGCTTCTTTATTCTTGATGCATTAGGTGGCAGTATCTGCAAAGAAAGTGTTTTTTTTGCTGATAATAAAATGGCATAAATAAGAAAACTGCACACGTTGGTCACGTGAAACTACAGGTGCAATCCACAAGCAGTTTCCTGTTGGAACAGTAATCAACAATCGATGCCTTGAGAAAACCTTAGTGTTCATACATGTGCATGTGATTATACATGTAACATAATACATACCTTTGCATCAGATTCTGCACAAAACTCAACACCAAACAAATACAAGCAGAAGAGCTTTAGACTAGCAACATAAAAGTCCTGGGGATCAATAAGCAATTAGCTGCTGCATCTCCACATGAATCGTTTCCATGTTTCAGATTTTAGAGGCGGTGCTGTTTGTATGTGAATGTTATCTTAACAGTAATTGAATGGGGTCCTCCTGGCTGTATGAGTTCTTATAGTCTAATACCAGTATGCAGGTTGTTGCAAGTTTAAAATCACTTTGCTGACTCTGGTGTGGAAGGGGGCTCTGAATAAACTGTTCCAGTGCAGGAAACTCCTCTTGTTATATCCAGCATGTTAGAGGGAAGGACCTCATCGATCTTCACAGGGATTTTCAAAGCCATCTCCCTGATACTTCTCTGTCAGGAAGCAACACGTTTCTCATGAGGAGCTCCCACCTCACAACACAGCGCTAGCTCTGTTCCGTGTCACAGAGGATTAGAACGCACTGCCTGCCGTTTCACAGTGCTCCCAATTTCACAGTGCAAGGCCATCACAGGTGTTATGCTGCTCTGGGTTTGTTGTCAGTTTATTATGCATGCTTACAGTGAGTAGATAAGTAGGCGTGTGTTTTAAATCATTACTGGCAATTGTGTGCATGGCAGGGATGGAAATAAGACTCCCATTACATAGCAGTTGGATCCATTCCTGGTTTTACTATGAGCTTAATATGACACACCTGAGCTTGTTACCTGTACACTGGGGCTAATCAAGCTCGTAGTAAAACCTGGAATGGGTGAAATTGCTGCGCAAAAGGAGTCTTATTTCCACCCATGGTTTTGCATTAAGCATGTTAGTGAATGTGGAGCCTGCATGTTTGTGAAGAGGGTTACAGTTTATTCTAACCTCGGGGGTGTTTTCCCATGGACCACTACTGGTGTGCGTTCTTACATGTAGGGTTGGAACAATAGTCAGTATTATTAGAATATAACTAGTTTTTAAAAGCATGTCTGTCTGATTGCTGTCGATGTGTACTTCATTTCACTGGTCCCTATGCTGGTTACTGTACTGAAACCTGTGCTTTTACACGCGGTGTATAAATAAAGCGCAGCAATTCTAAACCACACGTGTTTTTTTCAGAGGTGTTTTGCTGCCCTCTAGTGGCTATCTTGGAGTTATACTGATTCCTCACGTCTCATCCATGTGCAAGCCTAACGTGCAGCATTTTATTACCCTAAACCGAAAGAACAAGCTGCTAATGATACAGAACTAGCGAGAGAACATCCAGTTATTTATATCAAGTTTTTAAACTTTTTTTTTTTAATTAGCACAGTACTTTGAGATAGTGCCCTAATTGCTGTGCATATTATTATTACAGCATTTATTTATTTATTTTATCAAAGTAGCAATTGAGATATAATAGTTACTTTGCCACTACAGTAATAAAAAATCTCAACACAACAGTTTGTACCAAGGAAGCTTTAATAATCTGATAAGTCCCATTATTATTATTATTATTATTATTATTATTATTATTATTATTATTTAGAGTATCACAAAATGACTCAGCTCTTAAAAACCCAGGTCAAATGATGCTACAAAATATCACAGAAAAGTCTCAATGGACGCTGGAAGTCCGATCCAAGACCTGCAGAATTAGTATCTGCAGTGCCACCTAGCTTCTCGATATATCAGTGATGCATTGTTCTTCACATTTCCATATTACTTCATGTTTACAAACCATTTGATCTGATACAACAGCCCCCCCTAGATTACGCCACCGGGAATACCTTGCTGTCGTTCACAAAAACTCTAGTTGCAGTTTCGAGTTATTCTCTATAATCCCTGCTGCTGCTGTTACAGCGCTCCTCAGTAAGCATGCTAATGAGATTGCTCGTCGCTTGTTTGTTTCTGTGTTTCAGGGCAAGCTGGTGAAGTATTTCAGCAGGCAGCTCTCCTGCAAGCGGAAGGTCTCCCTACAGGAGCGCAATGCTGAGCTGGAGGGTTTCCCACACCTGACACACTGGTTCCGCATTGTCAACATGCGCAAGGAGGTCACGGAGGTACAGCTAACACGGCTATGCCCTTTACCCAGAGATAACCCTATAGCAGTTAAAGATAACTGGGCTGTATGATTGTGAAAATGTAAATGCTGTCCTGCAACAGTTTTTTGTTTGTGTTTTTCTTGTTTCATAATAGCATCAAGCAGCAGGAATTACACTTAGATTTGGCATGAGTCTGAATAAGAGAAGCACATTAGATTGATCATGTGATGTGACATGTGATCCCCTAAGCTGGGGGAGCAGCACAGTTGCAAACAGTCTTCCAGAAATGGGGCAGTGCAAAGACCTAACAGCATTCGACAGAGGCGTGACAGATAGGGCAAGACAAGCAGGCACCGCAGCAGCAAGGACAGTCACGTTGGTAAGCAGCTACAAGATATCGGTCATCAGAGTGCGTCAGCCGTGTCAAAACTAAGGGAAAGTGGCCGCCACGAGAGAGACAGCTGTGTCCGCAAAGAGTTTGTGACAGACAGAGAGAAAAGACGGTCAGAGAGGCTTGTTGGTCAAGTCTGAAATATGATTGACTGAATGGATTAGCAATCCATTGAGACAGCCTTCCAGCACCTTGTGGAGTCTATACCACATCCTGTCAAGGCTGTGATCAGACAGCCTTCCAGCACCTTGAAGAGTCTATACCACCTCCTGTCAAGGCTGTGATCAGAGCCTTCCAGCACCTTGTGGAGTCTATACCACATCCTGTCAAGGCTGTGATCAGACAGCCTTCCAGCACCTTGTGGAGTCTATACCACATCCTGTCAAGGCTGTGATCAGACAGCCTTCCAGCACCTTGAAGAGTCTATACCACATCCTGTCAAGGCTGTGATCAGAGCCTTCCAGCACCTTGTGGGGTCTATACCACATCCTGTCAAGGCTGTGATCAGAGCCTTCCAGCACCTTGTGGGGTCTATACCACATCCTGTCAAGGCTGTGATCAGAGCCTTCCAGCACCTTGTGGGGTCTATACCACATCCTGTCAAGGCTGTGATCAGACAGCCTTCCAGCACCTTGTGGAGTCTATACCACATCCTGTCAAGGCTGTGATCAGACAGCCTTCCAGCACCTTGTGGTGTCTATACCACATCCTGTCAAGGCTGTGATCAGACAGCCTTCCAGCACCTTGAGGAGTCTATACCACATCCTGTCAATGCTGTGGTCAGACAGCCTTCCAGCACCATGAGGAGTCTATACCACCTCAAGGCTGCGATCGGGACAGACAGTGGTCAAACCCGATACTAGTTACAGGTCAAGGCAGTGTAGATAGATTGAGTTTTCTTTAGTGGCAGGACTGCACCTCTCCGATGTGTGAGTAACGCCCCCCTCTCCCCTCCGTGTGGTTCCAGGAGATCGGTCCAGACGAGTTGACCCTGGAAGCCCTGCTGGAGATGAGTGATGAGCAGGTGTGTGAGACCGTGCAGAAGTACGGAGCCAGCAGTGAGGAGTGTGCTCGCCTCAACGCCTCCCTCTCCTGCCTGAGAAACGTCCATAAAGCAGGTAAGGAATCTGTGTTATTAGTCTGACAGGTATGTCAGTAACATGCCCAGGATTATTAATAGGTTGCAATAAAAAGTCCCATTCATCTTAAAACACCCTGGGAGAGGTCACTCCCACAGAGTACGTGCAGCGGTTCTCTTTCGTGTGCAACATTAGCAGATGCCAGGTTCATGTATTACCTGGAGATTCAGCACAGTGTTTTGTAGTGTCATGTCATTGCTATTTCAGCAGAGGGCAGCAGCGATTCATATATCGCTCAGAGGAACTTGATTCCCCAGCAGCAGTATGTAGAACAGATATACACCACAGCAGCATGTGTGTACTAGAGTTTAATACGAATGCATTTATGAAGAGGATGAAGACATTGTGGTACATATAAGAAATGATCCTACATGCCTTTTAGTGGTACAGTGTAGACCCAGTGCATAAGATGTCCTCAACAATCACTTAGAGAATTGGGATATTAACAGGAAGGTGGCAGTGGTGGGATTTGAGGTTTGTACAGTATGCTTCAGAAAGTTTGGGTAGGTCGAATGAGAGAATAGAATTGAGAGCTTGGACTGCTGACCAGTGTGCAGTTTTACATTGTGGGTTTCAGATGCAGTACTTTATTACGACCAGGAGGTGGGGGTGTGGGCCTACACAGAAGAATGCTTTATGCTCAATTACAGCATATCGGTCTGTTGTACAGTGCATCCTCTCTAAAACCAGCCTGCCATCTACCACACTGCCCAGAAAACAACATTCCTGCCATATACAGAACACTATGCACCTCTAAACCACTGCCTCCTCTTAAGCAGTACATTTTCTGACACCTGGCACTTTGATCAGTGTTCTGATGTTTTAAGGTACTGATGATATGAAGGTCATATTTTGGCTACCTTGCAGCAACGCAGAGTCAGGACACAGTGCTGAAGAGTGCTGTTTCTTATCCGTTCCACTAGAGGGAGATCTTTGACAGTAATCCTGGTAATCATGTTGAGAATTCGCTCAAGAAAGTGCTTTCTAATTATTCTGGAAGTTATGAAGGTAGTTTTAAGGTACTGTATGTTTGTATTTAGGTACAACTGCTGTTGCAATTGAACCCTTAGTAGTTTGGTGGGAAGGCATGCTTCTGTCGTGTCTGGGTAGTTTTCTATAGAATGAAGTAAAGGTTCTGAGAACAGGACAGCGTTCTAGAGCGTTCTGGGCTGCATATTGCCAAGCCTTCACTTTCTCTTCGAATGGTATTGCCTATCATTGACTAAACCTCGCTTTTACTATCATGATTGAACTTTTACTAGAGGGGTTATCTCTGTCGCCCAGTTCATGTGAGCTCTGCTTGATCAGCAGCTGTTGAAGTTCATATGAATGGAATTAAAAAGGGAAGAGGCTTCGAATGTCATATTACCCTTGTGTTCCCCCTGTAATGTTTTCTGGTGTTTGTAATTATTCTGAGGGGTCCTGTTGATCCAGTATGAAGTTTATTTTAAGTGTTCTCTGAGTCCTGGCTTTGAGTCTGTCTGGAGAATCCGGGGACTGGCAGCTGTCTTTATTCCTGCCCCTTCATTTTCTCCCCCTGGTCTAAAAGATCACATGGAAGTTTATAAGAGCACTTTGCCTGATTACCAGCTTCACATTCAATTCAAGCCCTTCAATGTGAGGGGATGGGGATGGCAGTGCTCCTGTTACTACTGCTAATCTCCCTTCTGAGCGTCACAGAGTCCGGGGAGAGAGCCACTAGCAGCGTGCTCTTCCACCTTCTCTTTACTGTAGGAGGGACTGTAACTAGATTAGAGGAGGCAATGCAAGGGGTGTGCAAGCAAGCTGATTTAATGAGGGATTAGTGCAAGTCGTGTTCAGATTTTAAAGCTCTGCCATGCCCTATGCTTCTGTGCAACGCATGCCATCGCAGGAGAGCCCTACCGTCAGTGAACGGTGTTACTGCAGTTAGAACAGAGTGTTACAGCAATTAGATGGAAATGCACAAAAAACAAAATATACTTCTTTGAGTCTTTGAAAAAAACATCACGTCATTTTCAGGGAATCGATTAATAAAAGTATGAAACGAGCAGATTATTATGGGCTGTACCCATAGGTGTACTCTACATGAGGGACGCGGGGGATGCGGGGGGACATGTCCCCCTCACTTTTTCATCCTCTGGGAAGTGTCCCCTTCACATTGCAGCAGTACTGAAACGCATTTCTAAATCACTTTCTCATATAATCAATAGTCAGTACTGCAGTCTCCACTGGGACCCAGCGGAAACACCAATCAACTGAGGCAGTGCATTATGGGTGATCTCCAGCAGAGACGAGAAAGCAGAGCCCCGCAGTAACAAACGTTTTATTTTTTCTTTTCTTTTTGAAATTTCTCAGTCGTGATTCCATTTCCCATGTCTGTGGTCTCAATACTGTATAAGAATATTTCTATTTGAACATGAGGATCTTACTGGCTGTGAAACACCCCCCTCCTGTCCTCCGCAGAGGGAGCTAGCGACCGCAAAGAGGCGCCAATCTGAATCAAATGAACGATCACTGCCCCGATGGTAAGGAGACCGGCGATAATAATGCTGATTCTAACAGGAGGTATGGTGATTGAACACTGCTTTAATAGAGAGCTTGTCCTAACACATTGAGAGCCTCAGATCTGTCTCTGTGTTGAAGGGGATTGACATAGAGCAGCTGTAGTGGTGAAATGGTCTGTGAAGGGAGTTTACTTTACATACATCAGTCTGTATAATATGAGACTCAGTAGGTGGCAATAATTATTCCATACCCTTGCTTGCTATTGGTCTGTGTGCGAAATTCAATGAAGACTGATAGGAGGAAGACAATGGCCTGGAAAAAGCATTGAACATTATTGAAATTGTTAAAAAAAAAATTAAAAAATGAATGAAGCAATGAAGAGCTCCCCATGTTACATAATGTATCAACAAAAAAAAAAAAAAATAGGCTGAGCTTTGTGAATGGGGCTCTCTGTATATGTGAAAGGCAGCAGGCAGCCCCATTAACATGTCAGGATTACTGTGTTAATATTGATGACTTTGAATTAGCAGAGGTTAACCTTTCATGTAATCCTCGTTTCATTTCCACAGACGTTTGGGAACAATCCCAACGAGCGATGCTTCAGCGCTGCACTAATTAGGATCAGGCATTGTTGGGGAAACGTGCTTTTTAGCTTTTTCAAGTATTTAAAGACAATTGTTAATGCACAATTAGTATGCCGATTAACATAAATCCTTCTATAAATATGCAACCATAAATCTTACTGGTTTTCAGACTGCTTTGTCATGGTGTTCGAGCTTCACACCGGCCTGATATAGATGCAATGAAAGCCTCTGAGTGTCGGGGGGGGGGGGGGGGGAGTCTATGTATAATATACAGCTATCTGACCGTAACATAATGTGCTCACAAGGGTGAGCGTCTCAGATTATACCTTTAGACCTTAAGCTTCCATTTCATACTTAACCACCACAGTGTTTTCTAGCATCAGCCTGACAGGAAGTTCTCATTTATCAAGCTTTCAGCTCTGTAACGATGAGTATCTCGTCCTGGATACATTTTGACAGCGACTAAAGCGTTCTGTGTGACTCCACTTGAGCAACTTTGACTTGAAGTTTAGTAAAACAGAGCTGTTGTTATTATACTGTGTCCGTGCCAAACGCCCAGGAACTTCAAGATGACTTCTAAAAATCACATTGTAACAGGCGCTATGCCATGTGGAATGACTTTATTAGTTAGTACACCTTTAATGTTAAAACTACATGGAAGAAAGCTGCTTTGATAACGTAAGTAATTACAATTTAATTTATTGCTTCTTGCTAGGGGTCATTAAGGGCGCTGCAAAGCTAAAATAATATAAAATGAAATTCACTTTAATATTTTCACATCTGAATCAGGCCCTATGTGGACGGCTACCAGATCAATCATTATTGTCTAATGAAAGGTACTTGGTACTTATACAGTTTATGATTTGTCTTTCGATAAAGTATTGATGCACATTTAAAAAAACGACACCTCAAACTATATGATCTTCCGTTATTGCTTCTGCCAGCGGCTGTTTCAAAGCTTACAGAGCAAACGTTCAGATATTTCAGTCAGTGGAGCCTATAGATCATGTCACACAGCCACGCATGTGAAGCTGGTAATCAGGCAAAGTGCCCTTATAAACTTCCACGTGATCTTTTAGACCAGGGGGAGAAAATGAAGGGGCAGGATTGTTCAGTCCCTGGAGCCTCGGACCACGTTCAGAAGTGTCTTCGGAAGAATATTTCATTTGATTTCATTTATTATACGGCTCGGAATCACATTTGCAGTCACTGTCTCTGACATTTTCTTTTATCATACTGGAAAAAAAATCAAAAACCCTTCACAGCCTTCCCACGATGAGGATGGGCAGGAACCCTGAGCGGAATTTATATTGTAAAACAGTCTTGAGTGCAAATTGCTTTGGAGATGTTGAAACAGCAGGCTTGAACTTAAAAGAGCGTGGTGAGAGGGTGTAGTGTAGTGTCAAGTTTCACCGAATCCTCCTTACTTTCCGTTTGCTATTCTCCTGTAGGGAGTCACACTTCTCAAAGATATTTACTCCAAATCGTCATTAGCGCATTTCTTTCATGAAGGACAGAGTAAAGTCACCAAGCCTGATACCAACAACTAAGACGTTTTAACTTAGGAACTTGTAAGCAGTCTTAAATCGTTTGTTATTCATTTTAAAATTATGTTTTTTTTCTTCTTTCAGATAACAATTAACTTTGCAATTAAGTACAGATTATTTTATTGTTAGCCTCTGTGCGGCAGACTTCTGGTCGGGAGACAGACACTTCAATATCTCTGAATCTCTACCTTTAGATCGAACCTGGTCCAAACCCTTTGCGATTCTGTACACTGCAGCGCTCATATGAATCCCCGCTTAATAAGATCCACAAGGTATAAAGGCTCACAAGCAAAGTTTCTTTTCAGGTGTGTTTTTTTTTGTCTATTATTAGACGCCCTAATTAAAAATGCACTGATGAGCCTCATCAGTTATGACCCGTGTAGCAGCTAGACATGTGCTGGAGCTCTGTCCCTGGTGCTTACTCAAGACGTGGGGTACTTGAGTGATCATCTTCACAGAGTTTCACAGCAGAAGGGAAGGCAGAGCCTCGCTCCTCGAGAGCTCTTCATTAGGGGCTAATTGTACCCACAAAATCCCCTCAGCTGTTCAACATGAGTCACCTAAACAAAATGTTTTATTCAGGAAGTCTGAGCAGCATCGTGTTCGCAGGCTGAATTAATGAGAAGAGTGAGAGGCACATACCTGGAGACCACTGGAACAAGGAGCGGGGAGAGGGGAGAGGGGAGTGGGTAGCATGGAGCAGGGAGAGGGGAGCGGGGAGAGGGGAGTGGGTAGCATGGAGCAGGGAGAGGGGAGCGGGGAGTGGGGAGGGGGGAGAGGGGAGTGGGTAGCATGGAGCAGGGAGAGGGGAGCGGGGAGAGGGGAGAGGGGAGCATGGAGCATGGAGCTGGGAGCTTGGAGACGGGAGCATGGAGCTGGGAGCTGGGAGCTGGGAGCTGGGAGTGGGGAGCAGGGAGCAGGGAGAGGGGAGAGGGGAGAGGGGAGCATGGAGCAGGGAAAGGGGAAAGGGGAGAGGGGAGCATGGAGCATGGAGCTGGGAGAGGGGAGCAGGGAGCGGGGAGCGAGTCATTGTTATTTTATGCAGTGTTGAGTGGGCCCGTCGAAGCCGAGCCTGGGGAAAGGTTGTGGATGTCACCACACACCATTGCTTCAGAGAGAAGGATCAGTGGCTTTCTGGCAGATGAGCTGTCACTGTCATGTTGATGGGCACATTTAAGGGTCATCACCTCCTGTGAGGGTGCAAGACAATACGGCATCTCTGAAATAATGTGCTGTGCTCCAGATAGAGAACACACACACATGCTCACACACACAGGCACACACAGGCACACACACACACACACACACGCTGGTTTGAATTAAAATGTATCTACTCCAAATGTATGTATTGCACCATATGCGCCTCCTGTTTTTGCACCTTGTAGCCTCTAGTCAATACACTTCTGCAAGAGTTGCTTCTTTTAATATCTAGCGAAATAAAATCTCCTGACCTAGTGGTTCAGATTGCTATTAAGCCTGAAAGAGAGTTACAGACTGCTCAGCATCTATCAAACTATGATTGAGGAGGTCTGTGCTAATAAAACTCTATTACTTTGAATTTTAATTGCTGAGTGCAATTCTCTGGGTTTCAGACAGTTTAGCGTATCATGTAAATGGAGAGAGAATTACAAATAATGACTGCTGGCAAAGAAAATTGGTTTTATTTTAATAGGAGGACAGAATTCACAGCGCTGTCATGCAGATAAGGGGTAGACAAATCAATGACTACAGCAGATTGCAGCGTTTACAAATAGACTGCGGGTAAATTTGAGCCCTTACTGATTAAAACCTGTAATTAAGACCTTCGTTGTATAGCTACCAAGTGCAGAGAGTTTATGTACAGAAGACAATAGGTTTAATGACACTGAGAAGAATCCTGTACTGCAGAACTTGAGTAAATTCAACATGTGATGGGGACATGCAGGGCTAGAGTAAATTCAATTCAGACACACACCGCGTGCCACCAGGCAGTGGCGTACCTTTGGTTTAAAAGTGTGTGTGGGGGTGGAGTTGGGGGTGTTTCTGTAGCTGGGGCATCTAGTAGTAACATGATAAATAAACGTTCATTTGATTCAGATTGGCGCCTCTTTGCGGTCGTGAACTCCCTGTTCGGAGGACAGGAGGGGGTATTTGACAGCCAGTCTACGACAATAAGACCCCCATGTTCAAATAGAAAACATTTTTATATAGTATTGAGACCACAGACACCGGCAATGGTAATTTACAATTAAAAGAAAATAAAACACTTCTTACTACCGGGCTGAGCTCTCTCCTCACTGCTTGAGCTCTCCCACAATGCATTGCGCCACAACGCTGACTCAGTTGATTGGTGTTTCCGCTGGATCTTTGTGGAGACTGCTATACTGACTAGTGATAATACCAGTACATTATTGACAAATCAAAGTGTTAGGACTGCTGCAATGTGCGGGGGAGCCACCACGGGCAATGTCGTTGATCCTTTTAGAAATAAAAGAAGTTGTGCATACTTTGTAACGGATATTCTTAATAAATTGATTTTTTTTTCATTCTCCAACAGGAAGCAGCCATTCCAAGCAGGACTGGGCCATCCAGTGGCCAACGTCCGAAACTGGGAAGGAGAACAACCCCATCAGCCAGCCTGAGCCCAGCCAGTGGATCCGCTTCCACCTGTCCCAGAGCCCCAAGGTCCAGTCCAAGTACAACCAGCACTACTGCCAGAGCCCGCAGAGCCTGGGCCCAAACTACATGCACGTGGACCGGCTCACGGTGGAGAGCTACCCTGGACTCTTCCCCCCCTTGGAAGGGCACCGCTCCTTACCTCCGTCCCCTCGGCAGCGGCACTTCGCCCACACCCCTCCCCGGACCCCCCCAGTGCTGGCCACCATGACGCCCCCGGGCACCCCGCCGGTGAGGAGGAGGAACAAGTCGAAAGCGCCGGGAACGCCCCCTCCCGCCTCCCGCAAGCTGATCCACCTCCTGCCGGGCTTCACCGCACTGCACCGGAGCAAATCCCACGAGTTCCAGCTGGGGAACAGAGTGGACGAGGCGCAGACACCCAAGTAAGCATCCCGCCTCTCTCTACTCCACTCTGCCTGGCTTGTGTCAGTTCTGTTTCATCTGAATCCAATAAAATATCCAGTGCAACCCTTGTCAGGTCTCTAATCCAAACTGGAAAAATGCATTCGCAGTAAGCTAAATATCCCAGTATAAGTGTACATGTTCGCATGGCGACTTCACACGGGGATGGATACAAAATAAAACTCTCTTCTAGTCTTCATATGGGGACACATGGAAGACGCGAATATATGATGAATATATGAAAAAAATTGAAAAAAAATGTTCAAATATATTTATTAGGTGTCCAAAACTACTTTAAGTAAACAGAGGATACACCATGTGGAGCAGTGTTGTTAGTCCACGGATATTAATGGCCACAGGCCCCTGGACTATGATGAACAGCTCAATTTGGAGCAATGCTTTCCATAGATCAAGTTCAAAATGGTTTCAATTTTAATAAATGCAAGATAGATTCATTGAATACAAAAAAGTGATTCATTGCTCTAAACAAAAAACATGACAGCTGTAATTACAAATCGCTTAATTACTTAATTAAGTCATGCCTTCTCAATGCAGTACATCTGAAGACAGGGCCCATTGTCCTCCCCGTTTAAGGTGTTTGTTTGCCTTGGATTCTACAGCGGTTCTGAATTGACTCACAAGGGTAATGATAACAGAGGGGTGAATGAGGGGCAGCACCTTTGAAACGAAAGCCTTTGTTCCTAATCTTGTTGTGATGGTGACTCCCAGGTACAGTTCCCATGAGCACGCTGTGGTCAATTAGAGATCACCCACAATGCACTGTGGATATCCCTTGTTGTAACCCTCTGTGTGTGTGTGCGTGTGTTTAAATGCATGGGACAGCTCAGGCTGCATAAACAATTGATTACCAGTCCTGACTTAACTTAAAGTGCAGCTGCATTTAACATGAGAGCAGATGGTTGAAGATGTCTCTTGTCAGGTACACCGTTAACCAACACACAGGAATATTTTCCAGGAATCTTTCAGGAATATGAAACCATATCAGAAGCAGTTAATGTGCTCCTGGGTAATATTAATTCTGAGTCCATTGTGTTAGCAATGCTGGTAATGCCGTGGTCTGATAATAATTCTACTTGGGGTTGTTCAGGGTTATACACAGGAATATGATTCCAATGATATTTTTCAATTATCTGTATCTTTTTTTCAGCAGCTCCTGAAGTCATTGAAGTTCAGTTTAGCACATGAGTGTGCCATTTCCATGAAAGGACCCTTGCCTGAGTGTCCAATTCCTTGGGAGTAGATGCTCATTGTAGTGTCAGAGTGAAGCGACAGTTATTTCCAGCATCTTTTCTCATCCCCTAATTAATAGGGACTATGTGAAACGCTCCCTCAGCCCACATAGTAACCTCTTGACATTTCAGATTATAATCCTCAGCTGCATGCCTTAAAAGTGTATTTAAAACCTGCAGTAATGACAGCAATGCTTTCAGAGTGTCACTGCTATCCCCATCAGTCGATTCCTGTCTCCCATTTTTTATTCTCATTTTTGGGAGTGTTCTGATGTTTTAGCAGCGTTGGATCAGCATGATCTAAGAAGGATCAAAAGTGCGCGAGGTCGGCATAGCTCTGCGCTGATTACCTCCGTTCTGTCAGATAGCAACAGCAAAGTACCGCCTCTGAAACATCTGGAACGAATGTGAAGCATCTGAGACTACGCATTCTTCACTGAGGATTTCCTGCTCATTACTGTCCGTGCGATACTGTGTGGCTTTATCCATCTCTATTCCTTTGTCAGCCTCTTTGGCGGATCCATCATTGAATTAATCTGCCTGCAGACTCTGTAGCTGTCATTTTATCCGTCGATATATATTAGAAAAGTGATACCTGGACTAGCACTGATATGCATGTGTTAATTGCCTCCAACGTTGCACTCTGATATGTAGGTCCAGAATTAAACTATCGACAGCTGCTCTTGAGAGCAGATGCATTTGTGTTTTGTTTTTCTGCATCACATTAAGTTCTGAAAGTTTGTTTTTTCTTTCTCTTGCCATTGCTCCCAAGCGTACTGAATGCAAAGAACAGCAAGCAGGCTAATTAGAAAAATGTATATGGTCTTGGTATCATACAACCCTTAGATGGTGCTGCTGTGCTTGTGGATGTGAATTCCCCTCCTGCACAAGTGAATATAAAGCCCATGCATTGGGGGGGTGGTATAATTGTTGTGCGGTTATCCTTGTTTGAGGTGCCGGTAGCTCCAAATCTTGGTTCAAATTGGTAATGGAAATGTTTTTTGTAGGTTACCTTTTGCTGGAGTTCTTCCTGTGGTGGTTAGTTATGCTAATGATAATAATGCAACAGCAAGGACATGTATTTTTACTGAATAAAGCTTAACATGCACAGTGCGCTTGGTGAACAATGTGCAGGATCTGCGTAGCCTCTGCAGTGCTTTTGAAGTTGAAAGGCAGTTTTTCTCCATGTCGCCGTTCTCGGCTTTATCACGCAGTGAGTCGGCCAGACAATGAACTCCTTGGCTGTCTGTAATCAAATAACATTTTACCTCATTACTCTTTCTTCATCCCTTCCCGAAGGACTTTCATTCATTTTTATTGTACAATATGTTAAATAACAGTGTTAGGAGGCTATATAATGGCTGGACTCCGTTCCGGATGGCTGGATGATTGACTTTATTACATCAACGCTTTCTGTAATGAAGGGAGTTGTCATTTATTATTCTTTTAATAGCGTGCTGCTTATATGCAGAAAGGCCTTTTTTTCTTTATTTCTCTCAATCAAAAAGGAATCCCCTTGATCTGTGTGCTTAGAGGCAGTGTGCTATTCTCACCTGCTATTCTCACCACCTCCATGTAGACAGCTTCGACTCAACAATTAGTTACTGAGCAGCTCTGCTTATGAGAACCTGTCGTATGTTCCCAAAGGCAGGACGACCGTTTGGAGAAGCGAAGAGGAGCAAGTTGACAAAGTCCATTATAGCTTCAGGCGTCAGGCAGGGTTCCTCGCTCTTCTTCAACAGAAGCATGATTAGTAAGAAGCGGCCAGCGTTCTCAGGGCACCAGGTATCGAAGGTTAATTCACTCGCTGTTGAGTGTTTGGATGCTGCTGCTTACAATGGAACTTGTATCCTATTAGGGTCTGCACCTTCAATGCAAGTGCAGTACTTAAAGGCATGTTAGCATCACATTGAGTTTTTTACTCCTTAGAAATGGTCATTCTTTTTGAAAAAGCATGGCTTAATTCAACCTTTTCTGTGGTTCTCAGTTGGTTAAATAGCTTTTTGTTGCTTAAACAGTGTTTTCCAAGACCCGTAGCTAAGGGAACTTCACTGCACTGCCCTGAAGCTTCTGCAAGTAAACATACAGCCTGATGAATGGGTTACCATGTCTAACCTGCATTGCCATGTGTTAGTAACAGAGTCCTTTCATGATAAACGCTGTTATTTACTCAAAGCAAACCTACAAGATCTATTTTCCTATGTCAGCATGATAGACAGCTGGCTCTGGTCACTTCCAGTGTGCTGTTCAGGGGTTCCTAATAGTACCAGCACTCATTTATAAAGCTTATTAAACCTCTATTTGTACAGGTTTTCTTTCCAGGCTGAAGAACATTGAGCAGAGTAAGGTTGTAAAATGAACATCAGAGTTTCTGAGCAAAGGGAGAGTAGTTCAAATCAAACATTTCAACGGCAGACTACATAAGTTTTGTTAACCTGAATTGTAGATTTAGTTTGAAGCTTACAACACATGAAAAACGCTGGCAAGTACACGGTATTATACACAGGCAGTACATGCACGGGGAAAACAATCTGCAATAGTTTTAAGAATCTATATTCAAAATAACTTCTCTTCCAAGACGTTTACCCCTGTATTTTTTCTGGCGCGCGATGCTAAACCAGTGATAATGTTGTGAATCACATACAGAATAGGGAGTAAATCACATCTCCCTTCATCTACGACTTCAGCTTGGGTTTGCCGGCTCTGTTATCATCCCAAGAACAGGATGAATTCTCAGCACGCAGACTCAGGAGCGGGACGACCCGCCGCCACTCACACTTTGCAACAAATAAGAGAGGGGTGCTCCCTGCTCGTTCCAGTTCTGTTGCTTTGCTCCCTCGATGGCCCTTTAAACAGAGTGCTTCTCCTTGTTTGAAAGTGCTTATTACAGCACCTTTTACATTCAAGCTCTATTGCACTTTACCATCGCACACCACAGGGAACGTTTCTACATATGCTATATAATATGCTTATAGAGAGCTGAGAACTGTGCAGATTGATTACCTGCACTATTTACAACACTGCTGTGATATAGACTAGCTGCTTCCTCTGAGATATCAGTTACACCTTGTCTCATTCTTACACAGCCAACTTGGCAGTGAAATTCAAAAGCTGGCTCCCAAGCATCTCCTATCTCATACACTTTCATTCTACGAAAGTAGAATGAAAGTGTATGAGATAGGAGAACAAGGTCTGAGCTGTAATCTGATTCGCCCATGTTGGTTTTTATGATCAATGGAATCCTGTTTATTGGCTGTAGCTAGGAGGGAACTGTAAACGGGTAACGTGAATGACATGTTGACCAAAAAAGCCAGTAAACGGACGCATACGGCACACGCTGCTGTAAACATGAATGCAGAGAGATAGTCAACCAGTTACATGTTCCTGGCACCAGGTTTCTATAGGAGGTTATTTAGGACACTGCTGACACCTCAAATACAGGAAAAATACTGTCTGAGCGGCTATAAGAACACACAGCGACAGGGTGTTGAATATCTGCACACCGGGTCCTGCAGATTCTGCACCGTATTGGATCACCCTGGACTGTGTTATTGCACTTATAAAATGCACTGCCACCTTACTCAGGTGAAGTGGTTGTTAGCGAACCAGGGCAAAGGTCTGAGTGGTTTGTTTCTGGTTCGGTGTGCATGTGTCCTTTCCGATTTGGAGTAAGCAGCTTGTGGTTCTTAGTAGTTTTACATACAGTACACTTGCATGGTAACTTTGCATCCAGAGCCACCTGCTTAGAGATTGCACACTGTAGCTGTTTTGCCGACCTCTGCAAAGCTCCGTGACATTAGGTGTCTATTCAGGGATCAAGCCAGTGTCTGCGGTAAAGAAGCACAAAATCTCTTTCACATGCTTTTTAAGCTGGTATTGCTTTGCCTGTAAGGTTCAAGCCCAGATAAGGTCGATAAAGAGGACGTGGGAAGTTAAGAAAATGAAAACGCTCGCCTCCCTGGCTGTTTAAAACACTGAAGTGACTTGAAAAAAAAACGCACAAAGGGTTTTATCCCGGTAATTGAATCTTAATGTATCTACCGCTGTGTAGCTTAGCAACTAAGAAGCAATAACAAGACGCATATTATGAACTGCGATGTTCTATTTTTACCCTTGCACCATTATAACTGGAAGTCATTTTATTTTTATACCTGTAAAAAAAGAACGACTACAGTAAGCTCAAATGAGAAAGATCCTGAATTAGCTGGGGCTGGATATTTCTATCTGCGAGTGAACATATGAAAATGAAAAGCATATCAGGTACATTTTATTCGTGTTTCATTTCCTACTTGTGTATTAATATGCAGGTTTCATATACATACACTTCTCTGTGACTGTTTTTTTTTTTTTGCTTAGATGCGTTGCTTTAAGTTTAGTATGCAACATTATTTATTTATTTTTTTTCAAACTGAAGAAAACTTATATTTGCGTATCCATCCCACCAGAGACTTGTACAGACATCGTATCTCAGAGACTCCTTTTATCAGACAAGTTCATCACAGACTGGCACGCAGTATTCAGATTCCACACAAGGTGACACTTCATAGCCGTTAGTGGCACTTGGCGCACTGTGTGTTGTTCCTAAGAAAACTCATCAATGTTAATTGCTGCATTGGCATTCCGTCTCTAATAATGCTGCGGGGTAAAGGGGGTATTAACATGTGCTGCTGAGAAGGTAATACCTAACAGAGTCTATTCCCTCTAATGAAATACCGCACGCCTCGACACGGCTGCAGAATTGAAGGCATGATTATGAATTTATATGAGTGTTTAGGAGCCCACTGTGTCGGTGTCTGGGATCCTTTTGTTTCTTGTGCATAATTGATTTATTCAGCCCGGACGCTGGAAATGGCAGCTGCGTGGTGAAGAGTGCGCCTGGGGAGATTTAAGTGGCCGCAGTGATGTCATCTGCTTTAGGACGGGCAGTTCGGGTTTTTTAATTTTGTTTGCGCTTTTGCCTTTCTTAAAGCCAGTAGCTGAAGTCCCATGAAAGCCTTGATGTTCCCTTCCCATCTTCCTTCTTTACATTCCCTCACCGTAACTTCAAAGGCAAAGCAAGTAAGGGGTGCTACCTCCAGGATCAGTCTCCCAAATATCCCAACACTGATACACAGAGGCGCAGCGTCGTAACACTAGATCAGAGATCAAATTTCCATTCTTTATTAATTATTATTGAAAGAGAACAAAGCAACGTTTTGACTTTCATCCATTATTGCATGTTTAGCTTGGTGCACGGCCCTGCAATTGGGGTTACAGCTGCATAAAGGCAGCCTCAGTGGTATGAGTCATTAGTATAGCAGTACCACAGCGGTACCATGTTCACAGTTTTGGCATTCCAGTAGAGTCACAGTGACGTTACATGCTCAGTTTGTTATGGTCCTGATGTTGAGTCTCTCAGCTGGATCGGATGGAGAGATGACCAGGGAGCTGAATGGGAATTAAACATGTTGATGGCAGCACAGCTCGTTCAGTTGTGACAGAATTTCAAAACGCCTCCTGTCTGAAAACTCAACAGCCGCAGGCCGTGGAGAGACCATCACGGATACTAAGCATTAATAATGTGCAAGCCAAGAGAGCAACTGTCTCTTATTGATACCAGAGAGAGAGAGAGAGAGAGAGAGAGAGAGAGAGACAGAGAGAGAGAGACAGAGAGACAGAGACAGAGAGACAGAGAGACAGACAGAGAGACAGAGTGACAGAGAGAGAGAGAGAGAGAGAGACAGAGAGACAGAGAGAGAGAGAGAGAGAGAGACAGAGAGACAGACAGAGAGACAGAGTGACAGAGAGAGAGAGAGATTAATTGTAATTTCTTGGATCATTTTTAACTGGCATCTACCTGTTCTTATAATATTCTCTTTAACTATACTTTCTAGAGAAATTGGAGAACCTACTCTTATTTTGTTAACCTCAAAAGTGAAGTCTAAATGTAATGCATCAAATTAGTTAACTACAGCTTGCGTTTTGTTTTTTATCAAACTAAAATGAAAAATGACTTAAAAAATAAATGCTCATCTTTTAATATAAACTATAACGCAGCACAACACAGGCGTGGGACACTTGTGCTTATAGTTCTTAGTCTTTGGATTCAACTCCTGTAAATGGTAGCATATCTAAACAGCATTGACAGCTACTGCATTGAAGTCGGGGGCCCCTTTTGTTATGAAAAGCAAGCACTCAAACAGCGCCTGTGAGTCTCGAGTATATCTGTCTTCAGGAGTATGCACAGTAGCTGTTTTAATAGATCGGATCTCCTCGCCTTCATCACAAAACCATTTTAGTGTTTCGTCTTGCTGCTTACAGTATATTCGGCTTCATTTTTCACATCAGTAAACAATGTAACAGAAAACGGGTCAACAGGTCCCTTTACCTTTACTGTCAGCGTGGGATTCTTCCCAGGTGGGTGCCGTGAACAGCACTAACACCCACAGCTCGTGATTTCTAATGTGGTAAAGCTTGCGTAGTTTGCAATTCTTTTTTTATTACCTATGCTTTTGAAGGGGGGGTGTGAGGCTTGACAAGACCAGCAGCACAGATTGGATCCCTGAGTATATAAGTGGCTGCAAACTGAAGGCAAGTAGCAGTGTTAGGGTGCCTTTGAAATGAATTGAAATGTTTCAGAGCTTGGTTTTAACTAATCTCGGACTTGTCATAATGACAGTACATCTTATCTTGTGTGCAGATAACATAGGCCCTGTACAACAGCACACTTCTGTTTAATAGCAGCTGTAGACTAGTCACGCTCTGTGTTGAGTAGCCTAGCTGCCTTTGGTTTGTGAAGCCCTGGATTTATCAAAGATAAGCCTGTTGTATTTGATTGGTAAATAGATCAGTTTGGAGTCCAGGGACACAGGCATTGGACCCGAGGGAGCTGCTAGCCTATAGTATCCCCATTTAGCTGGATTGAATTAACAGGTCATCAATGTATGGCAATCCGATCAAAATAAATATTGCTCCGCATTCACAGTATTTATTGCCTGAACTTATCATTTTACGGAGGCATTTTCCTCTCCCCAGCTGAAAAGTAAATTGAATTGAGCCTTTAGTGTTCAGTCACAGTACTCCCTAGAAAGGTATAATAATCTGGCTAGTCCAGAGCTGGAAACTATCATGGCATGAAGTAACATCCTGAACCTATCTCACCACTGAACCCACATTCTGCAGAGGAAGGGTGCTGTGTGTCACCCCCTCTCTAAGTGTGTCTCCTGTCATCCCTCAGAGATATTTAGCTTTAAATACATTCAGAAGCACAGCTGAAAGCGTTGTAAATTGCCACTAACTCTGACAGTTTTGACACTCAAGAGATCCCTCGGGAAGTGCAAAAAATTCACCGGCAGTCATTATTATTTTTTAAAACCAAAAGAGAAAAATGGTTCAATAATTTTTCATTAGCGTAGTGCCTCGGTCATTAAAGACAAAATGCACTTTGCTGGGAATGTTAAAACTGTACAACCAACCACGTGTCTTTTTTACTGGGAGCTCAATTTACACTATCACCATGACTTCTTATTGCACTGCTGTTTTGGAAAACATTGCTGGAGAAACACATAGTTGATTTGACCTCATTGTTACTCGCCCTGGACTGAGCTAAGAATAGGAAAGCAATTGATTTCAACAGAATACATGTGCAGTAAATACAAATATATATGAAAACACAAACTAAAATGCACTTGTGGCTTCCTAGCCCTAGGAAGATGTCATAGAATCTTCTTACAGCGTTGCTTTATTGCACATGAAGAAAGGAGATGAAACACAGGGTATTGTGACACCTCAGCTTAAAGAACCGATGCCCGTTGAACTTATTTGGAATAGAATTGCCAGTGACATGCGAGGAACACAGCAAAGGAACTCAGACCATCTATGGCAGCATTTTCCAGACTTGCAGGATGACTCACTTGAGTGTAACGAAACATTCCTTGCATAGATGCTGTGTGTGTTTCCAGGAGTCTTTTGCTCAGAGCTGAAGGTGGCTATTTTGGTGAACGCAGATTTCAAAGTAATGTAAACTGATGGAACCTGGCCTCACTTTTAATAATGCACAGATGTGATTAGGCTTGTCAGTTTTCGTTTTATTAATATGTGCTTTTCATGTCTGCTTTGACATTTTTGTTCTTGTCGATTTCCACTGTACTGTAAATGAGATGCCAGCTTGTTTTTACAGGGGTTAATATTTAAATGGTAGTATTTCATTCTATGTAGTATTAATTAGCACATGTAACTGCATTGTAACTATACCAGGACACATGTAATAAGTGTTTTGCTATAAACATTGCCAGCTTCTTTTGTAATTACACATGTACAGTATATTCCCTTATAAAAGTTTACTATACTAAAAGCATAGCAGTGTAACACAGTGTAGTGAAAGCATTGTAAGCCCAGGGAGGTATGGTAAAGCATATTAATAAACATGGCAAACCATGCTAAACTGTGGTAAATGCATAGTAAAATCATAGGAAAAGTGCAAAATGACCATGCAAACTCCACACAGCGATCCACAAACCATGTGTGCAACTATAATGAAATTGACTTAATTACCATTTAAATCAACCAAACACACACATCCTTTACCACAATATATCATGTTCTTAATGCAATGGGAAAAGGTGAACGTTCATAGGAACACATGCTCATATGCATATGAAAGCAGTGTATGAAATGGATCATGACTGCATGATCAGCCTACTTTATTGAAATTCATTGAGAAACAAAAACTAAATGATTGAGTTTGGATGCAATTGCGTTTGAATCTCCGTCTCATCAGGTGTAAGCCAATGAAACGATGTCACCAGATTAGCCCATGGTTATTATTCTTTGCTGGGTTGGACATGATAGGTTGCAGGTGTCTGTAATAAATAATAAGCGGTGATTTGGTAACAGCTTATGTCTGGTAATTGCTGCCCGGAAAAGCAAACTGCTCACGTTATCCTCCTCAGTCCTGAGACTGGCTTTGTTAAGAGAAAATGAAATGTGCTCGTGAAACGCGTTATTTGCTTTACAATGAGACCACAAAAACATACCGAACATGAGACCGATATCTGGGACCCCGAAATATTGAAGGTTCAGTATTCTGAATGCCCGCACCCGAGGGCTCTCTGGCTGACGGTAACGCGGGCAATTTCAAATGAAAATGTTCGTTATACTGAACAAACCGAGGAGGTAGCATCAAAAACCAACGAAGGTGCTTGTAAGGGCTCTCAAATTACTCTAACAAACAGTCTGAACCACTGGCAGGGCACGTTTATTCCAGAAGAGGGTGCTTTTCATTCTTGTTTCGATAAGACTGGAAATAAATCTATTGATCTAGCAATCCATTTCAATCTGCACATCTATCACTTGGAGTATTTGCAGATCGGTAGACATGGAGAGACAGAGTAACACAATTCAATTTTCACATGCTAATGCAGTTTAAGCTAAACTGGAGCCATATGTTTCTGCCAAAACAAACAAACAAAAAGGCTAATTCCAGGCTGTTTCCTTAGTATCTTAAGTTGCTTCTTAAAACAGGCAATTGCATCAATAAAGTTCAGGAAGTAAAGCTGTGTTAAGTACCATGTGTGCAGATTACTGAGCGGACAGCAGGCTGAAGTGTAATAAGGCATTGTGCTCTCACATGATCCTAGTGAAATAGGACAGTGATACGTGGTGAGCTTCATGTTAAAGTGGAAAAAGTAGTGTCTAGAAAGCAACACAGAGAGAGCTATCTAACAGAACTCCCTTTAACCCCTTCCCCGCTGGAATCGGCTCTTTCCGATACCTCCTGTCTGTGCTCTTCCATCGGGAATTTGCCCTCGTTCACACCGATAAATTTAAACCCACTGTAATTAAAGCATGCCACCATTCATCTGTATGGACCTCCGTGCTGTACTCACAGAGTGAGATCTTATCACAGGAAATGATTCATGTAGCAAATGATATGTATTTATTTTACTTAAAGAGTCGTGAACTGGACTGATTATGAGCAACCCTCTGATTATGTTTTGGTACAACACTAAGGAAACTAATTACATTTCAGGTAATTTGCAAACAAATGAGAAGAGAGATAATGACAGAGCACTGTAATGGTCCTCTGTTGCATTCCAGCAGCTTTTCTACACTTGGTGAGCAATTCCAGTGTTATTGTTTATTTAGCAGAAGCCTTTATCCAAGGAGACTTACAGAGACTCGGGTATGTGAACTATGCATCAGCTGCAGAGTCACTTACAGCAACGTCTCATCCAAAAGACGGAGCACAAGGAGGTTCAGTGACTTGCTCAGGGTCACACAGTGAGTCAGTGGCTGAGGTGGGATTTGAACCGGGGACCTCCTGGTTACAAGCCCTTTTCTTTAACCACTGGACCACACCGCCTCCTATATTATAAATCGCTAAGGACTTGTTTACACACACTGCAATTTCAATTCAATATATTTTATTTATATAGCGCCTTTCGTACCACCGGATCTCAAAACGCTTTACATGTCAGAAGTAGTAGTAAAAATGACAAAATAGTAATAGATCATTCAAATCATCAATAATAATGATAACTTTCTTCACCAGTGTAACAATGAGCATTGTCGCCTGTTTCTTTCCCCTTCTTTCAATGCTACTGTTTTTTTTTTCAGAGCTAAGAAGAAGAACAAACCCCTGAATCTCAAGATCCACAACAGCGTGGGGAGCTGTGAGAACATCCCCTCCCAGCGCTCCCCTCTCCTCTCCCAGCGCTCCCCTCTCCTCTCCGAGCGCTCCCTGCGGTCCTTCTTCGTCGGGTATCCGTCTTTCCTGCCCTCGACTCCGCCTGTTCACAGCGATGCCACTTTCTCTGCAAGTAAGTCCTGGTTTCAGAAGTGCTGCGGGAGTTCAGTGGAAAATCCTGGCTTGGTGGAATTAAATTAAAACTATAACACTGACAGAGCCATTGAGGTGCATCAGACATGTCATTTAACAGCCCTGTAGAGACCTAATCATTTAGATTTATTCATGGCTGGCAGAACATACCTTAATATATATATATAAATGGTATGTCTGGACAAAAGTCTACAACATTTCTGTCGTGTATATGAAGATGGTAGTGCTAAAGATTTCTACATGCATATGGCCTCAGCTTTGTATTAACAGACACATGTATTGAAATTCCAATGCATAGTCATCACCTCTAAATGAAGTCTAACCCTAAACACTGCGTCATTGGGTTAGTGTGATATACTGTGCATGCATATTGAGAAGCAGACTCCACACACATTATGAGATCCGCACTCAGGGTCTGTCTCACTGCGCTTCCTTACAAGGATTCCAAAGGGAAATGTGATTCAGGTTTTGAACGTGGGTGGAAAAAGGAAGGGAAATATGACCCCATAAAACACTGGCTCTGCAATGATATTTAGTTCCTGTAATAAAATTCCGACTAACCTACTGTATTATTAGGATAGCATTGTCTGGCATTTTGAATAACCTGTCACATGGAAAATATCAATTGAAGTGAACACAAAAGTGAAAGCCACGTTCACCAAATACTGCTTTCGACCAACTGCAGCCTTGCTCAAATCTAAACTAGGACAGTGATGTCTTTGTAATTCAGGGCCGCATCCTGTCAAATCACACCTCTGACTAGTTTCCAGAGAAGTATGAATAGACGGATGGCCAGAGCCTCTATCGTAGACTGACTGCATTTGCATTTCTAATCATTTTCAAAGGCAGCGTGCCACTGCATACAAGCTGCTAGTCTGGCGTCACATTAACACTGCACCCTCGGAAACGATAAAAGTGTCGCTCTCGCAAAATAGGGGCCTCGAGTGGCCCATGATGTGAGGGGACTGTGAATGACAAAGACACTGTCAAAAATAAAAATAAAATACTGGTCCAGACATAACCCTAAAGTGTCACTGCGAACACAAGTAATGGGCTCCAGCTCATTCCAAAGTGTGCATTGTGCACTTATATAGATTGATGAACTTATGCTGGATTCTCCCCCGAGCACAAAGGAAGCTAAGAAGTGGGATCAGCGATTCATGCTGTGCTTCCCATGGGTATTTGTCTTGTGTGTGTTTGTTGGGCTGTCACACTTTCTTTAAATAAATGATGATGTTTTTTTTATTCTGTATATTTTATATTTAATTGTATATTATTATGCATTTACCTCATAACCGGAAAAGAATTGCTGAAATTGAATGCGCACATTTTAGAACAAAAACAAAAACCAAAAAAATATTAATCAATGCTATATTTAAAATAAAGGGAATTTTAAGTGGAAGCAATGTAAAACCTATTGCAGTAAAAGGAAAAAAATAAAATAAAAATAATAATTGATATTGAAATTCAGGAACCCATCATAACTGCAGATTGACCTGCTGTAATATATAGCTGTGGTTATACCGCTGTGATACGCTGACTGAAGTCCACAGCTTTGTATCTTTAAAGAACAAGAGCTCAAAAGAAAACAAGCAGACGTACTTCATGTGATGCTAAATGAATCTCTGGGAGCTCTGCCTCTCTTTGCTGCCGCGGGCCACAGGAACACCTGTAAGATAAACCAACAAATTAGCTGGCCTTCTGCACCTGCATAACGAGGACAGCAGACTGTGTTTCACTACCAGGTTTATTTTGGCACGCCAGCGAAACTGATATTTATGAGGTCGTGCACAAAGCATGCAAGAGCAGTGCCTAAGATGATATACTGCAGTAGTAATGGGATGCATGTTCAGAATGTCCAACATTATTATTTTATTATTATTTGTTTATTTAGCAGACTTACAGAGACTCGGGTGTGTGAACTATGCAGCAGCTGCAGAGTCACTTACAATTACATCTCACCCGAAGGACGGAGCACAAGGAGGTTAAGTGACTTGCTCAGGGTCACACAGTGAGTCAGTGGCTGAGGTGGGATTTGAACCGGGGACCTCCTGGTTACAAGCCCTTTTGTTTAACCACTGGACCACACAGTCTCCTATCTGAAACGTATTCGTAGACATACACTGTCTGAAACGTATTCGCTGACAAAAATGACCATGTTTGTATTTCTTCATGTATAAACGACTGTATCAAAAAGGTGAAAAGAGAACCAAACCATCAATGATGTTTGTAATGAACAGCACACAGACCACCGTACAGCACAGTGCTTCCCTTGATCTGTTTAGAGGTATTTTGATGAGATGCCAGTTATATTTTACTCCTGAGAGAGAATTGTTTTTTTCTGTAATATGGTACAAATTATACTTTCCATGCATTTCAATTTTGAAAGAATGTTCGAACATGAAAAAAGCCATCATCCCAGCACGGGAAGATAGTAACAAAGTAAATCAATCTTATTTTGGACTCTTGAGTGTATTTTGCTGCGTTGAGTGGATGGTGCAGAATGGAATCCCAGTCCTTCTGTGTCGCTTTGTAAGGTGAAGATTGTTAGTGCTGTGTGGACAAACCAGGATTGAGTTTGCATTGTTTGGCGCTAGTACAGGCACTCATCTTGTGTTCATCTCTCCTCTCAATTAGATGGAGTCTCAGTGTGCTGATATTCATTACTGTATGCAACTGGTTTGGGACTTGGGAGGATTATCATTCAAATCCCAGGCAGGCTTCTGAAAGTTGTGTTTAATAATCTCCTCTCCAGTAAACCTCACTTAATGAATTCTACTAAATGTCAGAAGGACTGTTGTTTTTAATTAGACATATTGTAATCATCGCCCTTTGTTTTAGACTGATGAAAGTGTATATCTAAACATGCAGCGTACCTTCAATTATAACCCTTCCCCATTCCCACCCTGTCCACACACTCGAGTGGAGGTGGGTTGTGCACACACGTGCGTCTCCTACGTTAAAACAGTTTGCATGTGAACTCTATGGAGTTCAAGAAGCTGCCCTGCCAAGACTTAAAAAAAACAACATTATTCATGATAGAATAGATACAGAGATAAGAAACTTAACGTGGTGCATTTACACACGCAGTGACTGAAGGGGATATTGAAGAGCAGTGTAGGGTTCTGATTTAGTTTACATTCCTGTTAGTGTGCTGTTGCGATTGAGTGTGCATTGTGAGGTTTCAGATGTAATGCTCACTAAATTCTAATAACTTTCATTCCTCATGTCAAAGGTGGTCACGTCTCTACATGGTTTCCATAGAAACAACACTTTGCAACAGCTATCTTAACAGCCTGAGAAGGTTTTTTTTTAATTTATTTTTTAATTGAATGTACATTCTTGATCTGATCTATACATTCAAGCTATTTTATATTTCTGTGCATGCTAAACAGCTACGCAGCGTTTAGGACACAAACCTCTACCGAGTTCTGATTGAACTAATGATTCATGAACACCAGAAGCAGCTCTTTGACAGTTACCAGAAAATGCCTGCAGTTTAGGCCTTTAATGCAGCTGTGTGTTATTCAACCATCCTAATTCCTGGAATAACTACTCCTGGAACATTCATATCCTGTGTAATACTGTAGTGTTTAATCTACATAAAGACCTTTTCAAACTTTACAGCAGCTATGAAGTTTCTTTTAATAATTTTTATTAGGTATCTGGTCTAGATGACTGAATGGGCCTTTACTTACCATATTTAAAAACACTAGAGACCCAATAACAGTTCTGACTGGCTGGCTTCCTTGAGTTGCTATGGGAACAGAACCATGAAGTATCGGGCTTCAGTCGAGTGTTATGCGTCACACAGTTAGAAACTAGTTCTTGCAAAAAAATCTCCAGCTTCAATGTTTGAAAGCGTTTTTCATCAATGGGGCAGAAAATAATTATTATTTAACCTTTTTCCCAGAGGAGAAAACAAAACAACACTTAAGATATCTGGTCTCTCAAAAGAATACAGCTTAACTCGAGTGCTCACCAAGACGAAATAACAAAGTACCTTCGTCTGAAATTCAAACTGCTACCTCTCTAATGAATACCGAGGGTCTTAGTCATGAGCTCAATTAGCGAGAAGAACTAACTACTTTAATAAGCGTCTGCATAAAAACATTGCTCATTTCTTTAGATCACTTTTCTTGCTTAATTAAAACAATTAACAGAAAGTCAGGCTTCTTTGCTTCTTTGATACAGTAAAAAGAGTACAGTGGACGATGGAAAACAAGCAATTAAAAAACTTTCCCCCGGTCCTCCGTTTTGTAACAGTGATGCTAATTGTGAAGGGTTTTGTTTTTTTAATGATTATTTGGAGGAGGGTTGTAAGTAAAACAGAAGGAGCCATTCTGAGAGCTTTAGCAGACACAACAAGGTGTTTGTTTCTCCATTCCTGGATTCCTTGTTGTATATCAGAAACACATTTCTATATTTATTAGCAGGCAAGTGTAAGGAAACTACATTATCCATTGATGTATTTTTGCGCGTGAAGGAAGGCACACAACAAGGATTATAGCACAATTTAACAAGTTTTCTTTCATTGATCCCAATAATCAAAAGTCACACTAACTTAATCGTTATCATTAGACACAATAACGAGGCCCCTATTGATTAACAGAAATGAAGCAATGAGATCAGTTCCCAGTTTCTGGGAGGCAGCGGACACGGTGCAGGTGTGTTCATGGAGGATCTTGTTGCTTCTCGAATTCACCTCCAAGTGCTTCTGTTTTATACAGTCTTTACACCCCTTTCCATGCAAAACATAGTTTCTGGCTTATCCCTGTGTGTCAGCCACATTTTGACCAGGCAACTCCTGCTTACACCAGCTCAGGTGAGGCCAGTTTTATCAACGCTTTCTCAGGCAAGAAAACATTGCTTCCCTGATAGCATCCGGATAACAGCATGCTTCACACAGCTGCACTCAGATTTGTACTCCTAATCTTTTCATTAACTCTTTACTCAAGCATTGTTAGCTTACATAATACGACTTCAACTAATACGCCAGTCGTTTTAAAAGTAGAATAAAAACAAAACAAAACACTGATTTCAAATTGCAAAGGCTGAACAAACTAAGATAATGTGATATCATTCTGCTAAATCTTTTTTTGTGATTGCAGTGTGGGTGGTTTTATGTGTGTGGGCATCTCAGGTCAGATGGGCTGTGACCTTGACCTTTAGGTCCCTAATGATGGTCACTCTTTCATAAGTAGGGTAATGTATTGGCTCGTATTGCCTGGTAAGTTTATGTAGCATACGGGCAGGAGGGAGCTCAGAGTGATCTATGTTTAAAACCTCAGAAACGTTACCAAAGAAGGAGACTGAGCGAGTGGTAAAGATGCTGTAGGTCGGTGCTGATAGCTCTGTCATTACTTAGCATTTATATTGGTCCTTGCTTGTGGGTTTAATGAGTTTCTAAAGGTCTTTGAATCCACCTTACTGGCATAAATTCAAAAGCCCTCACACACCAGTCCTATGAGAAAGCACATAAGACAGCAACTTAACCCGTATAAACCTTTGTTCTGTTCAGCAGTGATTATAATAACAGTTTAACTCAATGTGTGTGTGTGTGTGTGTGTGTGTGTGTGTGTGATGTATGTGTGTGTGTGTGTCCATTTATGCTGAACTTTAGTACATACAGTGATAAACAGTTTTTTTGAAGACGACAGCATGATCTTCTGAGTAAGAACCTGTTCCATAGCATCTGTACAAAGCACCAGCTTTTACCATTTAAAAACGTATTTCTGTGAGCCCGTCTGTGGCTTGACGACTGTGGTAACCCTGGTTCAGTAGGAGTTACAGTTTCCACGCTATGACAGATGGTTTGCTATTTTCACCGTGACTTTCCAAAAAGTCTTTTTAAAAGCAAGCACAGGAGCTAATGACCAAAGCCATCATCTGTGCAATTTTTACTTAACACAAATCCCTAGAGGTATCTTTATTTCTGGGAAACGTTTCTTGAGGGAAATAAACAATTATCTGTACAGTGTTTCATTTTTAGAGTTCCGCAAACATTCACTTTGATTTCATTTCAATCTCACTGGTTTTCCTGTTCCAGTTTGACTCATTAAGGTTGTTTAGGTATTTGGAATAATACAGAAAAAATGAAATACCGTTTAATTCTGTGTTTTATTTTGTATCCATTTATTTCAATGAATTTGTTAAACCTGGTAGTCTCTCCGTTACTGTTCCAGTATTTCAGTTCCTGGGTTGTTAATCATGGCTCTTGCTTTTCTCTCTGTGCAGACACACTGTCAGTGCCTCGATGGTCTCCTCAGATTCCCCGTAGAGATCTGGGGAATTCAATAAAACACAGGTAACGTTTCTCCAAGAAGAAAACGCATCCCAAGTGAAATATCATGCTAATTACTGTAGACTGTGCTGTTTGGGGTCACTTTCATCACAGGTTCCCCCCATGAATTTCACCCTGACAGTGATCAATACGAGGATTTTAAATAACTGCAAATTCATTTCTTACATATTTAATCTGGGAGACAATGCTAAAGCTGGTTCTTAATGCATGGGTGTGTTTTTTTCAATTCATTGACTGCAACTCAAAAAGAATATCATGTTTGTCTTTGTTAATGCATCCAAGATTTGGAGAAAGTTTCTGCAGAATCGTGATAAAATCACATAACAGGATTGACTGTGCATCAGGACATATATAGCATGTCATAAAAGGGTAATCAAGCCTGGAGTATAGTTCTAGTTATCCTGATGAGATATACATTAAGGAAATGTGGATTCCGCAGGTTTGTAGAAATCTGTATGGATGGAGGGTTTAAACTAGTTCTGTAGCTTTGTCATCAACAATAAAGTGACCCTGTCTTCAGCCAGACTAGAAAACAATAGCCTGATGCTATCCACCCCCATTAAATCAAGGGCTCTTATTGGATTAGCTATCAGCAGAGATTATTTTGAAAAGGAGCAGACACCGGTATGCACAGTCAAAAACAAAGACAATCTGTTTCATTTTAGGCTAGTCATTTATCAGCATGTCTGTCGTTTAAGTATCCTTTTTCCAGTAAGAGGAGACTGTATTAAATTTGGGATGAGGTGAAATGGAGGGGCCGATGAAAATACGCCAGTTCTGTCAAACACCATTACTCATATTCTATTACCTGCTGGTTTAACAGAATTAAGGTGAGTGATGGGAGCCACATCGAAGCCGTGCACTGCCACTCAGACAGTGATGAAGCCGGCTGGGTCAGTTGTGTCTTTGTCATGCTCCTTGTAAATGCATGTGTGATGAAGTGACAGATTGTTAGGATTGCTAACTGGTTTGTGAAAGAGAAGCAGTGCGGAGGTATTTATTTATGATTTATGTATTATTTTTTTTTAACAGCATGCTGTTGAATTTGTTTATGACGACTGTTGAAATACACTATCGGGGTCTCTTTTCTTCATCATCAGACTGAAACAGTAACGCTGTGGTTTATAAAATACATTAAGGTCAGGTCATTTGTATTCAATTAAAGAACAGATCAGGTACACTAGACTGGTATCTTGATGATTATTAAGGCAATTGCAACTGCCACAATTAATCCCCAAGCTGCAGCAAATTGCTATGCAATTTATCATCAGATTTAAAGGGGAGGTCGTTTTAGCCCCAATATTCTTTCTGTTTTTTAGAATGATTTTTATTCATTTTTTTTATAAAAACGAAACACAATACTACTACTACTACTACTACTAATAATAATCATCATATTGATAATGCAAGCATATTGCTGCTTAGAGAACACACATATTCTTTTTTCTCATATTCCTTGTCACCTACTTTCTCTCACAGCCAGCTCCAGTGATATTAAATATAATGGCCCGATGGCAGTATAACGTGAGCTGCAAATGTCTTCTAATGTCTTGGCAGGTTTTCCACCAAGTACTGGATGTCACAGACATGCATAGTATGTGGGAAAGGAATGCTGTTTGGACTGAAATGTAAAAACTGCAAGTATGTTCCAGACTTTCAATGCTCGTTTTTTTATGGTCTTTTCTGTCATGTGTTTCAGCGACTGCCTCCAAATATGTGGGGGCAACAAACCAAACAGATTCCATCGGATAGACACGTACATACAGTGTAGTAATGTCCAGGTAACCACAAACAAAAGTGGACTGGAAACATGTGAATGCGAATCATTTTTAATATCTTGAGAAGGGGCTTGTGTTAATGGGAATGTTATAATAGAATCATTTTTCTACATTTCCAGAATCGCTGTATGAAAAAATGTTGTTGATATCAACATAGTCCTTCAAAGGGGTTTACAGTGATACGTTGTTTTATTTAGAGCTCTACCTATAATTGCTATAAGGGACTTGTTTAATGTTTTCATTAAAAAAACAATGTTGGGTATAACATTTTTGAATCTGTGTGGTGACATTTTAATACAGACATAAACACAGAGATGCAATCTATGTACAGAGAGCCTGCTTTCTCTCAAGTCAATGAAGCACATGCTAGACATTTCAGGAGGAGAAGAATTCTAATAATTCCCTGGGGAGCTGTCACTATTGCAAGCATGATAATTAATTACCATCACCTCTCTGTATCAACACTGGCTTCAGTGTGATTGTAACCTCACAGGAGAAAGGATTTCTTAGTGGCACAGTCCTCCTGCATTGCCAAGGAAGCAAAGCCAACATTGCTGATACTGAACTCATATTTAATATTTGTTTAATGGAAAGTGAAAGTCTAATTTGCTCCCAGACCTGTGGTCTTGTGCCTTGAGCAAATAAAAAAAAAGAAAAAGTAACATCACCAGTTTGTATTTTCTTATGCATCTATAAAGGTATTTGCAAAACCGAACGCATTCATTTGTACAGTTTATCATCAGAGTGTTTTTTTGTCAGCACTTTGGGTAGACAAGAGGACTGCTAAGTGTCAGTCTGGGTAACTACTCCTTTAAACTGATCGCAGTTGGCTATATTAATTTTCATTGATCTTTCATTCACTTTGACTGCGAATTGTCCCCAACATTTTCATTTTTTTAAAATATTTTGTCTTGTAGGTTGAAGTGCCACAACAAATGCACCAAAGAAGCTCCACCGTGTCATTTACTTCTTATTCAGCGTGGAGGTCTGGATTCAACATAACTTTGACATGTCTGGCACAGTTAGAGCTTACTGTGTTTCTGTTAGAATGTCACTGTAACAGACTGGCAATATACAGTATAGACTTTCTAGATACTTTTATTATTAAATGGGGGATATTATTATTGTTATTATTATTATAATAATAATAATAATAATAATAATAATAATAATAATAATAATAATAATAATAATAATAATAATAATAACAGATTTCTAATTTGTTGTAAATTCAATGTAAATTCAAACTGCTGAAGCTGCCAAACTTTTAAACAAAAACACTTTCATTTAAAGACTTAAACGTGTGTCTAAGTTGTTTTTTTACTAGTTAAATAAAGAGTGCAGATTTAATTACGATGTAAAGCTCTTAATAAACCTGCCCCTTGTTTGTTTTAAGGGGAATTAACTGACAGCAGGATCGAGTGACAATGTATTTTTTTTTTAGGAGTCCAGCAGGAGGGCAGCCACTTATACACAGGTATGGATGAGTTACAATGCACACAGAACCCATCAGTGACTCTGCACTGCTGCTCCCTTGCAATTATGCTCACTCCAAAAATTGCAATGAAAATAAAAGATTAGCCTCTGACTGCCATCAATCAGTTACCAGATTTTGCACCAAGGCAGTGAGGTGTGGCATGATTTTGTGCCAGAGATTTGAAGACCTGTATGCAGCCTGGCCTGTTTGTTACACATTATTTTCCCTAATTGCAGGTAAAAGCGATTAGGGAAATGCACGCAGCCTCTTCAGTCCAGTGAAGGGTGCGGTTCTGTAAGAAGGAACACAGCTGGAAGTGCCCCTGTGCCACTGAACTGTGCCAGCAGGGCAGCTGCAAAGTGTAGAACAGATCATGAGACGCGATTGGTTGGTTGGTCTTGCTTTCTGACCCCAACCAGCCTCACCCCATGATCTCACTGGCTTGGTTGACCCTGCCTATGGAAAACCCTTCAAGGAATGTCTGTCAAGTTTACTTCGTGGGCACCACATGTCTGATATCTCATTACCAGGAACTGACTGTATTTACACATACGGTCAATTTAAATAATGCACTTTGAACAACCTATAGTGGCCATGCTGATGGAGCTGATAACCCTGTAAAGCATGAATTCCCATGTTATTAAGTGTTGCGTGATATAACTTCTCACTGGATCCAAACGGAGTAAGTCAGCCTCAGTTCATGATGTACCTTCATACAAGTTTATCAGAAGAACAGCAAAGTGAAATAAAGCACAGTGAAAGTAAAGAATAGGTAAGCATTGGAAAGAATAGCAAATAAAGGTGAAGCATATTAAAAAACACAGCAAACCAAGGTAAACTATGGTAAATGCACAGTATAACCACGGGGAAAGCATGGGAACAATGCAAACATGACCATGCATAAACACTGCAGTAAGCTGTTTTAAGGGTAGACACTTATTGGTGTGTTGTTTATTGAAGGTGTATTGCACTAGGATAACATCTCTTGAGTTACAAGACGGTCCTGGAAGATAGTAACTAGAGTTAAAGAAAAAAATATACACCAATCATTTCTCAGCGTGTATGTATTGCATTGTATTGTATTGCATTGTATTGCATTGCATTGTATTGTATTGCATTGTATTGCATTGTATTGCATTGTATTGTATTGTATTGTACACTCTGCATTTGGCACTGAAGATGACTGCCTGTCTGATTCTTCAAATTCTGACTCCCATCATCCAATTTTCTCTTAAGTCGAGATATTTTGCTACATTTGAAATGTCACTCTGAATGTCATACACATTTGAAATGTCACTTGAAATGTCATATTTATTTTCCTTATTTTTGAGATGATTTTTTAATTGGGCACTTCACTTTGCCTCGTTGTATGTGGCTCAATCTATATACCTGACATACACCGATGTGTGACTCCGCTGTCTGCTATCCCAGCAGTGTGGCGCAGCGCTAGTGCTTAGCACAGAGAGAACACAAAACCAAACAGAAACAAAGGCATGCAAAGAACTGAGGCTTCTTAAATCACTACGACCTGCCTCTTCCTGGTGACTTAAAGCAAGGGTTTATTATAAACACTAGCGAATTCAAGTGGTAATTATATGTCAGCTAACTTTAACAGTACTCTGGTTTCAGTTACTCACCTTCCAGTTCTAAAGGGCTTCTGTCTCTTCATTCCACATTCTTTTAAACCATTCCCTTCCCGTTGACACATAATTCTGCAACTGGGGAAATGTTTATTCATATGAACTGCATTTATAATAGTCCATGTGTTTCTGCTTTTTATCAATTAAGGTGATTAGAAAGTAAGTTTACCACATTCATTATAAAATATAATTAAAAAGAAAAATGCACCTAATATTTCATATCATAATGAATGACCTCAGGTATCTTAGAAGCTATTATTTTTTAATTACGCAAAGTGGAAAGTAATCCTGTTGTTTTTTCTTCTTTGTAAAGCTGATTGGTAATAATGCCTGCCATGCATCTAGCTCTAGCTCCAGCCCCAGCGTCTCTGTCCAGGGAGGATATTAAAGTCCTTTACCTTCTCTCTCTCTCTCTCTGTTTAACTCCTACAGCACGTCTCGTTCGAACTGAATCTGTCCCCTGTGACATAAACAACCCCCTGAGGAGACCCCCCAGGTATTCAGACCTGCACGTCAGCCAAACGCTCCCCAAAACCAATAAAATTAACAAGGTAAGCCCCTCCGACAGCACAGCGTGTTTCTGTGGCTTTCCATTGGAGTGGAGGTCTAGTGTACTGAACCCTTTGAAAGCAGTCTGGCCATGCTCAGTTCATTTCAGAACTGTGCACATATATAGAGAGAGATAGATATCTGTTTTTTATGGGAGTACCAAGAGATCTTTGACTGTAGATCCATTACAGAATTGTCTATAACTTAAAGTTGTGTGTGTTGGGGGGGCGGGGGGTACTATTCTGATCACCTCTGAGTTGGCTGCGGTCCTGGATCTAACAAATAGCAAGCAAGGATGATGTTCTAAACAATGCCATTGCAGTAGCCCACTACCTTGCCTTTACATGCACTGACCATGTGTGTATGAACAGTGTTGTCTTACACTGTGATTGATATAACATTTTAGAAACTCAGCACCCTTTCTGCTTGTCAAATGGCATTTACAATGATATGGTGCTTCTGTCGGAAATCACATTGGAACCTCACGGGACTCCTAAATCCCGATCTGAGGTCGTGTAGAAATTGATGTACATTTTTTTTTTGTCCCATTCTCGTGTATACTCAACAAAGGAGTTTGAATGATAGAACTTCAGCTCGACAAAAATAATACAGGACTGAAAGGGTTAAAGACGTATGCGCCAGCCCCATCTAGAGCACAGCTATTTATTGCCAGCGCTACAAAAATAAGCTTGATCATTCTGACTAGGTGGCTCTTTAAAGAGAATCAGGACTCCAGCTTACACACCAGCTTTCCCCTCTCAAAAAAATCAATGTCCTCATGTGGGCCAAGCTGCGCTCCTTTAAAAACGAGTCAAAAGAGAATTGATACTCCCTTGCTCATGTCCTGGAGGTTGAAAGACACTGTGCCACAGGTAGGTCTGGGGTTTCCGCTGGAGTTATACTAAGAAGGGCTGCAGGGTTGCATTCACAGCGTAAGCTGTGAGTCATTTCCAGAAGGGAAAAGCGTTATTGTGTGACCTTTTATATTCATAATGGAACGTCTCCACGGAGTAGATGCACCAGTCTGATCTCCTTGTGCTATTGTCTATGCACTTCATAACAACATCACCCTGGCCTGGTTTATCATACTGTGTTTGTTCAGGTAGGTGATGCATTGACAGTATGTCTGTTGGTTATTGGTTTAGACTCGTGAAAAATCTACCTTTTAATATTTTTTCAAAAGAAAAACTCTCTTCATATAGATTCTTGACTCACTGTGGTGTAATACTGTACTTAAGCATTGGAATCTGACGCACCAGTCAAAAAACTTGAGCTCAATATTATTATTTTTTTTTCATTTGGAATCGGCAATTATTTCTTCTCGTTTTCTCCCCAATTTGGAAAGCCCACATTTTTTTTTTTATTTCAACCCGGCTCACCGCTGCCACCCCCGCGCTGACTCGAGAGAGATCAAGACAGATGCATCCTCCGAAACGTGTGCCGTCAGCCGTCCGCTTTAGCTCAATATCCTAACCAAAAAGAAATAAGTCTTGATAGAATTCAGTGTTTATGCTTAAATAAGATACTGTTTGATATTCTCTTTTTTTGTGACAAACTTGAAGGGCACATTAATGACGCTCCATTTAGCCTACTCAGATTAAATTATCTCCCTCTCCTGAAACATGTTAAAATAATGAAGGCCTAGCTATATTGAGATAAATAATTATTCATGCCTAGGGAACATCTCAAACTGGTAATACCTGATTAATGCCGTTGTATTTCTATTTCAGTGTGCATTCTTCAACCTGTTTTTTCAAAACCTGTTTATCAAGTTCTTTTTTAGACGTGACGCATTTTAAAACGGACAACAGTGGTCCAGTTTGAAAAAGCAAGACCTTATAAAATGTCTGTGGTCTTTAGGTTCTTTACATCTGTTCATTTCATGTACATGTTAATGGTGGTGGGGGTGTGTTATTAAATCAGGAGAGAGCAGATCATTTATTGAAGTTGTCAGGATCCTTGTTAAAAATACATTTGAAGAACTCAACGGACCTGATGCATGCACCCCAGCGCATTCTCTTCCTGCCCATACTGTTTGAGAATCTTGCCCAATGAACATATAAAAAAAAATCTCTGTTAAGATATTAGCTTTAAATAATAATTTACAAATAGACAACCTGTTCCTTTTTTATGTTAAAAAAATGATTCTTTCCTTCTTTTCTAAGCTGACAGCTTTTGAGCGTGCAAGCTGACTCTCCTAATATCCACAGTACAGAAGCTAATAAAAACAGGTTTAACAGTCAACATCATTATGAAAGCTGGATATAACCTCTAGAGAGGACAGTCATTAGACAGAAGCCAAGTATTTGATTTGTTATAATGAAAAATATGTAGCAGAGAGTGAAAACAGAAGATGCAATGTCTAATGTAAAAAGGAAGGAAAGTGTACCGTAAAGCCTTCGCGTGGAGGCATGTTTTAAACTGAATTTTCTCAGAAACTAATTCTACAACACCGGAGGACTGTAGTCAAAATGCATTTGCAGAGAAAGTGTACTCAATGGAGCTTTAAAAGGCAATTTATATTACATTGAAACTAATGAACCAGAGGAATCTAAGCAAAGAGCTATTTTATGACAGGGTGTGCTCTAATAAAACGAGTTCAGATGTTAATATTAAAAGTGCACAAAAAGCATGCTTCTTATCACAAGTGCACTGCAAATAGGCTTAATAACTGTGCTTATATTTACCACTCCAGTTAGTGAATGTATTACGCACACACTTGCAAGGTACAGATGAAGAAGGTGTTGTAATAACTCTGTTTAAAATGCCAACTGCTATTGATGACACGACAGCAGACAATAGCAGATTCATTGGTATTAGCAATTGTTTATTCTTTTTACTGTCGATGAAATGAAACACGGGATGAAAGCCGGTGTCTGCTGAGGGGGGCAAGCCTGTTCTAAAATGATTTTTTTTCCCCTAGGATCACATTCCTGTTCCCTATCAGCCCGACTCCAGCAGCAACCCCTCGTCAACCACCTCCTCCACGCCGTCATCACCAGCACCCCCCCTGCCTCCCAGCGCCACGCCCCCCTCCCCCCTCCACCCCTCCCCACAATGCACCAGGCAGCAGAAGCAGTTCAGCCTCACAGGTATTTGCACTAAAGCTGTGTCTGTCATCTACTAATGGCTGTTTCATGCTTGCTTTAATAAAGCTCAGCTTAAAACCTGGCTAGGCAGCCTGGTTGTGTTTCTTCAGATTTCCACTTGAGGTCTTGAAAAGCTAGTGTTTGTCCACACAAGTCAGTCTAATAAACAATATCCGCTCTTCTCAATAATTTCATGAATCATATATGAGAAATCAGCCAATCACAGTCAAGGATTTTTCAACATGTCAGTACATCTTAATCTTGTGTGAAGATGTCATCCCGTGCATAGAAAGCCTTTATTTTTGTCATGCAGAATGGTAGTTCATGAGCACCATCGTCATTTTTGTCACTTATCATATAACGTAAAACTTGTGGTGTGAAGGGTGGCCCTTATTCTAATGGAAATGATTGTGCAGTTTGAGAAGCTAAAACTGCACGAGATGACATCCTGCCTAACAATCAGAGAGACGCTACGCTGCACGATGTAATAACTGAGAATAAAGGCTTTAAAAGCGCACGCTGAGCCTAAATGAGGACTCGCATTGAACAGTATTGACACTGGGGTTGGTTGCTCTGCTTACAGTCCTATTTTATCTGTTTCCAGCTTCTCATTATTACAAGTACAAGCAGCAGTTCATTTTTCCAGGTAAGTGAGGTATAATTGGCCATTAATTCTTCCCATAATGCACCCAAACGAGCAGGGGCTCGTTCGTTTGATGTTACTACCTCCCAGCCACAATCAAAGTCCCAGCGTTTTCTTAAGCCGTGTTTTTTTGTCCCTTAATTATTGACATTTGGGACTTCGTAGTGATAATGAAGCAAGTCGGGCGACTTTCTTTTGTCCCGTCACTGTCTTTAACAGAGACCTAACCCTTTGATAAATATTTGACTAGCCGAGGCATGAATAAATTCATTCCGTTTCTGTTTAATTTCCTGAGATTTAAGGATTCTTGTTAAATAAGCGCTGTGCTCCTGCTTTGAGGCCCCCTCTGACAGTTTGTGTTTCTCATTTGATGTAGAAATCAAGGATCCCTTTGAATTCCCTGACTCCTTCTCTCATTTCTTCTTTCCAGATGTTACACCAGAGGTACCAAGTCGGGCTCCACAAGTCATTCTTCATCCAGTCAATTCTGACTCAGCGTAAGACAGTTTTTCACACATCTGCACCCCCTGCTTAGGAAGCATATCCTTGATAATGGGGATATAGAGCTTCGGAGTCTTACATCTTTCTAGAAAATCGCCTATCCAACTGTGATGAACCTGGCTGGTTGTTGAGAGAATCTGGAGATACGAGGAGTGTCATCCACAAGTACATCGAAGAAGGCATTAGTGTACTTCGCTTAGTTTCCATTGAGGACTTGCATCTCGAGAACCGCTTATTAATTTGTGGTAAAAAAAAAACAACTTTAAAACTGGGAAATGTGTTACGCCCCTCTTGTATGTTGACACAAAGGATTGAAATGGTTACCAATTTACTTTCATGATGAAAATGAATTCATTTAACTGGTGGAAATCTTTCATTTACACCCGTCCTTCTCTTTTATCCAGTCTCTAGCAACCAGCTACAAATTCCTGAACAATATGGTCTGAGCGAGCAAAGGGAGGGAGGGAGGGAGAGGGGGTTTGAAGTGACTGCTTGCGTTTGTGCCTTTGGAGATTTCATACAGGAAGAAGATTAAAGAAGCCACATCAGAGCCCCATTGATCGTTGATTTATTAAGTAGCAGTAGCGTCGGAAGCAGGCACTTGTTTGGTGAATAATAATGATGCTCCTCTGCCTCTGTGATTGAAGAAACAGACGCGCTCCACCTTAGAACGCCCCTTGTATTGCCAGAGACCCAGCAGTGCTATTCATAAGAAGGAGGGTGGTCATGAAAGTTCAGTAGCCCGCTTTTGAATTGTGATATTTTTGCTGCAGTTTGAGATGTGCAGTAAATGAGAAAGGTTGCATGGTACCATTAGCACAAGTTCAGATTTCTACAGTTAGCGTGGGACTATTTATGTAGCGGGCAGTGCTGTGTGTCCCCTGTCGGTGATATGAGGTTAAAAGCTCTATAACCACGCATGCAGACGAGCCCGGTTCTCTTGCATTGTGGTTAAGATGCTCGCTTGCGGTGCACGAGGTTGCCGGTTCTCCACCAGCCTCCATCCCGTTACATTTCTATTTAAGAGTCCGTGGAGGGATGACATTACAAAACAGCGAATTAAACTTTTACTGCAGAGAGTTTAGAAATAATCACTTCGGAATGAAAAGGAGCAAAAAGAAATGTCATTAAGTTTCTTAACTTCATAAATATATATATGTACTATTCACCGCCTTTATGTTTTGTATTTCAAATTTTAGCAATGAAGGGAATCCTCTGCTTCAAATTGAAGTTGAACCTACATCAGATGTGAGTTGGTAATTCAAAGTAGCTTTATTCTGCAAAGTTCATATTGCATTCTGCACAAAATGCTATGAAAAGTCGAATTCTGTTTGTGATTGAATTCCATATATATATTGCATGCCATTCATATAATAATACATGTGTAATAAACTCTAGCTTGCCACACATCCACACGCGTGGAATGAAAACCCTTGGTTTCTAGTGAGTGTGTGTGGTATATGGATGTTTATATGTAGATTGCATGGACCTGCCCCCCTGAATCAGGCTCTGTCTATGTGCTTATAGAATGAAGACGGTAACGATGAGGCTGAGAACTCTGAAGATGAGTTTGAGGAGATGAACCTCTCTCTCCTCTCTGCCCGGAATTTCCCCCGGAAAGCCAGTCAAACCAGCATCTTCCTGCAGGAGTGGGACATTCCCTTCGAGCAGCTGGAGATCGGGGAGCTCATCGGGAAGGGCCGCTTTGGCCAGGTTTTCCACGGCCGCTGGCACGGCGAGATTGCCATCCGGCTAATTGACATTGAGCGGGACAATGAGGACCAGCTGAAAGCCTTCAAGAGGGAAGTCATGGCTTACCGCAACACCAGACACGAGAATGTTGTGCTTTTCATGGGCGCCTGCATGAGCCCCCCGCACTTAGCCATTATTACAAGGTAAGCGAGCCCACGGTTCTGAAAAATAACACAACGAAAAGCTTCTCTAGTAAAAGAGCTACGGGTGGAACGAGCCAATCAGGAGCTCGCTGGATGGAATCCTGGTCGTGATGAGTCTTGGCTGGGGACCCCCAAGGAGCGCTGATAGGCCTTAGTGCTCCTCACCATGCTTCAAAACGTGGGTAAAATTGATCAGCTTTAAATAAGTTAATAAAAGACTTCTAAGACCAGTGTTCATAATAGAGTTTGTCATGAAATAAGCCATCTTTGAGTTTAAACAGCTATGCAGGAGTAGCAATGCCTCTGGGTTATATTACAGCGTTATTCATTTTGATTTTTAACCGATTGCCACTACTTGGGTTTGTAGCAATTAAACAATGTATACTTTGTTCTAAGGTGTTCTTGGAGAGGCACATTGGTACCACTCATTACACCATTTTGTCATGCTAATGAATTTGGTGTGAGGCCGACAGAAGGCTATGTAAGATGAAGAAAGCTTCCCTCGATTGAGAGCTAATGGGTCAGGAAAGGGCTCTGTAATAATCTGGTGTTAGCTTGATGGAAATGTTATTGAGGTTGAGGCGGGATGTGGAGATGCTGTACTTGTGAATCAGCAGTTGAGAGCCTCTGTCTGCGGTGGTGTGTGAAACGCCAGGCTGAATCAGGCTGCCTTGTCAGAATCCTCTCTCAGGGACCTGTCATCGGCTGGGATGAGAGCCTGTTTCGAGTTCCATACTCAATCACACAATGGCTCTAAAGAGGAGTGGCTGCCTAACCAGTGTACACCTGGGACAAGGCTGAGAACAAACTAGACCTGGATAGCTATCCATAGGTAATGAGTGTTAATTAGGGAGCTCTCTGTTTTCCATTTAGTGGTTTTTTTTTTTGTTTAACTCAAGAGCTTATCAGTTGCAAAAGAGCCAGCTAGTGTTTAAATGGATTCATTTCGGTCATGCATGCTTTTGAAATCATTATCGTAACAAATTCTGAAAGTAATTGCAACGATAAGGCTTGGCACGTTGATGTTTTTGAGAATTGTTCATTTCCATTTATGCAAAAGCATTGTCACTCAACCACTGCCATTTTCAGAAAAAGGAACGACTAAGGTGGACCTAAATGAAGCCCTGCTATTCTTATTGTGTTCACACAACGCTGGCTTTTACTCTTCAGTTTGTTTCCTTCTTGTGCTTTCAGAAGCAAACGCTACCAGCCACAGGTACCAAACTACCCGCACTGCTTAAATTTGGTACAGGCTCATCTGTCTGAACGAATAACAGCACCAACAAAGATATGTTTTGTCGGCAGCATTCTGTTTTTGTTACAGAACAAGCACAGAATGAGAATGTGAGCCTGAAATGGAAAAAAAAAAAAAAATGACGACAGTGTTTCTCAGCCTGAACGCATCATTTGTCAAGCTCAGTAAACAGATCTCTGAGTTTACATGTAATTGAAAAATAATACAGTCAGCCTGGCCCATGCCATCAATAAATTAAACCAGAGTCAAAACAGGGCATACCTTCACAAAAAGAGATAAAGCAGGTTTGAGTGCCCATCTAATTGACTGCGAAATGATGAAAAAACCTTATTACCGACCATCTGGACAGTAAATGTAAAATATCAGAACGATATCGTAGCAGGATGCCCCAGTGTCTGTGAAGCTACACGCAGTGCTGTTGGAGGGTTTCAGCTTGGTACTCGCTGGATCCAGTTTGCAGCATGAAATAGCGAAACAGATCATGCTGGAGCTGATCATGATTTTGTCTCGCTATGAAGAACCGCTTGCCTCACTGTCAGCCCTCATCAGTACCCAAAAGCTGTAGCCACGATCGTCAATTCGTGCAGGGTCTAACGCACCCCACTTATTTTAATAAGCGGGGGGAGTTCATTGCTGTAAATCCAGGTAGTGGCACAGAGCATTTGAAACGGTGTTTCTTACATTTTTTTGGTAATGATCTTGTGTAAATTACTCCCCCACCCTCCCCCGCCCGCCCACACCCCTCAAGTTTATTCAAGTTACAAAATGAAAAATAAACAACTAAACCAAACAAACAACACTTTGAGTTGAACTTTCATAGCAGTATAGTAGTGGGTTAGAAGGGGATTAATTTAGTGCTCCAAATTGAATTGGTGAGCAGAGATTATTATAATAATTCTGAGTAATCAACATGTTCTGTTTTAATTAAAGGAAGGCAGTTTAATTAAAACGTTTATTGCTATATTACTCTTGTTCTGCTGTTCCAAATGAGTTCTGGATAAAACAATATATCATTAAAACTCAGCCAATTATGTCACATTTCATGAAAAGCCAGTGGAATAAAAAGAAAACAGAAGCATTTTTAAACAGGCACAACATTTGGATTTCTAGTGCATGTATAATGTGCTTTATTGTAACCTGGGTTTCTGTTTATCGGTTTTTATTAATTTCATTTTTCGGTGCTTATTTTGAGCTATTTTCGAGTTTTATGTAAATTGTTTTTTTCGGGGCTTTTGCTTTTTATATACTGTATGACATTTTTTTTTTGACTACTTTCCAAAATTCTTGGACGCGAGCAAGAGCATCTCGTTTTAAATCTCGCAAGCGTGTCACAATCCTCCAATAGAAATGTAGGAATTTGCTGCCACTCAGTAGTTGGGGAGGGTTTAAAGTATTCAGAACGAATCAATGCGAGATACAAGTCAGGAAGGAGGGACACTGCCCCACTGCACTGGGAGAGATTTGTTCAGCAGATTGTTCATGTATTTTTTTCACCTGGAAAGGGGTGACGTCTATGTGAATTGAGAAACCGTGTCCAGTGATTTTCCTGTGTTTCCTGGATATCCACCGATTTCATTATTGCATCGGGGGTGTTTTATCGTGTTTTATTGGTAAAGCCGAAAACCAGAACCCTAAATTACAACTCATGTACAAGTTATAAGTATCACAAGACCCTTCTCTCATTGCAAAACATTTTCTGTACATTAAATATATATATGTATGTTGTTTTAGAGAATTTCCTGGGCAGCCTTTAGTTGAGATGCTGAAACAGTCTCAGGCTGTTGTTTTAGCACACCTTGTGTACAGTAGCTTCTTTGTAAGCTAAAACCTAATTGAAGTAATTTGGACAAGTGACTCATCAGCTATTGGAACCTGAAGTGAGTGACTCATTTATTTAATGCACGACTGAAGTTGTCGCATGCCAGAAAGATGTATTTTTTTTTTTAAACAAGCACCTGAATTTAAGTAGAATAATCTCCCTACCTACACTGCCACTCTAACCACTGAGCAAGCTCAGGAAGCATTTATCACATTCTTTAACCGTCTATTTCCCGTTTTATAAAAGCACCACTGTGTTTTACCACTTCCTTTATAAAAAGTCATAGTAAAAGCATAGGAAAGTGTATTAAAGCACACTGAAAGCATGGCATAGCATAGGCAAGCATTGCAAAGCCCAGAGAGGTATGGTAAAGCATATACATGTTTTTTAAAAACATGGCAAACCAGGGTAAACTGTTCTAAGTGCATAGTATATCCATGGGAAAAGCATGAGAAATCTGCTAAATTACTGTGAAGATTTACCTTGATAGATGTTTATAAAGGCTGGCAAGGAGAGCTCCTCAGTAAGCGTTCAGAAACCAACCCTACAGCTAGTTCCAAAGTGTTGCATTAAAATGCAAGGTGTCTGCTGTCTAGATGCAACCTGAACCAAAACGATAAAACACGTGGATCAGTCCAGCAAAGAGAATATGAACAAGCCTCTACCAACAGCAATACGTGACTCATCAGAGCAGTCAGTACTAGTAACCACGAATCCAGCATTATCATTTTTAAAAAAGGACTAGGAGATGCAAATCACCCCACCAACTCAGGAGGGAATCTGTTAGCCTGTACTGTATGCAGCATCATACCCAGGCCACATGAGCCCATGTTCTGCAGCTTTCGGAACAGGTGCAAGTAACAAACAGCCTGATCAAAGCGTGTGCCGCTGCAGTGACGTACAGTCCAGGCACCTCCGGCAGCTTCCTGTAGAGCAGATGGGGTTGGTTTGAAGCCAGATTGCACTTCGTTTCACACAGCGGTCCAAAGGGACAGTCTTCAAAGCCCCAAGTCAGAGGAGTCGCGAGCGGGGCCTTAGAGACAAAAGAAAAAGAAGAAAAAAGAGCTTCTTACCAGGGGCGTCTCCAGAGCTACTTGAGGGGACGCTTTCTCTGTTCCAGCAAGCGCTTTGTACGGAGAAGTTTCCATGTGTGCCGGCTCCATTTGTTTACCGGGGGCGGCCGTGGGGAATCATTCTTTTTTTTATTTTCTTGCTTAAAATGACCCAACAAATTACACTTGATGGCCGGGGGGCCCACACTGTTGGAACTCTGACGAGGCCACATAGCCTCTTGCAGTCTTCTACCCTGGAGTCAAAAGATGTCAGTGCAGCTGTTTAATGTGTTGTTCATCAGCATGTTTCCCTGCCAGTATAACTTGCTACAGACGACCCTTGTTCTTGAATCCATTTCTGTTCTTATTTCAATGAATGGTATGCTATTGCAGACCACATGATGTAAGTCATGCTGACACACTCTTCCATGGCATGACACCTGTACAGGTGCCAAACAAAGTGTCCGTCAGGCTGCAACCCTAGACGTTTTGTTAGGTTCTGTTGAGGACCCCTGAGGCTTACTTGATGTTGAAATGATCAAGACTGAAGTAATGTCCCAATGGGAGGAGAACAATCTTTGGGGGAGTGTCGACAGCCACAGGCTAGCAGAACTTTTGAATGGGCTTTCGGATTCCTGAACATTCTAATAATTTCATTCTAACTGAGTTGAGTTCCATCGTGTCATTCTATCAGGTAGGCTTGTATGTGCCTGGACTCCCTGTATAAGAACATGGGAGCACAAAGGAATAGCAAACGTATGACTCGCATACAGTGGAATGCTGTGCATCATGTTCTATTGGGACCTGGGTTTCATACTGTAATGCGTGGCAAGGGGATACGTCATGCAGCACAGGCTTATTGAAACGCTTCCTGGCACAGCAGGCTGCTGTGAAAGAATAAAGTTCATTTTATCCCTGCTGTTGTTACATATATCAGCTCTTTCCTCAGGTCATTTGTGAGCCATCAGCAGCTTAGCGTCACTCGGCTGTCAAAGCTCAGCGGTGTGTGGGCTTTCAAGACCTGTGGAGGAATTGCTCTGTTCAGAGGCGCAATTCACCCCACCAACTGGGAAGGGATCCCAGTGGTATCAGTCACAATTTTTCTTTTTGTTTCACATTAAACTAGGAATCATTTAAACTCTTCCATGTATATTTTATAACTTTTATAAAAGAATATGCTACCCTAACTATTAAACTGTATTTCTTTTCACAATTTAAAACATGTTATATAAAAACACATCAGTTTTGTTCAGCTGAGAGGCTTTCGAAGGCAAGACGAATGTGGTTAAAGATAACTTCTGTATAACGTGATTTCACAGCAGTAGTACAGATTCTCATTATTACAAGATGTGATATGGGAAGAGAATTTACATGAGGCTCTGACCTCTTCAGGAGCTTTTTTGTATTAAGACTTGATGCTAAACTACTTCTGTATAACAAACAGCTATCATTAATGGACTTGCCTGTACAGATTTTGGAAACACTAATACTAATCTGTAAACCATTAAACCCTGATAAAAAGTGCTTGCTGACAATTCTTTGTTCCACAACTTCATCACAATGAAATGCACAGTGACATCTATTCAGTTTACTGTATGAACAGTGACAGATTAAAATATCGCTGTCATTTAAATCCTTCATATAAAAACCTAGTTTTTTCACATTTTTGAAGACACTAAAATGCCGGATGTTTGATTTTCAATTTAATTAATTATTTAAACATTGGCAGCATTGGGATCTGCTGTCAATTATAGCAACTGAATATGCGTCCATATCCTTGAGAACAATGACACCCGTACCCTCTAAAAATGATGGCTGTTTGATTGACACTTTCCCTTTTTTAATTCTCCAGTTTGTGTAAAGGAAGGACCTTGTACTCGGTCGTGAGAGATGCCAAAATCATCCTGGACGTCAACAAAACCAGACAGATCGCGCAAGAGATTGTAAAGGTAAGAGGAGCACAAAGAAATAACGTGGTCAAAGGGTTTAATACGTCATGAATAGACGTTTTTATTCATTCGTATGATTCCATAGGAAATCGTCTTGTTAGTTTAGACTTAATTGGATATGTACTAGAGACATAATTATCTAGGTTGCAAACGGCTAGTGCACAGCAAATTAACATTTCAACACAAATTAGAGGTTTCAATAGAGGCTTGCTGTAATTCTAGGGGGCGAGGCTCAGCTCGCTAATCCTATTGGTTCCTTAACCTATATAGTCCAGACTCACCTTCCACTACTTGTTCTGCAAGCCTTTCTCCTCCACCTCCCCACCGCCACCTTTGCAACTCCCTTCTGGGGGTTGCTGTTCCTCCATCACCCAGCCTTGGTGACCTCTGACCGACATCGGAGGTCACACCTCAAACACAGGTGGCTCCTATCGGTCCAGAAGACAAGATCCTGGGCCACACAGTCAGTCATCCCACACTACACTTTACATCTTACAATGCTGAGCTTGATCTTTGACTAGACAATGCATACTTATTCATTCCTTCTCTGGAACCAGAGAGGTAACCCATGGGTCACTTTACCTCTGAGGAATAAGGCACTCATGCATACAAACTGAGAGGTTTAGGTAAATGCACTTGGAGCACCCTTGTTCATGTTGGATGCCCGATGTCTGTTACAAATGTAGTCTGTAAAGTGATGGCTAAACCACACAACAAGTATCCCATCTAAATTCTGATTTTCTTCATACAGAAATGACTGTAACTGTCTATAAATTACATTATGTTCTTTACTCTGTTTTAGGGGATGGGCTATCTCCACGCCAAAGGAATTCTTCACAAAGATATGAAGTCTAAGAATGTATTCTACGACAACGGCAAAGTGGTCATAACCGATTTCGGTCTCTTCACCATATCCGGTGTCTTACAGGCGGGCAGGTAAAGCAAATCCTAATCATTTGAAATCCCAAGAGAAAGTTAGCAAGAGCAAATGGCTGATTAAATCAATTGCTGGATTGAACATTGTGAAATTGTGATAATTAGCTATACCATGAAAGACAGCCCAGTCTTTAAAATAAATGAAAGAACTTGAACATGAAGATGTGTTCTTTGAAGACAACGTGGAGAATGTTTGTTTGCCTTCCACATCAATAAATGGTGATGAGCACCTGAAAAGCCCTTTCTTCCACCTGTATGAACAAAACATCCTCTTTTATGAGAGTGTTAGGTGTCTGACAGCTGTTTCCTGGCCTTCCCAGTGACAGTGCACCCCTGTGCTGCTGAGAAGAACACATCTTTGCCTGGAGGCCTCTAAGTTCTCCTGATGTGTATGTGTGGCTGTTGTTGTGGTCTGGCCAGCAACCAAAACACAATAAACACACATATCCCACCGAGTGCTCCTATGGGTAGCGCATTGATCCCGCGCCGCGTCTGGTTGGCTGCTGCACAATTAAAAAAAATCAAACATTTCAGATTGGTGAGATTTGATTTTGTATTTATTGTATGAAAAACTTCCAAGAAGGAGACACAGCAGAGTAGACTTGGTGTGAATCTCAGAACTGTTCTTCTGAGAGGGAAATTCTACAATGTTGAACTAGCAAGTAAAGAAAACACACTACAAACAGCTCCAGTGTATGGAAGCCATTGGTTTTAATTCATTTAGGTCCGGAAGAAATTCAATTGGAAGGCAATCCTCTGCCCACTCATAAAGAGCCATGTTTTACAGTAATGACCAATCTCATACAAAACCCAACAAAACAGGCGACTGGATTCAATACATTGTGACAATTACATTGCATTTCATCTCCGGGCACAGAGATCACATAGAGGATGAGAAGTATTCTAGATATTCAGGGGATCAAGATCAATGTCTTTATTTTACAACAGTCTTGTCTTTAAGCTGTCTAGTGTAGGCTAAGGAACATACTAACTGTTAATAACATACAGTACATTAGCATTACCTGTAAACTATGTCAGCAATGTTAACTATTCAGTTTATCTACCCCGTGTGGATCAAAATGCTTACATCATTTAAATTATAATTGCAATAACACTACTCAGAATGATTGCAGACAGCATAAACATGTAATAGGGAAAGACACTGAGAAAGTTATTTGAAGATATACAGACTTTATGTGTATCAATCAAAAACACTGAAGGCTTGCATAAGAAACAGGGCACTGAGTCAGGAAAGTCTTTCACGTCGCTCTTTGTTTAAGGCTTTGAGTTGGCTGATTTGAAATTAATTCACACGCTGAAATGCAGCCCAAGGAGCTTTTAGAAGCATAATTAAAATATAATGAATGTGATAGCTGAGCTTTAAATCACTGTGATTCACCATGCAATTATATATATATATATAAAAAAGAATAATTTAATTGAGTTCTTAATCATTCTCCAATAAAACCGGAACTAAAACAGAATACAGATTATTGCTCCCATTTTACGAAAAATATTCTAAACCCGGGAGCTGATTGTTCAAGAGGTAAATAAGATGCTCAGGAATTAGGAAGGCTTATTAAACTGCTTTCCATGCTCGTTCAATAAGCTGCCCACATTTATTTCTCCCTTCAGTTTTTCTTATGAAAACTTTTTTTTTTTTTTTTAAGATTTTACACATCCTCCAGTGTCAAATGCACTGGAAACGCAATGGCTGGAGGGGACATCTGAAATATTAATATTTCCTAAGGCGTTCCTTTGGTGAAAATAAATGTGATTTGTCAGGATTAGTCATTTGGCTTTTCTCAGCTTTAGCTGCACTGAACTTTCCATTGTAACCTTTGATCTTAGGGGGTGGGGGGTGCGGGGGCTTGTTGACACCCTTGGTACACGGTGTCTTCTCTTGAGTACTGCATCCTATTAAATAAAATATAACGCAGTGCATTTCAGTATACTGTTAGGGATAATTGATTTGACGAGTTGATGCTGTTTATTAGATTAACTGTTACAAACAAGCCCTCGAAAGCCTCTTCTTCAGGTGCAGATTTGAAGAAGGTATTTGTTGACATTTGCACAGCAGAAGAATTGTCAGAATTTTGGAACAATAGAATTCTTATTTAGTGCAGAAATAACATCCTTAACGGAATACTGAAGAAGGACACAGTAACTAGTGACATGACATAGTAGGGTGCAGCGGGATAGAAACCTCTTTACTGGGTTAATGAAACTTGGAAAATGAACCTATTTAAACTTGGAAAATGAACCTATTTAAATTTAAGTCCTCCAGCCTCATAATGGGCTGCGCTCAAGGCAGTATTTAAATAGGATTCCTGCAGCAGGCTAGTGATATATAATGTTTGAAATGAATATGTGGATTTTACTACTGCGTCCAATGTAATGCATTCAATGAAAGAGTTTGATTTTTCTTCTTTTTTTTTTTGTTTTTCGCGTGTCGTAAAGACGTCAGTTCTAAAGCACACTGAATATTAAAGGGATGTGTGTGGGTTGCCTTAATTCATTCTGAATACGCATTCCTAAAGGGTCAGCTCCTCTCGCATGGATATTTATTTAATTTAGAAGCATGCTTCAGAAATGTATCAAATGTATTGCTTGTCACTTCAAGATCTGCTTGTCTTTAGAACCAATCGATGAATTCTAAAAGAGCACAGCTGGTGTGCTGAAGCGTGCAGTTGACAAACTTGGACTCATCCAGAATTCTTTTCTTTTCCTGGGTTACATGGTTGAAGGGATTAACATCTTCTTTTTTTATTTTGTAGAACTGTCATCTGTTTTTCTTTGGACTCACATTTGGCTCGGGGTGCTGTACTTTCACAGCCCATGCATGTTATAACTAGCTAACACGAGTTTTAGAAGAACTGCTTGTCATTGCATATAGTACCTAAACTGGATCACCACTGGTACTCCTGGCTTTTGTTTTGGACCCATATCATGACTGCTGTAGCTGGCTTTCATGGGAGGTTATTCAGCGTTGTCCCTTGTCTCTAGTAATTCCTGTTAAAACCACTTCAATTACATGACACTCCTTCTTACAGACAGTATTCCCCAGGTGGTACAGCATATTCCCCTGTATTGCACTTTGTCTTGTCGGACTACCTTGTAACTGCAGTCACTAATGATATGATAAAAGGAGGCTCATTCAGTGGTTCAGATGGAAGCACGTTTCTCAGCTGTGTAACACTACAACAGTCTGCGCCACGGGTGTCAAACTCAGTTCCTGGTGTCTTCTGGCTTTCGTTTCAACCCGAGCTCTCAATCACTTAATTGGTCTAATTATTTGATTAATTAATCGGACACATTTAACACTTCTCTCCAGGCTTCAAAATGTTTTATCGGTTTTTTTATAAGTGCATTTTTTTAAACCATCAACCGTAAAAGACCTTGACAAAATATTAAACCCGTCCAATTGAACAAATAATTGATCAAATAAGTTAATTGAGAGCTTAAGTTGGAATGAAAGCCAGACGACCCTGTGGCCCTCGAGGACTGGAGTTTGACACCCCTGGGCTATTCGATAATCTGTATTTATTTTCAAGCCTGACATTAAAAGTGATGAGATCCTTTGTAAGTACACAAGTAAAACAGGCTAGAGTTGAATATTGATCTCTTCATCTCTAGCATCACAGTACAATGTAAACGATATCCAGAAATGATAATTGTTTGGGATTTCACCATGATCCACGTATGAGTGCATTGGCTCGAACTGACTTGCTGATAGAAAAAGACCAACGGAAGCTATTTCAGGTGTTCTACTTAGCAAAAGGAACTTTGAGAATGCAGTACTCTGTGGAATGTTAAACATTATCTGAACCAAGAGAGGCTCAGAAATCTGGGCAAGTCCATTTTAAACTAACCAACTGAACGTGTTTCAAGTTCAGGGCTAGTGCACATCTTCACTTGTGGGTCAAGTGAACAGCCCAAAGGGGGCGGTGTACACCACACTAATGTTATATATAAGTGCTGTGTAAGTGCGTGTCAGTCAGATAGCAGTGGCTTGCATCAGTGTGTGCAGGTTTCACTTTGCACACCCTCCCAAGCATTTTCCATGCTGTAATGAAGGTGGTTGTAATAGGGATTCATTGTAATAGGGATTCATGTCATGGGGAGGCAAGGTGGTTCAGCCTAACATCAGAGCCAGCTTTTAACAGGCAGGCTTCTAACGAGGTGGAGTGTAACTGGGTAATTAGAGCTTTTGTGGTTACGTGAGTGATCAGCTGCTTGATGATTAAGAGATCGGAAAAATGGTGCTGTACTGTGCGGTGACTAGTTGAAATGCATCACTCCAGTGAATTACTGTACATTCACTGCTGAAGAGGGGCTGGTAATTCCTGTGGAAGCAAACTAGCTTTTACTGAGGTAGGATCCAACTGATATCAAAGAGTCAAAGAAACCATTTAAGTGAAGCTGTAGCCCTCGGTACGGAGGAAGGAACCAGAGTTAAGACCTGTTTTTTGGGGTTTTTTTAGAAGCAGAAGGATTTTGATATGTTTAAATCACCCAGTTTCTTTTTTTTCAAGTGTTTTGCCATCTTTATACCGAGGTTTCTTTCAAGTTAATGGATAGAAGGTGTTGCCCTGTTTTGGAATGCTGCAGCGAGTGCCCTCACTCTTGAAATAACACTGTGGTGTGTGAAGGACGGGCATCGAACCCACTTACCCCACGTCCCACTCTCACTTGACATTGCACCATTCTCCCGGGCAATGAGATTTAATACAAACTACTCCCCCTGCTGCTGCACCTCCTGGAATCTATTACAGAGTAGCACTGCAGCCAATAGACTTTGCATATAAAGGAAAACAACTAGAGTCTGTTCACTTTCAAGTGAAGTGTTTTGCTAGCATCACTCTGATTCAGCTGGACTTCTGACCTGCAACGGGAATTGCATAACTCTTAGGTTTTGCTCAAGTATTTTAAAATGTGAATTTGATCTCAATCTAATAATGCCAGACCTGTATTTTCCGCTATGGGCAAATTGTCCATTCCATTGTAAATGTATTGTGACAATTACGTTATCATGTTTTGAGTGCTGTGCCTTTAGGACACGACAGTGTCTCGTGCGAGAGACTAAAGGTCCTGCGAGGTGGAGAGCGAGAGTTCAGTGGACATGGAGGACATCTGTTTTGTTATACTGTATTATGTTATGGATGTAGAGACAGTGTGCCCAACGCCTCTATGTGTGTTGGATTGATACTGCTACAGAAGGGAGGTATGTGTAACTCAAGAGATCTAATGCAAGTCTTCAGGTGAATTCTCTGAAACGTTGTGTGTCTGTGTGTCAGTGGCCTCTCATCGAACCTGCAGTCGAACCCCCCACTGATGGACGACCGCAAAGGACAGCATGAAGTGGGCAAGTCATTTAATGAATATCCTACAGCCCAGTCTACCACGAAGTTTTAACACAGCCTTTCAAGAGTTACAGTGATGTCAACCTTAACAGGACCTGTGTGTCCCTTTGCAGCTGCAGGAAGCACACCACACAAGCAAACTTAATTCCATTATCATCCCAACAGACATTCACCGGGTATCATCAGACTCAGGCAAGCATATGGATCGGATGGCAAACATGTGTCTGTGCTTAACCTGGGCAGTAATTGTAGCTTTGCCTAATCAAATAGAACGTACTGTAATCAAGTCATTTTAATTACAAAGTTTCTAATTAAATTGAATGTAACAGGAGGGCTTTTCCGAGGAGCTTCTCAGTTGTAATATTAACCCTTATTATATTGGAGGTTATTTAGCCAGAGTTTTAGCCTTGAAATTTGACTTGGGATTCTTAATTTCCATAAAGATAGGCCCATTACTTTACATAATCAGTAGTACAGTTCTTAGGATTTATAGTAGGTCGATTTCCCACAACAGCATATTTGTTTTATGCTTGCAAAGACCGGCACAGTGTAATGTAATTAAAGCAGTCAAAATAGAACAGAACTTGTGGGTTTGCTGGATAGCTCTCGTTTGGTTTGCTGGGAGCAAAGTCACTGTTATTGAAAAGTCCCGTCAGAAACAGTATTCGGATTTCATTCAGGGATTCTCAGAGAGCCCCCCCCCCCCTCCATTTACAGAGACAGAAGTTGTGTGGGATTGTGAAGCAACACTTTTGGCTGCGCTGAAATGGAATATATTCTCGTTGAAGAAAGCCAGTCAATGGGATGCTTACTCGTCAGTTAAATCCAATTTGTGCTCCACACGCGCAGCAGGATCTGAAACCTATGAGAATGCAAACAGTGCAAGGCAGTGACTCACATAGAGCAAAGAACATCGCTGCGGTACAACTTAGCATTGTGACAGTTTGTTAAGATTTCATGGAAATTATTTAAACTGATGAGAAGTTAAAAGCATACTTTGTTGGAAGTAGAAGTCTATACTTTATTATAGAGAGTTCTTACTGAATCTCATTACACGGTGATGCATAATGCACTGCAATGCAGTTTGACCATCCCACTCTTTAAACTGTGGCTAATCAAGCTTATTGTATTGTAAAAATCGAAATGGCAGATACAGCAATTTCTGGGATGCTTATTGATGTTAATAACTGACTTCTTGGTAGTTCATGAGTAGGGGTTGAATGAGACAGATCCAGGCGTTTCAGAATTCGCGTGGGATTGTATCAGCCACCTGTTTTTAGGGATATTACCGCGCTTACCAAAGATAGGCAGTCGATCCTATCCGACGTCTAGCACAGGATTCACGTTAGCCTAGCCAAGAACACGAGGCCAGCATTTAATGCAGGGGTGTCCAATCACGGTCCAGGGGGGCCATTCCACTCCACATTTAACAGGTACATTGATATAAGGAACTACTGCAGGGTCTGCATGGAGGTTTAATTGCTTCAATTAAAGAATTTAGAACAGGGTTGGAACAAAGACCAGGACTGGAAGAGCCACCTTTGGCCACCCCTGATTTAATGGCTATAAAAAAATCCTCTCTGCCTTGTTTACTGGAATACATCCGAGAGGTCACAGGTAGGTAATCATTACACGTTTACTCTGAGCTGCAGGCAGTCGAGTGACAGTAGCCAGCACCACCCCGCGCCCTGTCCTGCTTTATCGCAGCAGTAAAGCAAGGTTTCTTTGAGCTCTTTTCAAAGTGTTTTTCCTTCCATGTCAATCTGCTCTTGTAGCAGGAGAGAGGACAAGCTGAGGATCCCAAGCGGCTGGCTGTGTCACCTGGCTCCTGAGGTCATCCGACAGCTTTCCCCCGACACAGAGGAAGACAAGCTCCCTTTCTCAAAGCAGTCCGATGTGTTTGCATTTGGGTAGGCTTAAAGTATTATTATTATTATTATTATTATTATTATTATTATTATTATTATTATTATTATTACCTACTACTATTCCTACCTGCTGCCACTCTAACTGTGTTCTGGTTTTTACAGAGCTTGAAAAGTAACATTTTAATCTCAGCATCTTTATAAGAGTATACAGTACTGGAAATGTATTTGGTATGAATTCAGGTATAGATGGAATGCATTTTGTGTGCCCTGCTGTTTAAGAAATATATACTGTACATGGTGTATCCGCCACATGTACAGGAAGTAACACATTCTAAACAGCATCTGATTGATACATTTCTAATGAAATCCTTTGTTGGTGTTTCCTTCCTAAACAGGAATGATTCAGCCTCTCACTTGGCACGACACATGTCAGTAAAGATCTGAAGCCAACATTGTATACCAATTACGGGCTCTACTCTGAAGCAAGCGAATGCAAACGAGGCAAACTAGCATGAAACAGCTTAACTAGGAATCCACATGTAATATCCTTAAAGTAGCTTTTAAAAAGACCCAGAAAGGAAAACAAAGCAGGTTTATGATAAAGATAACTGGTTTTATTGTTATTTATTTCACCAGGAGATTTACCCATTGAGACAGAGGCCTCATTTACAAGGGGGTTCTGGAACTCAATAAAAAGACCATTACAAAGTACAAACAGCACACTAAAAACAGGTGTGGTTCAAACTCAATCAGCAGCACGCAGAGATCTAAGAACAGTATAAATAAGACCTGTGTGTGTTTCTTAATGTGGACTGAGGGAGAAGCATTGGCAGGAGGTTCTAAGCTATTCCACAATGTGATCTTCAGCTGGTGTGTTTTTTTTATCATGCTAAGCAGCTGGCAATAAATAAAATACATTTTTTCTTTCAGTTTTTTTTATTACTTTTTCAAAACCTGCTATAAGGATAGCAGCACCCTCATTTAAATTGAATCCAAGGGTGACTCGCAGGCACTTCAGCAGCAGCTGATGCATTGTTCCGAGTGGTTTCTTGGTAATTGTATACCGTGTAATAAAAAAAAGGTTTTTTAAAAAAGTTACTTTGACGTTGATTTCTAAAGACTATTTAGCTTTGGTATGGGCGTCTGTTTCTGTATCAAATACATTTAGCACACTCTGCACTGCACTAGCCTGGAATAGAAAGTGGGGTGCAAAGTAAGTTTGCGGGCACAGTGCCTCCCACTGCACTGGTCTAATGACTCCGAACGCAATTGCATTTTCAGATGTCATCGCGTATGGATGCTTGTGGTTCTGGATGACACTCTGCTTGAACGAGTCAGTGAACTCGCATTCTGTTCCTGTTTGTTCCGGCTGTCTTACCTTGGGGAAACCCTTTGGCACGTGGAGACAGATTGTAGGATGTTTTATTTTCACTGAGTTTCAGGAAAGCTCTGGTGCCAAAAGGTCTTAGTTGTGCAGACACCAGAAACAGAAGCCGTTCTCTCTCTCTCTCTCTCCAATCACAAACCCACATGGATGCATTTTGAACCAGCCGTTCCTAGAGTGTGCGATGAACTGCTCTACACATCCCAGAGAGCATTGCAGAGTATTAATAATAACTACATGAAAAGGAGAGTAGCAGAATAGGCTGCTGTATTAAAAAAAAGAGTTTTCTACAGTTAGTAAGAAACAAAGAGTTATATACTCATATGGTGATGACCTCTTCCTATGGTACACCAGAGTAAAAGCACAGTGTAGTAAAGCATAGTAAAATCACAGTGGATGCATGGTAAATCATAGGCAAACACAGATAAGTATACTGTGGTTAACCATGGTGTAAACAGTACATTCATAGGACAAGCATGGGGATTTCAAGGAAAACCAATGTTCAGATCTACTATGGTAAACTTAGAAGACCAGAAAAGAGTTCTCTTTATATTTGAAAAAAACATTGGGTACATTTTGCTCTAGAACTTTATACGCTCCACATTTGACTGATTCCCCAAAGCAAAGGGTTACTTGCTGTAGAAGCTGTCATGTGCGTCTGTGTGCTTCCAGAACTATTTGGTACGAGTTACATGCGCGCGAGTGGCCTTTCAAGAATCAACCAGCAGAGGCGATCATATGGCAAGTGGGAAGCGGAATGAAACCTAACCTCAGCCAGATCGGCATGGGGAAAGAGATATCTGTGAGTACAGCAGCACTTTACTTAGTACCCCTGTATCTGTGTAACTAGAGCGACTGCAAGAACTGCAAGATGTTTCCATAGACAGCCTTGATCGTATACAGCCTTGCATCACCCTATAGAATTAACTCCTTTTGCTTCGTAAAGTCGAGTGAAACCTGCTCAATAATGTTACGCCAACACATTGAATTACATACTGCTTTGTAGTTTTCCATATACTTAATGAATAACTGGCAAAAACTGAAAAATGGGAGAAATCTAACATGAAATACTGTACTGCTATTATGGCTTCCAGTAGACTTTTGCAATATTATTTTGTAGTTTCTTTGATTACATGAGGTTAAATAAAATATCTAAATTATGTTCATATATATATTACAATTCTAGGTAGTGCAACACTTTTGTCCATAGCTGTAGATGCACAAAAGAGCTGGTATCACAGTCCCCTGATTACGTTACCTAAAGTAACATTAGGTAGCCCAAGATCAGTGCTAAACCAGGCAAGAGAGTCCTGTATTTAGACTCACCTCTGAAGAGTGTAGACTCTGTACTGTAGAGCCCTTTGCCCAGGTCCTGTCCTTTGAATAGTATTTAGATTTGATAGTGCACACTGGTCCCTTTATGAATACAAGTCAATGATTTCATTTCAGATTTAATTTTTTTTTGCAGATTAATGGCAATTTAAAATGCAAATTTTTTTTTTTTTTTCAGGACATCCTGATTTTCTGCTGGGCATTTGAGCAGGAGGAGAGACTGAGCTTCTCCAAACTAATGGAGATGCTTGAAAAACTGCCAAAGCGCAACCGTCGCCTATCCCACCCTGGACACTTCTGGAAGTCAGCTGAGTATGTGAATGAGTTAGGAGGAGCAGACCCTTACACTGACAAGCAGGCGAGGTCAGCTGAGTATGTGAATGAGTTAGGAGGAGCAGACCCTTACACTGACAAGCAGGCGAGGTCAGCTGAGTATGTGAATGAGTTAGGAGGAGCAGACCCTTACACTGACAAGCAGGCGAGGTCAGCTGAGTATGTGAATGAGTTAGGAGGAGCAGACCCTTACACTGACAAGCAGGCGAGGTCAGCTGAGTATGTGAATGAGTTAGGAGGAGCAGACCCTTACACTGACAAGCAGGCGAGGTGGGCTGAGTATGTGAATGAGTTAGGAGGAGCAGACCCTTACACTGACAAGCAGGCGAGGTCAGCTGCCTGGACAATGTACAGTGTGTGTCTACAGTATACCTGTAAATACAAATCAATGGTCACTGTAATTAGAATCCTTGCCATTTTCTCTGCTGGGGACAAACGATTCTTTTTCTACCACTGACTGACTTCATGACAGGTCTTGTAACAGCTATACACTTCCTTTGTTTTGTCACGAATCCCTGCGTACCAATTCTCTGGCAGGTACACACCTGTTGACAGAAGAGATTTGCAGAAAGGTAGTTTTAGTTGTCAACTATGCAATGTAATTGTGTTCTTAAAACTCTCCCAATGTGTTTTTGTTTCATGGTCACATTATGTTTTTTGTTTGAGACTTTTGTTTGTCTGTGCGTGTTTGTGTGTGTGCGTGCGTGTGTGCATGTTAGTGCATGTGTGTGCACGTGCGTGTTTGTACGTGTTTGTGCATGCGTGTTTGTGTGCGTTCGAGCGTGCATGTTTGTGTGTGTGTGTGTGTGCGTGTGCATGTGCGTGTGTGTGTGCGTGTGCGTGTGTGTGTGCATGTGTGCCTGCATGTGTGTGTCCAGTGCATTTCAGTCATCAAGCTTTTGACCTATAGCTGCATACATAAAGTGTTATATTTTTTGGACGATGTACTGTATATATAACATTTTAGAAATATCAAACTAGCAAAAATATAAAACATATTCCTGTTATACATTTGATGCAGGATAAAGGTAATCAGAAACCATTGAATGTTATAAGAAACAATAAATGTACAGTAATATGGTAAAGTAGCCTTGACAAACGAACACATTCATTTAGATGATCTACATCAGTGGCTTTCAACCCCAGTCCTCGAGGACCCCCGTGTCTTCTGGCTTTCATTCCAGCTGAGCTCTCAATTACTTAACTAACCCTTAATTGAACTAATAAGTAGCTTAATTAGACCTTTTTACTTGATCTCAGCTCCTAAAACGTTGCAGATTTCAAGTTATTTATAACATTTTATAGTGAAATTTCCAGCTGTTTAAGAGTTGAGAACAATTAAAAATGTCTAATTAAGCTACTTATTAGTTCAATGAATGGTTCGTTAAGTAATTGAGAGCTCAGTTGGAATGATAACCAGCAGACACAGGGGTCCCCGAGGACGGGGGTTGAAAGCCACTGCCCTACATTAATAGGCTTTGCCTTTCCGTTAATGCCTTGTGAAGTTTTTGGTATCTACATTTACACATGTTAATATAATTTATACAAAAATCCCAGACATGAAGAACTATATAAATAGCTCAATGTAATGTAGAGATTTTAGAACATGCGCCTTTTGCAGTTGCTACCCATACGTTTCCAGTCTGGAATGAGCCTACAGTACCGCTGTTTGCATTCATCTGCTACCTGTAAGACAATAAAAGTTTTCATTTTTGACAACAGAACTTTTTTTTTTTTTTTTTGGACCATTTTCTTTGCTGTTACACATTCAGTTGTCCATTGCGTTACTCCTTTTCAGTTTCGATTTTGAGTTGAAGACTGATGCTGTTAAAAATGCATTTTTTACAAGAGGGGAGGTGGTGGTGGTGGGGGGGGGGGGATTTCTGCTTGATTTTTGTTTGCCCCCCAAGAGGGTCATTGACAGAAATGACTGTATATACTTTAGCAGGGCGTTATCTCATAGTATCATAATCTGCAAAAAAAACCCCAAAAACTTAATGCAGTATACATATGACTGATTAAAATATTCACGTACAAAAAAAATAAAAAATATCAATGTTGGGGATAAATCTATAAATGAAGTAAGAAATGATTTAATGATACAAGAAATTTAAAGGCGATCTTTTGCTGAATATGTCCAACGGTTTCACACTTTAGGTTGGAGAGGTATCTTAATGGTACAATGCTTGTTACACACAGTAGTCTCTGTTAACACTTTTAATATAATTTAAACATTTAGAATTCAAAATACAGCGGTTAGCGTGAATCCATAATCCACAGAAATATTCACGCGTGAATTTGTGGAAGATGCGTTACAAGATGCATTACAGTTAGAAAGATGAGCAAATGAAATAGGGATGTTGCATAATTAGTTTCTCGGTCATCATTCATAAAATAGCCAAGACTGCCCAACTCAGAAAAGTAAGCTGTCAGTAAAGTGGGAGATGTGCTTTCACAGCTGACTGGACAGGTACAATGAGGTGAAGCAGCCAGCCCCAGGGTCAAGCAGTCTGTCAGCGGATGTGCTGGGAGATTAGCTGTGCTTCCTGCTCCTACTCTTCATTCTGAGCACCAGACCACACTACAATACAATAGGAAATAGTCTAATGAAGAACACCTTACTTATTTCATAAGGGTTCCACTATTTTGTTTTTGTAATACTTATTGATAATAATATTGGCACATTGTCAATTGCCCTATGTCAAGAACACTGATAAAGGCAGTTTCAGACTGAGAGTTGAATGCTATGGATGAGTCCAGTAAGGTACCTGTGCTGGTGGGACTCAGCTCTCCTCCCTCAGAGATGCCTGCTTGCTCTGGGTGAGCTTCTACTTGATTGCAGGCTGGCCGGCGAGGGACCGATGTGTGGCCCCTGCCTCGAAAGCTCCTGTGAAGTCCAGGCACTGAAGATGCAAAGCAATGCTGGCAGCTCTGTCCTCTCCTGCCTCTAATTGGATCTTCTCTTACTGCTTTCAGAGCTGACCTCGGCTTTGCTGCAAATGGAGACTAATTAGAAGCTGACATTTCTTTTTCACGTAACAGAAGAAATGATGCTCCTAATTTGTCTGGATTTAGCAACGAGGGTCGAAAGTGGACTTCAATCAGAAGTAACTCGCGGAGAACTGTGGGGGGGGGGATTTAAATCCAGGGTGTTAAATGATTTACTTGTGACTTTGTTTCTCCTACAGGGGGACAGAGATGTGTTTTTTAGTTTACCGATTGTGCGAATGAATGTTAGAACATTCAAAGCCTAAAGTGCTCTCTCTAGCACTGCACCCGCAGAGCCCGAACACTGCTGCATATGCAGCGATCTGCATGGGCTCCCAGCAGAGCAATCAGAATGAAAGAGGAATTAAATATCCTGATTCCAGTCCAGAACGCAGATCCCAGAGAGGCAGGGAGAGGGCTGGAGGGTTACCCAACGGCTAGGAGAGTTCTGAACCAAGCACTGGCTCGCTCCCTCCACTTGGCATTCTCTCTCATCTACCGCGGGCAAACCACCTAGCCAAGCTCCATATGATTTATCATTTTAAAAAAAGAACACCTGCCATCTCCCATCAATCACTTTAACCAGGGCTATCAAAGAAAAAAACACGAGTGCTGAATCAGCCAAAAGAAAAACATATACTGGTACAGTGTTTTCTAGTGGAAATGAGACTTGTGCAGAGTAACCCTCTGCAATTCGGTGTGAACCCAATTAGATTGTGTCTCTCTGTGGTTAAACCTCCAGGGGCTTGGAAAATAGTCTTGAGACATGCGGAGATGTCCAACTGGAAAGTAAAGTCCTAATTGTTGATCTTGCTTGCCCTACAGCATTCCCTCTGAGCTCCGATTGGCAGACAGGGGAAGGAACGATATCTCTGAACGAGTGTCTCTCCCACTCAGAGTGACCTTTGCCCCAGCTGACTGGCGCAGGGGTCAGCAATGCACTTGCAAATATTCTGTTAATTTGTGTGTGTTTGGTTTTTTGGGAAAAGCACATTCTAACACACACACACACACACACACACACACACTAAACTCTCAAGATGTTAATATTGGAAGCCTGTAAAACTAAACACAAGAACACACATCATTTTTCACACCTTGTGTCATCAACATGTGTGCCTCACCCTGCTTAGTGGTCTTTTTAGATTCTGTGCAAGCTGACATGCCAAGGCAATGTGTTAGAATTTTCTACCTGCTTTTTCCTGTAGAATATACAAGGCATTTTCTGACAAGGTGGTAAATTCTGGCATCTAGAATTGTCAGAAACTGCTATAGGTAGCAGATTCTGACAGGGAGGCACATTGTGACAGGGAGGCACATTCTGTCAGGGAGGCACATTGTCAGGGAGGCTCATTCTGACAGGGAGGCACATTCTGTCAGGGAGGCTCATTCTGACAGAGAGGCACATTCTGTCAGGGAGGCACATTCTGACTGGCCGCCCGGCCGCTCATTTCGCTGCTGTTTGAAGTGAGCCGGGAATGCGAACGCATTTGTTGACGTGTTTCTGTTTGTTTCCCATGCTGTAGGCTGTGATGGATGGAGTGATGGGACTGTGCCTTTCTTGCGTGATGCCCCTCCCCCTGTGCTTTACTCCCTCCCCATCTGCCGTGGAACTCCGGAGGCCAAGAACCAGAGGGGGCCGCGGACCGAATCCAAAACAGGGAAGCCTCCCCACCCCCCACCCTGCACCCCTAAACCTTCCCGAAAAGCCCCTGGTTTCTGACGCTGTATTTCAGTTCTTTTGACCTCCCGTCTCGTGCCAGTTGTGTTCATTTGTATTTAATTTCACATGTGTCTTTTTTTATACATATCATGTTACATTTTCGAATATAAAACATGTATTTATTGATGTATTTTATTTGACTCCTTCCTCCCCTATCCTTGTTTGCTCTGCATGCCTGTGTGCCTCAATGGGCATGACCATTGCACTGCTATTCAGAACTCTGTGCATATCTTGAATGCCTTCACTGTGAAATCGATGGATATTACTGTTTCCGAATGACATTAACACGCAGTAATATGTAAAAGAAATGTTTTCTCCCATTTCAGGGACTCGTTTTATTTCATTTCTTTCTTTCCTTTTCCTCATGTTCTGTGGTATTCACACGTCTGTGACTGCTGGAGTTTCTTTATTCGTTTGTTTGTTCTGTCTAAAAGGTGTCTTTATAATCGTACGATTTGATTTGCAAATCAGATTAGTGATGTGGTCAAATTTTATACTTGTACGGTTCTTGTAGATTTTACACAGATTTTACAGTAACTAATTGGCAAGTTTGATTTTCTTTTCCTTCATATTTCTGCATGATAACAAACACAGAGTGGGCTTTATCATATGCTGTCTAACATTGTGGTAAAACAGTAAAGTTAAAAAAAAATAATAATAAAATCCTCACACTGGTCTTCTTGAAGCTAATGCTCCCAGATCATGAACTCCATTTCCACTGTGATGTCAAATAACGTAACACTGTGGTCTGAGTTAAATGAAAGTGTAGGGTGCCGCATAGCTATGCCTTACAATGGAGATGATGGCACCATCATATTGGTTTAATCTAGACCTCCCCCTACCCCTCACTAAATACGAATGTCTACAGTTATCATTCAGTGTCAACTGCCTGCCTTTAATTCGTTTTTTTTTACCTGTATCACTTCTTTCTGATTGATGATCGGTTCATTAGTAATCAATCCCCCATTCTAATTCCAATTCCTTCACAGGAATTGGAATTGATATTTTAGAGATTTCGTAATTGTTGTGATTGTTCAGCCGCTTTCATTTGAAACCAATTTAATGGAATTAACAGTGACTTCAATGTAAAGTAATGTGTTGCCACTGTGAGAAGCTCATTTTAACGGAATGCTGCCCGTTGCAATTGTGATCAGTGTTGGAACTGATTAAAAGGGAACGGGAATGGGGCGTTAGGAATTGAAAGACAGGAATGGACCCCCAGGCCTGGTTGGGATGCCCAGGAGGATGCTCCTCTCCTCCGCTAGTACCTACGGGTAGTGCCAGTATTGCCACCTCGTGGTCACTGGGCTTGCACTGCAGGGCGTCGCGCGAGTCGAAGAGTTGGCATCGCTTGCTAGATGTCTTCTTTACCTGCAGATCATTCTGATGGTTACCTTTTAAACTGCAGTCCTTAAGTGGGAATACCTCTGTGAGTTTACGAGTGAAACAACACGGTTATTATAACCCTTCAGCTCCAGTGCCGTCACTAGCATCTGACTGCAAACAGGTCGCCGACTTATTTAAGTGAGGTTGTCTCCTATGCTGAAATAACACTGTACAAAAAACAAGCTTACCACGTGCAGAAAAGGTGCGCGCTTCACGTTGGCTTGCAGTGCAGACATGAGGAAAACACTCTTGAAAAATAACAGCCAATAAAAAAGAGGCACACAAATGAAGGTTTAAAAGAGTTCACATGTTTACTAGCTTTTTTTGGGGGGGAAATATTGGAATATTTTACTAGAGAAAAACAAGGCTGTGAAGACAATAGTTTTGCACATTTACTGTATTTTTATTCAACTCATTTCACAGCATTAGAACTCAGATACTATATTAACACCGTGTCATGTTCGTCATGCTGCGTTTCACTCGGCGTTCCCATGACAACCTGTGAAGCCCTAGAGATTACAAAAAAAACAAAAAATGACAAAGTGATGGAAAAGGCCATTTGTTTTTCTTCTTTATGACAGATTATTAAGACTGAGAGTCTTCTCACAGTTGGAATTGTCTTTAACCCAATTAAGAAAGGGCACATTTGAATTTGATCAGACATCTGTTAAGTCGACACAGCTTTTTTTAAAAATATGTATTTATTACGAAGGCAGCTAAACATTGATGCGTCGAAATGCTGTGAGTGGTGCCTTTACATATGTTGCTATGCACAGAAAATAGCAGTGGGGGGAGATCAGTTATCTTTAATGGGGCAGCTTGCTGTTTAAAATGCAGGACTTCTTCAAGCATTGTGTAGGATTTCTTGCCATCCACTTTGGGTACCCATTGAGCTTCATTTAACTCTTCCTAATGTTTAGTTCCCATTTTAGTAGTTTTGTACAGTAAGAGTTAACGCCTCAAATTTGATTTCTCCAGTGCCAGCATGTTAATTCATACAAGCAATGCATCCTCTTCAGCCGTTACTGTATGTACAGAGGTCTTGCCAGTGTGTTTATCATAAGCTGCCTGAGTTTTTGTCCCCCCCCTGATAACTAGAGAAAGCGTGGGTTGTGAACCGAAGCTTGTTAGCCCTGTTCTATCCTTCTGTGCCCCCAATCTTCTCATGCAGTATGTAATCAGATAATTCAGTTTCTGCATCCTGTAGACAAGGTGAATAGTAAAATGGATAAAGAGTTGTGTCCTGAATGCATTTCAGAGCAGATAGGTTCGTCCAATGGCTTGTGGTTACCTGGTCTTCAGCTGTCATGCCGAACGGTATGTCAAATGCTTATTTGCTTAAGGTTACAAATGCAAAATGATACACATTGCTTTATTATATACAATTCAAGGTAATGCGTACACTATAAATAGTCCTTCATAATGGATATACATTTTGGTTTTCAGTACTGTAACTCAGGACAATCCTCACAACTTGCAAGAATCAGAAAAGAATGTATTCAATGTATTTTGCACATTGCAAAACTTAGAAGAGGGGCTATTATCAGCAAGCCCAGAGGAGAGTGAGACTGAGGGGTGAAGTTGACATGGGGAGGCTTTGAGCTGTCAATGGAATCAACGAGAAGGAAAACGTAAGATATGTATAATTATGGGCACATAGGTTAAGGCATAGTCTAAAATAGGATTGGAACAGTATAGAAATAACAAGAAACTCCTTCAAAAAACAACTTGCTGCTCTGTCCTGCAACTGCGTTTTTTCTTGATACTTATTGAATCCATCTCATAATATGAATCCTTCCGTAGTGTTCCATCAGACTGTATGGGGCTGGGGGATTACTATTCACAAGGTTATAACATGTGTAAACACCAGCATGTGTGCTGTTGCAAATGTGATACTCATTGTTAAACAATGTCAATAAAACCTTGGCTTTTACCAGCCAAGTCTGTAATTATATCATATAAAGTAATTGCAACAACATTGTAATTACAGCGTAGTTACTGGTTTTTATTATTTGTACCTACACTACATTGAAATGGTGGGTGGGATGGCTGCACCATGCAGAGTGTGGCTTCATTATGAATGGGTGGAAACTGCTGCTAGTTCATAGAAGGGTCCAGTGGAACATCAGGGCTCTGTTTTAGCAATGCAGAGCTTCACTGAAAAACATCATGACTATTCATTCTTATCATAAGAACACTACTCATCCACTCAACGTGCTCTAGAGGTAGAGACACTCATTTCATATTCACAAGCATAAGTACTGTAGGCATTGGAAACAAGAATGGCACACAAAAAGGCAGCTGTTAACACATAGAGAGAGAGAGAGAGAGAGAGAGATACACACACATATACATGTATTCATACATACACACATATACACACACTGTATATACAAGTCTTAATTCATATTCCTGTGAAGGGAGGATTCAAACCAGACTTCATTACTCCCTCATTATAGACCTGTCGTTCTTCTACATGTAATAGCTGTAACGTTGACGCTACAGGAAGACAAACAAACACAAGATTACTGTTACGTATTAGGATGATTTTTCTTGGTCCCCTTGATGTATTGTATAAGAGAGAGTGGAACGGAGATGCAAATGCATGATTGCCTCGTATGAGGATGCAGTTTTTTGCCCCCATATAAAACAATGGAAAAAAATTTAAAAAAACATTTCAAAGAAAAATATATGTATATGTGTCCACTTTTTTTCATCTATTTTCAATATTTCAAGCATGAAAGGGTTCATTTGAAATTCGAAACCTTTGTGTTTGAGAAGGTTTTTTTTTTTTATTTTTTGTTCCACATATAAAAATGATGTTGTATCTGTAAAGGGAAACCTGGGAGAACGCTGATGTTTTTAGTTACATATTCATAATGAATATAGGGATTAAAGGCATGATGCCTTTTGAATATTTTTCTAAATAGCGGTGGTTGCATCATATTCATGCACACATATCTTCAACTGGACTTATTTAATTAAATGACTTCGGAAATCACATTAGACCGATTTGTTACAAATGTATTATTATGGACTTCATAAATTTAATATGTTGACTGAAAATCATATTTTTATACATAAAATATTTGAAACTGGAGACGGTGAGCTGTTCAGATGATGTGTGTGGGTTTTATTTTGAACTTTACTGAAGGTTATCATGTAACTACATTCATTTCTGCAGTATGATTGTAATTACAGCAGACTCTGTGTCTGTTACCCCCTGCTGAAATGCTCTCTTGGCTTCAATTCGCTTGCAAGTCACTGTTTTAAGTCACACGTGTCAGTAACTAGCATGTTTTTTTGTGAATAGTGACTTTGAAAGCTTTGTCAAATGCAAAAGCCTACATCTGTAAACTAAGAAAAAGTATGTTTTAGCCTGTATAGTGCAACCAGCTTGATGGGCCATTGTGAATTTTCAGTGTTAATTTTGACGACTGTTGCAGAATGAGCTAGGATTATTATCATCTTCATCATCATAGCATCCTCCTCCTCCTCATTATCAATATTCTTACAATTATTATTATTATTATTATTATTATTATTATTATTATTATTATTATTATTATTATTATTATTATTATTTGCTGTAAATGTGTTTGAAAGAACAATCGTTTCTGGTGCAAAGATGTGATGGGTCTCCTCTGTAAATTTGTACAGTAACGTTTATAAAGTTTTCTACACTTTACGAAAGTATTTATAATTTCAGCTGTTCTACTGAATGTCAGCTCTTTAAAACTGCAGATACTGTTTGTTACCATTTTGTGTTTTTGTGCTGCGTTTGGTGGGGTAATGATGTCTAAATTATTTATGCCAATAAAGGATTTGAGAACTGTTGCATCACATGAGTGTGTTACTGAAAGCTGCCCCCGGTATGGGACTCACTGCCAAGACAATGCCTGGGGCTCGTCTTTGCCAGGTACATCTGATCTCACACTGCTGTGCAGACTGGAAGAGATTCATATGCACTGTAGGGTAACAGATGTATGTTTCACACCAAGAGATACATACTGAATACTGACCAGTATGACTGAAACGTATGGTCCTGACAACTCTGCTGTGGTCGTACTTGAATGCAAACCAGAGACCAGAATCACAAGCCTTGTTATGGCATTTCAAATCGTTGGGAATCATAATACACACACATGCACGCACGCACGCACGCACGCACGCACGCACGCACACACACACACGCTCATGCGCACACACGCACGCACGCACACACACACGCTCGCGTGCACACACACACACACGCACGCACACACACACGCTCGCGTGCACACACGCACACACGCACGCACACACACACACGCTCATGCGCACACACGCACGCACGCACACACACACGCTCGCGTGCACACACACACACGCACGCACACACACACACGCACAAATGTCAAAAGTAACAGTAAAACAAAAAGATCTCCTGTAGCAAAAATAACCCCTTCCATATATATATGTAACAGAAAAGGTTATTTGATTATAAGGAGGTGTGTGTCAGCACACCTCAGGTGAGAATCTAAAATCAAACAAAAAAACATAATGCATTAAAAACAATTATTCAGAAGAAGCAGCTAAGTCAAACAGACAAGTAGACAAAACATCAGACAGAAAGTGTACATTCTAGATTGACCCCATTATTGCAATTATATCAGATTCCTTAAAGGGTGAATTCCTGTTTAAAGACTGGATACACGAACAGAAAGTGATCCGCTGAAACTAATCAGATGACTGTGATTGCTGAGGGATATAGTTCATCCTAAACTGAGTAAGTAGATGAGAAACTCAACTCAGTTCCAATTAAATGGCAGGACACAGTCTTATATAATCTATGCATCACAGGCTACCACTAAAAAAACAAATCAGGACCCAAAGCCTACAGTGTCTTTCCATGGTATTTTCAGGGCTTGTCAGTCCAACATTAAAAAATGTAATGACGAGACTGCAAGCACCAACTGCCTCCCTATCCGTCTAGAGCACATTTTCCAAAACCCCTCTTTTTAGCTTCTCTGCTGACTTTGATCCTTGGTCTACCTTCCTCTTTGAGTCAACACCCTGGAGCAATTTAATCTCCCTGCAGCATCAAGTCCTCTGCCATCAATACAATCTCAATATTTAATGTCCCATTTCCTGAAAGTGTCCTGAGATTCTTCTAAGTGTCTAGACACAGAAAGCGGCGAGGGTTTGGAATGGGATTGCCCGGCCATGTTGATGCTGAATCAGTGGGATACTTTAAGACCCGACTTGACAAAGTTTTGAAATCAACCAGCTGCAGTACTTGGAACTGGATGAGCACTGGTGGGCTGAAAAGTCACAGATTAAACGCAGAGTGCAAATTGTATTAATAGAGGCTTTACAAAAAGGTAAACAAAACAGAAGTAATAATATGAGAATAAGGCTGCCTTCAGGCAGACAAGAGAAGAACACGCGGCTCCTAATTAATTATACAGCAACTGGGGTCTGCTTTTTGCAACAGTGTACAGACTTATCAGCTAAAGTTTATAAGGCAGCTTACTGACACTAAACACAAGTACTCCTGGCAGTAGCTGGCAGCATCCCTCTCTAACTGGTCCTTCAGCTCTCTCTTTTATGGCTCAATAAGGTCTAATTGACGGATGATAATTATCGATTACCATCAATTGGCAAATAGCGCAGACCCACCGCAGGCACAATTTCAATTCCAGGGGAGGCTGAGCACTTAATTTCCTCCACAATTACTCTGTTATTACCAAAAAATAGCACATAACACAGGCCGATGTTTACGAACAACAACGCCCTAGAAAGTGCAATAACGGCTCTCCATACTCCCGCAGAGACGAGGTCTGTGCAATGTCTATAAATCTTGGTGACAGTCCTGGAATTTTATTGCTCATCATTTGGTGCCTCTACCTGCCAAGTAGTATTGCAGAGTGGCCAACAGACTTCATAATTACCCACTGAATACAAATACACAGTAAACCCTCTGTATGCTCACCGGCTCATAACAGCTGAATAGAGGAGAAGTAAATGACACTGAAACTTTGAATAAGCCACTATACCTGCCTCACGGGTGCTTTATATAATTGACCCATTTCCTTAACAAGGGCAAGCCTATGCAATTTGTATATACAGTGAAATTAAAGTCAGCCAACAATTAACCTCTCCAAATGTATATACATAAAGATGTTTTCCATTCTACCGTCAACATCTTGCAATTGGATCAGTATTCTGTAACGATATCCTGCACGCAGCGCATATGAAGAGGTGGCACTTCCATAGCTGGCTGACAGGCCTGCCATTTGTTACTATGGCTCATGCAGAAGCAAGGCAGTCTCCCTCAGGTGTCAACCACCAGATAGAAACACTGGCAGATTCATGATGTGCTTTCACCAACATACACATACACCTCCATATTCGGTATGGTTCAGCATTAAGGTTCCGGTTTCATGCACATCTGAGAAAACTTCGACAGGAAAATATGCATTTCAGTGTATCACATAACTGATATACGAACACAAGGTCATTGTCCTGAATGTAATTGTGCATAGCAAAATTCTTAGCGTGACAACACTGAAAGAGTGGATTCCAGTATGATACAGAAGCCACAGAAATGTTACATGCTTTTGTTAGATGGACAGCATTTTAATGAGCAACTGCACTTGCCAAGGAAAGAAAATTGCATTTTTAAGATTCCAATAGCAACTGTTTAGAAGGAGTCTAGGAAACAGAGACTGTAACTAGCAAGGGCTTTAGGTCCCCAATAAGTGAATTCTGTCTCCTGTATTGAAAGCGGGGTAAAGTGTGTCAAAGCAGTGCATGCTAAATCACAGGAAAGAGTGATCTTTTAAATATGATAAAGAGTGGTAGAAAAGCATAGCACACTACAGCAATTTAGTATAAAATGAATGCATAACTGTAAACTTCAAAGGGTGGGCTAGTAAACAAGTGAATAGAATGAAAACGGGGTTATTGAAATTATGGCAAAAGTTGATATATTCAGCTTGCTAATAGATTCTGTGTTCTGAAAATGATGGTGATGTAATTGCATATTGGTTTCACAGGCCTTGTTGCCTTGCATTTTAATTCTAAAATGAGGTGGGCTGAAAAAACTGTCGAAAACAAGCATGATAAATACACCCTTGACAGGAAAATACCTGTTCTTTGTGAAACATATCTCACTTCAAAGTACAGCTCTGTTCCGTAACAATGCTTTTTCTCTGCTGGTGGTTCTAGAAATCTGCACACAATTGCCTCAGACTGAATGTAATGCAAGTGAATAGAAACCTATTACCATGTCTCTTATTGTCTCCCACTGACTTCTGCAATAGATTGTTGATTTTTTTTTTTGACACTTTGAGACAGTGAGTTGTACAGTAACTCGTACTATGGAAAGGAACTTTTTTTTTTTAACAAGATCATGCACGCAATGCAAACAAGAGGTGAGAAAAATTGATTTTAAAACGCGAAACTAATATACTTAGCCAGAGTAGCTCACTTTGATAATCCTATATTAACTCTTAGCTGTAAGTAATAATGTAATCATGGTATAACTAGAGACCAGTTCTGGTTGTGAATAATGATAATACATGCAACCAGAAGCATAGAATTCACACACACAAGTATGCAAAAACAGTATAGGCTTTTGAATAAATAGGCAGGTTTGTCAATAAAAGTGATAGAAGCTGTGTGCATATATGCAGTACTTCTTATATAAATGTCTGCACTATACAGGAGTATTCCACTTACGAGAACCTCAAGAAGAAACAGGCGTTTGCAGAATATTTGACAGTGGAATTAAAAAAGCAATGCGTTTGAGATCTTTGAATGTGTGCATACCTTCATTGTGGCTCAAAAGGAGCTCTACCAGAAAGTGCACAGTGTAAGTGCTCTTTGTGTGTACTGGATCCAGCAGCGCTCTCCCTGTGTTTGTATGCAGAGTATTCAGAAGAGAACTGAGGGCTGCTCCTGTTCCTGTGGAGGACAGTGCTTGCATCTGAAGCGTAGTGGCAATTCAATTTGTAATTATGTTTGTGCTTCCCCAGCGAGAGGCAGAGACTGCTTATATACAGTATAATATATAATTATATAAACACCCAGTATTTCTACACACAACTTCCTCTTTTTAGCTTAGGATTCATAATTATTTATGACACAAAAGCTCTTCAGGTGCTTGGAAAAGAGAACAATCCAGCCTCAAATCTCCTTGCCAGTGTGAATTTGAATAAACAAACAGGAAACACGCAGACAATAGCATGCTGTTTTGCAAGATCACACAAAGGCAGCACAATACTGAACTGCTTTAAAACATGCACTCCAGCAAACACATTGAAGTCCTACTGCACGGCTCCCCCAGCGCACCACTGCTTAGTGAATACAGCCCTGTGTACATGCTGGCTTTATCACCGGAGAAGCATAGCCATGTAACATGATAGCACTGCGTTTGTGTTGCATGGGTTCAGTCTGGGGGAAGCCCATTGAAGCTGTGTCAGACAGTTCTGTGTTTCGTGACCATCTTCGGCTGTGTTGCCCTCTCCTGGTAAGATAAGCTGTCCGCTCCACAACTACCTGTTCCAACTGATGTGATCCTTTTGTGCAGCGGTTAAGACTCAGTGATTGGGGGCTGCCTGCTGCATCGAGGTCGTGACACAGCAGATGATTTTCATGTCATCACCTTGACCAGTCTTGTGTAGAATTTGTATAGGTCACTTCCCCATTAGTCGCAGTTAAACTTTGATGATGTCCAAGATATACATCGAACTGCTTGACATACATTTAATGCAGTAGAATATTGAGGGCATGACCCTTGCATTCCAAACTACTCATTCCGGAATGTAAAAATGATGATTCAATGCAAATGGCACAACATCAGAAATGAAGAGCACAGTAGTATACTGGAAGTGACAATGCCCACACAAGCACAGTTTTGAGGACCACTGTCCTAGCGACTTCAGTAAAGAACCGGTTGGCTATCCGAAATAATGAATATATTATTTCCTTGTCGCCTTAACTAATAGGGCCTTTCTTAAAAAATGAGCAACGGTTGAAATAACAAGACTGCCTTGAGAACATAGAATGAATCTGCTGAATCTGCTGTTCCTTTAGGCTCCTGTTAAACGTCTCTGCGGGCGTTACGCGTGATCAGGACTTCTGAACATCGCCCTCAGTAATGAAGATGTGTGCAGTACAGTATTCAAACTGCACCCCCATGCTTGCTAACAACAGCTGCAGGAGTCCTTTTTAAAACAAGCAAATCCAGTCACTGTAATGCGGGTCTCAATCAGTGGGGAAGCCCTAATAATGACAGCCATCATGATGTCAAGTGAGTCTTCTAATCCTGGCAGTTCAGTAACTGTATGGCAGAGTTTTAGATTTTGTTTATTCATGCAGTCTATAGAAACGCACCTGTCATACCCATGGCAGCTCTGGTACCCTTGCAGACGTTTTGTCAGTCCGTATTAATTTGAATGAAAATGAGCCTGTCATGTTTGTGCTCTGTGATGGACTCATTATGCCTGCAGTACTTGGGGCTCCTGGGAGTGCTAGTCCTGGGCTCAGTGCTCCTTGGAGATGTTTTACTCCTCAGTACAGGGAGTTTTCAAACCCCCCTACTGAATATCAAATTCATAGCCAGCTCCGTTTCAAGTGACAAAAACCGGGAGGTAAAACTTCGAAGTCCACAGCACAGTTAGTGCATATGCAAACATCTCAGGTTATTATTTCATCGTCTGAATGCAAGGTTCTCTGGAATTAGTCTTGAGCATTTTTGTATTGTTATTATTTATTAATATTTTTATTGAAATATTTTTTTTCCACTATAGAAATTTATTAGAAGGTCAAACTAGTTGAAAATAAAATTAATACTTCACCGTGGAATACATAAAAACAGTGGAATAAATCAATGTTAATGTGTTTTTTTTTTTATTATTATACACATTATTGGAATAACATCTGCAGCTGCGTATTGAACTGTTTGTCTCTTCCATCAGATTTATGGTATATTAGATTTCAACACAATAAAGACTTTGTCATCCTAGATATTATGAACAGCTCATTGAGCAGGTAGTACACATCAGTCCTGAAAAATGCTTAGCAGTATTCTCAGACAGGGAAAAATCACTCAGCGAATAAACAGCTGAATTAATTCATTCAGATATTTGCATAAATCCCAACTACCCATAATTATATATAAAAATGTAATACAAATGGTAAATAATGGTAAATTTGGATATTGTTAATATTTCTACATGGTTTATTTGAAGTTAATATGTCTCTTTTGGCACTGTATCTTCTATTGAGCAGGTTGGGTGAGCCAGATTATTGCAAAGTGTCAGTTAAATATTTACATTGCATTGTCAGTTTCCTGTGAACTGTGCGCAGGACACTCTCTGTGATGAGCTTACACAATGCATTCTTATATCTAAAGTGCACAGAGACTATCTCCACTCTTCTCGATACAGTATAAGTAATTAACTTTCCAAGAATGTATTCACGCTTGAGATCAATTAATGTACTGCACCAAAGAGTGTTCACAATGTAACAATGCTATCTGACGATGCTGGTTCCTTGTGTTGCTCCCCCACGAATGAATGAGTAACCTCAACATTATCCTATTCTATGGGTGTACAATACAAGCAATGGACTTGGAAATTGAAATATTGCCATTGTTGGCTCTTTTGGACGGTGTCATAAAAAATGATGAATTTATGTTTTTCTTTGTCAGAATTGAACATGCAATAGAGAAAATCTAATCCAATGTAATTTCATGGTTTTTTTTGTCAACATCCAGTGGTAAAAGGGGGAAGAAAAAAATACTTAAAGAATAAATACAAAAGAAATAATACCCATGCCTGAGTTATCTAGGGTAGTCTTTTAATAGCAGGTTGGGAAACAGAGTGGCACAAAACGCCAACAACTTTTGAAAATCAAAATTGAAAATAAGTAACGGTTACAAAACCTCTGTTTGTTCTGGAGTGTGTTGCTCTCTTTTTTTTTAAACAAATGAACCATGCAGATGAAATATCAAAAGCAGGAAGTTCAGTTGTTAAAAGCAGGAAGGCAATGTCAAGTGGTGCTCTACGAGTTACTTAGCGTCTATTAAAGGTCTCTCATGGTCCTCGTTGAGCCCACACCTATTCTCAAGACATGCAATACATATACCGTTCTCTTTCATCAGACTGTCTGAGAGGCAACAGCCATTCTCCCATGAACGTACTCAAATCAGTGGACTCATATGATAGAATGATGCACGCTGTCAAAGCTCAAAACTCCTCCAGATCAATTTTGTTCCCCTTATTCATGTGTTCCACAAAGAACCCAGGAGAACAGCTCATCAAAATAGCCCGTCACGTTTCAGTAACGTTGGGTGTCAATGGACCTGCTGTAGGGGTGGAAATAAGACTCCTATTCCATAGCAGTTTCACCCATTCCAGGTTTTACTACAAGCTTGATTAGCCTCACTGCATAGGCAACAATCTCAGGAACGTGTCTTATTAAACTCATAGTAAAACCAGGACTGGATCAAACTGCTATGCAATAGGAGTCTTATTTCCATCCCTGCCTGTACCATTGTCCTTTAGTACAGGGTCATTGCCACTGTAGTGCCACAGCATTGCTGAAGATCACTTATATATTGGCAGTGAAGGTTGTACCTCAGTGTTTCCTGCGGTATAATAAAACGAAAGGTTCCGGCATCTCGGATGAGGTTTCAATCTGTCTCAGCTGCTTATTCTGTAGGGACATCTTTCATCACCCACACATAGACTCTCAGACACACTGTACATGTCCCACTGCCACCCATGTTAATGGCTTACAAGTATGTGATATTGTACAATGTTGAACTTGTGCCTTTTAAGGGAGCGCACAGCTGCCCTTTGTAGATATTGTCAATTCTCTTTCTGCTGTCTTAGATTTCTCCCTCGCTCAGCTACTGTACAGCAAACTGCTCCTAATGAAATCAACATACATTTTAGTTTATGACCTGGGGCATATCTGCATATTCAGCAGCACTGGTTAAAATGAATATCTAATTGTAAAGCTGTTTTGCTAAATCTCTTTGAAATTTACAGACATTCAGTTCCTTCACATATTTGTCAAAAAATGTGTCCCTGAACCAAAAAAAACAAGAAAAAAGCAAACATAATCAAACACATTTGGTTTCCATGTGGTGTGTGTGTGTGTGTGTACCATGTACGAGGTGTTAATTGATGATAGCGAATGTCAAGTGTCCGGATCCAAACCCTATAGTGCTTAAAAGACAACAAGTCCATTTTAACTATCTTAACAGTGTTGGATTGAAATAGCATTGCCCTTAGACCTACTAGGAAGCCTACCCTTTTCTGCAATATGAATCACTGTCTGAGAGGGTCACTCCTGGGGAAAAAAAACACCGGCAGAGTTAAGGTACACTGAAAGGGCAGCAGTATTTAAATCATTACACTAGAATACAGTGTCACTTATCTGGGTCTTCAGAGGGGTATTAGTGCTGTTATCTCTGCTCTATTCAGAGGAGATCTGATTGGATCTGTGAAGTTAATAACTGAAACGTGTCATTAGAACCATTTAACAGGACAGTTGCAGTTAAATATGGGTGTCACTGGGACTGCGGAGTTCCCACTTGCACCCATGTAAGACAAACTGCTTGTAAAGCTATGTATACTGTATGTGTGATTTAATATGCTAATATCCTTTTCCAAAGTCAAATGGATTGAGTTTTTTTTTTTAAAAACCACAAGCTGATTAGAGTGTCTTTGATGTCTGTCATGCAAAAGACATCTGTTTCTAGGACCTTGCATACCTTGAGCAGATTCTTCATATATTTAAACAGCAGTTGCCTACAGGGGAGATGAGAAACCTGCCTGTTTTGTTGGAAGGATGGTGTGTGCCCGGGTTTGCTCTTTTTCAAAGGAAGCAAGGGGCGCAGATCCTGACTGAAACAGGCACCCATGCCTGCCTCCCGGGGCACACTGAATCTTCTTGTAACGCTCCGTCATTTCTCTGTTCTTTCTTCCACCTACCATCTCCTACAGTCTGACACCCCTGCTTATGAATCAGCGTATCTCAGTGTGTTTCCTGCAAAAGCTCCTCAAACACACCAGGTGCGGTCGTCTCACAAAGAATTATAAATCCTGCATTTTATCAGGTAGCAACACAGATTTTTTAAATGAACGACTCTGAATGTGCTTTGAATTCTGTTGAAAGAAGGGCAATTGCATGCAACTCCTCTCGGCGTTGTTTCCGCCATCTCTATACTGTAACCGATGATTAATGTTATATGTCAACTGAAATAAAATACTGTAACTTTCTTTCTCAAAACATAAGCTGGAGAGGCAGATGATAAGGTATACAGCACGAACGAGCTGTTGCCTGTTTCTGTATGATGACATTTACAAAGTATTCTGTCGAAAAGCATGCCTTCATATTCCTCTCCTGCTCGGAGGATCTCTTTGGACTTGATTCTTCTATTGCAGAACGTAACACAGGTTCCAGTTGTACAAGTTCCAAGGATGCAAAGTTGGGAGTTTAGAAACCAGCAGGTGCCAGTTTTAGCTCAGAGAATCAGCCAAACACACAGGGCTGTGGATCAGAGCAGAAGGGGAGGTTTAAAAATCTCTTCCGATTCCGCTGGTTTATTGAAAGGCAGATGTTACAAATCATTGGCATAAGGAACTTGAATGGGCGGCAGATGGTATTCTCTTAAAAGTCTACTGGATTGCTATTAAAACCTGGGTTGAGACTTTTCAACAGACAAATCAAATCAGACACATCTGAAGAAAAGAACATGGAAACCCCCCATGTCTGATTGCCGGCCCGTTTAACATCAATTTGAGAGATGGGCATGTTCGTGTAACTCGACCCTGGAAGCCCCTCTGCCAGTGTCCGGGTCTCGGCTTGCATTCAAGACATTGAGGCCTGGATGTCTGCCAATTTTCTTCAGCTGGACACTAGCAAATCTGAACTCCGTCTAGTAGGATCTAAAACTCAACTTAAGAATCTCAATATAGGTGACTTATCCAAACATGCAAGGTTACTGATAAAGTTCAGGCATGTAAAAGAATAGCATTCGGTCTGATATATTCATTTCTCTGTATTGTAACACTTTCGGATATTTGTTTTTTGCACAAAGGACCTCTGCAATGCGACTGAAGCCACATCCTTCCTAAATTAAACAAAAAAATGTGCTACCTTGGGCAATGCATTACCCAATCTCGCAAGCAAACATTTCCTGTGAAGGAACATGTGTTTCGATAATGCAATCCCTGACCCTCGGCTCACCATGTTGGAGTTTGTTCATTGGTAATTCAACATTCCTGCAGTGCATCAACATGTATATGCTGCTCTAGGAAGTAGTAAAAGAAGCAATGATATTATGTCACTAAAACACAATAACCCTCCTGACAAATCAGATTTTCCAGGCTGCAAGATTTGACAGCGCTCATACATCTGCATCAAGCTTGGAAATTGTTCCTAGTTGAGCAATCGCTTCCTCTTTCCTGTCATCCCTTACAAGCGCAGAGTAATCAAATAACTCCCAAAAATTCAAGACATCCGCTACGTATTATTGTATAAACTTTGTTTTTGGGTTATCTCAAGTATTATTGCTTACACAATGGAAGGTGGCTAAGCAGTTGATTAATTCAGATTCAAAACGATGCCTCCAAAATCCGCAGTGCCCAGCTGGGGTCATGACATCAGCGATCCACCCACCACACTACCAGCCTTGCCTCCACCTGACCTCTTCAGTGGTGAAGTGGACAGGCAAGTGAAACGAAGGCTTCCATACAGAACGGATCAACTCTGCCATCATCCCAGTGAAGCATGTTAAAACAGGGATGGAAATAGTACAGTAGTTCAACACATTCCTGGTTTTAATACACGTTTACACACCTGAGCTTGTTACCGATACACCATGGCTAATCAAGCTCATAGTGAAACCTGGAAAGAGTGAAACTGCTATGCAATTGGAGTCTTATTTCCATCCATGTACAGCCTGGCTGCAAGGTCGGGAGCAGAGCTGCCCGTCCTCTTTGGGTAAGAGTCATACTGAGTACCAGGGAGTTCTTAGATAGCCATAAAAAAACACCACTTCTAGACCCATCATCTGCTCATGAAACGTGTTGCATGTATGCTTAACACACTACATCAACATGCTGTACATAGGCTGTACTTGCTTCTACCTTAGACTGCAGATTGTCCTTGCAGTCTTTTTTTAATTCATTAAATCCAATGGGATACTACAAAAGTGTGTGCAGGACAGCCCTGGTCTGGAGCAGTGTGTATCTTTTACCTTCCAGATTATGATATATATATATATATATATATATATATATATATATATATATATATATATATATATATATCCTGCATATTGTATGAAACCTGCTAATTCCAAACCTTATTGCAAAATATGATTCATATTCTTATTCTTTCAATTTATTTGATGGTGGGGTAAGCATACACAATTTACCACTGTTTTCTGCTTGGATGTTGGGCTCGTGAACACTGTGCTTTATCATGTGAATGCAGAAGAACTTTTGATTTTTTTTTTTTACGCCTTGAAAAATCCCCGCCGCGTAAACAACACTCGACGCACTCTCCTCATCGCGGGAGACCAGGCGCTTGGGTTAAGAAATAGTACATGCAATCACTTCATTATTCGGCTGTTTGCATAAATACAATGTTATTACAGTGCACAACTAAGAAGAGCTAAGGCTTCTCTCTTGAGGCACCGAAGTGTCAATGAAATGTGTAAACGCTGGAGAATACACCATTCAAGTTTCAGCCTCACCTGCTTTCAGTTGTTCTATGCCGTGTTTCTCTTGGGAGGGAGGTGGGCAAGTGACCAACTGGAATTAAGAATGAACTGCGAGTTTCTTTCATCGCTGTGCCTCAATATGAATACTTAACGAAGTACTCATGATAACGTTCCCGGAACGAGATAACCTGGGCGTAATTATTATTATTATTATTATTATTATTATTATTATTATTATTATTATTATTATTATTATTATCCACATTGGAATATAAAGGGTCCGTTTTATTGGGGGACAATAATTTCACAAACATGTTCAAAATGTACAGCCTAGCATTCAAAGCGTGAACATAATAGTCTTTAAAACGCTGACTGTAATAATAATAATAATAATAATAATAATAATAATAATAATAATAATAATAATAATAATAATTACGTCCGGGTTATCACAAGAAGCATTTCAAGATCAGTCCCGAAATACAGTACTAGAGACACACGTTTAAGATTAAGAATGATGCGAGGAAAGTGTAAGATTAATTGTGCGCCTGGCATAAAACCAGCGCAATGCTTGCATTGAATTGTTTCCAAGTTGAGATTGTGTGCATCATCCAAGCACATCCCTCGCATTTCTACCAGTATATAACAAGAAAACACGACCAGGCGAGCCTCTGGTTTCATTTCTTAAAGGGAATTCAAAATACCCTTATTTGAAAAAATAAGATGCAGAGGTCTAGCCTTCTATTGACATGACTGACCACAGGTCCTTCTTAATGAGAACAATATTATCCATCCACACCCATAGCACTGGTTGGACGTCAGGGCTAATCCGTCTCGGTGATGACAAGACTGCACATTATAAAATAAATGCCTGATCACGACCTGGACTGAGCTCATCTCAGGGTCCCTGGGTTATATATTTACACTGCTCCCTTCTCCGAGGCGCGCTCACTTACGCTGCTTTGTCAATGTGCCTGCTTGAAGTAGCTGGGAAGCTACAGATATCGAGATCACTAGTTTAAAAACACCGACAAGAACTGTACAAAGAAGAGACGCGCAGAGAGAAGGTGGAACATTCACCGCACTGAGGTTCATTTCTCTAAAGGTGAGTTAATGCCGTTGCTTCATGTCATTCATCTCAGAATAGAATATGTATTTGCCATTGGGAGAGTCTTCTAGTTTCACTACACTTTGATCATTTTAGGAGAAGCAAAATCGCGTTGAGATCATTTCAGACATTGCTATCAAGATAATTCTTGACAGGTTGCTGTGCTCATGGTGTGCGATTATTTGGGAAACTGAATTTACTTTATTTCTGTTTTGGAAGAACTTTACTGTCATTTTTGGATGTGGAAATGTACTATATATATATATATATATATATATATATATATATATATATATATATATATATATATATATTCATAGAAGCAGTTTTATTTCTGCAGACACGAGCATTATTCCCCATCTGAGCTACATGTCTAATTGAATACATTCTCATTGAGACAATATGAATACAATATGGTTTATTATCAATATGTTAAGGTCTATACTTAGTGTGCTCTCGGTACAATATAAGTGTGTTCAATTGAACAATAGCAGTAGATTATTGTTCAGATACATTATTAATCCTTAACGAAGAAGAATGGCAAAATCTCCAGTTCCAGGGTAGGTCATTGTTTAGAAGAATATACATTATTTACACGCTGATACTTTTCTTTTAAATTTGGAAGAGGTTGTAACACATAGTACATTTAGTCCTACTGCGATTATTGTTCTATTTCTCCGACTACAGGATCAATGGGAATATAATGCAGTACTGTATGTGCAAGAATGCGTGCAGAAACTTTCAAAGGTTTGAAAAGTGTAATTAACAATACCGGCAGTGCTCACAAACGATTGTTCTATTCTGATGATGCTTCTCCTGGTTTTGTTGGTGTATTTTGTGGAAACGCTTTTTGGTAGTTTTTTCTAGTAGGGCGTTAGATGTTTTAATAAAGGGGTTTGATAGAATTGTATTAAATTAAAGCCCAGGCTAGATGACCTCGTGGGACCCCCCTTTTCTCTGGACCTCCAGTACTGAACTAGGTCCATTCCTTTCTGGAGATACAACATGCACTTTTGGCATCACACCTTGCAGGTGATCCGAAAGAAGGAAGACAGCGATAGTTCAGGTAAAGACATCCCAATGGTATGACGGCTAGGAGTGCATAATGATAACAGGAGGGAAAGGGTAGAATTAAACACTGTTCGTTTTTGAATATCCACATTGGAATATAAAGGGTCCGTTTTATTGGGGGACAATAGTTTCACGAACATGTTCAAGATGTGCAGCCTAGCATTCAAAGCGTGAACATAATAGTATTTAAAACGCTGACTGTAATAATAATAATAATAATAATAATAATAATAATAATAATAATAATAATAATAATAATAATCATGATGATGTTATTGCCACTTTAGGTAAGGTATGTTCATAAAACATAACTGGTTTCTGATTAAAAAAAACACTGATTAAACGTTTGCCCTCTACATTTGTGAAGCATCTGTCATTTAGTTTAATGAATGGGGTGTGCTGGAGCCTTACGCGGTTAGAAACATGTTAGATATCAATCTGCAACACCTAAAAACAGCGAATCCTTTATTAGCACACTATTTAACAGCACGGAAACACAGAAAAAAACGCGTCACGATAAAAAAAAAGTGTTTTGACAACTATAGATACAAAATACTTGACACAAAAATGTACATGTGGATACTGTACAGTGTAAAGTCGCGTGCATGATATACATGTTGATATAATGATGGTATGAACTATGAGATGAAAATCTAAGAGACTAAACACGTCAAGAAAACACAGCTGTATCTATAGAAACGATATGCCTCGAAGATTAGCTAGCACGGTACTCCTCTCCAAATAGGGTCAGACTAAAATGCCGAGTTTTCTAAACAAATGCAGAACGACTGCGCTGACCATGGTGCTGAAAGAGTTACGTGGGTACGGCGCATTTTATCTTGCGCTTTGCTTCGGGGCTGAGGGAGAAAGGGGACACTTTCTATATTCAAATCAAAGTAATATACTGATGTATATACAGGTGCCTTGAAACAAAGCGTTGTTTGCTGAAGAAAGTCTCCTGGGTTGTCAGAATGTAATAATATAACAGGTGTATAGTACATAGGCTATTCATCACATGCTGTACGTGTAAGCCTCCCATTATTATTATTATTATTTATTTCTTAGCAGACGCGCTTATCCAGGGCGACTTACAATTATTACAAGATATCAATTTATTTTTCCACATTATTTTTACACACCATTACCCATTTATACAGCTGGGTTTTTACTGGAGCAATCTAGGTAAAGTACCTTGCTTAAGGGTACAGCAGCAGTGTCCCCCACCAGGGATTGAACCCACGACCCTCCGGTCAAGAGTCCAGAGCCCTAACCACTACACCACACTGCTGAAACTTTCTTTATCTGAACGCAACAGCTGTCCACACAAAATACACCCTCGCAGTAGCACAGAACTTTGCATTACAGTTAGCATTTACCTATTTGCTTAATTGCATTAGAAAACTATACGATGCATAATTGCACACATATGGTTTGCTAACATATTCCAACAAACACGTTTCAGGTTGCAAGAAAACGGTCAGAAAAGAACTCTGTGTATAGTGTTCCTTTGAACCAAACACACCAGTGTAGTGATATTGTGAGATCACGCCTAGCCAAGAAATGTTAGGATGCAAACTAGAGTTCAACAGGGGAATATCTCGACTCCTAGGTTATGGAAACTCTAATGGCTAACAGCAATAGGGAACGGCACACACAAACAAAGTGAATGGCACTTGTTGACAGAATGTCAACCTGATTATTTTTGTACTGACAATTGAAATTTCTTATCTAGCTTGATTAATACAATTATTTAATGCTACAAAATGGTATGCAGTTCACCAGTACACAAAGCATGGCATGCCTATTAATTCTTTCTGTTCCTGTTATGCACCTTGATACAATATTTAAGTTACTGAAAGTAATTACATTTTTTTTCTTATATTGTTTTTGTTACTTGAAACGTATTTATGAGCTGAATTATACAGGTGAAACCCAAAACTGTGTTCATTCAATCATACACGCTAGGACCGCTGTAGATAGAACATGTAGCTCAAAGTACATTATAAAATATGAGGTCTATCTTCAGTATCTGGATTTGAACAGTCTGATCTGTCTGCTCATGCCAATATTGGCAGAAAACAAAACCCTTAATGTCATTACATTATTTTAATAACCTTCCCTCCCTCTGACCTCCAGCTCCATCTGAACACCACTCTCTGAAGATCTCCCTCTATTATAACCTCCTTATGCTAAGACAGTTTTATTCTGCTTGGTGGATGTACAGTGTGCCAGTAGAATCAATAAGGATAACCCTTAATACATCCCTGCCTTGCTTAACAAGCACAATCTTCCCCATTATATTTTATAGAATTTGGTTAAATATAGTCAAAGATATTTCTATCTAATAAGACTAGTTACTATCTCAATTGCACTCATCCCAGTGACTCTCTGATCGAGCCTCATGTAACATCTCTTTATTTTCTTCTCAGGAAAGACAAGCACTGTTCTGAAGAAGTCTGAGAAGAACCAACATGTGATTAAAGCCCCTTCTTATACCAATTCAAGTAACAGTTTCTTTAAACGCATTTAACATTGAATCATCCTCCACCTGAAACCTAACCATGGAAGATACTGATTTCAGTGTCCAGCAGCTGCAGCCCAATGTCATTTCGGTGAGGCTTTTCAAAAAGAAGGTTGGTGGCCTCGGGTTTCTGGTGAAGCAACGCGTCTGCAAGCCTCCCGTCATTGTATCCGATCTGATCAGGGGAGGGGCTGCAGAAGAAAGTGGTCTTGTTCAAGTAGGAGATATCGTCCTAGCGGTTAATAACAAGCCGTTGGTGGAAATGAGCTATGAGAGGGCTTTGGAAATGCTGAAGAACATCTCTCCAGAGACTTATGTGGTTCTGATTCTGAGAGGCCCGGAGGGATTCAGCACTCATCTAGAGACTACCTTCACTGGAGATGGAAGATCAAAGACTAGCAGAGTCACCAGACCTCTGTTTCCGGTGCCCAAGCCTATTGATTGTTCTACACCGGCAGGCATGCAAAGTAACAAAGAACCGTTCAGAGCTGTAGACCAGGAACCAAGCCCCCTCATTCAGGTCAATGGCATTGAGTCCTCCTTGATCAGCCAAGATGTTCTGAAAGAGGGTGATGGCTCAACAGATCACAGTCCCAACTCCTGTACCAATGGTGGGGCTGAAAATAATGACCTTCTCAAAGAAATCGAGCCAGTATTGAATTTGCTAAAGAACAGTAAAAGGGAGCTCAATGGGGAAGGCTTACATAAGACTGAGAAACGAGATGTGGAGGTTCAAGTGGGCAGGTAAGAGAATCTTACTGACAGTATATATAAATATATAAAGGGCTATTCATAGTAAACATGATGATTGTTTATGGGATGTAGTACCTAGGGAATTGACAGGATTTCATTTCCTTAAATTATTAGCTTTTTTAATTGAATTTTAAATTTAGTGGTGTGATTTTTAAATAAGGGAAATCTAGTTTCAAAGCTTACTACTGTAAGTAAAATACTATGGCTTTGGTTCTTGGTGTGTAAACAACTTGATATAGCTACTGTGTAGAATTTGATTACCCTGCGAAGGTCCAAATGAAATCAGATGGCTGTGTATTTAGGTGAGAGTAGGGTTTTCTAATCTTATCAGTGTGCCATTAGTAAGATGCAGTTGCTGCACTATAAAAAAGAAATCACTGACTTTCGTTGAAAGAACTAGGAACCGTGTTTATTTCAGATTGGGACTTATGATAAGAGGCACAACAGTCCTTCGACAAATGTGTAGCTCTAAATAAGGGGTTTTAAAACACAGCAGCCATTTAGACAGTTATGAAAGGTCCTGCTATTTGTGTGCAGCAAATCCAGTCACGTGATCCATCTCTCTCTCTCTCTCTCTCTCTCTCTCTCTCTCTCTCTCTCTCTCTCTCTCTCTCTCTCTCTCTCTCTCTCTCTCTTTGTAATTCATTTTATGAAAACTTACAGCAAGAACTATTTATAAACGGCAACAATGTTAACTCATAAACAGTAGTAAATAGCCCTGATTAAGTGAAACTGCAGTGCATTGATTTCTTGTAAGAGTCGGAAATTGTAGAACCAAGCCTGCTGCCTTCTGTTCTTAAAGAATAATGACAGGTGTCGCCTTTTGAGTTTTGTGTGATTGCATGAGAGCTTTCATGCTCTTAGGCCGACAGAAAAGGTTATTTACCAAAGTTCACTTCTAAAAAAAAAAAAAAAAACGGAACTTCATGGCAATGAAAATGAACTCCAGGTTGCTGGCAAGTGGATCTTGCTCCCCGAGCACTGAGCTGGTCGACAGGGCTTGTTAATCGCTTGCATTCTTTGTTCTGGGTTTTTACACAAATTGATTGATGCCTCCCGGGTGTCTCAATCCCCTGCCGTTGCAATCTTCACCTGTTTGTCACCAGTCTCTTCTAAACACCCATAGCCTGATAACTAGTTCTATGGCACACTGTAGTACTGTATTTGCATGTTGCTCTGTGGGTTGCTCACACTACCACGCTCCTTTCAATCCCTGATAAATGCACTCAATGTTCTGCTAACTAACTAACATCGCTTCTAGTCCTTACAGTTTATAGTGCACAGCAACAGCCTATCTTCATGAACACACCTTCAGAGTGTAATATGTATTATAAGTGTCATAGTTTACTTGGCTGTGCTGCACAAACCGCAGTGGTGCTTACACGTTGTCAGTGGCTTAGAGCACTGACCCCATGCTTTTAGTATCAAAGTTCAAATACCTGAGCATGAGAAGGCATGAGTCATAATGAAGGAAGGACAGATGCCCTGTTTGCATGCATTTCAGAGGGTTATTTTGTACGTGTTACATGTCCAAGAGAAACAAGACGACAGCCTACAGAAAAAAAGACTCTCACTACCACTAAGGAGATATTTTGCACTTACCTGCAATTATTTTGAAAAACATGAGCGTTGCCAGAGAAAGCATGGGAAGACCCATTCCTATTGGGAAACCATAAGCTTGGTGTATACCGTGGTCAGGGGAATACAGTGTTTTAAACAGGCAAACAATGACATGCTACTGTATGCTAACTTCAAGTATTCAACACCTTTGTGGTACCGTAACACTTTCAGACGGCCTCATTCAAAAGAATGAAAAATACTCTGATTGCTGATAGATTTTATGTCAATTATGTAACTTTTTCCAGTTACTTTAAATTACAATGGAAAGCCATAGGAGTCACTGCCAACCAGCTGAATTTTTCGTACGAAGTGGCGTCCATTGCTTCAAAAGCGTCTGCAGTGACAGTGTCGTGTGTTTACAGGGAGCTGGCCCAGGTGACTCAGAAATCGCTACAGCTGGCCATGGACAATGACAGAGTGTTTGATGACCTGTGGGGAAAGGACAACATGCCAGTGGTCCTCAACAACCCTTATTCTGAGAGCGTGCAGGTACAGTGATAACAACACATGCATTAGGAGTTTCTAGACAGGAAAGGAGCCTCCACTAATGGATAGCATTTCAGGTTATCTTAATCCGCATGCCTTCGCCTTGCAGCTGGCTTCATCTCAGGAGGGTGGCTCCCAGTCTGCTTGCTACCTGGCACCTTGGCATTTGCTCATCTATTCATTCACTCACTCCTAGCTCATCCAGCTTTACACGAGGCACCAATCCAGGGGGTTGCTATAGATGCCAGATAAAAATCGGATCTCGGTAAACAGAGTATGAGATGAAATCCTTCTTCATGGTCGTATGTAGAACCCTGCTGGAATGCTGTATCAATTAACATCAGTTTACTGTACAAATAACATGTCATTAAGGATGTCATCGTTTGTTACCGGATTACCACAGAGCTCAGTGTATGCTGTGGATGTGGCGATGTTGTTTATTCTGCTAAAACTGCCATGTCTGAATCTGCTCAGTGTCTATTTCTGTCTGTGATTCCTCCTACGGCTCTCCTGTAAGCAAGACACTTTCATCTCAGTGACTTTCTCCTGTTCATTTCTTGAAATAAGTAACAGCGTTTTTAATACGAAGGCAGGGAATAAAGCTATCATATTTTCACTCCCCCTCATCTAGCCCCCCTCCCTCCCTTCCTACCAGACCAGTCTCGTTCACTTTGTTTGTTGGGTCAATTGGTGTTATTTCCTGTAGCGTTTAACATTACAAAATAATTAGACACATCTGCTATTCTTTGGTTACATACTGCAACTAATCATCAGCCATTATTGTGAAGCCCGTAAGCCTTGGGCAATCAAAGTACGAGCTTCCCAGGGTCTCATTCTGAGCCTTCTTAGACTGGCATGTAATTGTTAGAAAAGGCAATGCTTCTGAACAGAATGCCATTAAATAAATCAATCTTTAGAAACATTACCCTTATCATAATAAGGACAGGGAACATCATCAAGCTTCAACTGACTCTCCATTCCCTTTTATTTCTTCAGCAAGCACAGCAATTTTACAAAGTAATTAAGCCCTGTTTTTTTGTAGCTGTACTCACTTTAACTCCATTTCAAAATGATTGCTTTCTTTTTATACACCCAAGTGCACAACAAGGCCCTTTTTTATGTGTGAATGGAGTCCAGTCCTATTTAACTTCCAAGGTGGATGAATTGCAATCATTCTTTAATCAATGGATGTACTGTGTAAAGATGCATCACTTGCTGACAACTTTAGTTGCGGGTTTTGTAGTTGCACATTTTTCTCAATGATGTACTTTTCCTTTCAACACAATATTGTTAAACCAAGATATTCAATTCATAGAAATCAAAGGGATTACAAAAACTCTTTTGTTTTGTATCTTCTGGCTCTGGCCCAGCTGCCTACATGCATGGTATGAATTGGGTTTAGACAAAAAAAATGAAATTTCAAAACACACACTGGATCCAAAACCTAGAAAGTTAACTTTTCTCCAGTTTACCACTAGCTGAGTTAACCTCAGCGATAATAATGCATCATAATCCAACAAAACCTACTGCGTTTTGTGCATGATGTTTTTTTTTTACATATTAACGGTGGTACATTCTGTATTTATTCCGGTGGTTTGTAAGCGGTGAATGTGCAAAGATCATAAACAAATGATTTCAAACCAGATCAGTCTAACAAAGGAGCCCTACCATGTGGCCTCCAATCAGAATGAGAAAAGGTTGTCTGTTTCGTTTTTAGATTATAACTTGTGGTTTCATATCCCCTACAGCCCTCGCCCCCAGGAAGAGTATCACCTACCAAGAATTTGCCAAATGGCAGCCCGTCCAAATGTCCCCGATTCATGAAAATAAAGAACTGGGAAACTGGCTGCCTGTTTAATGATACTTTGCATTTAAAATCAAGTAAGGTAAGGCTGATCTTTCTCAGGTTTATGTTAACACTAGTCATGGGTCATATCTCTTCATTAATGCAGTGTAGAAAAAACTAAACTTGTATCATTTTCAGCATTTGAAGATGTATTTCTAATGCTGCCTAGCTATAGTGACAGCACAATTGAAATCTAATATCTGATTGGGCTGCTCCTCCCTGGTTATATATATGAAGCTGCTCTCTCCGCAATGACTTTGTCTAATGTTGCTATTATTTAGTATCCAGGAGGTAATTGAAGGCAAATGCTGCATAACATAACAAGGCTGTCAACCTGTCCTTTTGCACTGACCCGCCGAGGAATACTACTCTGTGAGGAGCTGTGCTGTGTTAATCACCCGGCAAAGCCACAGTAATTAACGACATACCGGTACGGAGTGCTGACAGTGGAAGGGACTGTCTGTTATAGGAGGGGCTTGTCAATACAAAATATATCAATCTGAAAACACACATGTAAATATTACTTTTACATTTGAAAGTATATAGGTTTGAAGGGAGGTATATATATATATATATATATATATATATATATATATATATATATATATAGATAGATTACTTATAATTGGTGGCAAGAGTAATTATGAAAATATGATGCTACATTTTCTGTGCATGTGTTTTTTCCCCTATGCAGTTGCCAATCTGCACAGAACAGGTTTGCATAAGTTCTGTGATGACCCCAAACCAGCATGTGAGAACAAACGAAGAGTTACTTCCACTTGCAACTGATTTCATTGACCAATACTACACCTCCATAAAAAGGCAAGACAGGCTCTATTGTTGACTATGACTAACCGGCCTTTGAAATCTCTAGTTACAGCAGATTATCTTAAACTAAGGTTTTTAAAATCAGTTTTCCTCCACTCAGGTTACATTTTTTCACTTCTTTCCTTTATCATTGTGCAGTTAAACTTTAAATTTTGTGTTCGATTTTTTCACTTTAAATTAAGTTATGTGGAGATGAGGAGAAACATTATCTCAGGATCTAGGCATAACACATCTGTATTTTTTATGTCCTCAATGAATCTGATTTCTTTGAAGGACGAAATCCCTTTCTAGTCTGATCGCTGTCCTGCTTTACTGAAATTGTACATACCCGGTATTAATGGCAAATGTATCCTTTGGAAGGGACACACTGTTCAGCACAAAAGAAATGCGGGCTAATGGAGGGCTTTTTTGTTTGTTTTTAGAAATGATAGATCGGCTACTCACTAAGGAAGGTGCATCAGTGAAAAGGTTACTGGTGTTAATTGCAAGTGGAAAATTGAATCTTTTTTTCAAACCTTAAAAAGTGTTTCCACTTTTGAAATAGCAGAGTATTTTTTTCTTCAGCTGCTGCCCCTGGTTTAAGAAACGCAGAAAGTTTCAATCAGAGACATGTGATTCTGACAGGCATTTCCTTTCATGTGCTTTCTTTACTGCTTTCACTCCCAGATTTGGCTCCAAGGCTCACGTTGACAGACTGGAAGAAGTGACTAAAGAAATTGAAGTTTCCGGGACCTATCAGTTAAAAGACACAGAGCTCATTTATGGGGCTAAGCATGCCTGGAGGAACGCAGCCCGGTGTATTGGAAGGATTCAGTGGTCCAAACTGCAGGTCAGCACGGTCCTCTCTGTTTGCATGTTCATGCATATTTCTCTTTTTTCAATGCCTTTCAAAGTAGATTCTAGCCTCTGGTAGCCCTAATTACCTTAGCATGAGCGGTGCTTTTTTTAACAGGGATCCCTATCAGGGACATTCACTATACAGCAACGGGCTTCAGTGCTACGGATCATGGATCTTTACTGGAAGCAAATTGGAACTGCCGTGTTACCAAATAATTGCTTGTTGGGCACAGTAACTTGTTTTGGTGACACTCTTTCTTTGATTTTCAGTTTTGGCAGTTTCTTTTGACCCGCACTTTCAAACGTATCTCCTGGTATCCAGGCTGGCAGTTCTAACTGCGGGTGGCACATCTTTTCTTTCTCTCCAGGTGTTTGATGCCAGGGACTGTACCACAGCTCACGGGATGTTCAATTACATCTGCAATCACATCAAGTACGCTACCAACAAAGGAAACCTCAGGTGCGTCCCGAGACTCCCAACAGAGTCCAGTACAGGATAGCAATGCCGTATTACTGCAAACGAATGCCTGCTTCACTATATTCTGCATCCACTTCATTCTCGTTTCCACAAGACTCTTTGTAGTCTGTTTGAACGACTCACAGAACACAAGTATGCATGGGTACCAACCTGTGGGGTTGACGATCCGCTGCAATGTAATTCTATTTTAACATTATTTCAGTGCATTAATAAGAAAACGAGAGGTTTTTTTTACCGTTATGACGCTGCTTCCTGCATGAGCTACATTGTAGATGAAATCATGCTTTTAAGAAGTTCAAAGATCCCACTGGATCCACTTGCAATGCCACATTAACTCAACTTAAGTGTGATGATCTGGTACCACTGTCTAAATATAGCATTGTGTATCAGGGAACACCAGTGTATGCCAGTGCATTACAGGTTAGTTTGTGTGTATATGGATTAAACACAGTAAAGAACAGCTATAAATATCCCGGAATCCTGTATTTATCAATGCTGAAATATCAATGCATGTTTTGTTTTTAGGTCTGCTATCACTATATTCCCCCAGAGGACAGATGGCAAGCATGACTTCCGCGTTTGGAACAGTCAGCTGATCCGCTATGCTGGCTACAAGCAGCCGGATGGCTCTATTCTGGGAGATCCTGCCTCTGTGGAACTAACTGAGGTAAATACCTGGATATAAAGAGAATATATTTTAGCACCTCTTACCTTGAACGCAGTCCTGTTCACTGTGGCACAGCACTCGTGTGTTTCATGGGAAACGTGTCTTTGGGTTTTAAAGGACTCTGTTTTAGCACCGGCACTTGTTTTTGATTTCCTGAATGCAAGGAGTCACTGGGAGTCACATAATCACATGACTCATAGGAGACACAGCGATTGGGAAAGAAAGCTCCACCTACCTTTGGAACGCCCTTCCTTTGCTTAGTTTTGTAATACAGGTTTGTTGCATGATAAACCCTGCAAGCTTTTTGAGCTAATACTCACCAGTGAGATTCATGGGGGAACCGGAGAGGCTGACAAGTTTATTATTGACCTGTTGACTGGATAGAAGTTGAATAGGAAGGATCAGCTTGAAAAGAATGTGTGCGTTGATCCCCAGTATTCTGTTGTGCAGATCTGCATTCAGCAAGGATGGAAGCCGCCTAAAGGACGCTTTGATATCCTCCCTCTCTTGCTTCAAGCCAATGGCAATGATCCAGAGCTCTTTGAGCTGCCTGCAGATCTGATCTTGGAAGTGCATATGAAACACCCCAAGTAAGTGTGAACACTGCAGTCATGCAGGATGAGAGCTCAGAGTGGGCAGTGGGGTGGGGGTGCTTCTCCAGGTTGCTAGGTTGATAGATAGGTGGCTTCTCTGCCACAAGTTCTGCAAATGGAAATGCTTCATGGTAAATGAGGAGGGGAGTCTCCTCGTGTTGATATGGGAGCATGGTTAATAATGAAAGAAGGAACATTAGTGCGAATCCTTCAGTGCCAGGCGTAAAGCTGGCTGCTGCCCAGAAACATGCAATAGAAGACTTTGACTCGCTGGCTGGCTTAAATCCTATGAATGATACAACTGAGCTTTATTTATTGCATAAGAGAGTTACCATTTGGCCATGAAATATATTATTTAGAACCCACATGCTAAGTTCCAGTTTGATCCACTTTCCTACATTCATTTGGGCAAGTTTAAGTCACAGAGAACAGCACAGATTGAATATCAAAGCCTATCCTCGAGTATTAAGTGAAATGATATTCTCTGGATATTTTGTTCCAACGTTTGCAATGGACAATGAAGTATGCTTTCCATGATGGCACATGCTGCTTTAATGTGTCTCAATGTTGCATGATGCTGTGTTGGCCTGAAGGCAATACAGAATTACAGCAATACAGTTCACAATTGCAAACCAAAATCACAATCTCATAGGGTTGTGTGTTTATTTTCTTAGACCTCTGTAACAGTTTGGCAACATTAAGTCGATAAAACACGTGCGTGCTTTGCTGAAAAACCAAAGGTGATAAGAATGCATGAACTGGTTTCAAACCCGTTTGTGTTGTGGCAGGTTTGACTGGTTCAAAGACCTCAGCCTGAAATGGTACGGGCTCCCGGCGGTGTCCAGCATGCTCCTGGAGGTCGGAGGTCTGGAGTTCACAGGCTGCCCCTTCAGTGGCTGGTACATGGGAACAGAGATCGGGGTCCGGGACTATTGTGACAGCTCTCGCTACAACATTCTGGAGGTACTGTGGGCTGTGGGGGTGTCTGGTGTGGGTCTGTGAGAGGGGTCACGTTGTTTACCTGGTGCAGAAAGGTAGGACAGTGTAAAACTGCACTGCATTCTTTCAAACACGTGAAACGTTCTCTTTGAGCCGTTGCGAGTTCTCGACACCCTAACCCTAACTTAAGATCAGTATTCGAATTCTATCAGCTGGTTCGTCGCTGAAAAGCCTGAACCGTCTTTCTGCACCTATGTCGATATTAGGTTTTACGTTTCAGTGTTTGATGTTATGACTGATACCCTCAATACACAGCTTAGCGCTGCTGTAACAGATAAGTGTAAAAGGGAACAACAAAAGATGCCATCCACACATCAGCACGTAGTGAACTCTCAAACAGACGGGTATCCCAGCTGCTGGCAAGGTCCCATTTGTTTTGTGAACACCTGATAATTTTCCTTTCGTCTCTTTTACAAGCATAATAGAGGCACTTTAAAGTAATCATCTGGCTGATGTGAATCCACATGCAGCACTTTGTATATCAACTAAAATGTAAAACAGGGCCTTGATGAGAACACTGGAGACCCCTTAGTAAGATTTCAACTCTATAACCCGTCCTCACCCACCCACATACCAGCCTGATTAACATAGCGACCGTACAAGAGGCACCAATCTTTGTATTTTATGTTTCGATGTTTTACATCACGCACTCTGAGGTCCCAATCATTGTAATCTGGAGCCATCAAGCTGTTTAAAAGGATGCTTATTATAGATATGTGTTGCTGACGGGATTTGTGTATGGTTTCAGTTTTTATAATAATATTACTGTATTTATGTCCACCACCTCACAGGACGTAGCTAAAAGAATGGGACTGGATACCAGAAAGACATCGTCTCTGTGGAAAGACCAGGCATTAGTGGAGGTTAACATTGCTGTTCTGCACAGTTTCCAGGTAAGTACACTTTTGTTACAAATCTGCATGGTAATTTTTCAGCTATGCATTTCCAATGCTTTACCATTTTTTCAACTGCAAATATTGGACTGCATTGGATTGCCAGCGTGTATTGGTTATAGGTTTATACCACTGCGATATGTCAAAATACTGCAACATCCTGCTAATCGTTCATGGCACTGAGCTACTGCTGCACCTCATTCCATTGTTCCGAACGCTTGATCTGAACCCCTTTGCTCTGCACGTTTATCTTCATTTTAAAATTCAATCTGGTTGGTTTCTATTTGTTTGGTTTGAAATGTTTTTGATGTCGCTGCAGAGCTCGAAGGTCACCATAGTGGACCATCACTCCGCCACGGAGTCCTTCATGAAGCACATGGAGAATGAGTTCCGGGTCCGAGGAGGCTGCCCTGGGGACTGGGTGTGGATCGTGCCTCCCATGTCAGGGAGCATCACGCCTGTCTTTCACCAGGAGATGCTAAACTACCGTCTGACTCCCTCCTTTGAGTATCAGGTAATTCGGATGATAGACCGACGTAGACTGATCAGTGAGCCCATAATTCAAACAAAGTGTACGAATGAGAGGAGAGCGATGCCTGTCCAGTTCCTAGTCGCTGGCTGATCCCAAAACTTTGTCAAGTCCTAAAGGATCCCAGTGATTCAGCATCAACAGTGTGGTTTGGTAAGCCATTCCATGTGTCTCCTAGCTACTGTAACTTGGTCTCCACTTCATATCCAACTGTGTCCTTTTTGTGTCCATTTAAAAAAACTTCAATCAAGTTCCACCTTCACAGACTGAAAACCCTAATCACCCCAGGGCTCTGTAGTTTACTGAAGAGATGTTACTGCTGGGAAATATTTAATTAGTGTAAGAAATATGAACCCCCCCCCCCCCCCCCACCTCCCCCCCTCCCCCCCTCCCCCCCACCCCCATTTAGTACGATTCCAATAAAGAAACTAATAATAAACTCAGGCTACATGGGGACCACAGTGCACACTCAGGGTAGCCAAGCCACAATCCTTTCTATCTGCCAAAAGCATAAAATGCAGCTTACCACGTTTTCATTTTTTTCAGTTATACATCTCTATTTGATTTAATGTAGTTTTGGGTGAGAGGAGGGCTAATTGTATTGTCTGCTAAGGAACAGCGTGGTTCCACTGCTAATGCACAAGGCAGTGCTTGAAGAAAGGAAGCAATGCTATTAGTGATATAATGAGTCCTGCTGACAAAAAGAATATTACCCATGAGTTATTTCCCCAGCAGCGACTACACTTTTAAATATCTGTTTTAATTCATTATATACAGTCTGATATTGCCGACTCTTCTTTCACATCAGCCTGAAAAGATTTAATACATGTCAAATTTTAATTTATCACAGCAGATTAAAAAAAAAAAAAAAAAAAAGATTGCAAACACAATAATGAAATAACAAGTTGAAAAAGATCCCTGATGATTACGAGTCTGACCTAATAGTGATCTGCTTGTTCTAGCCTGACCCTTGGAATACTCATGTCTGGAAAGGGGTTAATGGAACACCAACCAAAAAGAGGACTATTGGATTCAAGAAGCTGGCAAAGTAAGTTCGAATGAGCTGATCTAATCACGCTCCAAACCTTACTTTAACAAGACGCGCAGCTAATACACTACTCACACTGCCTAAATAAGGCAATTTAAGTGAGCAACTTTTAATGGCAAATCTTGTAACTGTGTCGGGAACTTGAAGTAAAGTTGCATGTGAATTTCCTGCACATGTCGTTTAATGAACAGGGAGTATTTGGGTATTGTAATGTTGATGGATTTTTGCTACTTTCAGAAGTTCTGTTTTTGTTAATGCACATGCAGTACAGACAGAAGTTTAATCAGCCTCGTTTTCTTTTTTACAGGGCTGTCAAGTTTTCTGCAAAGCTAATGGGCCAGGCTCTGGCTAAGAGAGTCAAAGCAACCATACTGTATGCCTCTGAAACTGGGAAGTCTCAAGTCTGTGCAAAAACCTTGTGTGAAATTTTCAAGCACGCTTTTGACGCAAAGGTAGCTAAACTTTCATCAAGAATAATAAAAAAAAAAAACATACAGAAAGTATGTTAACGTTGCAGAAAGACACAGGCAGCATAGCTGAATAATACGTGCAAAAAGAAAAACACTTAACAATTCTGTGTTACATCTCTAAACACACAGTACATACAGCTGTGTCTGATTGTTTCTTTTCATTTATTAAAAAGATAACACAACTCAGATAACACAACTCTTCATGAAGTTAAAACAGCAGATCATGTTTCTAAACACTTTGGACTTATATAGAGGTCTAGGAAAGAGAACTCCACTCAACACTGCAGACCAGTAAATGAATCTACCATAGTAATATGTATATCTATGACCGTTTTTAAAAAAGAAACACTGAAACTATTTATAAGGTAGCTTTTCTGTAAAGATACTTAGTTATGAAGCAGTTAAACAGCAGTGAAAGCAGCTACAGTGTGTGCATTTGAACAATTTGAATTACAGCCTTTTTAATTACCAAAAAGCACAAAACATAAATCGCCAATGTTAACTGAACGGCATTTATCATACTTCGGTTTTCTTGTGAAACATTAGAAAAGCCAGAAGCTACAAATGCTCAGTGAAGCCTTTTAAAATGTATTTAAAAAAAAAAAAAGAAAAAAAGAAAGTGGTCTTGTGGCCTCCAAGGGCGAGTGAAGGAAATGTCTTTTCAGGCAGACATTCTCTTTTAGAGTTACTCTTTTCTGACAGCTGGGATGAATCAGACAAGTGAGAAATGTCTATTAGTGTCCTTCCTGTTTTAGCAGAGAGGACAGCTGAGTGAGGCGCTTTAGTGTCTGGAACATGCGACACATACTTACTAAGCCTCAGTGCTAGGGACTCTCCTGTGGTTCATTTTGCCTTGATTTCACAAGCTGTCCCAGATTCCGGAACACAATGTGTCAATTCGATAAGCTTACTGAATGGTGTTCAAGTGAAATCTAGACATCATTAGAAGACACTCCTCTCACAATCTCATAAACAGAGGCCTACTTGTGTATGGAAATCCTGATTGAATCTGAAAGACAAGCGCATTTGCATTATTTTAAGTGGGAGCAACATTGATTCATCAAAACTAGTTACATAAACTAATCATTTCTAATTAAATGAAAGAAACCCGCATTTGTTTAAAAATACATATGCATTGCAAAGAAATTCATTCAAATGAACCTCCTGAGCCCATGGGATCTTCACTGCTGACATGCAGACTGAAAATCAAACAGTAGTAATGCCAATACAGCTGCATATTTCTATTGCTATGTGCCATGTAGGTCATGTCTATGGATGAGTATGATGTCGTGCACCTGGAGCATGAAACCCTTGTTCTGGTGGTGAGCAGCACATTTGGAAATGGGGACCCACCTGAAAATGGGGAGGTACTGTAATGCTACACAATACACAGACTAGTATTGCCAAGCCTATGACTGCTATTGTTCCCATTCAAATTATACCATACCCTTATCAAAGCTTACCACGTCATTTGGCAGTTTCCCCATGGTTATAATGTGCATTCACCCTAACATGTTTTGCCACGTTTACCTATGCTTTACCAGCTTTCACGTTGTTTTATTACACTGCTATAGTTTAGTATGGGAAACTTGTATAAGGGGAACACAGAGGAGTCTAACAATGGACGAAAACATTGCAACAATAATTTTAGTAGGCTGTATATAAATGTATCCCATTAGCATGCTTTGTAAAAGAAGATCCTAATTGGCTTTTGTTCCCCCCTTTTGTTTCACACATAGAAATTTGCCAGTGCTTTAATGGAAATGAGGCATCCCCACTCCAGCTCTGAGGAGAGAAAGTAAGTACAAATGATATCGTGTTTCCTAAGCAGTCTTACTTAATTGATCTTTGATGTAATGCAGAAATCATGTGAAGACATTGAATTGAAAAAGACTACTAGACGAAACGTTTCTACTGAATTTATGAAGTGTCTTTTAATAATAACTTGCTATCAATGTTAACACTTCCCCCTCACAGGAGTTACAAAGTTCGCTTCAACAGCGTCTCTTCTTACTCGGACGCTCGGAAATCTTCGAGCGATGAACCTGAGCCTCGAGACAACTTCGAAAGCACTGGGCCTCTAGCAAACGTCAGGTAGGTCAGCCACTCCGAGACTGTGACCTGAAAGGCAGCGGCTACATGCAAGTTCAAGACATACATGTGTATGGGTCAAAACTCAAAGGGGAACGTGACGACGGCCACATTGTAAAACAGGTCTGCAAAAAGTACATCTCTATTCAAACCTGCGTGATCTCCAGTAGCTGATAAATGTCTGCCTGTGTCTCATTTCAACTGCTGTTGATCTAAGCAGTGGAGGAATTAAACACTGTTTTCCTTTTGTTCTATTTTGTTCCTGCTTGGTGTGGTTTGCTTGTTGTCCCCGATATTTGCATCACTAAAGACAATTGTAATTCAGGTGAATACAGGTCTCTGAACCATGAGGTTTACACACCTTACGGCTGCGGTACTGAGACTCATCACTGTTTGGATGCTGCTGGATTCCAGGTACCCCGGGAAGAGCATTTCTTGCCTGAATCATTTTCACAAAGTGTGACGGTTCAGAACCTCGTGCAGTAGAAGTGGTGAGACTAGTGCAGGGCACCTGCTAATAAAAAGGAGTTTGTCTTGTCTTTGATTTGCAGGTTTTCTGCATTTGGCCTGGGATCCAGGGCCTATCCTCATTTCTGTGCCTTTGCCCGGGCAGTGGACACTCTGCTGGAGGAGCTGGGCGGGGAGCGCATCCTCAAGATGGGGGAAGGGGATGAGCTCTGCGGACAGGAGGAGTCTTTCCGAACCTGGGCCAAGAAGGTGTTCAAGGTACTGAAGCGCTGAAGCATGTCTACATGACCTGGATCACAGACACAGTTTGGGACAGTTCAGTGTTTTGCAGTGCATTCTGGAACTTGAAGTCCCACTTTTCTTAAAGAGATGCCCCACAGTATAGGGAAGCAAGTAAAGAAGACTGTCCCAAACTGTCCCAGTGAACCTGCAGTCAGATAAAAGGACAGCTTTGTACTGCAGGACTCTTATTAGGCTTGCAGAGAATGCATATTAGTAACAGGTGTCCTGTATATTATTAGCAGAATGACATAATGATGCTCCACAAAGTATACTGTTATTGAACAATATTTAAAGTGCATGAGTGCCACTCCTAAATATATCTGAATATATGAATCTTACGGCACGCAGAATGCATCGGGCACTAAAGTGTTTTTATCTCATGTCTGCCATGTGCTCTGACTAGGCGGCCTGTGACGTGTTCTGCGTGGGGGACGATGTGAACATCGAAAAGGCAAACAATTCCCTAATCAGCAACGACCGCAGCTGGAAGAGAAGCAAATACCGCCTGACCTACAGAGCCGAGGCGCCCGAGCTCACACAAGGTACCTGCTGACGTTCAAACCGGAAATTAAAAAGGCTGAGTTGCACTAAGTGAGGCTCAGATAACCGGGTGAGCACTAACATATCCAATAGAATCCAGTGTCACACCCCTTACAGATGTAAAAGCAAAGTGTAGTAAAGCATTGTGAAAGCATGGTACACTGAAGTCTCATTAAGGTTGGTAAAAAAAAAAGCATGGTTAGCTGTGATGCAAAGTGAAATCCTGGGAAAAGCAAAATAAACTGCTGCTGCTTTTTATTATTCACCTTCCAGGAGCACCAATTATAGACCTCTAAAGCTCTGTATACCGCGACTCAAGACAATCTTACTGGAGACTTTAATCCATCCCAAACTGTGATTCCTACTCAAGTTGATATTCAATTTGCTTCACCAACAGCACTCTTCAGCATCCACAAAAAGAAGGTCTCTGGAGCAAAACTCCTGTCTCGGCAAAACCTGCAAAACCCCAAATCCAGGTACTTGATTCTAATGTTTGGAACATGGTTCACTTTATTTTTAGTATCAGAATAGATCTTGAATCTCGTGTGCTCAGTAAAACATGGTCAAATATCAAGCAGGAATGCATTCGATACCAATGCTTAAATCATTACCAAACTCATCTTGAGTTTATTTAATGAAAAGTATTGACCAAATATACGTGTTTCGATTAACGGTGTTTTGAAATGTGGGATTGTGCTCCAAACAGCAGCCGCTCCACAATATTCCTGCGTCTCCACACAAACGACCACGAGGACCTCCGATACGAGCCTGGGGACCACCTGGGGGTCTTCTCAGGAAACCACGAGGACCTGGTCACATCCCTCCTGGACAAGCTGGAGGATGCCCCTCCAGTCAACCAGATTGTGAGGGTGGAGTTCTTAGAGGAGAAGAACACAGCTTTGGGTGAGTTACTTTCAGTGCTTTTGTAGTAAGAATATAGATCTGATAGAAGAAGGAAAATAACAACCCGGACCTCCAGCCAGGGCTGTGTAAACGTGTAAAGGCCAATTCAATTCCAAGTACTAAAATGTGAAGCCATTCACGAAACATTCAAACTGTCAGCCGCTGAACTCACTCAGGTTATTTCAGTACATCTCTGTATTGCTTAATGACTGGGGGGCACTGTTTAGCAGTGGGGCAATTTCTCAATGTTAGTTTGACCTCATTTCCCAGATTGTGTTTCTTTGTGAATCTGGCACATTCGAGTGGGAAGGGCACAGTTAAGTTTACTGCGATAGTTTACATTTGTACAAATATTTCTAAAATGTGGCTGGAGAGAAGCTGTGAGAAGGTTCAGGATGCAGCGATACTGAGCAGGGATCATTTTACCCATCAGCTCCCCAAGACTGGTTTACAACAACGTACAGTATGACCTGACTTACCGGTTAGGCATTGATGCTATTATTTTGTGGTTGGTTTCTTTAAAGGTGTGATTAGTAACTGGACAGACGAGAATCACATACCGCCTTGCACCATATTCCAAGCCTTCAAATATTTCCTGGACATCACAACCCCGCCCAACCCTCTCCTGCTCCAACAGTTTGCTGCTCTGGCAACAAGCGACAAGCAGAGGAAGAAGCTAGAGGTTCTGAGTAAGGTGAGTTCACCCTGGCGTTAGCTCAACAGGGATTGATTGTAACAATGCAACCACATCTTTTATTTCAACAAACATCTAAATCTAACCATATGGTACAAGTGGCTGCATCCTTATCAAGAAGGATTGGACCGCATGGTAACAGCACAGTGACAAACTCCAATGCAACATTCCAAAGGGTTTTTGAGAAAGCTGGGCGTGTTTCCCCTCCCTCTTTAACCCGTGGCTCGCGTCCTGTTTTCCAGGGGCTGCAGGAGTACGAGGAATGGAAGTGGTGCAACAACCCCACCATCGTGGAGGTGCTGGAGGAGTTCCCCTCTCTTCAGATCCCCTCCACCCTGCTTCTCACACAGCTGCCTCTGCTGCAGCCCCGCTACTACTCCATCAGCTCCTCCCCCGACATGTACCCGGGAGAGATTCATCTCACTGTGGCTGTAGTCTCATATCGCACAAGAGGTAGAGTGTAATAAAATAATAAAAGTTGGAATAAGGCTATTTATCAGCGTGCGTGGACTAGGGTTGTGCCGATACTCATAATTGCCTTTAAGAAGTATTTATCGGCAGGTAATAAATAAATCCATTTATTAATGAGCTGATTTCAAAACAAGAAAAGCTGTCCTTCCCTTTCCTTTACAACTGAGTAGCACTCAACAGCAGTTAACTTCCACATTCAGTGTTTTAAAAGCCGTTTGGAAGGGCATTTTCCTCTCGTCCGGGGGCGCTGAAATTTTTACTGCCGTACTGAGGCCATTGATTGGTACTCAGTTGTAAAGGTGAGGGAAGGACAGCTTTTTCTTGTTTTGAAATCGACACGTTAATGAATGGATTCATTTAATACCTGCTGATCCATACGTCTTAAAGGCAATTCCGAGTGCGAGGAGCAGCACACCCCTAGTGTGCAGTGAATTGCTGATCTTTCCTTTACTGTTTCACGCACAGATGGCGAAGGACCTATTCATCATGGGGTCTGCTCCTCTTGGCTCAACAGGATAGAAACAGATGAGACTGTGCCATGTTTCGTAAGAGGGTAAGGGGCCTCCTTCTTATTATTAACATGGGGTTGTCCTGCTAAACTTGTCCCTTATTTTTTGATGCAGTGGTATAAATAATAATTGTTTTAATGCATTGTGTATGGTGGGGGAAAGCAAAAATGGTCGTGGTCCATAGAATTCTTTGTCGTTGACATTCTGTGTGCGAGATCTACGCTCTCAGTGATGTTATAAGTGTAGGTTGCTGGTAATAGGTTCCAATGCGGAAGTGCTTTAGAATTGTAATGATAGTGTGAGATCAATGTTCTAGAGCTCCATCATTCCGGATGCCCAAAGATCCGAAGGTGCCGTGCATTCTGGTGGGGCCGGGGACTGGAATTGCTCCTTTCAGAAGCTTTTGGCAGCAGCGCCTCTACGATATTGAACACAAGGGTAGGTATCAATACTGAATACATGAATTCAAGTCATTTAACGCAGCATATATCATGTAATAATCATCAGAGAGAGAGAGAGAGAGAGAGAGAGAGAGAGAGAGAGAGAGAGAGAGAGAGAGAGAGAGAGAGAATAGTAGGAGAATAGTCAGCAGGGCGCACACACAGTTTCCACTATTCAGGGCTAAATATATGGCAGATTGCATTAACACCTACTCAAGTGGTACACTGATTAAAGTACAATGCATTACTGAACATTTGGAGTTAGGTTTGACAGTCAAGTGGATGCACCTGAAATCACAGGCATCTGAATGATTTAGCATAATGAAGTAAAAAGATCTCAGCAGCTGACACTACTTTCCAGAACAATGGCCTATTCTGATCGCCTGTGCTACCAGCTACCCGAGTGTGCACATGTTTCTCCAATGCTTGTATGTTTGGTTCTTTTCCTAGGCATAAAACCAAGTCCTATGATTCTTGTGTTCGGCTGCCGGGAATCCAAAATCGACCACATCTACAAAGAGGAGACCATTCAAGCCAAAAATAAAGGTGTTTTCAAAGAACTTTACACAGCATACTCCCGGGAGCCTGGGAAACCAAAGGTACAGTGCTCTATTAATAAAGACCATCTGAGAGAGAGAGAGGGAGAGAGGGAGAGAGAGAGAGAGAGAGAGAGAGAGAGAGAGAGACAAGGATTTAATACAAGTTGTATTGTTTCTTATTGAAATTCACGTGATCTGCATGTTAATAATGGCTCTCGCTTGCTCTCAGAAATACATTCAGGATGTCCTGCGGGAGCAGCTGGCCGAGCTGCTTTACAGCACCTTCAAGGAGCAGGGTGGCCACGTGTACGTGTGCGGGGATGTGACCATGGCTGGAGATGTACTGAAGACCATCCAGAACATCGTGAAGCTGCAGGGAAACATGACCCTGGAAGACGCCGGCTTCTACATCAGTAAACTGAGGGTAGGTGACAATGAGGCTTAGAGATGCAGCAATAATCCCTTCATTGATCACTGATCATTGACCAAGCCTCAATTTAACATTCACTGATCGCTGTCCTGGTACCCTATTTGCAGCCTCATATATTATATTAGTAGCACATGCATGTTCTGTGTTGTATTGGAAGGCTTTCATGAAGACTACACGTTTTTTGTGCTTCTTGTTCTTTTATAATAATAGTTTCTCAATGCATCGTCTATATTATAATACTGTGTGGATGCTATTATACACATGCATGTTTTCATTTGTATCTGACGGCTTTTTGTCGACACAAAACTTTTCCTTGTTTTCGAATAAGAGTGATCTCAATATTCCAGTAGGACACGGATTGCTGCTTGCACCTCTAACTTGGCTTCAGCATGGTTTACTCTCAGCTGCAACTGCCATCCTCAGTAACCATGGAGAGCGAAGAATTCATTCGCGTGGGGGACTGACAAGATACAGCTTTCTGTGAAGACCCGCCCACTCAGAATGCTCGGTTACAGCAGATCTCTATTGGCTGCTGCCATTGGACATGATTACTGGACACAATGGATGCTTTCCCACCGCTTGTCTTCCAGAATCTGCAAAATCCAGACTCTGACCCTGATTATCATTATTATTTTTATTTTTTTTCAGGATGAAAACCGATATCATGAAGATATCTTTGGTGTCACACTGCGCACCTACGAGGTTACAAACAGACTCAGATCAGAATCTATTGCGTTTATTGAAGAAAGCAAAAAGGACTCTGATGAGTAAGTACTGCATAAATCCATACAAATGCATTTTCCCAGCCTTTTAACTTCCCCCTGCTTCATTTCTTTGCAGTCCTATGAATTCAAAGGTCTTATTCCTGACAATCTAAATGCCTTTCCTTCTTCCCCAGGGTTTTCTGTTCCTAGTACCACACAGAGTCTTTACCTTATACAGCCACCAGGGGGAGCTCCTGATGCCCAAGCTTCGCACTGCCGCTCATCAAGTATACTGTGCCAAGTTTTATACTGAAAACGTGCCATCACTATTTTCTACAGGAAATGCTTTGTACCTGTCCGGCTGTGTAGTCGTCCTGTGTCTTTTTTGCTAAAGTGTACCTTTTTTAAATGCGTCTGCGATGACTGTTGCTGAGACAGCGCTGTTGCGTGTGCCTGTATTCAAGCACTGATTTACTGCATGAGAAGAAATATGTTCTATATTTACTATTTCAATGTTACAATGTATGCCTTTACCTAAAAAAGGGAAATTAAAAAAAAAAGATGATTACTGGCCCTATTTACAAAGCTAACTAACCAGTACTTAAAGTTTCATAGGCATGAAACTTTTCTAGGCAATGGTTTAAGCTTTGTGAACAGGGCCCTATATATATATATATATATATATATATATATATATATATATATATATATATATATATATATATATTTCTGCTGGATCCTGTGGTTATAACAGTTGGAAGTAGGGGCTGTTATGAAGGGGTGAAATCATGCTGTTACAAAGCTCATACAGTAGTATGTTTTTATTTTTTGCATGAATCTATTTATTTGGGGGTGACGTTACTGCTAAAACAGTAACGTCACCGTTAACTTAATACCCACCCGGTATAACTGTACATTCTCTGAAGCAATGGTCTTGATTAAATCAACATGTAGTGCTGCTACATTGCTGCCTACAGAGATGTTATTTAACAACATTGAAGTGCTTCACTGGCTGGAGAATCCACTCTCTAATTCTGAGTCAATCCAAGTCTATTACTACTCAATGTGTAGTAAATGGACTGTTCACACAGGAGTGTCTTTCAATTACAGGATGTAACACAGACTAGTTAGAAGACACAGGCTATGGCTGTTGCCCATGCAGAGATCCTGCAATCAATGCACAAATTGGTGATCCATGGCTGTGCAACCCATTACTGCAACAGTTAAAACCATGGTGAAGTTTATTGATATCATTGAAGTGCAGTGAACACGGAAACCAGTTTAGAGATCAGACCACCACTTATGTCCACTGGAAAACCTAACTGAACTGGATTCGTTTTGTTTTGCAATCCTTCATAACAGATGCAGTGATAACGTTAGAGATGACACCACCACTCTGTTATTTAAAAAGACTGAGGGTTATGTGACCTAAACTGAGAACTACAGGTAGTCACAACATTATTCCCACAGTATCGAGCCGGTGGTTTTAGTGGATCAGATAGAACAAGTGAAAAAAGCAGAGGGAATGAATGTGTGCTGCAATTAGTGATGTGGAGCCTAATGCAAGCAAGAGAGCCGCCATGCCCCACAGGCACTGCCTGATTATCCTTGAAGGAAGTCTTTTATTGGTAACTGTGAGTGTCAACACATTTACAAATGCCAAGAGCGAAGGATTAGCGTGTCACACGGTACACATGGTGGAAAGATCAGTCAATCCGTGGACAAGGTGAAGGAGGCAGTCTAAGCAAAACCACTCGCTGCCAGGAAGCATTTGAGTATTTAAGATGTAATGTATTTATTTTATTGTATAATGTCGTTCTTCAAATGTATGCCTGAAAGGTGAAGTAAACACAATGATTATTATTTATTAAATTGTTAATAAAAATCTGCAGTTTATGAAAAGCGTGAACAAAGACAACAGATATCAGTCCAAACTCATGTATATTATTTAAAGTCAACTAAAATAAAATCTTCAGAATATTTTCTTTGTCACGGTTAAAATGAATCTATTCATGAACAGTGTTTACTGCAATGTATTCAAATAATTTATTTTTACATGCATGTGTATCGGTCTAATACGGTCTTGTAATGCAACCGAAAGCATGTTGCCTTTCTCACGTCTTATGAGTTGCAATAATGCACTTTTATGTACAAACCAGATATTCTGTATATCAACCTAGGCGCATGTGTTATGCTGAGGCTGCTCAAACGATCATTGCCAGCAAGTTTAATACCTCCTGAAACTGTAAACTGAAACCGAAACGTACCCTAAACTAGTGTACTGGTACTGGGATCTAAACTTGCTACCGCTAAACTAAGCACTGTAAAACAAGAACTATCTGCAGCAACATTGACACAAAGTACTGCATGAGTATTTCTGGTCTATGACTACAATAATAACAGCAAAGATTTGGACGTGATTTGATCAGTTGTTTTTACAACAGAAAAATAAACAGTAGAACTACCTTATCAGGCTTGGGCTGATCCCATTTATCAAACTACAAAAAAAAAAAACAGGGAAGATTTCTAGCCCGCAAACACTTCTTGTTTTACAATACCAGTTGTCTGCAGCTTATGGATAAATGTTACTCTTGCAAGTTACTGGCGAGGTCAGTCAAGTCCTGTACAGAAGTGTGGCTTGTGTTATCCACTTGCATGCCCGTAAAGTTAAACTGTTGTTTATACATGAAAAAAAAGGTGACGATTTCCTTTTAACAATTGCTTGGAGTTGAACAGAAAGTCACTGATAAGAATGTAGTGAAGACTAAAGCTCGTCTTATAGTACAGAAGTCAGTGCTTGGTCCCCACCTTTCCTCTTGCCTGTGCTTGGTAACTCTCCTCAGTAAGTGAGCTGGTCTGACCACATGCATGCAGCTGCAGCCAGCTCATCCAGTATTAGTCAAACTGCATGTTGCTTGCTCACCCTGCTAGCAGGCTGTAAACATGACAGAACCTGCCTTGGCAGATCTGTTATCTTTTCTACAGGGGCTGGGGGTGGGGCTGTGCTGTCCGTTTCCTACTGCTCGAAAACCTTGAATAAACTGAACTGTCTTTTACATTGTCATGTGTCGCTACCATGGGGTTCCTACTCTTGCTTTGAGTGCACATACGTCCTGTATTTATTTAGATTGGGTTTATGACGTGGTATAGTAGGGCTACTGTATGACTCCATGTACACTTGGACAGGCTTTTCAACTTTCACCCCAATGCATTCTGGTAAGTGTAGTCCTGCTGTGAAAGGTAAAACGTACCAGACTGCATTGTGATGTTAGTTGAAAAGCCTTGGACTGTCCCACACTGTCCTATTGTACATGGAGTCGTATGGTAACTCTAGTATGGGGTACACTGATGGCTACAACAGTTCGACATGTGAGGTGGCAGGTTGAAGGTGTTTCCAGTGGTACAACTGGGGTTGCCACTTCTGAGGTACAAATAACTGGGACCTTTGAACGGAAGGAGGGGTGTTAAAAGTTTAAATGATCCAGGGAAAACAGGGATAGGTGGCAACCCTAGGTACAGCACTTAAACACTTAACACCATTTCAACAACTCAGCTTTGTGAGTGTTACAGTTTGGGGTTAAAATGTCTGATCCAGGGGGCTCCCGAGTAAAGGCACTCCACCTGGAGTGCAGGATGCGCCCTATAGCCTCGACGTCGCCGGTTCGAGTCCAGGCTATTCCATTGCCCACCGTGGAATTCCCAGGGGGTGCCCTGGGGGAGGGTTTAGGTCGGTCAGGGTGTCCTCGGCTCACTGTGCACCAGCGACCCCTGTAGTCTGGCCGGGCACCTGCGGGCTTGCCTGTAAGCTGCCCGGAGCTGCGTTGTTCTCCGACGCTGTAGCTCCGAGGTGGCTGCACGGTGAGCCTGCAGTGTGTAAAGAAGCGGTCGGCTGACGGCACACGCTTCGGAGGACAGCGTGTGTTTGCCTTTTCCGCTCCCGAGTCAGCGCAGGGGTGGTTGCGGTGAGCCGAGCTTAAATAATAATTGGATATTATAAATTGGAACAAAATATCAAAAAATAATAATACTTGCTGACTACTAAATTAAAAATTTAAATGTTTTAAAAATGCTATTTATTCTAATTTATTCTCCTGATCATTTTTACTATTATTTTTAAATGGAATGAAAACTGTTTACACTCTACAATGTAAAAATTCATAAATAATGGAAATCTTTTTACAGATGTACTTTTAGTTACCTTTACTTGTATTTGTCTTGTCCTCGAACGCATTTCTGAATCCTTGAGACTGGAAAAGAAGAGAACATATGAATATGAATGCATGGTGGTGTGAAATAATAAGCTACTACAAACACTTACTCACGCTGTACCAATCTAACATTGTAACTCTATACCACCTGTACTTTACCTCTTGGCTATACATTGGGGGGGATATCTGTGTTCCTTATGCTGCAGCTGCTATAAAGAGCCTACTCCTTGTGTCTTTGCTGTGTATTTTACCAACCTTGAACATGTGTGCCACTATATGTATATTTCAGATATTTTGCATTTTACTTAATAAAACATCTCTCTGTCTAAAAACCCTGATCAACGTTTTCTCAGCAAGGGTGGTTATTTTTTATTTATTTTTTTAAATCCCTGAGTGTCTTTTTAATTGCTTTTCCAGTATTCTTTGGTTCTGTTGTTTAGTCTTTGTGCGAATCAGAGAAGGCACTAGTACAGACGTTTTGCAAAAGTTAAAAAAAAAACTACTACTAGTTATTACAGTAGATTTTCCCTGCTTTTGAAAAACAGAATGTTAAAGTGAAATGTTCCAGACGGTTACAAACACATTTTTAACCTTACATCCACGTTGAAAATATGAAATATCTCCTGCAAATCATTATAAAAAATAAATCAGGAATAGGGTAGGTCTGCATATCCTCTATTGTAATTTCATTTTTGACAGTAACAACACCAGAGCTGGTCTGGGAAGAGTCAGAGGAAGTGGCACATGGCAATCGGCTTACTAGTTTTGAAACACTAACAGTTGATTTTTCCCCTGTAAGAAATGTAGCTTTTATTTGGACCACACTGCTACACGCACCTCCCCTAGACTTGCAATCCCTCATTCCACATAGAAAACAAGAAAGGCCAATGATTGCATGATAATGGACTGGCTTTACACAACCACATATAGGGGGCTTAACAAACATACGGTAAGCTTTCAAAGACTATTCACATATAAGTGTTCATGGATTTAATGGATTTAAAAGTACTAAATACATTTTTTTCCCCCGATAGGAAATACGGTAAAGTCTTTTTTGTTGTTGTACACTAGTATTTTCTGCTTGTAGTATTAAACAGCGCAACTAGAGGGTGACCAGACCTTCGAAGCTCAAAACCGGGACACATTGTTAAATAACTGATAAGACTAATTCAACCATTAAAATATAAGCTTCAAATATAGGCAGTTTAATGGTGATTTAAATAGCCATCCTCTCACTCTTATATTGTAACGTGCACGGGGGCTTATACAGCAAATATGCGAGACAAGAGTCCATGTTACCCTCGCCCAAATCCTAGTTGTGTACACCCTCGTTAGCCCTGCTCTAAGGGGAAATCACCAGTCCGACAGGGCTCTACGGGGAAGTGACGAAGCGGAGGCGGTGTAGAGAGTCGGACAGAGAGAGAGCCCCGGGTAGATTAGCGAGTGGATAAAGAAAAGGTAGTCGGCGTGGTTGTGGCCAACAGCAACCCTGCAACTGTTGTTTCAGCATATTGTTGTTTTTTTTTTGCTTAACTGTTTGTTACCTTTCAGGTTTTTGTCAGTGCCAATAAACCTGGTGCTCCACTCTGTTTAGCCTCCTAATCACGGTGATTTCCGAATACATTACACTGGTGATCAGAAGCGGGATACAAAAATGGAACGAGGTGTTGCTGCATTCACCAGCCACCTAGGGCTGTGGTCACAGTGGCAGGGGCTGAGGGTACAGGCGGGCATTCTGCAGAGGCGTTGGAAAGAGCCGGCCACCGGAGAAGAGCGGTGGCAAGTGGTGGTGCCGAAGAACCTGCAGGAGCCAACATTGAGGGCGCACCATGGGATGCCAGGAACAGGCCACTTTGTGGCGACCAAAACGTTGCGCCGGCTTCAGCAGGGATTCTACTGGTGCCGGTGCAGGCGCGATGTGGTGGACTTCTGCCGGAGATGCGACGAGTGCACCGCCAGGAAGGGACCCTCGGAGAGGTCCCATGCTCCCCTCCAGCAGCTCATCGTCGGCAGTCCCATGGAAAGGGTGGCTGTGGACGTCATGGGTCCATTTCCACGTTCAGACAAATGGAACCAAGATCGCTACAGTATTATCTTCTTTTTTTTTTTAGAAGCTAGCTAATTTCACTACACTCCCGGGTGTATAATTTCTAATTAGTTTAACTAGCCATAGTGTGTTACATATGTATTGCTACTTTTATTTTGAGTTTGTTATTATTATTATTATTATTATTATTATTATTATTATTATTATTATTATTAACCGCGACGTCTCGTCGGGTCACCCTTACACAGAAGCAGGTTAGTTAGTTTGTATTCCACCGTATTAGAGCCTGCAAGTCCTCCTGTGAGTATAAATCTATAAACGTATCAAAATAAATCAATAGGCCTACATTTTACAAAACAAAAAGTCCCTGGGGAGCAAACCTGCAGCGTTACCACAGCACCATGGCAACCTAGCAACTGATTGAAACATCCTAACATGAACATAGCCATTGCGCAACCCTCCACTTGAGATTGGAGGCCTTTCGGTTCATTGCTCCGCATTCTGCTCTGCCATTCGTCAGGAACCGTGCCAATCACACCTCAGCAGAGGTTCTGCCCCAATGTTAAGGTAGGTTGACAAGTTTGAGAGCTAACTTCTGCAGAGATTTCCTTTCTGTAAAGTTGTGAAGTACCTGCAGCTTGTGTTTCTAACTGTAAGTATTCAATTACTTGACATTACTTTACTGACAGAGAGTGTGTTTTTGCCCTTTAATTGAGTAGTTGTTTGTATATTGTTTGTAGGGCTGTTATTAACCCACAAGGTTGATAACTTTTTAATTTATTTTTATTATATATTTTTTTATCAGCTTTACTCAGCAAGCTCTTCAGAGTCTTTCTGGACACCATGGTTATCAGTAAGAAGCAGCTGAAAGAATCTGCATTGCCCTCAGTGCAGGAGGTGAGAGAGGCAGAGCTGGAGCAGGAGAGCTCACAGAGTGGGAGCCACCAACTGGGAGGAATAGCCAGCAGACCCTGGAAAGCATTTAGCCGAGGGAGCACAGATACCAAGGTGCGTCCTGTAAGCGGGTTCCCTCCTCCAGACTGCTCAGCGGCTTTGTGAACGGGTGGAAGAGTTTAGTATAGTTTTCAAAATGTGTTAAACCAAAGCCCCACACATGTTTAGTAAAGCTTCAGCATGCTAAGAGAATTTTTTTGTTTGTGTTTTATTTATGACATGCTGATATTCAGTAAGAAACATGGTGTCCGTCTACTACTGTGGAGTTAGAATTGTTTTTTTTTTAAATTAATAATGTAAAGTGTTTACAGGCTCACAACCAGCCTAGCTAACACCTGTCAGTTTTTTCTTTAGACGGTTTCCAGATCTGACAAAGCCCATTCGCCAACAGAGAGGGCGTCCGCCGGTCCGAAAGAAGAGGCAGAGGAGGACTCACCTGCTGAGCAGGAAGGGGAAGACCCCCAGGGGGCCAAGTCGAGAGAGAGCTCCGAGGAGGAAGCTACAAACCAGGAAGAAGAATGGGACACCGACCTGGAAATAGATGGTATGAGAACGGCAGCAGACTGAACCCGGCAGACTTGTTTTACTTTGTTTACATTTGTTTGTATAGGACATTTTTATAAATAAAAAAAAAAAAAACATTGTTTAGAGACATATTTATTGGTACAAAATCTATGGGGAGACATCAGGGTAATACTGTAATCACCCCCAATCGCCCCCCCCCAAACATTTAAAATTAGAATCTTGAATTCCATGTTCATTGGGACAGTTCAGGAACAGTTAACTTACATTGCAATGCATTCTGGTAAGTGTAGTCTTGCCTTAAAGAATAGAGACCAGTGAAAGGTACCTGAGACAGGTAAAAGGTACCAGAATGAATTGCCATGTGAGTTGAAAAGCCTGAACTGTCCCAAACTGTCCCGGTGAACATGGAGCCATGTGGTCACCCTAAGTTTACCTGGAGAGAATGCCGGCTGCTGCACTTTGGGTGCTCAGGGGCACATGTGTCCAGCAGGCCAGCTTATGAGGGTACACCGGTATAGATGATTAACGCGTCCTGATGTTTGAATCAAACCTGTCATTTTTATGTCCGCTCAAGATGCAAAGCAGCCCCGCTATTCCACAGTAAAGACGCTGTATGAAGAAGCCTGTAAAATCTTTGCCGTGGTTCCAGCGTCATACTTCCTGCGCCACATGCATGACCAAGAGCTCAACCTGATGCATCATGGACTGGGGCCACAGGTGCAGTCTCATCATTTTTCTATGCAATTTAACCCTTTCAGTCCTGGCAAGACCTCAAGGTCAAGCCATATGTTGACAGATGGCGTTGGAAATCCCGCTGGAACCTCACAGGACTCCTCAGTCCCAGTCTGGTGTGGTGTATGTCTACTTCCTGTAATCGTGTTGAGATTCGACAGCAGTAGTTCAGGACTGAAAGGGTTAATGAGTCGTAACGGATCGAAGCTGCTGTGCTCGTGCAAGTCCTGGTTTGTAACACTGCCACCATTGCATTGCATGCTTCTCTTTCAATATGCTGGTGTGGGTTAAGCCCTCTCTGCACCAAATGCACAAAAAAGCTGTAAATGGTAACAGTTTTTCTGTTGTTCTTTTCCCATTCCAGGGTGCCAAAGCTCTTTCCGTTCCCTTGGTAACCAATACCTCCGTTCTGAACTTGAATCTGAGTGATAATTGGCTTGGAGGAGGAGGTGGAGTGGCCATTGCAGAGATGCTGAAAGAGAACTGCTACATCACAGGTTTGTTTACCAGACTCTTTTTCTTTTTCAGTTCATGTAGAAAGGAATCAGTGATTGGGGTCCCTGTGTTTTATTTTGAGGCACTTGTTTTCCATCTGTATTGTGTTCATTATTAAAACATATACATGTATGTTACTAACATACATTCCCCACCAAAGCTTTCAATATTACATTAGAGTTGTAGGTCTCACAAAAAATGAATAACCTGTGACCTACATCTATTGTCTGTACATGTAAAAATACATATATCCCAAGACTTTAAAACTGTCAGTGCCTCATGGTAAAGAATATTGTAACTAAGCTTCATCACAGCAATGTAAATGTGCCGTATGGAAAGACAGAGGGACAGGATTTTCCCGACTTATGTAATAACTGTGCTGAAGTGTTGGTCCCAACCAACGTTTTGACGAGAATCTTTCTCCGTGTCTTCGATGGTTTGCAGTTCTAAGGTCAGCCTCAGGAGGGCAGTACAGCAGCACAACCTTTTCACTCCTGGTCATTTTCTAAACGCTAACCCTCCAATACGCTTTACACAATTTGCAGGAATCGACTTGTCAGACAACAAGCTGGGATTAGCAGGTGCCCAGGCTATTTCCGCCATGCTGAAGGAGAACGTCACCCTGGTGAATATTAACCTGTGCGGGAATGAGTTTGATGACCATGCTGCCACACCCCTGGCTGAGGCTTTCATGAGCAACCACAAAGTGCAGTCCATAGACTTGAGCCACAACCTGATGGGAGAGGGAGCAGGTACAGCCAGGCAGCTGCTGTGGGGTCTTCATACAGCTGTCAACCTTGCAGGTCCTTCAGAGCAATCCTCTTGATCTCTTTGCTACCTGAACCAGTTACTCTGTCTGGAAGGGTAGACTGCTTTTATATGTTAGCGGTTTGAAAACCCTTTTAAAGCTGTTAATGGTTAATCACTGAAACATTCAACAACTATGAAACGTTTAGAAGGAAAAAAAGAATATACAGCATTTTTAGAAATGAATGGAACGGTGTTGGATGTAAGTGGCATAGCTTTGTTATTTAATTGAATGAATGTAACTTCTGAACATCTATATCAGTTGTCAGAATGTGAACATTGGCTTGTAACTGCTGAGGTGTAAAGCAACACACAGAGAAGCAGGAATTTAATAGACTTTTCAGCCGTGTAATGGGACTGTGGTTATATTGTACAAGCTTTCTTAAATGGCTTTTCTATTTATGGACATTTCAGATCCTAGGGGATATGTTCTGCAAGTCACAAGTTTATTTTAACCAAACTGTGGCTCAGCCGTTTACATTTAAGAACCAGACCCAAGCATGTATTTAGGTCATAGAAAAATGCAACCCAATTATGTGAAAAGCAATGCAATGCTATGAACTGTCCACAGGTGCATTTAGTGATTGATGGATGAACGTGTATACATATCTAATGATTCAGTTCTATTAGCAGCACCTGGTGGATGGTGTATTGCATGGTGTGGTTTGTGGCTTATTCTTTTGTGTGAGATCTTTTCAATTTCACGTATCCTGTCTGTGTGACTGCTCATTGCATTAATGCACAGTGGAGCAGGAGAACCTACGCAATCTGCAAGCCCTGTGTCTAAAGGAAATCTTTATGACTGGCTGGCTGACTTTTTCAAATGAAAGATAAACTAAAGCTCGCAAAAAAACAGTGCATGAATAACAATACACATGGACCTGGTCTAGACCGATGGCAGCTTTGTGAATAGAGGGCAAGTTATCATGAAAAATGTCTGTGTTTATACAATTGAAGGGATTGCTGTTTTTCTGAGTGTACCTTTTCAAAATTAAACAAAAAACAAATCAAGTTTGGTAAAGCATGCTGAAAGTACGGTGAAGCATGAACACACACAGTGAAGCGCAGAGAGGCATGGTAAAGATTGCTCATGAAAACCATCGTAACCTGTGGTAAATGCACAGCAGAGGCACGGTAAACTTGTCTACCGGTATTAACGGGTCTTTTCTGTTTACAGGGGAAGTCTTGGGCAATGCCATTGCTGAAAACACTGGGATGAAGGAGCTCAACCTGAGCTGGAACTGCTTTCGTGAAATGGGATCCATACCTATAGCAAAAGGCCTTGGGGTACCACTGTTTATACCGAATGGTTTTCATCCCCTGTAATTCGCTCTCACACCCACTCTCAGTTGTGTGAAAATGTGCTCTAACTGCAACAACTTGGCTTCACATGAAGAAACCTGTTTTTTTTTTTTTTGCATGTCCATGAGTAATCCATGAAGGGAGGAAGTGAGTATGCATAGCAATGAAACCTGTTCTAGTACAGACATGCTGTGACAGCTCCCTTCCGTGACACAAGAGGCCACACATTCTCTCCTCTCCATTACCTAGAGTTGCTTCGTGCCAAGATTCATTGCCTTGTGATGCATGCCTTTTTTTTTTTTTTTTGGACTAGGCAAACATATTCCTTCGAGCGGTGGATTTGTCATACAATGGGTTTGGAAAGACTGGAGCTGCTGCCCTTGGAGAAGCTCTGAAAGTGAACAATGTGCTTGAGCATCTCAACGTCAGGTAACTCCTGCTGCCCTCAGACTGCACTAAACTGTGCTAAAAGCATAGCAAAGTGTAGCATGGCAGACTTGAGTCTGCAAATTGACCAGGGTGAACTTTTACGATATGTAAAGTCATTGTGGGTTTAGTTTATTCTAATTACCTGCAGTGACAGTTTGTCCGATGACCAGGCAGACGAACACAAGGAGTTTGGTTCTACATTGGCTGGTGTACTTTTTCAAACAACAACACAAGATAAACAAATGTACTGGCTGTGGGTTCAGGAGTTTCACAAACTTTAACCCAGGCTGTTCGTTATCTCAGTGCCCAGGACAAAGTGCACACAAACATCCACTCTCCTGCAGTCCTAGGCTGATGTGAGTCGCTACCTCCCAGGCAGCACATCCTTTATACACATGGCCACACTTGGCCCTCAAAAGGACAAACGTTAAGTTGGTCCTTCCTGCTCGCTCTGTTTCTGAAACAAAGGTTTTTATCGGGGTCTCTAATTTTTAAATTCAACAGTAACAACAGGATTCCACCAGAGGGAGCTGTGAGGTTTGCCACGGGCCTTAAAGAAAATAAGACCTTAAAGACCTTGAATGTAAGTAGTTGTTGATGTTTTGAATGCCTGTATGTTACTGTGAATTAAAAAAGAATGTACAACCGCCACTCATTTCAGAATATGAATGTAAGACATGTTGATAAACTATATCGACTTCACTGTTTGATTTGAGTGATTTATAATAATAAAAACTAATTGAAAAACACCGTCCATCAATAAACTGGCTTAGGCAGGGGAGTCGTCTTCCTTGTGCTGGTTTGACTGAATAAAGAAATCGATGACTTCAGATCGTCACGCTGTTTTATTTAGGTTTTTATTTTTACTAACTGTCTAATTTCCCTTTTTTTTCATCCAGTTCTCTCGAAATCCAATGCAGAGCGCTGGTTGTTATGGGATAATTAAATCCATGCAAGGAAACCCAGAGTCTGCTATTGAGTTCTTGGATTTCTCTGTAAGTAGTATTCTATTGAAATGTAATGCATGCTCAGCAAGCAGCCACTGCTACCTCTCAGATATATAATCATAATCCTAATACAAATTAGGTTGTCTCTCACAGAATCAGCTTTATTAAGTGTGTTTCACACGCAGGGTACCTCTTTAACTAAACCCCATTTTCAGGACATTACTGTGAACAAGGACTTTGATGACTTGCACACCTCCGTCAAAGAGATGTTCCCTCATCTGAAGGTTATACACGGAGGCAACACAGACGAGTTCAGAAAAACAAAAGCCAAAGTAAGTGGTTTGACTGGATGCTTCCAATTCCCACCCCACAAAAAGCGTCATCGTTTGTACCACACGTGTCCTATGAAAGCATCTCTCTACTCTGTATGATATTAGCGTTGGGGCTGCTTTCTTTTGCTCCATTACCTGAAACACGTACTACATTGTGGGGAAATCTTTTGAATGGTCTTACTAAAAGTTATAACCCTACTGGGTGAGTAGACACACGTCAGTCCTGAAGACCAAGTGCTCTGCATACACTTCATGCACTGCATAGCAATGAATACAGAATGCTGGATCCGAAGCTGTGCTCTGTGTTTTCTAAGCCCTGCCACTAGATGGCATTATATCACAAATTAATAAAAAAATAAAATTAAAAAAAAACATTATTACTGCTAGACAGATAGACTTAGAAGATATTCTATAAAGAAAAAGTAGTTTCCTAAAGTGAATCGCCTGTTACTTATGATACAAGAACAAGTTTAGCAAAGCATTGTAAAAGCATGATAAACCACTGGCTATCCATGATAAAAAAAAAACAGGAATACATGTAAAGCATGTTAAACAATGGTAAACTGTTACAATGGCATCTGTAATTAACCACTACTCCACACTGGGCAGCAGTGTGGAGCAGTGGTTAGGGCTCTGGACTCTTGACCGGAGGCTCGTGGGATCAATCCCCGGTGGGGACACTGCTGCTGTACCCTTGAGCAAGGTACTTTACCTAGATTGCTCCAGTAAAAACCCAACTGTATAAATGGGTAATTGTATGTAAAAATAATGTGATATCTTGTAACCATTGTAAGTCGCCCTGGATAAGGGCGTCTGCTAAGAAATAAATAATAATAATAATAATAATAATAAAAAATAATACTATGTTTCTGACCAAAAGCTGATATTCTGAGTTTCTTTCACCTAGCACTCCCCCACACAGCTGTCAGGCCCCTTATACAAGCTGAAGCAGCACATGAAGGAGAACAGCTTGAATCTGGTGGATTTCTTTGAACGTGTGGACAAGGACAAGAGCGCAGTGGTCACTCGGCGCGAGTTTGAGCAAGGACTTGTGGTCAGTGAATCAGGCAGGCCTGTCTGCGAGTTGTGTACAGTTATGGGATGAGACTGTCTGCTCACAGGCACTGTGAGTGCAGCTCAGTGGTTCCTTCACTCAAAGCACAAGCTGTTTGTAAACCAGCCGCCCAATGCATTTCTCAACATGGACTCGGGAGTGTTTGCCAGGAGAAGAAAAAAAAAAAAAGTCACAAGACAGTGTATCCAGATAACGCTCCCCCCTGCAACAGAGCTGCTTTTCCGTTCCACCCATTTCAATCAGAGTGGCAGCACTGTTGCAGGAGGGAGCGTGAACTGGATACACTGCGACGTTTAGAAGATTTTTTTTTTTTTTCTCCTGGCGAATGTTCCTGAGTAAAGTTGAAAAAAAGTAATTCCTCAGTATGTTTACCCATGATGCGTGAGTATCAAAACTATCAGAAATATGTTGAAAAAAAAGATTGCAGCGATATGGACAGCACGGGATACAGCAAAGGCAATGTGTTTCTTGTAAACACTGCAGTGGGTTCTGTGACACTGAAATTAGGGGACTGGGGAAGGTAGAGAGCGTTACGCGTATTGCTTTATAGTTCCATTCGAACAGCTGAAAAACGGTTGCCTGCTTCTCGCACATAAGCTTGTGTTCAGTTTTATTGCCGTTGTTACAGGGTGCTGGAATCCCTTCATCCAAGGGGGAACTGCAGCAGCTAATGGATACCCTGGACAAGGAAAAGAATGGCGAGATTGATCTCAGGTACAGTGGTTACAAGCTGAGGTACATCATTTTACTGTGGTGTAGAAATAAAGACCTCTGAATCAGTGCACCCTGACATACCCACGAAGCGCACTGCTGTGTACCGTCGCAGTATGTTTATATGGTTTTAAAGTGTGACAAGTGAGATGTTTGCCATAAAGAAGTTGATACTGTATTTATATATTTTTTTGCTTTTTTTCTTCCAGTGAACTTAACAAATTACTGATGAGTGACTAACAATACACAGCATGCCCGGCTCCTCTCTAGACGTAACTGAAGACTTGCCCGCACATTTTGCATGAAGATTAACACTGCTGGAAACCTGCTGGCACTGCAGAGATCAAATCACGCTGCCGCCCGTTAACTGCATGGTCTTCATTTCCTGCACGGCTTTAATCTCATTTTCACCTTTACACAATGGCCAGCTAGAGTTCCACTGCTAATGCACAGCACAAGCGAGGGGAGCAGAGAGACACTTCCACGGGTAACACTGTGTCTGAGGTGGGTCCCATCCAGGGGATCACCAAGGGCACTGTTAGGTATTACAGCACCTGTAACCTCATGGCATTAGTGTAATGTGGAACTGAATCAGGCAGTATTGGGACCCAATACTGTTCCAAATGGGAATTGCTTCCAAGAACACATTTCTCTTTTAATTAGTACAGTGTCTACACTAATAACTGTATGCATTGGTCATATAACTGTCACAAACATCTGTTTACTAACTTTCATCAACTCACAGCAGTGTGCAGCTTTCCATGCCATGCCATGCCTGCTGGCTTCATCAGCCAGAAATGTGCATAACTAAAGTGTCATTCCTGTATTTAACTTTCAGATTGCTAGCAACATGCCCCGGTATGTAGGTTGTATGATTCCCAGGTTGCTGAAATCCTGGGGTTATCCCACAGTCGCGTGACTCGAGAAACACAACGATTGGAAGGAAATTTCCAATCGCTATGTCTCCTGTTCGTCCATTAATTCTGAGTTGCCAGGAAGCCGAGCAGGATCAGCACTGACAAGCTCACTGAATGTGTTATTTTATTCTTTTCCTTGTTCCTGTGAATAGAGAGGAGTTTGAGAAGAGCTTAGGAAACAACACTGCACTCAGGTACTTACTGGCCCCAAGGTTTTAACTCATGGGTTATTTGAATGAATCAAATAAAATGTAATAATCATGAAACAAATGTCTAGAAGAGTTCCATCAATATCAAGATTTATGTTATTCATAAAAACACAACATTCTTTATGGTCATGCGTGCTAGCTTTCTGATGAGGGCCCTGCAAGCCACAGTGCAAATGGTAACATACCTGTGCTGTAACTGTGCATTGGTGGAGTAGTGGTTAGGGCTCTGGACTTTTGATTAGAGGGTCGTGGGTTCAATCCCAGGTGGGGGACACTGCTGCTGTACCCTTGCGCAAGGTACTTTACCTAGATTGCTCCAATAAAAACCCAACTGTATAAATGGGTAATTGTATGTAAAAATAATATGTAAAAATAATGTGTAAAAAATAATGTAATTGTATGTAAAAATAATGTGATATCTTGCTGGTTTTAAGAAAGTGGAATGGTTGTACATTATAAACGTCAGTTATTTAGAATCAATACCCTTTGTAGACTGATTATGGATAAAAAGTTGGTTGTTAACAGTACCCAATAAAATATAAACTGTTACCCTGTAAGTGTGTGTGTCAGTGTGCGTGCGTGTGGCTCTTTGAAAGTGTTTTAACACAGAATTATTTATGAATGATGACCTTTTCCTGTGTAATACTAGTAACTGACTGTAGATTACATAATAACATGCTCACACCCTGTAACTATCCAGCCCTTATTGAAGTGCATTAATAGCGTTTTTAAGCAGCAGTAGTGAATGCCTTGGGATAACCAATACTGCACGACGTGGAGTCTTAGCTGTGCAGAAAGCTCATGCTGTCGCTTGTTATTATTGCAAGGATCGCGTCACCAAAGCGTGAGTAACCTTTGAGCAGGAACTAAACATAGGGATATAGTGGCGGTCTGAAAATACACAGGGAACGCTGCTCTACAAAAAATAAAAAAAATAAAGACAATAAAAGGAAGATTCTCGTTTATGATCTGCAAGATGGCAGCGGCGACGTGGTCTCTAAAGATATCGAAATCCCAGCAGTTATTGCTGTGCAGGTATAGATTAGGATCAGCGATCTACAGCAGGTAAATACGTAGGCTAATTTATTCTGAAACAATACATGCGCATTTTTTTAAATCTATTTTGAAATGAACAAATATTAAATATTATCTGATCTATTGCTTACAATACTTACCGTTCAACTTTGTAACTAAACGTGCAGAGGTGCGTGATGCAGACCCTTACATTTAAGACAAAACCAATATGGTGTGTGCAGGTTTTCAGAATAGACACACAAACTAGAGCCTGCAAACCGTAAAATAATGTTGCTGCAAGAGTCTACGAGCCGGTGGTTCTGAATGGCAAGGTTTTCTCTGGTGAGGATTGGTAGTTATTCAAATCGGATTAATCGATTGCTTTTTTCAGATGTTATTATTATTATTATTATTATTATTATTATTATTTTTTTTTTTTTTTAAATACAGAAGTTTGTTAACGTATTGGAAACACATATGCGTTAGTGTTAGAAAGTGGTACATCGTCAGAATGTGGTACACCTACCAAAACATGACCTGTGTAATGTCAGAAAGTGGTACACTGTCGCAACGAAAGTGGTACGCTGTCAAATTTTGGTACAGGCGCAATGAATTGTGATCTCATGGGTGTCAAACAGAGGTACATTTACCATTACTTACACCTTATTTTTTTGCAAACGTAAACTGGAAACAGACAATCAATTTCTTTAAAAAGAAAAAAACAATTCACAACGGGCAAGACAGAATGAGAAGTACATCGCAAAGTTGAAAAAAAAAATACAAGACCCAATGTATTGCAAATGATAAATATTGGCATACCATTTTCTTAATGCTGGAAAAAAATATGATAAATGACATTAAAAACAATGTAAAAAACTGGAAAATATGATCCATTCAATAAAAAAAGATGTAAAAGTCTGAAAACAGCGTAACGTACCAGATTTGAATGGGTGCTTCCACAGTGCTGTAGTGATCTTGTCTGTACTGTACACGCAAGCATTTCATTTATTTTGCATACCCAGTTTGCCTATACTGAGAACAATGTATTTCACAATCAAAGTGACACAATAACTGTAAGTATTGAAGTCAAGTCCATTGCAATACAACATACAGTTTTGTTGTTCTGCTAAAAAAAAATCTGTATTTTGACTGCAAAGATAAACCAGCATTGTGTGTTCTGATGCCAGCAGAGGTTGTGCCAGTGAGAGCAAGAAGGGCTGGCTCCAGTCTCTGTTTGTGCACAAGGTGGACCCCAGAAAAGATGCCCACTCCAACCTGCTGTCAAAGAAAGAGAGCAGCAACCTCTACAAGATACAGTGTGAGTAGAGAGCATCTCACTGCACAGACAGGAGCCCCCTCTGCGTGTGCCACAGCTTTATAGATTACTCTGATTCTAATGGGATTTCAGTACAGTGTGATTAGAGAGCATCTCACTGCACAGACAGGAGCCCCCTCTGCGTGTGCCACAGCTTTATAGATTACTCTTTGATTCTAATGGGATTTCAGTACAGTGTGAGTAGAGAGCATCTCACTGCACAGACAGGAGCCCCCTCTGCGTGTGCCACCTGCTTATTTGTAAGTGAAAATGTGAAGAGGACAGGTGAGAGGTGTTTTGTACAGTGGTTAGGGCTCTGGCATGGGGATAATGATGTTTCCAGTTCACCTCCACCATATGTACACAGCAGGCTTGTGCTCCAGGCAGTTCACAAAACCTCGCTGTCTCTTGCTAGTTATGTAACCTGTTTTTTTTCTATTTGATAAGCCATGGTTCATACTTAATGACAATGCCCCTGTTTACCTGTGGGCGTAGCTAGGGCTGTGTGTCATAAAGCAGACAGGCAATGTGTGGGCTTGTGATTATGTGCTTGTGGTTTTGTGCAGGGTTATATTGTGCAAGCCTGACACTGTCCTTTACTCTTTCAGTTCATAACGTGAAGCCAGAGTGCCTGCAAGAATACAACAGCTTATCGTAAGTAACCAGTCAGGCGTGGGTGTAGCTGGGGCTATGAGCTACAAGGTCAGGGCATCGCTAGGCAAGAGTTTGAAAAGACTTGCATTAAGCACTGGAAAATCTCACCTCTTTACCATTATTACAATGTATATAAAAGCTTACACTTTGTAGTGTACCATCACCAGGATGTGAAACAAGCCCAGGGTCACAGTCTCAGTGTAATATTTCCCTTGACCAGCCTGCGCTGTGCTTGTGTTTGCAGGGCGGAGGTTCAGAGCAGGCTGCACAGTGACCAGGACTATCCCTGTGAGATTGTGGGCAGCTGGAACACCTGGTATGGGGAACAAGACCAGGCCGGTGAGCACACTTCACAAACTCAGCTGTAGGGGGCAGGCAAGAGCACTATCCTGAAATCATAGCAATATAGGCTATACGTGCTCTAGAAACTCCATGATTTAAAAAAAAAATAAAAAATAATAATAATAATAATAATAATAATAATAATAATAATAATAATTAAATGGCATTGTTTAATTATAATATTTTTTCACATCATTAGTGTCTTATAAAAGTTCCCCATAGTAATTTTGCAGATTTGCACATAAAGCTTTTTCAATGCTTTATCACACTTTGCTATGCTTCTACTGTGGGAAATTTTATTGGGGTTCCCTTGAGTTTGGATGGCGCGATAGTGACACCTGTTGTTTTGTTGTTGCAGTGCACCTGTGGCGATACTCTGGGGGTTACCCAGCCTTGACCAAGTCTTTAAACATGCTTCGGGACAATAAGGTACTAAACAGGGAGAGCTGTGTTCACTGAAGCATCAATCAGACCTCCTGCTGGTTTGTTTGAGGAGCTTGAGGGTTAGGGGTTCTCTGTTTCAAAGATCTGGCCAGGAACTTCTCTAGCATAGTTTGCGATTCTGCCAGTTTAAATGTGCTATTGCGATTTGTTTTAAAATACTTTGCTCTTGCTAAATAAGACTGAAAGGGCAATATTAGGAACAAAACCTGAGCTGTAATTTATTACTGTCCTTCAAGCCAAAATGGTCCTGGCAACAGCTTATATGTGCATGAGGAATATGTAGGCCTTGTATTATATCCTCCAGCAAGTTTACATAGAGCTTATTACCTTCATGAGCCCGGTCCAGCATAAATCAGTTACATAGCATTGGCATCATCTTCACCAGCAGCTGACTTAACTGCTCTCTGTGTGTCTGTCTGTCTCTCTGTGTCTGTCTGTCTCTCTCTCTCTCTCTCTCTCTGTCTGTCTGTCTTTCTGTCTGTCTCTTTGTCTGCCTGTCTGTCTGCCTGTCTGTGTCTGTCTGCCTGTCTGTGTCTGTCTGCCTGTCTGTGTCTGTCTGCCTGTCTGTCTGTCTCTCTCTCTCTCTCTGTCTCTGTCTGTCTCTCTCTCTGTGTCTGTCGGTCTGTCTCTGTCTGTCTGTCTGTCTCTCTCTCTGTCTGTCTGTCTGTCTGTCTCTCTCTCTGTGTCTGTCGGTCTGTCTCTGTCTGTCTGTCTGTCTCTCTCTGTCTGTCTGTCTCTCTCTCTGTGTCTGTCTGTCTGTCTCTGCCTGTCTGTCTGTCTGTCTGTCTGTCTGTCTGTCTGTCTGTCTGTCTGTCTGTCTGTCTCTGCCTGTCTGTCTGTCTCTCTCTCTGTCTGTCTGTTTGTCTGTCTGTCTGTGTGTCTCTGTCTGTCTGTCTCTCTCTCTGTGTCTGTCTCTCTCTCTCTGCCTGTCTGCCTGTCTGTCTGTCTCTCTCTCTCTGTCTGTCTGTCTGTCTCTCTCTCTCTCTGTCTGTCTGTCTGTCTCTGCCTGTCTGTCTGTCTCTCTCTCAGGAGTACACAGAGTTTCGGAAGGAGAGGAGTAAGATGCTGATCTCACGCAGAAACCAGCTGCTCCTGGAGTTCAGTTTCTGGAACGAGCCTCTGCCCAGGGCGGGTCCCAATATCTACGAGCTCCGCACCTACAGACTGAAGGTAGAGCCGCACATATAACATGTGCAGGGGGGAGGTGCAGCACGAGGCATGTCAGAGGACCAGCTATCAACTAAATGCATCACTCACCTATTGACGTCATAGACCCAGCACACATTGAGATGTTGTCTTCTTAGCTGATGCACAGCTGTATTCTATGATTCTCTCTGTCAAGTTTCATTATAGGTGTGTGAAAATAACCGGTATATAAGAGACGCCATTTCCCTTACAACAGGCTATTGGGGATGCATGTTTTTTTTGTTTGCATGGGTGAATTCAAGGTTTGTTTCAGCAAAATGTACTTACTTCTGTTAAGAAAAAGCCCTGTTGATATTATGTTTATCTTCTTAAAAAAAAAAGAAGTCACATGCCGGAGGCTAACTTTCAAGAGCTCGCTCCCACAGGAGTCTAAGCCTGCAATTTAAACAGATTTCAGATACATACCTGAAAGCCATGTTCTCGTTTGTGTCCTCTGTGCCAGCATTGCTCAATGTCAGTGTTACCAGTGCTACTGCTTTAGGGTCCACCCTGGTGTCAATAGCTCGTCATGTTTCATGCTATTCTGTGTTTGTTTTCCAGCCAGGCACCATGATTGAGTGGGGGAACAACTGGTAAGTGTCAGTATCAGGGTGGGTAAAAGAGAACATTGCAGAGCAATTCACTCGCTTCACTTTTGAATGGTAAATGAGCTCAATCAACACCAGTGACTCTCAGCTGATTGTCAGCACAGCGTTTCTGTGGAGAGCTCAGTGTGAATAATGGAATAATGGGTTTGTGCAGCTCTAGTGGGAGTGTTGGATGTTGAATATTCTTCCGCTTTCGATAGGGCTCGGGCGATCCAGCATCGGCAGGAGAACGAGGAGGCGGTGGGCGGTTTCTTTACCCAGATAGGAGATCTCTACCTGGTTCATCATCTCTGGGGTGAGTGATCTGAACTCTCCTTTCAGTGCAGCCCCTTATAAAAGCATAGCAAAGTGCAATAAAGCGAGTGAAAGCATTGTAAAGAATAGCGAGGTCCGGTAAAGCATACTAATAAACATGGCAAACCAGGGTACGCTGTGAGAAATGCAGAGTATAATGGGGGAAAACTGCAGAAAGTGCAGTGCAGAAATACTGTGGTAAACCTGTATAAGGGTTAGGCCATTGTCATAACTCATGAAGAGTTTACATTATGATAATACGCTGTGCTAGTTTTAAGATTGATAATTTCATGGTTTTTTTTTCAGCTTACAAAGATTTGCAGTCTAGAGCAGAGACAAGAAATTCTGCTTGGCTGAAAGCCGGCTGGGATGAAAATGTGTACTACACAGGTAATGACACAGATGCTCCCTCACTCTCCATACTGTCTCACTGTGACCGGAAACCTTTCCATTTTCTGTCTCAGAGTGCCTTCCTTGGTTAAGGAAAAACTGACTCTTAAATAACTTTTGGGTTAAAACTTTGTGAAATGTACTGTTTGAAAATATACATTTTGTATTTTTTTTTTCTTTCTCTCTTGTCCTGCAGTGCCCCTGATTCGGAGCATGGAATCTAGAATCATGATCCCTCTGAAGAACTCCCCTCTGCAGTAACAACAGCAAACCCCGCCCCCAGACCGGCTCCACACATTCCACTGTGTCATTGTAATCAAACACAAACCCCGCCCCCAGACCGGCTCCACACATTCCACTGTGTCATTGTAATCAAACACAAACCCCGCCCCCAGACCGGCTCCACACATTCCACTGTGTCATTGTAATCAAACACAAACCCCGCCCCCAACCCGGCTCCACACATTCCACTGTGTCATTGTAATCAAACACAAACCCCGCCCCCAGACCGGCTCCACACATTCCACTGTGTCATTCTAATCAAACGCAACTGTTTGGTTTTTCAAGTTCACTTACAACTACCACATGGGTGTATGTTTTAAAGACTTGGTGAAATGCCACAGGTAGCTGCTCATCTCAGATTCTCTGTTGGCTCAGATAAAACAGATTGTCTGCACTAGAAGACTGGCTGTATCTCCTCTACGCTCCCCTGCCTCCAGTGCCCACTCCTTCTCCACCCTCATCCTGCAGTGGTGGAATGACCTTCCTACAGATGTCAGGACTGCCCAGTCCCTGACCACATTCTGGCGCCTCCTCAAGACTCACCTCTTCAGACAGCATCTGTAGAACTCCTCTTTTCCCTCTGGACACTTTATCACTCTTCCTTAATGTGCTTTACTTGCTGTAAAGTGCTTTAAGCACTTTAATGTGCTTTAATGTGCTTTATCTGCTCCCTATTTTACTGCATTTAATCCTGTACTTTACAGAGTACTGTACTGTAATCTGCCACAAGTGTTATTCAATCTGTAGTATTTTGCATTTAATCATATCCTGATTTAACTAACACTGACACTGTTATCTGCTCCGATATTGAATCGTATTTTGTCATATACTTGTACTTACTAGAACTGAAGTCATTGTATTTTATCTTGCTCTTAATTGTATTAATACTTGTACTGTGATTCTTGAAATGTATTTTTTGTTTATGACTATAAGTCGCCCTGGGTAAGGGCATCTGCTAAGAAATAAATAATAATAATAATAATAATAATAATAATAATAATAATAATAATAATAATAATAATAATAATAATATCACTTGTGTGAAAGGCTGTAATTTACTCTGGGCTTTGCCTCTTGTAGATTTTATGTAAACTTTCCATACTGTTGGAGTAAAAACACCAATCACATTCCGAGACATTGTTTTTTTGTTTAGAGATATAATTGATAGGATTTTGAATAGTGTTTTTAGAGCAACAGTCTTTGCCAGCCCATCCAAGCTTGAGCACAGAACCAGTATGGAGAAATGATGCAAGACAGCCCGACTCTGTGACCATTTCAGCTTCCCGGCGCATTGTCTCACCACCTTTTCCCTCTGGAGAGCTGCCAGTTCAAACAGATGTCTGAAGATGGACGTGTGTGTCTGCGGTGTGTATTCTGTAGAGCACAGCCCAGCGTTTTGTTTTTCAGTGGTTACAGGGGTAAAGTGCAGCAGTTACATAGTAACAGAAGTAGCTAACCTTCAATCAGTTGTGAGACAGTCTACTGGCCAAGCTGGCAGCTTATCAGCATTACAGGTCATTACTCTTAGGAGAGGAAATGTGGAGTTAATCAGTCAGTGTGTGAATCTGATTTATACAGAGGTCCTTTGTGATTTCTGATACAGGTCTGTGATGACTCCTGGAAATATCTGGGAACGAGTGGAAATAATGTGCTTCGTGTTAATGGCTTGATGCCACTCTCAGACTCATGACATTCAAGGGAAACTGTTCAAGTCATTTTCAAGCAATGGCATGTGCATCTGTGTTTATATGAACTTTGATTCCCCCCTAATCTAAATGCCTCCCTCCACTGTGGGGCGACTGAAACACCCTCCGAAGATGGAGAGTTAAATGTCAGTGCAGCTAAAAGCCATTATTAGCTCATATAACTGGCAGGCCAGCCAGGCGTTTCCAGATGGAACTTTAGTACTCGCTGTGTTTGTTTGCAGGTTCTGTATGCCGTTGTTATTGAACTGTTATGTTGACTTCCAGACCTCGGGTTAACAGTGACCCCTAGTGGTCAGTGCAGCAGCCGTCATTTACCACAGTTTAGGAGTCTTGTTTACTTGGTCTGTGAAAAGCCTTCAAATGTACATGTCCTTGTATTAACGGGACGCTAATCTCCAAACACTTACATCAGACCTATACATCTTTGCCCATCCTTACCTGTGAATATTAGTCACAGGTAAGGATGGGCAAATCGGCTCACATAACCACACATTTCTGAATACTATCAGCCAACAGTGTACATTTACTGGAATTGTAAAGATGACGTTTTTGAAAATATCAGCAATATAAATTGATCAAACACTATGTGCACACCGCAAGCACAGGATCGGATTGGTTTGTACGTATATTTTAATATCCATTTCATATGAGAACCCGTCCCAGTGTCTAATGTAAACGTCATATACATGGCATGCACGGACATCACAATCAGATGTGGACATATCTATCTATCAATTATTATTATTATTATAAATATGTTGATTATAATAAGTACACAGTCATTAACAATAAATATAAAAACGGTGTTTATGTATTCATTTACGAATGTATGCGTACTTGTTTTTATACAAAAAATAAATAAAAAAACCCTGTCTCTTTAAGAACAGAGGAGGGCGGAAACAACTGCAGGTCCGTGTTCATTTAAATGCCCCTTCTGTGGAGCAGCCTGACGCGAGGCTCAGAGCGCTATCCGAAGCGGCATGCAAATACATGATTTCCACTTTTCATCCAAAACTTCCTGGGGACCGTGTTTGTCGTTGGGATTTTTTTAGGTCGCACTGTTTTTATTTTATTATTACATTTTTTAACACAATTCAAAGATATGGATTTGCACATTTTGGATCATAGACTGAGAGTGACTAGCATCTGCAAGGACGGTTTGGTGAATTTCACCCACTCGCTGATCAAACTCATGTTTCTCCGGAACAAAACGAGGTAAGCATTCGTCGTTGTGGATTTATTCAGGTCGCAAGTTAAAGTCTTGCTATTTTTATTTCCCAAATCGGACGTTTGCGAGTTCAGAAAGTAGGTTGCTACTGAGTTGCGCCGCTTAATAAGTATGTTACTTCAGCGCATCACTTACCAAACTGTCAGTGAGTGAACTGGGCCTCTAAATCATCCGCGAAGAAATTTCTAGAATACAAGAAAAACGGAAAGGCGCTGTTAATATTCGAGGGACTCGGTTTTAAACGATTTACTAAGTTATTCACTTCATGGTCACGTGACAAGGGTTACAAAATGTGTGTGTGTTTTTTTAATATACCAGACACAAGTTTACTTTGCAAAGCCAGGATTGGTAGATGATGTATGGGTGTGTTCTATGGGTAGTCCTGCAAGGTGGAAGCGGTTTAGTCATCAAAGGGCTCTCTTTAATATACTTGGCTGTCTGTTGCAAAAAAAAATAAGCATGCACGGGCTGCATTTCATATTGCACCTTGTACTGCGCTTCACATACTCTGCAAAGTGCTGTGAGGCGTTTGACATGGAATGCGCTACATGTACTTTCAATGAAACTCCTAAAGTTTAATTTTTAACACATGCCCTAAATAAAACTCACGTCCGCAGAACGCATTCCCAGTAAACATTTCGGAGGCCAAAAAACCCCCCCTGCTTGTGTGAATTGGACTCTAGACGCGTTTTAATTTGCGTGTCTCCCAAGTTCACAAACATTTGATATGGTAAAGTCATGTGAACTAGTTAAACTGCAGGTTTACCATGTAGCTGTCGCAGCATGGAGCGTATTAGTGTGTGCGGGAGAGAGAGAGCACAGCTAAACTGGCAGAAGTCTGATGGCTGCTTGTGTGGCAATGTTTAGCAAGTCCCTGGAAATCCTCTGTTATGTATTATTATATACAGTGTTGAATGGCCCCCTGCTGAACACTCCTAACACCTGGCTACTACGGGGAAGCCTGGGATCCCTGTGGTATTTCAATCTGTCTTCCAGGCAGCTTAGTGCTTGTTCCAGGTCCATCCTCTGGGAGCATGGGCGACTTACTGAGCAGTGCATAGGGAGACCCACAGGGACCGAATGTGTGCAGCCCAACTACCGATTGCATGATCATTAAAAACATTCCTTTGGTGCAAATACTTGACAGTCAGTGAAAGGACCAGTCGGGTACACAGATGTTTTTGTGTGACGGCTGTGTGGAGGTGCTGCAGAGTCGTCGGAGGTGCTTCGTTACTGTGCGCCTGCAGGCAGATCAGGTAGTTCAACAACATGTTTACTGCTCCGCAGCTTTGTTAGAAGCAGCCCCGTTTGTCACAGTGGTGGCATCCTCCCACGTGTCTGTGCACAGGAAGAGCACCATGGAATACTGATGACTCCAGCACTGTATCTGAGCCACCTTCACTGCAGTTCCACTAGACCCTTCCCTGCCCGCTCATCTCTCATCTCAGTGGCGTACCTACGCTCTCTTTGGCTGCCTTTTTATATCATTGTTCTTACTCGGTTGTCGCTACTGTACTGTGCTGCCCATGTGTCCTCATTACCCCCATACTGTTTGCCACTGATAACCTGTCCGATAAGAGACTTCAGCGTCTGTTGCCACCACAGTAATGCAGCACCTTATGAAACTTTGGGTTCAAGCGTACAGTACAGTGTCCCCCCTCACCTCCTGAGTTTGGTGAAGGTGACGGGGATGTGCATGGCAGATTTCGTGCATACAGTACAGTGTCCCCCCTCACCTCCTGAGTTTGGAGAAGGTGACGGGGATGTGCATGGCAGATTTCGTGCATACAGTACAGTGTCCCCCCTCACCTTCTGAGTTTGGAGAAGGTGACGGGGATGTGCATGGCAGATTTCGTGCATACAGTACAGTGTCCCCCCTCACCTCCTGAGTTTGGAGAAGGTGACGGGGATGTGCATGGCAGATTTCGTGCATACAGTACAGTGTCCCCCCTCCCCTCCTGAGTTTGGAGAAGGTGACGGGGATGTGCATGGCAGATTCAGTGCTCAGTTTGTTGCAGAACGAAGGCCAGCTGGAACGATGCAGCCTGTGATCCTGGAACAATGGGGATCTTGGTACTCGCCTGTGTGGACACAGTGTAGGAAGTGTCTCTCCCTAATGAGCCTGGGAGACTGGCGCCCTTGACCTTCCCCCTTGTTCGTTTGTGCTGAGCTGCAGATTCCCTGTCATGCTGGCTGGCTCGATCGTTCATCCATGCTTCAGGAACAAAACCAAAAAACTATTTTAGTTCTTTTAGTTAGGTGTCTGGTTACTGTATTAATTAGGTCAGGTAAAACCCCATTCAAATTCTCTTTTTTAAAATGAAAAAATGAAAACCCATTTACTGTACAGGTGGCTAGTCGTCTTCACAACTCTCTCCCTCACTGAAGTGAGTGAGGGAGAGAGCGGGAGGCTAAAGCTTAGCAGTATCATTGATTCAAGTCACAACCACCAAGAGAGGCTGCTTTTGTAAAACAACATGCTGAAAGAGTGTGCCTCAGCCAGCACAGAACAGAGGGAGACTATTGGGATATTATTCTCTACGCCAGAGAACGGTCTGACCCAGTTACACATGAGAAATGAACCACACAGTACTCGGGATAGGAATACAAATGAAGTAAAATGAAGGAAAATATATAAATATATGATTTTTTTTTCCTACACTACCAAGTGTACCTTTTTTAATCCAAGACAAACAGGAAATCAACTCCACTAAGCTCCCTCTGACAGGAAGCCCTACTGTTAGGAAGTATAGTTCCAAGTGGGGTCAGAGGGCAACAGGAAGTGGCAGGGCGGAAAGGACGAGGGCTTGCTGAGTTAGCGATTCAGAGGGAGCGATTGTTCATCTCCCTGTGAGGAAATTAAACGGGCCCTTTATGCTGAGTAAGAGCTGCAGCAGAAACACACACCCAGTAACAGCTGTGCAGTAGAAACATACCTTGCAGAAGATCTACCGAGACCTGCTGTTTTCTCCTATGGCTTTCTTTAACTGGTCTGTTCTCATTCTGCTCAGCAGCGTGGAGTTTCTATGAGGCTCTGCTGCTGGCAGCACCTGCACGATTCAGCCGTGTTGAAGGAGTGTTTTCAGTAGGACTGTTGCTCAAAGTAAATTAGCACGTAGGGATACTTGGGCCTGAAATGACCCTTTTTGTAAATCAGGCTGGGGTTTTGAATCCTCACTGAGCAGAGAGGTATAGTTCTTCATTTTAGCTCTTTGAAATCAAAGACCTTTTTAATGGCAAGTGGCCCATTTATGGATCTGCCCAAAAAAGGCTGACGGTTTAGTCAGGTGGGAATCAATAATAAGCATTGATTAGCGTCTCTTGATTGAACCTCGGCAGCAGTTTGACTTGCATGTCCTGGTTCATCAAGAACATTCCCTTTTTAAAATAGATGAGGGGCTTGAATCCCAGCTGAAAGAGGAGCCATGCTCTGTACACGTGTTTATATTCTGTGGTCATACTGTAATCTGAACCTTACCAGGGCTGATAATTACCTCCAGGGCCAACAGTCATCAAAACATGTTCTAAACAACTTGAATCCTGTTGCCCTGATTGTTTTGAATGCACTGGCCTCCGTGCCCTGACAAAATATTTCATTTAAAAAAAAAAAAAAAAGCCCTGGATATTTCGCAGACTGTGAGGTGTTGACAGCAGGGTTCTCATCTGTTTCCCCTGGATCGCCCGGGTTTTGATGAAGGTGTCCCAGAAATTCAGTATGCCTTCCCCTTGACATTAAATGCTGTTGATGTACAGTACTGTACCATATCACTGCAGAGGCCCAGTCTGTACAGTATTCACAAGCTACCCCAGAGCCTGAATCCCTGTCCCCATGGTGCTGAGAGCCACAGTAAACTCTCCCTGTGTTTTTTTAGGTGTAAATTCTTCAGCCTGACTGAGACCCCAGACAATTACACAGTGGTGTTGGACGAGGAAGGATTTAAAGGTAAAGTACTCATTTTTTTTTTTTTTTCCTGTGTAGTTATGTAAGAATTTCCTGCTGGTTTGGCAAGGAGCATCATAAGCATCTTAAAACAGCTGATATAATTAAAAAAACAAATGGACTGCTATTTTAAACTTACAGGCTTATTTTTGTAACCCTCATTCATTAAATTATTAATGGGACAGACACTTCAAATTTCAAAAGCGCGGTCCAGTCAAGTAGGCTACTTTGATATGAAATACTAAATAATTATTCTTGATTAAAAACCATATTGTTCTAAAAACAAATTTTCGATGTGCACTTACAGGAGAAGGCTTTTGAGGTCTTCAAAGCTAGTGTATGTAACCGTGCCGGTCTAATCAATAAACCGTTTCCACTTCGTCCTCCAAGTCATTTTATTGTAGCGATGGAGTCACACACTCGATTTCATTGGGCTAATTTGCACGTGTGATGTTAACCCCGTGTAGGGACATGCAGGAGTGTTCTCCTGGGTGGGCTCGGCACACAAACTCTCTCTGAGATTCTTTGTTTCAGGCTTTCACTTATCCAATACAAAACAGTTCATTTTGGGCAGGGGGGGTCCCTAAAATATTCCCCAAATTAGGAAGCTGTTCATTTCCACACTCCCAGTGTGAATCGGCTACTAATCAAACCCTTCTAAAACCTGAAGTGAAAGGAGAACGCACGTCCTCCGTCACAATGTCAATGAAGGGCTGCTCGCTGTACTCCAAGGGGGGTGGAAATATTACTGTAAAAGGAGGACCCAAAGCTAGAGAGTCTCTTCAGGCACACGGATACAGAAATAGCTGCTCGAGACCTCCATAAATCACCTTTGTGTTGACCTGTGATGCCAGCTTGTATCTGGGGTAACTGTAGATGTCGCGGGGGCACGACGACTGGCAAACAGCAGTAACCAGAAAGCCTTCTGCATGATATTCAACCAGAAAACTGGCTTTTGAATAGTAATCTGCTGACGCCAGGCACGGGAGTCATTGTCTATTGAATAGATTTACAGTGAAGCTGCTAAGGGTGCAGTTCTCTGTTTAGTTTCTATATAGACAGACGTCATACCTCGGTAATTGCTGTGTGAGTTTCTTTAGTGCTCAGTGCACTTGTGTTTTTCCTTTTTCAGTAAGTTTTAAGTGTGCTTTTGTGTATGATGTACCGCATTCATCTTCCCATTCATTGTTGATGGATGTTGTAAATGAATACAGTGGTTGAGACAATGCATGCTTTCTTGTAATGTGCTCTTCGAAATGTGCACATGACGGGACACGTGGGAACATAACCCAACTGTATAAATGGGTAATTGTATGTAAAAAATAATGTGGTATCTTGTAAATTGTAAGTCGCCCTGGATAAGGGCGTCTGCTAAAAAATAAATAATAATATGCCCAGGAGAAAATATTGGATGCCATTTATATTACAAACCCTTCTCTTTGGTATTCTCTTGCCTGTTTTGTTTTGTTTTGTTTTAAATCTGCTTTGTAGTGATTTTAAATGACAAAACCGACCTGTAAAATGTTATATAATATCTCCAAAACATTTTTCACTGCCTCCCAGCCCTTTGGCTACCAAAACTGTTGCTCAATCCTGTGCTGCAGTATTACTTTACAAAACAGCAAGCTTGCATGCGCGCACGCACACACACACTGACACGCACACACCGACACGCACACACGGTTAGAACATCAAGTCTGACGTTCATTCTGCTTTTAGAACGTAAACACAAACGTGACCCTTTGCAGAGGCTGAATGAACAGTTCCATCAGAACGCTCACAGGTCAGATCGAGTTTCCAGTGACCCTGAGCTGCCCCCAGACCTGAGTGACAGCTGAGCGGGTTTGCAGGGGAGCAGGTGGCTGCTGTGGCTCCTCTGCCTCGGCACACCGAGAGAGGCTGAGGATTGACTAGGAGGGTGCAAAATACCTGATTCCCCCAGATTGAGAAGCTTGATTAAACGCCACCCTCCTGCTTTAAACCTCGCTGCCTGATATCTGTTTATGTGTTTAAGACCAGCCTGCTATTCTGTTTTACACCTCTAGAGGGTGCACGCATGCAGAACAACAGTCGGGAGCACGCTGTGACTGTTTACTCAATGTATGGGAGAGGGGCGGTGGGTTTAAAACAGCATGGTTTTTTTGCAAAAGGAAGCTAATGAAGGTGAAACTGAGCTGCAGTGGAAATGGGAGGTTGCTACTTTTGTCTTTCTAAATTACAGCGAAATACAAGCGGGCAAAGTTTAGCTGAAGAAGTGTTTAATAGTTCTGGGTGTTTGCCAGATTTCTGGATTGCTCTGTGTGTGTTTGTCTGTGTCTCTCTCTCTCTCTCTGTCTGTGTGTCTCTCTCTCTCTCTCTCTCTCTCTCTCTCTCTCTCTCTCTGTCTGTCGGATCCTGCTCTCATTCCCAGTCTCTCCTGCCTGTCTCTGCAGAGCTGCCCTCGTTGGAACACCTGCAGGTGGAAGGCGCCACCTGGCTGCCACTCAATGTGGTCTCCAACGGCAACGCCTCCAGCAGCTCCCAGGCCGTGGGGGTCACCAAGATCGCCAAGTCCGTCATCGCTCCGCTGGCAGAGCAGCACGTCTCGGTCTTCATGCTGTCCACCTACCAGACTGACTTCATCCTGGTTAGACCTGCATCTCTCGGTCTCTCTCACTCATGTGTATTCTCCTCTCTCTAGTTCTGCAGGGATAGAAATAAGCCTCCCATTACATAGCAGTTTGATCCAATCCTGGTTTTGCTATTGTATGACCCTGATAGCAGCTGTGGACATACCACACCACATCACAATCCCAGATGGTTAGACATTTATAGCTCTGTTATTTGCATTTTTTTTTCCAAAAGTAATTTAATTTGTGATGAACAATTTTTGGGAAGAGCATCAAACATATTTCTACAGTCTGCAGATATTTGGACTTTCCCTTTTTCTTTGCTCTCCTTGCTGCTAGTTTTGTCTTTACAAAGCTGTTCAGTTGGACCCCCTGCTTCTCACTCTTGTTTTGTTCTTGCGGTTTACTCTGCCAAACCGACTGTTGATCAGCTCTCCACCATTTGTGTGTGTATTGTGAGATCGCCCCGCCTCCTTGTGGTCTCTCGCTCGCTCGCTCTCTCTCTCTCTCTCTCTCTCTCTCTCTCTCTCTCTCTCTCTCTCTCTCTCTCTCTCTCTCCATGTCTTATTAGCATGCTGTGACAAACACTTTCCACAGCAGCACTATTTGCAGAAAGAAACAGAAATGATCAGCAGAAATATACAGTTCGTAGTATCTTAACGGCAAAGGATGGAGATGAGCGGAGGCCCTCTGAAGAGTAGAGGGGCATTAAGATAAAGCACAGATCTGTTTAGTTAATTAGTTGGCGGCCTTTAAAATTATTTTCCTGGCTCAAGCAATTAATGGTGTGTAGGAAGTGTTTCCATAACAAGGTGCTTTGGAATTCTCTCAAAGCAAAAGCTCAGATTAGGTAGCAAGTCTCGCTAGCTGCAGATAGTTTTAAAGAAAAGAAGGTTCTGTTGCACTTTGCAAAAATCTGTGAACATTTTTTTTTTCAATTTCATTGTTTATAAAAAAAAAATTGTAAAGGAAGATGAGATTATTGTAATTTCAAACAAGCTTGTTTCTTTTATGGCCACCTGATGGACAGCGTTCCAAAAGCATGTGTACATTTTTAGACACTGAAGTTTGTCAATGAAAACAACAATCAGTTCTAGATTAACGCCACAAAACCCCAACAGTGGTGACTCTGTGAGTGTGCCGCCCCTCAGTGTGTGGAGCCCCTCCTATACTGGCAGCAGGAAGGTGTATAGATGGGGAGACTGCTGAGTGACTGTGCTGTTTCCTTCAGGTCCGAGAGAAGGACCTGCCTGTGGTCATCCACACTCTGGAGGAGGAGTTCAAGATTTACCGGGAGGAAGAGGGCGAGCCCGTCCCAGTGCACAGCAAGGACATGCAGAATGGCTTCCACAAGAACGGGAAGGAAGGTGAGGAGCCCCGAGGACAAACTGAAGCAGGGCTGGAAATTAGACTTTGAGCCATGCTGGACTGAATTAAAGTGTACGGATCGCAGACTCGAGTTATAACCTGGAATCACTCCCACTGCTGTGCAATGGACGGCAGAGCTCTGTGCCTCTCTGGATGACTGCATTCAACCCTTTAATCTTTGAAGGAGGGACAGGCAATATTTTAACATGCATCGCCTTGCTGTCGCCTCCCGGTTACTGTATCATTACTGATTGAGTGCTTTTTAATTCCTGTTTGACTGAAGTCTGTCTTCTCAGCAGTGAAGCTGACAGTGCACCCAGTCCTGAGCCCACAGAACCAGTTCTGTGTGATGAGTCTGGACCCAGACACCCTGCCTGCAATAGCCACCACCCTCATCGACGTGCTGTTCTACTCTAACAGGTGAGTCCTGCCCGGCACCAGGGGCGGGGGGGCTCAGGGGGCCATGCCCCCCCCCCCCCCCAAGTTTAGATTCCAGATGGAGATGAGAAATCAATGACAAATCATTAATAAGTAAAGTTTTAAACGCAAAAATCAAACTATAACATTTCTAAGATTTGTATGTTTTTTGCAGATTCTTACCAGCGATGGCACCCGTTAGCAACCCCCTTTGTAGGGTCCCTTTTTGCGAAGCAATTTATTTGATTTGGCAGACCTGTCCTGTTTCGGGTGTATGTTGAGTCCTCTGGTTCTTCTCCCTGTCATGACAGTTCTGTGAAGGATGAAGCTCCTCCCACTCAGGGGCTGGACTATATCAAGTTCTTTTCCTTTTCTCTGATTGATGGCTACATCTCCATCGTCATGGATACCGAAACTCAGAGACGGTGAGTAGGGCTGCGAATACCTATTAGAAATGTTTCCTGTGCATGCAAACATCCTGGGGGGGAAATAGAATTGACGTAGAAGGTGAGAAATAACATTAGCAAGTTTGAAGAAGCAAAACAGAAAATTGCGAAATATTTTTTTGTTCTACATTTTACAGGAAATAACTAATAGTTCACAACAAACTTCTTAAATGTGTAAACACGCCACAACTAGAACCCCCTCTAGTGGTGCATCACTAGAACTGTCTCTTCCAGGACTGCTTGCAATGCACACAGCACTGTGTGCTGTAAATCAGATGTTAAATAACTTGTACTGTCCCTGTTTGCTACAAGACATTTCTGTGTTGCAGGCGGCAGATGCTGCTGGAAATTCTAAGCTGTGCTCTTGTATCGCGTGCAGGTTTCCGACCAATCTCTTGTTTACCAGTTCCTCTGGTGAGCTCTGGAGAATGGTGCGCATTGGAGGGCAGCCGCTAGGCTTCGGTGAGTGCAACTTCTCTGGGACATCCTGGTAACATCTTCACTTATGTCTTATCAGCCATTACAGGTATGAAATGTACAGATCCCAATAATTTCAAGATCTCTGTGAACAATGTCAAGCCGCTGATTTTGGACATCTGTTACAAGGGTCTGCAGGTCATGCAACTTGCAGTTCATCGTCTGTGCTGTTGTGGTCTGTGTCTTGATTACTGCTCATTTGAATCTGATGACATTTTGCATGGGTGATTTTCATATGCCGTAGACATGCTGTGGGAGTGTTGTTGTGTCATTAACTTGCTTCTCTTCCCTTCCCCTCGCTGTGCTCAGACGAGTGTGGGATTGTTGCTCAGATCTCCCAGCCGCTGGCAGAGGCAGACATTTCTGCCTATTACATCAGCACCTTTAGCTTCGACCACGCATTGGTAAGATTGTCTCTTCACTCCTTTCTGTCACTGCCACTGTGATATTGTTATACTGTGATCGGTATTGAAATCCAGGTCGCTTTAATTAAAACCTGGTGTTATTTCTAAAACGACAGTTTAGTTAAAGAATAATTATCCGTCCTAGACTGGCAGGCTAGGCTACACAGGAAAACACAATTGGAAAACTAAATTAGTAGTAAAAGTTTTGTGAGTAACGCAGGAGGACTGTTGATAACATTTCTATTGTGAAGTAGTCTTTTGGTGTGTGTGTTCAGTTTTATGACACTAGATGGCAGTGTAGCTCACATATTGAACACCAAAGCTGTGTCTGGATTGCAGAGTCAGCCCACATCGCCTCTTTCGGTCAGAAATGTTTCTCTATGTGTGATGTAAGATCAGAATGTTTCTTGTGTCACTGACTCTAAGCACACCAGCCAAACCAGTGATGTGTGTGTAATCATCACTGTGCAATACTGCATTTATTGTAAAACCATGTTTTGTAACGTACAGTTTTACATGGCATGGCAATCTGGGTATTTTTGCCACCAGTCATGTGCCTCCTTGTCCCATGAGGTTCTCCAGTGCTGCAGATCTGGAGTCCTGCAGGAACCGTGAATAGACAGAGTTAGAAATGGATGGAATAGCCGAGCAGGTGAAGTAGCACAGCTGTGTCCAAAAGTTTTGCACCCCCCCCCCCATAGAATGAACTCATTTTGCTTCATAAAGTCGAATGAAACCTGCTGAAATAATGTTACGTTAACATATTGAATTACATGCCGCTTTGTATTCTCCATGTACTTCATGAAAAAAACTGACCCATTGAAAAATGTGACATTTCAAAATCGAACATGAAATACTGTACTATTAGGTAGACTTTTGTGATATCATTTTTATTACATGATGTTCAATTAAGAGATCTAAAGTCTGTTCATTTATCATCTCAATCCAGAAATTCTAGGTGATGCAAAACTTTTGGCCATCACTGTAGGATCTAAAACACTGGGAACATTTTTTTATATATATATATATATATATATATAAGTCTGCTTTGAAATGTGTTCCCCCAGTAAGGGCGACTGGTGTGCTAACAAGGGATGAGCCTTGATGGGCTGAATATCCTCATTCCCGTACGTATTGTAGTAGAACCACTACCCTCTAGGACACCGCCTGTCTAACAGCTCAATTGTATAAAACACTCTTTTTTTTTTTTTTTTTTTTTTTTTTTTTTTTTGGAAGTGTTTAGCATTCTAATGATTATTGGAATTAGGAGTAGCTCAGTTGCATCCTGTTGCACTGTCATCATTTTGATTTATTTAAAGAAAAGTAGAAGGCATTAAAGAGTGGTATTGAAAATACAGCCCCTTGCATCTCTTAAAATGCACCAAACGCACACACATCCATTTTTCAGCCTGTTCCCTGAGCTCATGCTCTGCTTTGCCCCCTGGCAGGTTCCTGAGGAGGATATTGGCAGTGTGATCGCCATGCTGCAGCAGCAGAGACTGGAGGTTGTGAGCTGACCAGCTCCTTCACACAGAGAGAGAGACTGAGAGAGCGAGACTGAGAGATCGCCTCCTGGGGGGCTGGGGGTTGCACGGCAGAGCTAAGATAATTATTAACCTTTTGCCGCAGCAAGCCTTCAGCCCTGCCTTGGAGGAGGAGAGAACACTAACGTGGTCAACCCTTTCCACGTTGAAAGATGGTCACGAGCCTTTTTGCATTGGGTCACTGGTGTGGTCTTCCTTTCTTTTAATGAGATGGAAATTTGGATCTGGTTACATCGTGGGGATGCACTGGGCAGGATGTTTAATGGCAGGATGTAAATATTAGCAATGAACCAAAAAAAAAAAAAAAGCTGCCGTGCTTTAATCCAACCCCAGAAGAGGGATCTGGTGCTGTGTGTGTTTTATTGGTGCTGAAATAAGGAGGAACCCAGAAATTCCAGCTGCGCAGATAAGCAGAGCCCGCATGGAAACTGGGAGAGAGCTTCCTTTCCACTGGGCTGCCCCAGAGAATCTGGAAAAAGAAATAGAGACTAGAGGAAACCGTGTGAAGTTGACAAACGTTTCTCCGAAAGCTGCCTTGAGTTCAGGATGGCGAGTTTAAAGTTCTGGTCAGAATATCACAAATCGACGCACTTTATTTTGACCCAAAGCAGTAGCTGGTTTCTGAATTGCCACTTTTTTTTTTTTTTTTTTTTTTTCCTCCCACAGCTAATGGTGGCAAACCTTGTTTCCCCACAGCTGGCAGGGGTTATGCGAATCAGTTTTTTGTACTAATTTTTATACTTTATCGTGGTCTTGTGGGCCACGTTTATTGTGCCTACTTGATTGTATTTACAATGACACTTGATTTGAAATGTATTCTTCTGAAGTCTCACTATGCTGACCACAGATATGCACATGTTTTTGCTTCTCTAGCCATGGCCCGAACTCCACGCTTAAGGAGTTCCTATTGAGGTTGTATTGCTTAAACTTAGTGACTAATACTGACCCATGGCAAGCATTATTTGAATTTTGTAACTATATAGATAGTGTAGTATTTGTAATTTTGAGATTCAGTTCAGAAGTCGAAATTCTCAGTCTTCCATCAGCAGTTCTGAGGAGCAGTGGTCCACATTGAGACTCCCCTGAAGGATCCTAACTGCACTGAAAAGCCTGGTCGATGTGTGGATACAACGTTGGAATGGGTCGTTTGTTAGAAGCTGCTCTCTGTATGAAAGTTTCACTTGTGCTGTTTTGTTGGTTGGTGAGTTTCTGCTGAACAGCACAGCAATATCTACCCAGTGTGCTTTAGGGTTTCAGATCCACTGCAGAGGTGTCATATTTGTTTCTGTTTGTATAATTGCAGATTTTTGTACAATAACAAAACAAAAGTATTATGTACAACGTTTGTAACGATGCTGCTTTGTTCATTAAAGAATGTTGAATTTATTATGAAGTTCTCCATTTAATATTTTGTTTGTCTAAATTATGAATCCCTGAAGTGTGTCTGATTTTGATAGACTCTTTGGTAAACTTGAAAACTGTACGCTCCGTGATACACTTGCCTTGGGATGAATCTGTGAGCAGGTGCCATTAAGCTCAATGGTGCCCTCTAGTGAGTGCTGAGTGAAGTGCTTCTCACCTGTGTGTGCAACAGGTTTATCGGTAGGGCTGGACGTAATGTTACAAAACTACTAAAATAATCCTTGCTATATTTGTTGTGTGTGCGTGTGGCATCATTTATGTAATTTGATAGGCAATTGCACATTTCTTGAAAAATCACATTGAGAGGACAGTTAGTAAAACTCAAAGTAAATGTATAGATACGACCTATAAAAAAAGGTTTTAGCTAGAGCCTCTTTCAGTGTAAGCAGACTCATATTTTTTATAGACTACATTGGCTTGTTATTCAAAACCATAATGAGCAGTGCTTGACACTGCTGTCATGCACCGGAAACAGTTATTGGAGCTGGAAGCTACAGTATATGTCTTAACCATACTCAACACACGTATGGGGGGGAAAACAAGCCCAAAATTGACTGTTCAGGGATGTACATAAGGCTCCCATTGCATAGCAGTCTGTTCCATTCCTGATTGAACTATGAGTTTTAATAGGACACACCTGAGCTTGTTACCTCTACACTGTGGCTAATCAAGCTTGTATTAAAACCTGGAATTGTTGAAACTGCTATGCAACAGGAGTCTTATTTCCATCCCTGCTGTTTAATGACGGTCGGCAAGGGCATATCCAATAAAGAAGTTGTTTTGTTCCACATGAAATAAAGCTTTTCCATAAATACGTGGGGTCCTTTAAATGAACCTTCGTAGTGGTTTCTCTTATCTTTTTGTAAGGTTTTTTTTGTTTTTCCTTTTGAAAAAGGAACGCAAGTCAAAGCTGATAGATCAGGAGCGTGGTGACTCATCGCATGCAGTGGAACACATGGATGTGCATTAGCAAATGAAGTGATAAGAAGAACGTTCATAAAATGGATAGAGTTCCATTGAGCAGCAACTGTCGTCAAAGGAGCCTCTTGCGCCTGCTTCCTGTTGATTAAGCGAGTCTGCGAGCACCACCAGCGTGGTGTGTGGCCTTCCCCCCCCCCCCCCCCCCCTCATGTCTGTATATTGAAAAAGCTATTTCAGTTTTTCTGAGAGTCAGACGTTTAAGTCATGTCGGATGACGTTAGTCTCCAAACATTGCTGCTTCATGTTTCCACTGGAAGCTTTAACCCATTAAATGCCATTGTCCTCATTTGAGTTCTCTAACTATTTGGTAGTAATAAATTACTCGCATTTTGTTTACCACAAAAGTTAAGTTTAAATGTAACTATTCATTCTGCAAATATGCTTTTATGACGCCTCACTATAAAATAAGAAACTGAAATCTAAAAATGATACATTTTTTGGTGTTTTTCTACCCACAGTGATGATAAAGCTCAATTTTCTATGTGTTGAGCTTCATAGCCTACGTGAAATTTCACTGATCTGATAACTTGACTGTCCTTGAAATAAGAAGCTGTGTTCTAAATATACCTGTCCCTTTACACTTCGGAAAGACTGGAACACTTTTAGAATGGTAGCATTTTTATTTAGAATGGATCAAATTAATGTAATTTGGTACTTATTGGGTTAAGTACAAAACCCAGGGCTTCATTAAGCCTTGATAAGCAGAGCAGCAGGCGTGTCTGTAAGGTAACTACAGACCCAGGAACGTGAAGGCTTCTGGTGGGAAGCAATAGCCAATGTCTGTGTTCTACATGCTGGTGAAAGTTACATTAAACTATGGTTCTTGAATCTTTAAAAGGTCGTGCCACGTCTCGTTGAGGTGCTCCGGTCCCCAAGGCGGTTTGAAATTCATACTCGCGTTCTCTAGTGCTTCGGAAACCATTAAAATACCTGTGCATGCATTAGGCAAGGGACAGAAATGAGATCAGGGAAAAAATGACTGTTTGAAGGTGTAGGTTACTTCCCTCATATTTCAATTATTTTCCTCCCTTTTTAATTACTTGAGGTATCATTTCCGTCTGTTTCTTTCTTAATCTAGTGTGGCGGTCATTGACCCATTTTCATGAGGACAGTGCCCCAATTCCTAATTCCGTCTGACTAAACGCCCTTCATGAGAAAGCGTGTTCGGGTCTGCTAGTTCCTGCCAGCTTCCTGATTGTCACAGCATAGGAAATGGCATGTAAGCAGCAGATACTGAAGCTTCGTCTCTGAACGGCAGGGCTGGCTTAGCTTTCTTTTTACTGTCGCTCTGAACTGATTTCAATGAAAAGAGTCTCATGCTTTTCCTGTGAAAGGGACGGTTTCTTTCATTTTAATTTATAATAGACTTATCTGGGAGACCTCAAGTTTGTCGAAGCGGTCTGGATTGGTGATAATGGGTTAGCCTGGTGAGTTCTAGGAACCACAAGACTGCGTCTGAACTCTGAGCAGCCTGTCTGAAGCGACATTCGCTGGCTTCTCTGGAAAGTACCATGAACTGCGGGCAATGCCACGGCATTTGCATTTTCAGGTAAACCATCAGCACCTTGGTTCGTACTTGTGGCTATTTGAATTCCCCTCTCGGCAGGTGTGCTGCTGTCTGCAGTGTCAGCTGCTTTTCAAAAGTTTGGAACAGTAAGCAGCTGAACAAAATACCCCTGAAATAAAGTAGGCTATCATGATCTGTGTGAAAGAGCCGAGTCACGGCACAGTGGTGCAGTGTGAAACCAAGGGTAGTTAGCTGTTTTGTTAGTTAGCCCTCTTCACATAGCAAAGTTACACCCCAAACCAGTTAGACAAAGTTTGTTGCAAAATGTCGGTGCAACAGTATGTCCAGATTGAACACAAACCCCAGAGCTCTCATCCTGAACACCTTTGCCAACTTCTCTGAACTGTTTGCACAAAACCACTGTGAAGACACCTTGTGGAATCGTAAGCCAGTCCAGGGGTAATTATCTTAAAAGCTGATCTCACTGTTCAGTACGGGGCTGGGAGTTTGAACCTTGAGCCTTGTACGAGCGATGGCTGTTGATGGAGTGGTTTTTGCTGCTTAGTTATCACTGTACTAGTACAGATACGATCTGTCCATTGCTGCAGCACATCGCATCCAACATCCTGTCAAGTCATCTTACTGTCGGGTAAAAAAATCTCTCTTGACATTTTCAATTGTTACCACAATGTTTGGCATCAGTCTAGTTTCCAAGCACAATTCTGTCTGACAAAGTGCTTCTGGTTCATTGTATTTAGTACATTGTTACAGACAGCTGTTGGGGCCCAAAGAATACCACAGAGCAGCCCCTATGTCCATTGTGTTATGAATAATTACACGAAGCAGAGATTTCTTTGGAGTTTGTATTCATCCGTCACATCTATATACAATCAAAGGATCAGCAAAGGGTTCAAACAAAAGCATGGGAAGGTAAGGATGTGTTTTTATTTCATATTAAAAGTTGCAAAAATGCTGTTAGTTTAGCGTAACACACAATGGCTTTTTTTTTTTTAAACTGTAATAAGTTATACTACGAAAACCTACAAAAACGTCACTATTTGTGACCAGCGGAATCTAATCGTATCCTTAGTCCGAGCTAAAATTGGTTATTTTTACTGTCCTGGGATTCTTTAGATATTTTTACTGTGCCAAAATCATATCCTCAGTCATAGCATATCTAGGAAAGGTGGACAAACTCAACTAAACCGAGCCACTCCTTCTCATCCTCACCCGTCACCTCCTACCACAGACCAGTAAGACCTCACTGTGTTGCTTTCGTCACTATCAATTTCTCCCTCTGAGAAACAGGAACCTCTTTAGGGATGCCACTGCTATTTTTAGTAACTGACTGAGCAATAAAAGACTTGAGACAAACCCATCACAGCACAATAGCAGCATGTGCTCGGGGAAAGAAGTCTTTTCAGCCCCTTTGAACTGCCTTCCAGTGAGGAGTGAGACTATCTCAAGTGCTTCCATTCAGGAGTGAGGTTATCTCAAGTGCTTCCACTGAGTTAAACACACTCCAAGCTTGATTCTCACAGCGATTCACTCCTAATCGTCATTAGCAGTCTTTTTCTGAGAAAGATAAAACACCCCTTGGAAAATAACCAAACCAGAAAAAAAACAACTGACATTTAATGCTGGGGCTGGTACGTAGTAGTCCTAAATTGGCTTTAAAAAAATAAATATCTATATATTAGACTGTTGTTTGGTGTTTTGTCCCTGTATTCATGTCAATTTGGAGTAAATAGCTTTGACCATTGAGCTCTGTGTCTGAATGAGTAAGGCCAACATATTCACAGGCCCTGATGTGTCCCATCAACCCAGCTTGCCTGCTGAAGGGCAGTGCCTCCACACACAGTGCACTGGTGTTGGTTTAGAGGGCTCTAAAGGAAGTGATGCCTTTCTGAGCCACCTACACCACCAGTGCCTGGTTTTTACTCTGAGGCTGCCACAGCAAAACTTCTAGATAAGAAGAAACTGCCTTGTGCAGGGGTGTCCAATCACGATCCTGGAGGGCATGCCACTCCAGGTTTAACAGGGATAGAATGAACTAATGCAGGGACTGGATGGAGGTTCAATTAAACAATTTAGAACAGGGTTGAAACAAAGACCAGGAGTGGAAGAGCCAGCTTTGGCCAGCCCTGCCTAAATGTACACTGCATGTAGTACATGAACAGGATAATGAATGCAAAGATGTGTTTGAGACTGACAAACTCTCCCCAAAGGGGAACCCCCGTCCCCATGAAACTCACTCAGCAGGAAAACCAGATGATCATTCTTGTCTATGACCTCCGGCTGTAACCAAGCGCAATGTTTCCCATCTGTCTGGTTTTGAAATAAAAAAGGGCGAAACTGCTCTCTCTTCCTCTAAACACTTTTACAGCTGTCTCACCAAACACTTGCAGTCAGTACGTGACAGAGATCATAAGGTGGACTCCTGACATTTGTAGTTAGTAACGTCAGCACATTAACTAGTCATTATATTCATATGAGGTACAACATTATTTAATTATAAACCCTATCAGAAATAGGAGGCTGTGTGGTCCAGTGGTTAAAAAAAAGGGATTGTAACCAGGAGGTCCCAGGTTCAAATCCCACCACAGCCACTGACTCATTGTGTGACCCTGAGCAAGTCACTTAACCTCCATGTGCTCCATCTTTCGGGTGAGACGTAGTTGTAAGTGACTCTGTAGCTGATGCATAGTTCACACACCCTAGTCTCTGTAAGTTGCGTTGGATAAAGGCATCTGCTAAATAAACAAATAATAATACAAAGTCATTGTTCCTGAATCTTATTGGATTTCCTATAGTACAGAACAGTGTAGCAGTTTGTCCCCATTTGTCCTTAAGGAGTGTGTTACATTTTAAAAATGCCACCTAGCTTTGTGTATCTGGTAAACGGAGATGCATGGCTCCCCTTTACAAGCTGGTCCTTTATACTGTGGAGCCACTTATAAGGTGGCATTGGCAGTGGCTCCAATGTGGCATCCTACTGGCACTTTCAGTGATATCATAAGATAGAACACAAGTACAATGGACTATGGATCCCAGCTACAGCTTTATAAGGGGCAGCACTCTAGAATAGAACCCGGAGAAACCGTGTCTTATAACCTCCCAAGGCTAAGCCAGATTATAACTAGTGTAGAAAATATTGTGGTAAACAGTGATGTGAGTTATCTATTCATCTGCAGTGTCACTAAAGAAAATGCCCCAAATACTTAACTCCAAGTCATCAGAATATCTTGCAAAACTGCTTAAAACCAGTCATAACCTGACTCTATCAAGGTCATCGATAACGGTATTCTGTCAAACAGGCAAAAACCTACGCAGTGTGCAAGGCAAAGCTTGTGCATATACAGAACTAAATATTTTATTTTGATGCGCATTTGTGTGTTGAGTAGGGCTAGTGTTAAAAGCCCATCGCTGAGAGATACAAATACAAATGGTGTTGCTGCAACTCCAATTAAGACAAGCCTCCCATTTAAAGCAATGCATTTTCAGGATAATGGCTGACCTGCCCAATCGGAGAGTGGATGTGCCCAGTCAAAGAAGGCAGCTTGATCCCAGGATAGCCGCCCATAGGCGGTGAACTCCAGGGCGACTCCCCAGCGTTATAAAATGCTCCAATGAAATTCAGACGGGGTGCGATGTGCGTTGATCAAATCGTTGGCGACACTTTCAAATAATGGCCGCAAATTCATAATGCATTCCAACTGAATGCCACAGGAATAACACCTGCATATCTTCTGCACTTCCTCTGAGTTCTGAAGTCATTCATTTTGAATTCAGCCCCTGTTAATTAATGCAGATTTAATTAGCGGTATTCATTCCATGTTTCTTTGTAACAAATGATGTTAATCACCTGTATAATTAAGCATGCACTTATGCATGAATTAACACTTCTCACAATCCCCTGGATGCAAGCCTTATACATGTGATCAACATCATTTGTTACAAAGGAACATGGAATGCATACAGGTAATTAAATCTCCTTTATTAAAAAATATTTAAGTCCAAAGTCTGTGTCACATAATAATGATATCTTGTTTTAGATTTCAAACTCCTTGTCAGTGACGTCTACGACAGTATATGACAGAGAATAACTTTTCACTATAGCCTTCAACTACAGTGCACAGATATTTGTGAAATATACAGTTGTTTGCTGATTTCTAAGAACTTTTGCCCTATAAGGAGGTAGCCCCAGCGTCACTTCCTCTCGCTGATTTTATCTCATTGCGGTCGCCTGGTTTTGTCAGCCTTCCTCAAAAGTACCTTGTCACTCTCCCCACTGATCTTAATAACTGTTGCACAGTGCGCTCAACACTACACACAGACACACACGCTCACGGACAACACAGCTCCCGGTTCCTTCGTTCCTTCTGCTAGCATGGTCCTCCTCTTGCATGTGATACCAGCCACATCAGGTAATTGTTCTTAATAACTTTCATTTTTGATCGTTATCAATGACCCATAATGTCATTGATAACGAGTGAGCCCTGCTGATTGATTCAGCGACGAGACTGAGTGTATGGCAGTAGACCCTGTGTCATACAGAGGGCTCCTTGTGCTTCTTTGCTGCTCCTCTCTCTGGGATGTGAGAGCCATGCTGGATGTGCGCCATGTGCTTCTTTGAAATTGAAACATGCTGTTATTCTCAAGGGGGTTTGGATAACCAGAGGAGACTTGGTCATGGGTGGTCCATGATTTGTCAATGGCATAATGATTACTAGAAACTAAAAGACCACCCTTGTATATCCATGGGGTCTTCACAATAAGAAGTTTTCTGTGGACTAGCATGGCTCAGCAGCACTTATAACCATGGCTGTGGGCCACTCAGACCCTCCATGGACTAACTATGTATGTCTATTGTCAGGTAGGCAGGGGGCTGTAGTACCCTGTTCCTTTCTGAAGATGTTCAATAGAAGCCCAGGGAGATCCTGTCCTCCTGAGGAAACTGAAATATTTTACCACCACTGTGTAGTTTATTCTACGACTATAGGAAGTGTGACTAATTTGTCATAGGATCTTGTCTGTTAATTTGTCTGGGCGCCAGTAATAATCCTAGTCTGTTATTGTTACCCTAAACATTCTTCCTGTTAACTAATGAGCATGAATTACTTAACACACCAGAAATTGCTATTGCTCTGAAGCCAGGACTAGGTCTTGTTTTTATGTGGGTACAAAGCATGCAGCTATAATGGTACGTCTCCAAAGCTATTACTCAATTACACACATACAAAACTGAGACGTAACTAGTTTTCTTTTTGAAATGGCTAGTTTTTAATTAACTCCTTTGTATCTCTCTTTCAGCTCTGATGTACATACTTGTCATGTCCCATGTTGCAAGACTAAGCACAGCCAAGCTGTGTGGAACCGCTGCTGTCATACAGAGCAGGAAATTAGCCAACTTCTTGCAGAATCAATCCGAGGATCTCCTGAAAACCTACGTAAGCACTCTAAAAACTAGCATCTGCTTGGGTCTGTCACATTGTGTAACTGATTAGCACACCTCAGTCATGAGAGACTAATATTTATCCAGTTTATCGCAATGACTCGTATGCTTATGCAGTAGTAATCGTACAGTATAGCTTTGAACATTTGAAGCAATCAACATTTTTAAACCGGTTAGCAACCACTGTCAAGGCATAGGTGTGGAAGGGAGTGCCAACATTGCACTGTTAGCATCCATCAAACACTAAAACATTTAGCATGTTTTAATTTATTTTTTATTTGTTTTATTTCCAGCTGTCCAAGCAAGGAGAGGGGTTCCCCCAAACGACCTCTTTATGCAAGGAACCGGTGGAGGGCTTCCCAGAAGGTCAGGTCACAGACATGAAGCCTAACGAAATGCTCCGTAGCATCTACGTCACCCTCAGACACCTGGATGGGCATTTTCAAACCCTGCGCCGGCAGCAGCTCGATCTGGTGTCTCCCCCGTCTGACCCTCTGCACAAAAAGCTGACAGACACCCACAACCGCATCCAGGACCTCGCTGGCAACATAAAATGCCTGCTGGAAGAAGTTCCTCCAGAGATCTCCATCACCAGCTCTTCATCCGGAAGGGGCGTCTTTAAGCAGAAGATGGTCGGCTGCACGGTCTTAAGAAAATATTCTGAATTCCTCAAGCAGGTGGTGAGCGGATTAAACCATGTTATCTCCAGAAGATCGGCAACAAGAGGAAAGGGGATTCAGAGGATACAGAAGAAAGTGTTGAGGTTAGGTTGAAGGCTCTAGTGTCTCCTCACCATTATGAGGTTCCCTGTTAACCCTCATCGTTGGACAAAGCAAACTGGACAGAAATGACTGCCTTATCAGCACTGTTAGCAACATAAGTTTATTTATGTAACGTAATTTATGTATTTATTTTGAAATATTTATATAGTGTATGATTCTGGCCAAGTATAGGAGAGTGTAAACTAGTGAGTCAAATGCACTGATTTGATGGCAAGCTGAAAGATAGTTGTTTCTCAACGTCAAGCGATAAGCGTAGCAAGAATCCATTTAAAATAACAAGATGGCGCCGAATGCCAGTTCAGCTTGCCACACTTAGCAGTTACAGCAATGTTCCGGATGTGTTTTGAATTGCAGATGGTCCATGAATGTGCTGATGTAAATCACTGTACTGAATGTAAGGATGGGGGACTTCAGTTTTAGGTCACCCATTTCTAAAATATCAGCCATATTGGCTAGGCCATGTTAAAAACGGAAATGCAGAGATTTGTTTTATTACAATGCATTGACTGTAGAGTCACTTGGTTACATTTTGTTGCTGCTGTGGGTAGTGAAACCTTGCGAGAGCAGGCACCACAATTAGACAACATTCTACTGCAGCGTGCTGCATCTGAGGCTGGGAGACGCAGGTCTTTACTGCACTAACCACTCTTCTGGTGGTCGTGAGGAGGTTCATCCTTGGGGTAGCATTAAATAATGTCAGAACACAGCATCTCCACCATAGTGACACCCTGTGAGGAGGCCAGGTGACTTCATAGACACACTGTATTAACATGCAAACCCATCGACTTATGGAAAGTAAGATTTTTATTGAGAGAGACTTCGTTCTGCGGCTTACGTACTGTATTACACATGCCTTTTCTTTTGAGCACCCTGCTCCAGGTACTAATAGCTATACTTTACAGTTTGAACCCAGGCCACAGTGTGTATTAGCCAGTAGGGCTCTATGACCACTGCAAGTTTAATTTCCATTGCTGTTACTGCACCGGTACATGAATGTCATTTTTTATGTTTCTATTTAAATCTATTTAAATGTTATTTATGCATATTTTTGTACTCCACTTCTTTTATTTATTTGTAATAAATATATATATATTTTCGTTTTGATACATGTTTCTGTTTTCAGTGCTTAATCCCTTGTAAAGAATGGCAACAGCATGGCTGACAGTCCGTATGACTCAATGGTACTCATGTAGGAAAGTATTAATGCTAAAGTGCTATGGCTTCTTTTTAACCAGAACTTCAGTGATCTAACAGTTCTTATATTTCCTCATATGAATGAGCATTTTCTAGTTCCTATTATTGCTATTTGTTTATTTAGCAGACGCGTTTATCCGAGGCGACTTACAGAGACTAGGGTGTGTGAACTATGCATCAGCTGCAGAGTCACTTACAACTACGTCTCACCTGAAAGACGGAGCACAAGGAGGTGAAGTGACTTGCTCAGAGTCACACAATGAGTCAGTGGCTGAGGTGGGATTTGAACCGGGGTTACAAGCCCATTTCTTTAACCACTGGACCACACAATTCAAGATAACAGTGCAAAAACAGTATTTAAATACAGTATGGTTTACAGCAAGTGCAAATACAAGTTAAGGGTTAAAACAATGTATATCTACAATGACACAGTTCAAACATTTTTAGTCTTGCTACAGTATCATTTCTAGTAGAACTTTGCATTATAGGAATGGCCTCTTGATGTAAGCTTGTGAATTGAAGCCACACCACTAGCCTCTTCTAAAGATCATTTGTAGAGAGCACTAGGGTCTCAGTGTTTCATTTCCTAACTCTAGGGTGAACGGTCCTCCTCATCTATGTGGTCATTAGCCAGTGTTTAACCTTTTAAAAAAACACGCTTGGGTCTCAGATAAATGTACTATGAAATACAGTTGTAGTATTAAAGATAAACTAGCCTCTGACTAATTTAGATGTTTGACTCATACTGTAGCAGTTACCAGAACTGAGGAGATACAGTTAGAGTTTTGTTTCTAATTATTGGTAATCAGGTAACAGCAGCATTAAAGATGCAACTGAAAGAAAGCAAGAAGAATGAAACTATATCAGAAATAAGAAGATAACATTTGAAATGCTAAAATAAATCAAATCAAATCTATTTGGGTTTAAATGTTTTGTTTTCCATATTATATTGATGATTTGAGAAATTTGGACAGAGCATGTAATATTATATTTTTGCAAATACATTTGATACTTTACAACACTTTTGTTGGAAATGTGATGAAATCACAGGTAAAAATGAGACTTCATGACATCCTGGAATGAATCAGACCATCTCCTGGATGCTCTCATTTTGGAGCTTTGGAAAGACATGATGCAGCTTTGTGGTCAATTTCATCATCTCATTTTACTGTATGTACGTGTGTACTGATGTCAAACCCCAAATGAACAAAACCAGAGGTGTTGAAATGGAGGATGTGATGTGTAACTCCAGAGTACACTCATGTTCGCTCAACTTTATTCATCCTGTGCTATATTAATTCACCATAACCATTGAGAAAGCCAAAGAAAAAATACAGATGGTGTTTGTAATCTTGCAAGCACAAGCTGTAATCCATCTTTCACAGGCAGCCCATCAGGCAAGCATGCTGTGGTTTATACAGGCGCACCCATCTCGACTGATCTTCACTGGCCACGGGAGGGGCAGCAACACAGCTGTAAGAACCACGTAACATCTGCTATCCCAAGGATACCAACAAGGACTGCATGTGAAACCCCATTGCAATGTGATGGTACCGTAGCCGTTCGGCGGGTCTGTAATACTGTCATTTTTTTCCAACTTGCGCCAAGCAGGTGGTTTCGATTATGATGGTTCAAAGTGCTGCCATCCATCTTGACTGACTTCCCCTGTTCAATGTTTGACACTGTTGCCAGGTGTATTCACAGTATGGCAGTATTCACCTGTAGGAGCAAGTGATGGTCAAGGTAAAGCAAAGTTTTTGCTATTCAATTGGATGAAACGGCTGATGTGTCAGATGCTGCCCTACAACAAGTCGACAAAGCTGTTCGGCATTGTCATCTTTATCAAGCCTCCTCCAACAAAAGCGCTCCTGTTTGGAGTTTTGTGTGATGAGTTGGGAGCAGAGCGCCGTCAGCGACTTCACCACACGGAAGTTCCCTGGCTGCCGCGGGGCAAGGTGCGCAATCGTTTGATTGAGCTCAGAGAGGAAGTGAGAATATTTCATTCTGGTGTCGTGTATAATATTCTGCACCCCTGCTTATTGAACCATATGCAATCAGGTGGTCTGGCGATTCCTCTTCCGCACTTTGAACACGTTTTCTAATGTTAAGGTTAGGTTAAGGGTGAGAGTTAGTCTATATTTGCATTATTACGGTACAATGTTCTTACTAATTAAAAAACACTGGATTACATACAGTACAATGAGCAGGGGATGCAGAATTTTATGGGATGCAGAATATTACACAATATTGGCAATTCTGCACTGTCCAAAAAGCTTGTAGATACTAAATGGCTTGCTTTGCTAGCGTACCTGGCAGGTATCTTCTATCGCTTGAAAATTCTTAACACGTCACTCCAAGAAAAAGTACGTCACCTGTCATTACAATCATTGACAAAACTGAAAGCTGGATCAAGACGCTGGCCTTATCGCGTAAATCGTGGCAGTCCGTAAGCGTTTCATTTATTTGATAACTTTTTTTTGGGATGAGAGCGCCTTGTCAAAGAGTGACTTATAATCCGTTATTACTGAAGCGACTGCAAGTGCTAATTTGTCCCATGCCTTTTCCGCCTACCTGCCTTACATCAGCCACACGGAGCCCCTCAAGGATTTGTGTTCATCCACGCAAGCTGGCCCCTCCCATTAGGTAAGGAATGTTATTTTTTTTAAATGTATTATCATTATGTTTTATACTGTTGGCTATAAAAAGTAAGCAATGGCTATATGCTAGCTGTGTTGCCCTGTAATGTTTTACTCTTCAATGCTAACTATTGTACAGTAATACAGGGCAGTAAGGTCGCGAAGTCATTTTTATTAGTAGAAGGGTGACAGTGCCGCTGTTTCGGATTTAAATTGTCATGCCTCCCTGCATGTCGTGACATGTCTATAGCAGTATGGACTGCCATCTACCGGCCTTCAGAATTCCATGAATGGCATTTTCTTATCAGTTGTGGTGAACCGCTTTCTGAGAAGTAATTGAAAAAAAAAAAAAAAAAAAAACTCCAGCTATATACTTTTCCATTGGCATTTAAAAAACGCATATGACTCAATAAAGATGACTATATAAAGGGAGATGAAACCTCTGCTCATAAAACTTTGTTAACTTTTGGCAGCTCGTCTCTAAAGGAAATAGGCTTGGGTTATTCTTGATGGGGTCGACAACAGGTAATCCGATCTCTCTGTGCTTTTAATTGTCGGTGGTGACTTGTTTGATGTAAGTTACTATTTGTACACGAGTCAGGTTCAGCAGGGTCAGTTTGAAATAGTTCTGTCAATTGTTTTTTTGCAACACACAGCTGAGTTTGTGGCCCATCACTGCTCTGTCTCATTCATAATTCAGGGCTGAGTTTTTTTTTTTTTTTTTTTTTTTTTATTCCAAGTATCCATAGGGCTCTTTTTAAACCTGTAACTCTGAATGAAAAAACACGTTAAGCAGTAGTAAAAGTAAATAATTCAAATCTTAGGTAAGCAGTCTTTTGTATGTATATTTGTTTCAGTACAGTAGTATTTCTTTTGATGCATCATTTCACAGGATTGCATCTTCACATTGTCCTCAGGGAGAGAGACGATGAAGAGATAACACCTAAGCTATACTGTACATTTAGAACAATCATTTAACTCAATCATCTCGCCTCTTTCCTAGGCACTGTAGTCATCCAGTTTAGTCCCTTTGAACCGGAAGGCTGGAATTGCTTCTCACATGTCGGTTTCTTTTTCAGGGATCTTGGGCATGCTGCTAGTCGTGTGCATGATGGCATCAACAGCTTATACAAAGCCTGTGGCACCAGAGAGCTGCAGATACAACAACACTGACATCCTCTGCCACAAGTCTCTACAGAACAGCAAGAGCGCTGTGCCATTACTGAGAGACCTCATGAAGAACCTGCTAGCATCCTATGTGAGTCTCTTTCTCCCTTGGTACATGGCTATTCTGTTGAGTGTAAATGCTTGCTTGTAATATGGGGGACATTCAGGGTGCTGCGGTAGGGACCACTGCTGTGTGAAATAGTTCAGAGGCACTTTAGAGACAACCATTAACCCATTTTTCATACTCCTAACTTGTACACTCCAAGCTAATGCTCCTCAGCAATCAGTTCTTGCTCTGCTGTATTAAGAAGTGTCACTAGGGAATTGTATCGCCTCCCTCACTGTGTCATGTGTTGAGGCCACTGAAGTATCGACCAGGTGGTGATTAATCACACAGCGCCAAGTGTCTGGGAATATGTTCTGTTTGTGCATTAGTTCTCCCAAGCCAAAGTCATATGAGTATTACTGCCTGATGGCGCAGCATTTTCTAATCAGAATTAAAGGCAGCTGGAAAACAACACAGTGGAATAATGTTAGACGTCGGATAGCCCTGGGGTGTGAAAAAACTGTTAATTATTTGATCCCAGTTAGATTTGCACAGTCTGTCAAGTAATTCGTAATGTTCCTGGGTTTTGACTTCAGGTAGCCCCTCATGAACTAATTCAGTGTTGTCAAGTTTGGGGAGTGCGACCTGTCCAACGACCTTGGAATGTGTTGGCTAATCAAGGGCGGAAAAGAGATATGCTGCAATGATGAAGCATGAAAGAAGAGACAGACTAAGCAAATGTGCAGTACACTGTAAAAGACCATACATAGTGTCTAGCTCAGTTTCAACAGATAACCAGTCTTTTAAACACAAAACAGTAAACAGAGCAAAGATCAGAATCACAAAACTCCAATATAACAACACTGTACATTCAGTGTATTGAGGAGCTGCACCTCGAATCCTTGCTGCAAGCTCTCCTCTTCTAACAGTCGTTACATTTTGCTTTCCAGCTGTCCTTTAATGTTCAAGGCATGAATGAAGATATCTGCACCAGCCTCGCGGACAGGTTCCTCCCCCATGGAGTGGTTGAGAGCGAAAGGCTGATTCAAATCCAAAAGGTCCTGGCCTTCATGCATGCCAGTCTGAGGGAGATCACCAGAGAGCAGCAGGAGTTCAACCCAAACTGCAAAACATTCCACAGTGAACTGGAGGCCGTGGCCAGCCAGATAGCAAGCCTGGCTTCCAACGTGGCTTGCATGATGTGCGAGCGCCACAACACGCCAGTGACAGTGGAAGTGCCACAGCTCAACCGTCCCTCAGGGGTATTCCGTCAGAAGCAGTGGAGCTGTTCGGTGCTCAGCAAGTCTGCATTGTTTTTCAGACCGGACCTCATCTCCGAAGGACCTTAGCAAGCACCGCATTTGAACTGGGGTCTGTGATCGTACAGATTTGAAACTCTGTGGGATGCAAAACACACACACACACACACAAAATATGCCAAAAGCAGTGCATGTGGTTTTATGATTACCCTAAATAGAACATAAACGGCTGGTTTCACATACCTTGGTTAGCACTAATCTTGAACCATCTATCTAATGCTGTTTCAGGTAATCAGGGTTTGTGAAACCCAGACGATAGTATTTGAAGTTGTTTGAGTTAGTATTGAAGCACTGTTGTGACCGATGCGGGCATCTGAAATATTTATTTTTTATATGCGTTATTTATTAATTTATTATTTATTTATAATCACTAAATATGGATCTTTTTTTATTAAAGTTTTTTTTTGCAATGTATGATTCTGACTAAATGTATTATTAGACTATAAATGTAAAACATTTTAAGCTATCCTGTAGTCAAGACCATGTGAACAAAGATGCACTGATCGAAAAGGAAGAAAACAAAGTAACTGTACTGTAAAATGAAACTCTCACACTGAACCTCAGTGAGTGGGACCGTTTTATTTTTGTTCTGAATTATGAGACAGAAGCTTCTTTTTTTATTGAAATATAAAATTAAATTCTCTGTTGAAATGTTCCAAAAAGTATTATTTGTAAAAGGTTATTTAATAACAAAATATATTTTGTAATAGTTTTGTACTTTATAAATAAAACATTTTTTTTTAAGTCAGCATGTTTTTTAAATTACATTGGGATCTTGTTTTCCATGATTAATTGATTTAATGTCTAATTGTTTTTTTGTGCAGAGAGAAGGGTGAGCATCAGTGGGTGTCATTCAAAGACAAACATGGTGCAGACTCAAATCACAAAGTTTCAAGTCGCATCTCAAAACAGCTCACCTGAATAAGCAAGTATTAAAAGCGATACAGCATAAACCGTCTCCCACTGTCTGATATTACTCACACTTCCACTAACACCTCCACCCAAAACCAGAATTATCGGTACACCATATTAAAAAAGATTATTAATTGATTTCTCTCTAAAGTTGTTTTTCTTTGGTTTGAAACCCACTAAATAAAGAAGGGATTATTTATTTTTTTTGGCAACGCTTTTACTGAGAGTGATTTTTCACCAAAGGCAAAACTTACAGAAACACCACAAAAAGGTCTTTGTCTTTTCTGGGTTAATTCTGACTGTTCAGGAGGAAACAGCACTACCACAATGTCAATAATTTTATATAAAAACTATATATAAAACATCACTAATTATTACTTATCACTGGTTCCTCTTTTATTGTGATGCAACTCTTTTTTTACTTTCATTCAAGGTTATTCAAGTCCAGTATTAATTTAAATATAAAAAAAAAACAATATCCTGCTGCTGCTTCCTGGCACCTACTGACATCCTGTGCTGCAAAATCGGTCAAATGGTGAAGCAAGAGTAGAATTGACCAAGAGCACAGGAAGTGGGTTGATACCATGAAGCAGCTGAAAAGCAAATCCAAATCTTTGCATTTGAAATATGCCAATAAAACAAGCAAGGAAGAAATGATATTCAATGCACAACAAGGGGAGCAGTCATAATGTTGCAACTGCCAAGAAGAGATAGTAGGATAGCTTTATTAAAAAATAAAAAAGAGATGTTTCCCATGATGCTGCACAGGTACATAAAGCATTATTTATAGACACTATTACACATCTAATATTGCGTCACTCATCCCACCACATTTTATTGTAAGTTCTATGGAAATACCACTTTGCAGACGGTTCATCAAAGAGTTTACTAAGAAACTGAGGCGGCTGTGTCACAGTGGTTAGGAACACAAATGCTGGAATCATCTCTCAGCCACTGACTGACTTGTGACCCTGATGAGAGGCACTGCCTCAGTTCAGCTGCCCAACAAAAACGAATAGCGTTAGGAAGCACAGACATGGATTTCTCAAGTTTAAATATTCTTTCATAATCCAGATAAAGATGTAATAAAGAAGGAAATAAATTAACAGTGTAATAACAAGTAGAACCCTACTGCCTCCTCACCCCTCGTCTGTCACAGGAGGTGTAGAGAAAGGCAGGCATTAGAATTGTTACTTATAAGCTACCCTCAAGTCTAGACAATGCTAATCTAGTTTTGCCATATCTTTTTTGCAACGCCAGCTCCTAAATGAAAGCGTGACAAACTTCAAATGCTCTAATCTCAATCCAGATATCCAACAGAGATGTTGGAGAGAGAAAATCTGAATTGACTTCAGACAGCAGTGAATACCAATTCTATGATGCATCGCTTTGAATTTTTACATGTAAACCGATGTTTGCTAGTATACTCAAATATGCAGGTCGGCAATGCTGGGGAAAGACAAATTGCTAACAGGAAGTCATCTTATTTAGACAGAGAAATATGTGTCTAAATATTGCATTTACAGTAGTTGCAGTAAAATGTGTGTTTGCTACCAACTGTTGAGCTGCCCCCTGGGTGCTGAAATCACTTCATGTCTGTTTGTTACTCAGCAATTAGTCTCTGGAAAGCAAAAAAATAGGCTGCTTATTTGTAGCCTCTTGTTTTTGTATCTGCAGTCAATTGTCCTTGGTTTGCAGGATTCAAGCAAGGCCACTGAGTGGCAGCTAAATATTCCTCCCACCAGACACATTTTGATGTGCAAGTCAGGTAACAAAGTAACAAGGGTGAACTGTAAGGTACAATTTAAAATCAAAGCCGACACATTGATTAGGCATATGAAAGGAATTATCTGGATTTATCAGGTAGCTCAAAAAAAGTATGAAAAACAAACCGAAAGAACAGTTTGCGTGTGTTTCTATAAAGATTACCATCTGCATTAACAATTAGGAAACATTAAATGCAACGGCATATAGATTTCAGCGATACAAAACAGCATACACATAATCTGAACGCACTGCAGAACAGATTGCTGTGCAGGTTTCAAACAACAACAAAAAAAAACACATTGTAAACAGAAACCCGTTACAGCGTAAAGGGGCATAAAGCACACAAGGGCTTTTACACACCCTGGTGCCTACTGTCAACTCACTGCAGCTGCAAGGCGTGAAGCGTTGAAGTGAAAGTGACCTCGTGGAGAAACGTGTTGCACCTAAAGGTGTGCTGCAGTAGTTATGAACCACAAAAACCACTTGCATTCTTGAGTATGTGGACTTTCAATGAGAATCAACCAGCTTTTGAGAGAAGAAAAAGCCCTTCAATCCACCCTTCACCCTGAATGGCAGAATACATTCTGTGATTCTTTCATATTCAGAAACACAGTGTTACCAGTTGATATGTTCAGTAATACTCATCTAGGTTCTCAGACTCCTTATAAAGTTCCTTAAATAGTTCAGCACGGTGCATTAAACCATCCTTGTGGTGGGTTATCTTTTATTCAGTTATCATTTCAACTCTGCAGACCTGAAGTGAAGCACAGCGAAGAGAAGCCAGAACTGCAGGCCACTATTGCTGTGTAACTCCACTCAAAACAGCAGGCCAGTAAACCAACTTTTCTGCAGAGTTTGAAATAATGTGATTATTATGAATTATGGAAAGTATGAATGCTTCACACTTATTGTAGAGGTTTACAAATTGATCAGCAACAACCAAGTTCATTATCCAAAATAATTAGGCACAGGAGGGTGTTTGCAAAATTTTTTTTTTTTTGTATCGTAAAATCAGTACTGAAATTTGACAACAGATCGTCAAGGTTTCCCCTATATATATATATATATATATATATATATATATATATAATTTATTGTTTCTATATTAATCAATCCTAGTATAACGCTGTGGTGATATACTTTGCATAAATGGAAAGTTTGAGGTTTTTTTTACCTGAAATATATATATTTTAATTGCACTTGACTATCATAAGGTCACAAACCTGGAATTGACTTCTCACGCAGGGTTCCTTAAGGGGGAGGGCTAAAAATGGGTCAAAGGGAGCTTTGTCAGCATGGGGAAGGAAAGGAAAGATGACAATCAACAGGGCTTGCTGTGGGAGAGGAGTGCGAGATTTCACTGTTCTTCCACCTCAGGGAGACCCCCCCACTCTCCTCCCATCCTATCTGACTAGTAGACGTGCGCTCAGTGCAGAATAATTACACACAGCAGTGGGTGTACGGGGGAGTTTCTCACCTCTCCTTCCTTGCTAATTTCTCTTCAGTTTCATTACCGTAAATAGGTTCTAATTAAATGTTTTCAATAAGCAGAACAAACAGACGATGTTTTTCTTTTGTTTTTCTTTCAGTTTTCAGGAAACCCCCTTCTGTTTCAGGTAAGGTGCGCGGCTTTCTGAGTAAATAAGCTTTTCATCTCCTCGCGGTTTTAGAAAAAGTAGCCGCCCCCCCACCCTCTCTCTCTCTCTCAGCAGGGCACAGCCTGTGTGTCACTCTCCTGCCTCGGGGGTTATTCCATTTCTTTGGGGTTTTTACACACCACAAGAACCGAGCTTCAGTCTGTTAGCATCCTGGCCATGCCGGTCTTGTCATATTTGATTACAGTTTCTGTAAATTCCCTGTTAAAACTGTCTTTGATGAAACATTACAACACACATTCTAATATAATAATACAACCAAGCAGCCCCTTCTCACAAGTCAGAAAACACACACAAAAGTGCTCTCTGTGACCTAGATATTCACCGAAGGAGCGTCTACAGGTTTAAACTTCATGACTGCTTTATAGAAAACGGTGGCATGCCACAGTATGTGCAGTACATACTTTAAGTTAATTCTTAAGTTAATTAAGTCTTTGGTGATATGCACTATACCAAATTTAAGGTTGTGAAATGTTTAAATGATAAAAGAAAAAACCCATAGTGTTTTAATAAACGTTTAAAATGAAAATGCGCTATTTTAGGAGGGTCGTGCATGTTTAAATTGTTTAATCCATTGTGCACCACAGTAATTCAGTACTGTATGTTAAAATGAACGAAATACTGTTAAACCAAAATATAAAGATCAGTATAAACTACTAAGTGAAGTCTACCCTGTCATTGAAAAAATGCACCAGATAGTATAAACAACTGTTTACACCAAAGGTTTAAACAAATAAATCTAGGTTCACAACCTCAACAAAAAATAAAAACGACACTGTGTTTGGAGCTTTCTTTCTTTCTATTCAGTATATCTACATCTGCTCACCTTAATAATTAAAAAAAAACACTTTGGTTTGATCTCTGAACTTTCAAAGGCAGCTTTGCTGACATCTTGTGGTTCACTGCTAGAACATTCAGATATGTGTATTGTTTCAATATTAGTAAGGCTTTGCAGTGGCTCACCCAAGAAGAGAGACATGACCTTAGCAGACAATCTCTTATAGAAGCCAGGGAATGAAAGTGCAAAGGGACACTAAGCCCTCTCCAAAATGACAGTAGTATTAAAAGGAACACAGTTAAACTGTGGTAAGCTTCTTTTAGTATTACTGACGATCTTGTGCTTAAAGTTACTGATTCATTTCTTGAGTCGATCTCGCTTCGCTCACTTCAGCAACGCATACATAAATGAGTTGCCTTGCTGTACTTTTAATACCCTGATTTACATTATACGCAGTTTGATGCAGGCTGAAAACACAGCTACACACATGCTGAAAGTTTTCTCACTGATTAAAAAAACTCTTTATAAAGTCATTAATCAAATTATCAGAAACAAAACACCACCACATAAACATATGATCTGCTTTATATTAATTTCTAATTAAAATGCAGATTTGTTTTTTTTTTGCAGTCAAGAAGATGAATTGCTTTTGTATTATTTCCCTTGCCAATGCCAAACTTATCCAAGACCCAAATAAAATCTTCCTATTTAGCAGAAAAGCGTCACATACAAGCAGCAGACACAGGGGCGGTGTTGTGGGAGCGCTCTGAATGGGACATGCTCCCCAGTGCAGAGATGTCAAGTCCATTGTCTTCCCCTAGCGAGACAACAAATTAATGAGCATCAAAGAAAATGAATGGCTTGGGCAAAATGAAATTGGGAACTGTAACATTTTTCTTTCATTACTTTGCATCGGGCTGTCGTCCAAAAGGCCTTACTGTGAACCGAAAACACCCACATCCTCTGGATTTCTGTCTCATGACAATTGGGCAAGCTGTTCATTAGAAATCTAGAAAACTCTGAAGTGTGACATGCAGTATGTATGGATGCCTCCACTAATGAACTCCCTGACCTTTTTTTAATATTTTTAGAATAAAAGGTTCTGAAGGAACATTCTGAACCCTACGTTGAGTGGGTGGTCTACCAGACACTTTGCTGCAGTACTACTGAGGTGAGTTATATTTATTTTGCTTGACGTGCACAGTACAGTCCCCACCTTTGACAGTGTAACGGCAAGCAGGAAGAGCCAGCTGCAATTGTTCATGATCCATGTGGACAGGTTAATACTGCCTGGATGAGTCACAGCTATTTAAGAAATGAGGATGAGATTGTGTTTTCCCACATGGTACTTCTCTTCACCAGTTCCCACACCTTGTGCGTGTACACGTAACGTTTTCCATCCTTGATTCACAGAAGACTTCAGAATTAAATTGGGAGCAGTTCTGGTGGATTTTCCCCATAGCAGTACTTGGCCATGGGATCTCTGTAGGTATTCTCATGCTGAACGCTCTGTTGGGAATATATAAAGCCTTATGAAGTTAAACTTTACAATCAAAGCAATTGTATTCAGTTCAGATCTGTGCACTATCTCTCAACAGCTTTTATTTATTTATTTTTTTTAAATACAGCGGTCATCTTTAAATACAGTTTGGTCATCTGAAAATAGGTTCCTGCTCAGAATACAGACTTGTGGCTTCTGTGTATGAAGTATTATACCAGCAGATGCACACCTGGGAGGAGGTCCTACACTTGGCCAGACACAATTCAAAATGGTCCTTGACAGCTGTGAAGAGATTCTGAAAGCCTTCTGCTGCTCGATTCAGGAAGCGCTCCAGAAGCTGTTGCTGAAGGGGGATTCAAAAGAGAAAAATAAGCACCAAGGCAACGCAACACAATTGACAAACTCAAAACAGCTAACAGCTCTTCAACCATCCTGAGGAATACATCTTTTAAGGTCTCCCCAACGACAATTAGAATTATCCATCAAGTGCTTCTGCCTCTTTCCCTTACTTCAATACACACAATAACATTTCCATTGCATCTTTTTCTCAGTTTAACAGTGGAAATCCAAATGCTTCAGTACCTTGTCTGGCTGCAGACAGCAGGAAACGCAGTACTCATACACACCGCAGCAGCCATTGGACGAGCAGCTCTTGCAGAGGTACTGGCTAGTGCTGGGGTTATTGACATTACAGCAGCCGTTCACCAGCAGATCCTCCCGCTGACAGACAAAACCTGAAGACCAGCAACACACAGATTAAACAGACATAAGACTGTTTTCACAGGACGCTCATGGCTGGTTTCACACTCCGATTAGCCTTGATCTTGGACTACTGGCTACCCCAAGATTAGTGAGATTCCGCGTCTGCGAATCCAGCCCTGTCTCCAGAGTTCTGGCAGAGGCTTGCAAAAGGAATCATCAGAAGGTTGTGGGTCCTGGCAACAGACTTCACATGAAATTAAAAACCTCTTCTCTAACGCTCGTCCTGAAGAGGCACAGGAATGCACCCTCAGCTTCATCGCAAGTGGGGCTCACACCCTTCTGGCTCGGAACCCTAATTTTATCACAGGTGGTATTCTTACCCAGCTCGTCTGTGAGGAGAACCTTGCCCTGGATGGAGTTCCTACACTGGTTGATTTGACGGCTGCTGTTTCCCAAGTTAAAGTGCACTTTCCAGTCAATGCGGTGGTCGGGGTCCCTGGCTTGCAGAAGGACCCGGTCTCGTACAGTCCTCTCCTCCTACCAGAAATCACAAAAAACAGGGTTCTGTACTCATCATGCCACAACGTAATACTACGACCTAAGAGAAGGAGGCCGTTCTGTGACCTCTGCTGCTGTGTAAACACACATTTTCAGCCTGCGTTGCTTTCCTGTAGACATTAAAGGCAGAAGACTTCAAATTGGGAGCAGTACCATACTAAGCATGGGTGCAGCCTTTTGAATACAACAAAATGAAACTGGTACCATAATGGTCACGAAGGAGTTGGCTAAACAATATGTAGCATACAATACTCAATACATTCATGTTTGTTTCATGCACATGTATTTTTAAACTTTATAAAGCACAGATCCGGCCAGTAGTTTTAGAGTGCAGCTGTCTCTGTGTTTCATATCCAACTACCTCATGCAAGAGGTTACAAAGGAACCCTTTTTCAGTTGGGCACCACGGCACTGCTGGCCAGCTCTCATGTACAATAACTGATCAGTCACGCCTTCTATGAACATTAAACTTTAAAAATACTTTTGCATGACACGTTTTCATGTTGGACTTCATGACCGATGAGAATCGATATCCAGCTATACGTTTCATGCAAGGAACACATCCTTTGACTGTTTTTCTTCTTGCTAAACAAGGGGGCACATGCTGCAGTTGAACCAATGTTGGACGAATAGCCATTTTGTGTAACAGGTAATCCACTTGCCTGCTTGAGGGTGCTGGTCAGGAAGTAAATGAGGGACAGTCCAAAAACGACCCCGAGAACCCAACGCTTCCTGAGGAGCTTGCGCAACACCATGGAGACGTTCTGCACCTTGACAGGCTTCCTAAACAGCACTAACTGCTTACTATTAATAATAATAATAATAATAATAATAATAATAATAATAATAATAATAATAATAATAATAATTTAAATGAGTTCTTCCACTATTTACAGAACGAATTGCAATATTTACAATTAACCATAATGAATTGATCAGAACTTCATGCAGTATTCAGGCAACCCACGTCTACTGTGTAAGACGAAGAATATATTTTCTGACCAGTTGTTTTTATAAGGCTAACTCAGTGTGCCCCATTAAAAGCTTTACTTATTTACGATTTCCACCGCATCGCTTTACAATAAACAAGCCATATTAATATCATACCCCGTATTTGTTTTAAAACAAAACAAGTCTAGTTTTTTAGGAGAAAAACGAATTGATACAAGAAAATAAAATCAATCGTCAAACATTACTCGTTCTTTTTGTTCTCCTAAAAAAACGCTGTTTTCACGATTCCCCTTGTCAGCAATCGCCTTCCCTTTGAAAAAAACAAAACAAAAAACACACTCTATCCAACCCGGAATTGGTCCCACTCAGAGTCAGACACCGATTGGTTGCTTGCGTATCCGGTTGTCCTCCTTCTCACTGCTGATTGGCTGTGTCGATTGCAGCTTTCTGACAGACCAGCTCTGCAGGAAGAAAGGCATTGATCACGTGAGAAGCTGCAGCAGCAGCAGCATCATCATCCTGTAAGTCTGCGAGGATATTTGGAGCTAGAGATAACATAGGTCAGGTATAGGATAGGGAAGACAATGAACGACACATTCCTCGTTTCCACTGCGTATATCTTTTTGAATTGCATTTATTCGTATTAATATTAGAACCAGGCACAGTCTCTCGTCTGGATGCACGGTGGTGCTAGTTGTAACATTATTGTGGAATGCGGTGAAATATTTTAATAATGCACAGATATAGCTACTTCTGTTTGAGAAAAATAATTAAGGTAATTGTTTTTGTAATTTTAATATATCTACCACAGTCGACTCACCCGACATTCTTTATCGTGGACTGCTAGAACAGTTGTTGCTGTTATTATTGTATTTTTCATTGTGTGACTTGAACGAATTCTAGAATAATGTGTATACCCAACCCATTCTAAAGTTGTTCAGGATGCTTGACATTAGTTTACAATATTATTTAGTAATATGTATTAATATATATATATATATGTATATATATATATGTGTGTGTGTGTGTGTGTGTGTGTGTGTGTGTGTGTGTGCGTGCGTGTGTTCTGTTTGTTCAGTTTGCATATTCAAGCTGCACAATTCTACAATTGTATGCATATTTCAAGAGTCTCCAATCCTCAGATGCTTCACCCAACCCATTCTGGGATGGGCCAGAATCTCATTTGTGCTGCCAGCCTTCCATGTACAGCAAGACAGTTCATTTGTCCAAACAATGTGTTCTGATTTTGTGCATGACAGATTAAACACTACTCCACACCAGTAACTCCTGCTGCTTGACCTTACAGACCATGCAGAGGAGACACAGTAGCAACGCTGATGGCGCGCCCCCTGAGAGGTACAGTACTGTACACACATTACTGGCTTGTCTGTCTATTGCATGCTGCTTGTCTGTCCTACTGGTATTATTTAAATACTGCACTTGTACTTCCTTGTGTAGACAGCAGGTGCGACTCACCTTTCTAAGATTGCAGTACCCTTTTACAAAGGGAATCCTCCAATGCAGCCATGTGTAGCACATTGAGGATAATCAAGAGGTGTGTCCAATTGGAATGACATTGTTGTTCTTATAAATAGCTGTATTTCTAGTAGTGTGGCCCTCTGATTTAGGACGAGGAGCCAGACGGTGGGCTCAGAAACCAGCCTGGATGAAGGAGGTGTTTTCGAAGGTCTCAAGCCAGAATCCCCCTCCACACAGCAGCTCTTCTCCGGCCTGGTGGGCCTCCCCTCGGGAAATGTGTCGGCCTCTTCCTTCCAGGCAGCCGGTCTGGTCATGGGGTCCCCTCCGGTCTACATCCAGATGACCTCTTCCTCCAGAGAGGAGGGCCCTCACCGGGCAGACAGTGCCCCCTACCTGCCACACCAGCCGCCCCCTCACCGCTCCTCCCTACTGCACGCTGCCACCCCAGATCGCCAGGGAAACGGGGAGGACGGACCAGAGGACCCGTCCACGCCCGCCCCAGCCCTGTCCGAGCTCCGAGCCGTCATCTCCTGGCTCCAGAAGGGCCTCCCCTTCATCCTCATCCTCCTGGTCAAGCTCTGCTTCCAGCACAAACTGGGTGAGCCTCAACCACAGCAGGCAGCTGTCATCATGTATGCCTCGGTAATGTAATGTGTTGTCTGAACACCCTCTGGCCCTTTGCTCACAGGTATTGCGGTGTGTATTGGGATGGCGAGCACGTTTGCCTGCGCGAATTCAACGCTCAAGCACCAGGTCTCCTTAAGGGCAAGTATATATTGTGAATGCGAGTCCCATGCTCACAGAGAGGTGTAGTCTATGTGTCTCTTAATTGAGTTAAGGTCTGTGTCGCCCTCACTGTTGACTGGTGAGTCTTGTGCTAGTAATTGGAAGTTTGTTTTCTTTTCTCTGTTACAGGAAAAGAGATCTGTGTTGATCTCGTTCTGGATCATGGCTTTCCTTGCTGGGAACACCTTTTATCTGTATTACACCTTCAGCTCTGAGGAGCTATACAACAGGTAGATCACCAGAGAGGATGACTGCAATAGCACTGAGCTCAGTGCTGCCCCAGACTCATTAATACTGGTGGCTTGAGAGACTTCATTGCATTATAAAGTCAGGGCAAAGTCCAAGCTGGCAATACTGATACAAACTGAGATTAATGGATGTTCAGATTGGTGATGACTTAATACCACTCTCGCTTATTGTTGAGGGGGAAATAAATAAATGGATTATGTTTTCTTTCATTTCATTAGTTTAAGAGCCATTTTAGTCTTCACCAAGTGGTCTGTAGTTGAAGTCTGTCATTTTTAAAGTATATTGTATGCTGTCAAAGCTTCTCATTTGGGTCATACTCACTTTTTTTTTTAAATAAATTTATCTTTGAAAAGCTAGAAAGAACTAACCTGGAAAAACAACTGTGAATTGCCGAAAACGTCTCTTCGTTCTCCTCTTGCATCTTGTCTGTGTTTTATTTTTTATTTAGCATGTGTGTTTTTTGGCATTGTTTGTTTTCATTTTCCTTAGGTTACTTTTGCATCTGTTCTGCTTGTCTAGCCACGTGAGTATTTTTGTATTTATTTACATATTATTTTTTTTTATCTATGTAATTATTTACGGTATTCATTCATTTGTTAAAAGTAATTCATGTATTTGTAATGCTTTTTATCTTGTGTTTTCTCGGATTGCTGTGCATGTAAGGTAAACAGTAACACCGCCCATGCTTATTTCACATTAGCTCTTGCATCGCATGCTGTTCAATACCTTTTTGTGCATGCTCCCAGTGAAACACATGGTAAAACTACAGCCCCCACATCTACTCCCCTGAAGAGCCAAGCTGTCTGTTTTCTTCCTCCTAGCCTGGTCTTTGTGAATCCCAATCTTGCCGCTGTGGATTTCTTTGATTTGATGTGGGTTGTGGGGATCACTGATTTTGTGCTCAAGTACTTCACGATGAGTCTGAAGTGCGTTGTCCTCGTCTTGCCTCGAGTTCTCCTGGCTTTCAAATCCCGGGTAAGGAATCTGTTCACTCTGGAGCGCATATCGGGGGGGGGGGGGGGGGGGGTCTATTCAATCGATCTGAACAGCTATGTATTTTTGCCTGGAAAAGTACAGGTTTGGTCCTAATTTCATATTTAAAAGGTGGAAGTATTTAGATAATGTCAACCACACTGCAACTCTCGGGTTCGTTGTCCCTTTAAAAACCACTGACCCGACACAAGAGCTTTTATTTACAAAAACTAAATAAACACCAAGCTCCTTTTTGAGCCCTAACTAAACATAAACAGGAACCTAACTCAAACAGGACAGCCAAGCTGTTTACCTGTTAAAACAAAACAAAAACACAGTTTTCTAAACAAACCACACAAAAAGGCCGTACACAGTGCCTTTCTTTCTATACACTTGAGCACACTATCAAGCTGGCTTCTTCACCCACAGCAGCCCTGAACAAACTGGCTGCACGCTTTTTAAACCCTGCACCTGGCACTAATTTACAATAATTACCAGGTGCGGGTCATAATTAAACAATAAAATAATTAACAGTTTAGTTTGGCAGGGAGATTTTAACTCTCTCTGCCTGCCACAAACACACATTTTCCCTGCGCTGGGCTAATTGCCCTGCCACAATCATCCACTGTTCAACAGACTCCATTCTCTCCACACGCATTCATCGCTGTTGCCTGTTAAAGCAAGATCATTGAGGATTCCGTATGTATGATAAACAAACCCAGACACATGCACACGCACACGCACACACTGACACTGACACACACACACTCTGACACTGACACACACACACACACACTGACACTGACACACACACACTCTGACACTGACACACACACACAGACACACACACACTGACGCTGACACACACACAGACACACACACACACACACACACAGAGACACACACACACACTGACACACGCACACTCTGACTCACACACACACAGACACACACACACAGACACACACGCACACTGACACTGACACACACACACTCTGACACTGACACACACACACACACACACAGACACACACACACTGACGCTGACACACACACAGAGACACACACACACAGACACACACTGACGCTGACACACACACAGACACACATACACACAGAGACAAACACACACAGAGACGCACAGAGACACACACACAGACACACAGACACACTGACACACACACACTGACACACACACAGACACACACGCAGAGGGCTGTTGGTGCTGCTGATCTCATTTCCCTTGAGAGGTGGGTGAAGTCACCGCTTCAAGGGAAAGACACTGGAGTTTAAAGCAATTAGGACAGTCTGCTTCAGTCCTGCTGTCAACTTGAACACACGCACACACACACACACACACGCACACACACACCGTCGTCCAATTGGAGACTGCATGCTGAAACCAACTCAGATGGCTGCCTTTCAGATTGTGAACTCATAGCCTGGCAGTTTTTTTTTTTTACGGTTGGACCACAAGAACTTAACTGAAGATTCAAACCACAAGGGTACAGGCGCTTCGCTAGCTGGATGAATACCAGCTCTCCTACACACTTTAAAGCATGCACAGTTGGAAGCAGTACAAGGAACAGGAAGTTTACAGCAGTTTCCCCTGTGGAAGCTTCTCCAGCATGTGCAATACATTTAATGGGACCTGGGTGTAGGCATGGGATAGCAATCAAGAAAGCTTCTGTTCGAGCTCAGCCGTTCACACCCCGGACGCCCCTTTTGGCGCAAGTCCAGCATTAGCCTTAAAAATCAATGATGAAATCAGAATGGCTGCTCAGGGGACAATAGGAAGATAAATTGCCGCCTTCTCGAGGTCTGCACCCCTGTCTCATTGTCGGCATGACTCCGAGGAAGGTGATTAATCCCTGTCAGGTAAATTGCACCAAGCCATTTGGCTGAGCGAGCCGCAGGGCCCCCTGCAGAGAATCAATCAGCAGCAAAGTCAATATCTATTTTTATCTACACTTTACACAGGGTTTAAATACGCTAACGTTGTGTCAAGCGGTCAGCTCAATTCAGATTCAGCTGCCCATTGTCAAGGTCACAGCTTCCGAGACAGTGGGCAGCAGGTTAGCAAGCCCCCGTCCCCAATGAAGAGCTGGAAGATAGCTGTGTACGTGTGTAAATGATAGTGGTGTTGCTGTGTCTGTTTTCCAGGGTAAGTTCTACCTGGTGATCGAGGAGCTGAGCCAGCTGTTTCGGGCACTGGTTCCAATCCAGCTGTGGTACAAGTACATCGTGGGGGAAGACCCCTCGAACAGCTACCTTCTTGGGGGGGTGCTTCTCATACTGTACAGCTTGAGCAAGGTAAGGGCTGCTTTATGTACTTTACTGTATATTCTGTAAGCCTCATGTACGGTACACAAGGTGGATCCTGTACTGTGAAATCAAGGAGGTGCACCACCAAGACAGACTCACTGTGATCAACTGGGCACAGTATGGAAGTCCTAGGGCAGTCGGCTGAAAAGTCAATTGTATCCCAGAGTGCAACTGTGTGTGGGGCAAGCAGTTTTGTAGTTTCATGTATTTATTAAGAACACGCTGTAGGGAGAAGATTGTGTTCTGTAGTGCAGTGTGCTAATGGTGTCCTAGTATGTTTTCAGTTTTGAGCAACTCTTGTTTCTTCTCGCTGTAGTCCTTTGATGTATGTGGCCGCGTAGGAGCATTAAGAAAAGCTATGAAGATGCTGTGCATTTCTCAGGTAAGACTGCTGTAGCAGGTATACTGTACCTCGTTTCCCTAGTTAGAAATGTAAGCCATGTTCAACTTCCTACTCATGTTTCATGTTTTTGGGGTTTGCCAAGAAAGATCAGCCTGCGTTGTGTGCTGTGTTTCCTGACAGAGCTGCGGTGTGCGTGCCAGCAGCCAGCAGTGCAGTGAGGCGGGGGATGTGTGTGCGATCTGCCAGGCGGAGTTCAGGGATCCTGTGATACTGATGTGCCAGGTAGGGATGACGCTCACTCACCTGGTACTGAAGCTGCTAGGAGGCAAACAGCTTGCAGTGAACAGGTGCAGCAGGCACTGGAATAATCTAGAGCAGAGGGAGTGGGGGCGTGCAGACTGAGCCAACACCCCCAGAGGTTTGTAGAAGTGCAGGAGTCTGCTGCATTATCTTGGTTTCATTTTCATTTTAGAGTGCTTTAGATGTTCACCTTTGGGATTTCTTTATGAGTTTACAGGGTTCCATTTTCTACCATTTCTCTTTAACACGTGGAAAGGAAATTTAAATGAACCTGCTGTGGTCATGTTATTTTATTATATATTTTTTTATTCAAGTGTCTAACTACTGCATAAATAATCCTGTTTGAATCGGTACAACAAAACGGACTCCAGTATAATGCCAAAGAACAAATCCTGTTAATACTGCAGTAATGTGTTATCTAACGGCGACGTTCCCTTGTCTTTCCCCCGCTTGCCTGGCTGTGATCCAGCACGTGTTCTGTGACGAGTGTGTGTGCCTGTGGTTTGACTGTGAGAGGACCTGTCCGCTGTGTCGCTCGGCTGTCATCGAGACCCTGCGCTACTGGAAGGATGGCACCACCTCGGCACACTTCCAGGTCTACTAGGAACGGGACAGTTCTGCAGGGATGGGTAATCCTACAGCGTGCGCTCTCATACAGACCCCTGACGACCCCTGTGAGGTACCCCACCCAGCCCCTTCCAGATGATTGTCATGCTGAGGCGCTAGGGAGGCCACACTGCGGATGATCCCTTGAGCCAGCATTACACTTCAGCCATCAACACCGGGCCAATAGGAAATCCACGTGACCTGGCAGAGAAAAAGCACTGAAGGCTTGTCTATTATAGTGAAGCTACGTCTTGGTTGGTCCCCACCACTACTATCTCATTTTATCTGGGAGAAAGCTGAGTGCAATACTAGCATGAAGTAAATCAACAGCTACTCTCATGGAATAAAAATCATGACCACATACATAGTCCAGCGTTCCAATGCTTTTTTCAAACACTGACAGACCATTATCACACACATGTTAGTCAGGGGTCCTGAAGACTGACACCATGGCGATCCTTCTGGTAGGGCTTGTGGGGCATTAGTAGAGCTCTGAGAGGAAAATGACAGCAAACTCCATGCTCTGTGTTCTGCTCCACCTAATGTATGCAGCATCTCGTTTTAGCTGCCTCTTAACACATCTGCTGTAGGATTAAGTGTAAACATGTGGAAATTGGGAATCAAACTGTTTTCTTTGCTTGTGTGTGCTTTTATGTATTATGACTGTAAAATAAACTTTTTTTTTTAAATCAACTGGTTGGCTGGTCTGTATTTTTGTTTTATAGTTTGGTATTTCTAACTAATGCTAATTGCAGTGTGTTATGTGCTGCAAAGCCCATTTGTAAGCGTACAGACTTGTATCGGGGTTCCAGTTGCTGTTTGCGGATTATTTTATTTATATAAAGGAACTGCAATTCTCTTTTCTGGTGCAGTTTTTGGTTTGAAGCTTTAGTATTTTAAGCCCAGTGTGAATTGCTGCCCCCTTGTGCCGATGCAGTATAAGTACAAGCGCTCTGGAATGTTTCAAGGGATCCAAAACGAATGAACGTAAATTGCTTTACGCAGGCTGGCCCATTCTTCGTTGCGTTATGAGTGTCTTGCATTCTATAATGTGATAACAGCGCTGTGTGCTCACCATCAAAGCAGGAGAACGCACTTCACTGGCGTGCAAAAAGTAAACCAGGACACGCATAGACTGAAACAGTAACAATCTCTATACACCAGTCCAGAATGTAAATTAAAATATAGCGCATAACGTGGGGGGAAAATAACTTTATTTTCCGGATTTGTACAAAAAGACTTTCACAGAATAATTATAAATATCTCCGGTAACATCTCAAGTGAGGGGGGGGGGGGGGGGGGGGGGGGGGGAACATTTTAAAAAGCACGCAGTTTTACAGTAATAACAATAAATGACGATTGAAAAACATTAATAGCTTATGTAAACAGTAGGAACATGCTGTAACTCCAATCTCTTTCTCCCTCTGCCCATACACCTGACAGTACTGTACACCTGTGTGACATCGCGCAGTACTGTACACCTGTGTGACATCGCACAGTACTGTACACCTGTGTGACATCGCGCAGTACTGTACACCTGTGTGACATCGCGCAGTACTGTACACCTGTGTGACATCGCGCAGTACTGTACACCTGTGTGACATTGCACAGTACTGTACACCTGTGTGACATCGCGCAGTACTGTACACCTGTGTGACATCGCGCAGTACTGTACACCTGTGTGACATCGCGCAGTACTGTACACCTGTGTGACATCGCACAGTACTGTACACCTGTGTGACATCGCACAGTACTGTACACCTGTGTGACATCGCACAGTACTGTACACCTGTGTGACATCGCACAGTACTGTACACCTGTGTGACATCGCACAGTACTGTAGGGTTTCCTGCACTTGCGCATTATGATCCAGGTTACGTTGTAAAGAAGAGTCCTCGGTTTTTGGTATAGTTTCCCCTTTCCTCCCTTAATCTCAGCATGCCCGCCAGGGTGTTTCAAGATCCCGTCGTGATGTAATGTTCTTGTGTCCTGCTGTAGGTGATAATCTAATGGAAACAGGTGATACTTTTGAAATACGAGTGCCAAACAAACCCCGTTTAAGAACAAGGTTTAATTCTGTTCAACTGCTGAAAAAAACCTACAGGCTGCAGTATACATGGCAAGTTAGCATTGCTTCGAGCAGGTGGGTTTTGGGTTTGGGTTTGGGTTTGGGGATTTTTTTTTGTGGAGAGAATCTAACAGTTATAACAAATGATTTGATAACAGATGCATTTCAAATATTTCAAGTCCACTATGCTCGTAGCCTGTGTATTGCATACTGGTGGATTCTTACGCATCAATTTTATATATTTTATTTTTTGCAATATTGTAATATTAGTTAGGGCAGCTGGACAGTGTTGATATACTCCAGGTTCCCGTTTACAGCACACTTCCTGTTACTTTTGAGAACAAGAGGGGTCCCGGGACTGAGGGGCACATTGTGGGCACATGGCTGTGTCCAGATTCTTTAAGACGGCTCCTGTACCAGAGGTGCGCAAAAGTCAGCGGAAATTATTAGAGAGAGCTCCAGTCAGTCAGTCATGTACTTATCAAAGTCTTTTTTTTTTTTTTTTTTTTTTTGCTTTGCTGGCATCATGTGAGCGTTTTGTTTTCCAGTGTAAATCTTACTGTGTTTTTCCTTTCCACTGTTCTTCTGAAGCGCGCTCCATGGAAATCGCACCCGTCCCTTTGACGATCTCGATTAGCACCACAAAGACATCATCTAGCAAAACACAAACCCGAAACACATCTCGGTCAGCGGGTTCAAATAGAGGCGCGCAAAGGTTTAAGTAGCAGTTCTTTTCATTGAAACACTAAAACAGTCATTTAAAATAATAATAATAATAATAATAATAATAATAATAATAATAATAATAATAATAATAATAATAATATATTTCTAAATACATTTTTTTTGTTTAATACTTTTTTTTTTTTTTATAAAAATGTTTTCTACTCATGGTAACTCGTTTAACATTTCCAATTTGACAAGTTTCATATTTACAGAATAGTAATACAGTACCACGCATCTAATTCATGAATGAAACAGAGATAAGGTGGGTTACATTTGAGGTCTCGCTGACTCATGTTCCAGTTTACAATGTGCCGCTCTTTTACAGTAATTCATTATAAACATTTTTTTGATAGGGGGAAAAAACAACGTATTAACAAAACGTTAAAACTTAGACATTGCATCAAATCATTTTAAAATACTGCTCATGTTTCACAGACCCCGCTTAGCGCTAATCTTGCACCACCTCATGTTATTTAAGACAATCCAAGACTAATAGAGTATGTGACACCACCACAATACGTGTGTGTAGCCAAAAAACAAAAACTAAAAATTACGTTTACTTCAAATGATTTTAAGAAATATGTTATACATTTCTTTACCGCATTAAAGTTAAGCAACTAAAAAGGGAATTGCACGCAACCTTTAAAATTCTAGAAAGTGTTTGTTTTCCCCTTCGATGACGAATCCCGTTAGTTCCCTTGACGGCGGCTCTCGGATGGCGTGCGTGATACCAGATTACCTCACCTGCTGCTGCTGCTCACCTGTTGCTGGTTTCCCGGGTGTTGCAGAGACGCGCGCTCCATGGATGACCACCTACAGATAGCGCTTTCTGATCAGCATCACCATAGCGGTGATCTGGATGACCGTGCACACCGCGTAAAAACCTCGGATTAAGCTTTCGCTGTTCTTCAAAGCGCTTTTATACGATGCACTGTCTCTGTTTTCTCTGCTTTTCTCCAGCTGGTCCCCGATCCGTCTCAGGCGGGTGCCGAGGAGCTGAGTCCCAGAGCAGGGCTCTGTTCCCGGGGCGCTGCTGCACTCGCACACAGCTGGCTGGGTCACGTTCATCGGATGGCACATGTGTGTTTTTTTATTATCTCGTCTTCCCTCGTTGAAAAGCAGTCCCTTTAGCCTCAGAGATCAAATCTTTAGTGTGTTTTGTTTCTCGCGGCTCTGTTATTTATTAAAGTGTCACATGATGAGGAGGTTTACATCATCTTTTCCCAAAAGAGAAAGGTAATCATTAACTCCTCGAGTGCTCGTCGCTCCTTTAAGAATCGCTGTCACTGTGAAACAGGTGCGAATTACAGTTGAATTGCGACCCGTCACTACTAAAGCTCCAAGAAGTTATGCAACGCACTGAACCAGCATACACAACGTGAATGCGGTGTATCACTGGGTCTCTTAATGTATATTTGTATAAACACAAATATTGTATTTGTAAGAAGAGAATACATATACATAATAGTAATAAGCCACACATTGCAGAATAAAGGCTTATAGAGAATAAGTTCACATGATTCCTATCTCCATATTGTTCTATTTGCTATGGTAAATACATTGCCTTGTTGATTATACAGTAATTTAAATTAGTATGAGAGCACTGACTATACCTCTACAAAATGTATACATTTATCTGTTTTTATTGATTAGGTTTTTGATAATTATAACCATTATAACACACAAACACACACACACACATCACACGCATATATATCTCGTCTTTCAGATGAGACGTAAAACCGAAGTCCTGTTGTAAGTGACTCTGCAGCATCAGTTGTTGATGCATAGTTCACCCCTTATTCTGTAGGTCGCTATATATATATATATATATATATATATATATATATATATATATATATGATTAAAAAACAGCAAACAGCTCTATACTCATCAATCACTAGAAATACTTACTGAAAACTCACTATTTTTATATTTAGCCACTGATTATTAAAATAGTGAGTTTTCAGTATATCAATTACTTTTCTTATTCATACTATCTATCTCTCTCTCTCTCTCTCTCTCTCTCTCTCTCTCTCTCTCTCTCTCTCTCTCTCTCTCTCTCTATATATATATATATATATATATGTAACATTTTGGCTTATAAGGGTTTCCACGCGTTTTAGTTTTTAATATTGTCTACCAGGCCCTCTTGAAAGCGGAACCTTAGCTGCGAAACGTCCTTTTCCTGTCGGAATGTTTGTATTGCAAGGACTGTCAACAATAAGCTGCACAGCGCAGACAGTGTTAGTGTTGCACGGATGACACACGATAATAATCTTCTGATTCGTGTTTTATAAAGTCGTTTTGCTGGGAGTGGAAATCAATGGATCTGCAGGAGTTCAGGGAGCGCTGGAAGAAAGAGGTCCGAGAGAGAGAGAGGAATTCGCAGGCAGGGGGAGATGCAGAGCATCACAACAGGAACCCTAAAACTTCAGAAGGGACGCTAGATAAAGCAACTGGGGACTCAAGAAACACAGACACGTTTCCAAACAGAGAGGGACATCAGAAAAGCAGCGGTGCAAACGCACATTCTAGCGCATTACAGGGGACGTCTCATCAGAGCTCAGTCAGCGACAACGAAACTGCTGAAAAGCGGTTCCAGGAAACGGGGTCACTTACCATCAACGCTGAACACACGAACAGGATGGTTGGATCGGGATTCAGTGATAACAGTAAACAGAGTTTGGTTTGTAAATGCGGTGCCCCGGGCAACAGCATTGCAAGCGGACCAGCGCATCTGAGCGAGGACGCTGGTTCAGTATGCAGTTGTCGGCTCAGATTAAACCGCGGTGGGAGCTCGTTTTCGGGTTCTGGTTCTGAATCCGATGTGCAGCGCGGCTCCTCTAATCTAAAAGCAGCAAGCGAAACGCCCCGGTTAAGCGAGGAGTCACAGAGTGGGACCAGTTTAAGGACTTGTCGTAACCAGCAGGTCGGTTCTAAGGATCAGCCCGAATATATTTCAATAGCAGAGAGATTGCTCGAAGGCAGAACTAGTCCTTTGCGGGACAGGATCGAGGTGGAGAGGTCAGCGAGGAAGAAAAGACACGCTGAAAATGTGGCAGGGCTGTCAACTCCTCGTCCTGTCCACCCACTTCAGCAACAACCCCTGTGCAAAGTTCACAAAACAGAAACCTTGGTAGATCAGTTAATACAGGACTTGGTAATGATCGTTTACATGTTGTCGTTGTTTTTTCTGTATTTAATGCCACGGCATGTATAATCCCTGACCCCCTGGGATTGAATGGCGTTGTTTGTTCCCCCCTCAGAATGAAATCAATGACATTCCCTTCTTTGATGTGGAGTTGCCCTATGAGCTGGCACTGAAGATATTCCAGTACCTGGACAGGAGAGAGCTGGGAAGGTGTGCCCAGGTAAGCAGCGTTTTAACAGGCTTTACAATTCAAGGGCTGCATCAGCCTGAGAGCTGCTTATAAACATGGATGTGTGCATTTGCGTTTAATCACGTTCTGTATGTAATGTTACTGGAAAACACAGACCTGGGTAAGGATATTATGAACATGTTATATTGTGGATTAAGTCACTACTCTTTCTATTCAGAGATTAAAGTGGGATTTTTATTTAGGATTTCAGTGTTTCTTGAAGGGAGTTTGAAAGACCTAAAGAAGCGTTTCCGTTCTTTCCTTTCCACATTCATAGTATGGAAGTTATTTCGGCTCTAACGCACAGACTGTAATGCATTTTGATCCAGCTTGCAAGGCATGTTCCTGTAAAACTGTGGTTTGCTGATTATTTCATGCAGTCAAGCATGGGGCAGGTGGCATGATCTTATACAGTCGGTGCAGTCAGCAACCAATTTGCAAATCGAATCTCAGATATCAGGTAATGACAGACAGTAATCCGTGCATTGAGAACACTTTTATTCAAAACCAAGAAAATGTGTCGACTCTTCACAATAGCCCTAATAGCCTCCTTGTACAATTGAAAACATGCATGTGCTAGCAATGTATTATATATGTAAGGCTCCAAAAACGGCAACTAATAAATCAGTAAAAGGCATGATGATCAGTAATCGATTCGTTGTTGCATCTTGCATGGTTGTCAAGACTCTGCTACTTTGGGAATCTCTTCTGGAATGATGGTACCAAAGAAGTGCTATGAGGCCTGATGTATGTCCTGCTGTTTGTTTGCTTTGTCTGTTGCAGGTGAGTAAGGTGTGGAAGGTCCTTGCTGAAGATGAGGTGCTGTGGTACAGGCTGTGCCTGAAGGAGGGGCACCTGGCTGGGGCAAGTGTCTCTGACTCCCCCTGCTGGAAAGGCACACTGCGAGACTGCAGGCAGATGCAGGACACGCTTCGATCCAACTGGAAGGTACAGGATTCACTTATTTTAAATTACAGTGCACGCCAAGCTCATGTGTTTCAATAGATAAGTGCAGCTGTTGGTATTCTTGTATTAAAAGTCTTGTCTGTGTGTCTTGCAGAACCGAGTTGGGGAGGTGAGGCAGCTGCAGTATGAACTGGGCAAGGTGCTGTGCGATGCCAGCTCTAGCAACGGACTTGTCATAGCTGGGTAAGGAGACCACTTGCAGAAGCTCTTTGGAACAGTTTTGCATGTATTATAATTGACATACACATTCTGTATTGGTATTTTTTTTTATTGAAAACATTTTCATTCCCCATGAACAGAACCATGCTTAATATTTTTGGCCACCAGATAGCGCATGCTGTTCAGATATCTACAAGCGAATGTTGATTTTAAAAAACAACGTCAATGGGGAATACTGTAAATGTGTCAGCCATTGTATTTAGTTTAGCTTATTAAAATCAATTGCCAGTTTGTGTATCTGATATCCTAATGAACACAGAACTAAACGCCTGCTACTGTCTGAAAATGCAATAAGTCATGAGAGTAACAGGAGCCCTGACAATTCTCCTAATGAGCGCGCTGGCCCTGTGGCTGTTAAAAGTGATACATACCCCTGGGAAAAAAACCTTCAGCATGTTGTTATACCAAACATTGATCGGCAGTGAGGTAACTGTAACAACCCTCTCCCCAAATTGCTGGGAGCTTCAAGCCCTGACCTCGTGAACGAGCGTCGTAACCACTATCAAACTTTAATGACACGCACTTCTCCTATGTCAGACTGCAAACAGGAGGCTTATTAGCGAGGGGTGTGTGTGTGTGTGCGCGCTGCCCAGCCTTATACTGAGATGCACAAAAAGTTCACTTTGAAAAGGAAGGTGTTAAAAAAAAAAAAAAAAAAAAGCAGATCAATAAGTGAAATCTACGCTCCGGCCTGAGTGTACAAGAGAGATTCCCGAATACACAGTGCAGCAGCGTGTGACGTTCTAGTTTTACTGTTCGACCAACAGATAGCTGCCTTGAATAACTGTGCCAGTCACTTTTGCTTCTTACTTTTCTTCCACGTCGGGGGTTCTTTGTGGTACACCGCTGGGATCGGCTGGCAGCCCTGCCCCCTACCCTCCCCATTTACCCTGAACTGCCTCCAGTAGACGTCCTTGTGAGCCGTATGTATCTGGCACAGGGGCGGTTACAGGCCCACTGTGAGGGCCTCAGCTGCTATGTAGGCCTAGTGAAAGCTTTTACACACAGCCCTTTTGAAAACATACACACACACACACACATAGAGACAGACACACACACATACAGACGCACACACACAGTACACAGGCGCTGGATTACCTCACTGCTCTCTTCCAGTATTGTTTGTATTTCTTTATTTTATTATTTTTTTTTAAATTATTTTGTATAAGTCTCCTGTTGCTCGTGACTAAGCTGCTGTTGGTGTTCACAGCAGGGGTGGCTCGCTTATAAAAAACAAAACAAAACAGTATTCCGAGTCCTATTGTGCCCAACACCTGCGTCTCGGGTAGAGGCAAGCGCCTTCAATAGAGCTTGCAAGCAGACTCCAGGAGGGGCGTCAACATCTTGGGTCTTGTGTCTTTACTCTATGGTAATGTAGAGGGATCAGCTGGCAGCCCTTTCCCTGCTTATTACACACGCACAGCACTAATCTTGGACGACCTAAGGCTACCTGCTGATCAGATCTGTGAAACAAGCCGTTTGACAGAAACTCTGTGTCAGCCCGGCTCTCCAAGGGAGCTGTTGATTGTTTCAGTCATTTAAACAGTGTTGCTGTCTTTCCTTCCCTCCATATACCTGGGTGCACAAGCTGCTGAGTGTGTGTGTATGTAATATAAGTATTACACACGTGTCACTAATATTAATTAACTTTCTTTAGGTACACATCCGGCGATGTCCGCCTGTGGGACACTCTGAACTGGGATTCTAGCGCCTCCTATCTGCAGCCGAGCCACATTGCTGTTGAGACTGTGCTGCGGCCACATGTCACCCACGTCGGGGTGAATGGAGCTGTGGCCGTCGCAGCCTATGAGGATGGTAAGCTTTGCACAGGGACACATATCCAAATAATGGCCAGGCCAGCCTATAAAAACTACAGGCGGTTATACTTGTGTGCTTTTGTGCATTGTTATGGAAAATTGAATGATACAATGTTGTGGGACAGATGGGGCCCCTTGAGTGCATATTTCTACAAATAAAACAGATGTAGCCTTGTTGTTTTAGCCCTCTGAAAGTAGCTTAATGTGCACTGAGGTTTGAATCTGCCCGCAGCATATAGAAAACATTCTACTGAAAACAGCTACCGAAAGTGCTCCACTGATGTAGTGGGAATTCAGTGTTGCTTTAAAAAAAAAAAATGGGTGTTACATATTGTGTATAATTACAGGAGCCGTTTCTTGCCACTTAACCAGCAAATCACTTTAGTGTCGTGTGCCGATTATGTCATCCATCCCTAACCACGGTAGACTTAACTAATCCAGATAATAATTTATCTTTTGAGTAATTAGTGTAATTGCCATTAACTGCGTTTGGCCACTTATTCTTTCCAGTTGTCAGTTTCCCAACTGGGCCATTTTGTACTGCAGAGTTCATTGTGATGGAAATTCAACTGCACTTACAGACATCTGCGTAACCACTGAGCTCTGATTCTCAGAGAAGTGCGCTGGCGAGTGAAACGAGGCACCCCTATGGGGAGGCAGACAGAATGCTTTTAGGCTGTGGAGGAAGATGGCTTAGCTGACATCAGAGTGAAATGAAAGTGACAAGCATTCCAGTACATCAGCATTCTTGTGAAAAGTGGCATTCTTCAACAGTGTTGACTGTCCGTACTGAAACAGAGAGACCCTGTCTTGCAGGGATTAAGTAAGAAGCAGCATCTTTATGATTCTTCTCCTGTGAGTTATGGTGAAGTGCTGCTGTAATGCACTGCTTATTGATCGCCAGGGCAAAGGCGTTTTATTTTCTCCCCATGGGGACGCAAAACAAAGAGAGGTGCTTTATGTCAACAGTTCCACCGCAGTGGGAAAGCACATTAAATATTGATGGCAAAGCTGTAAGCTCAGCTGCTAGTGTGTAACGACTTTCTCTTCCCTCTAAATGGTCCCAGAAGCAGCTTTGTCCTCAGTCACACTTTTTTTTTCGTTCTTGTAAATTAGTCGCATAGCTCAGCCTTTTTGTTTATCTGTTTGTTTACTTGAAGACACAGGTTAGTATAACGGAGTAAGTAGGACTAACGTGGCATTTTAATAATTTCTGTGCTGTTTAGTGATGTTTAGAATCATTATGGGTTCTTTATTATGCTGACCTCGATCCCCCAAATGGGCGCTTTTATTTATTTATTTTTAAACTTTTTTTAACCTAAACAAATTACTGGTAACCCATCAGAATTACTTTGGATTAATCGATCCGTTTGCGTCTCAAAGTGTGTGTGTATTTTTGAGACAGACGTGTTACAGTGCATGCATGTATTTTTGATTCCCTGTGCTGTTTTCTCAGGCATCGTGGATGTGTGGAGCACCGAGGCTGGTCGAGAGCCTGTCCATCATTACCAGCACCTGCAGAGGGTGCAGGGCCTTGCCCTGGGGGCAGAGGGAGCCATTGTGGCAACAGCCTCCGGCACCCAAGTGCGCGTGGAGCGCTCGACTGACAAGGGCTACTGGGAGACAGCATCCCAGTGCGAACTTCAGAAGCCAGTAAGTGTGCTTTAGATTTGCTGTCTTATTTTAAAGTCAGAATTTTCTAGGGAAATCAATGACATTCCCTGCTCAAACTGTTTTATAGTTAGGAGAACCCCTCTTCATGTTTGATAACTTGCTAATAGAGCTGTGTGCCCTGGCAGGTTGAGTTTGTACAGCTGCTCCCCCAGACAGACGGGGGTCTCTTGGCTGTGGCTGCTGCTGCCGACACTGTCTACCTCCTGCGGCCCGGGCAGGAACACGGCGTCCTCCACTGTGTCTATGGACATCCTGTCACCTGTCTGGACACCTCGTCCTCGCTGGCAGCTGTGGGGGTCAAGAGCCATGGGTGGACCATGAACGCTGGCAATAAGGTGAGTACGGGCCATCTCTGAAACTTAAAGAAAAACACCCTCCCCCCCAAAAAAAATAAAACGACTTCTAATCACAATTGCTGTAACTCGGCAAAATTAAGACGAATGAAGAAATGAGTAAGGAGCATCCATTTGCTGAATTTCATATGCATTAGGGCCTAACGCTCATTGGATTAATGCTGTACTTGGATGCAACCCTGTTGCAACGATAGCTGCTCAGTGAAACTGGCTGTGATGTTACCTTTCAATCAGCAGTAATAAAAGGAGAGCTTACTATGGTCTGCGTGTGCCGCTCGAGAGTCATCTCTAAGCAGGACACGCGCATGGCTTCTAATCACATCGATAGGACTGAAGAGATCCAGATGGCATTAGACAATGCTTTGGCAGGGGCTCAGCAAGTGACATCACTGCCGCAGTATACTTACACTTTTGCATGCAAATGAGAAGGGGCTTTCACAAAGTAAGTTTGGTAAAGGATGGAGGGAATGAGGGCATGCTGAGATGCACTCAAGCCTGGTGATTTAAAAAGACCAAGAGCCTAGTGCTTCATGGTCAAGTCCAGCTTATAAGGACCTGCCCACCACTGCAGCAGGGATGGAAATCTCTCTCTCTATCTCTCTCTCACTGCATGGCACTCCAGCTGTGAGTTTAGCTACACCTGATCTTGTTCAGCCTAACAGTGAGGTGTCTAAGCTCCATGTAAAGCCTGGACTAGCTGAAACTGCTATGCAATGGGAGTGTTGCTGTCTGCTAATTTGTTGATATGGTGCAAGGTGACCACCACTGTCACCTTTTCTACATCCCTGTGTGGGGATAGCCTTGTCTATGGCATGCACACTGACACATTGTCTGCAGGGAGGAGCATTACGGGTATAAAGATTGATACACTCGTCAGGTAAAAGTTCAGTGAAATATCTGCTCACAGTGAGGCTCCACGAAAGTATGACTTGATTAACTTTATTTACTGGGATTTCAGAAATTGCAAACTGATTTAGGTTGTTCGCTGTTAACTTGGATGGCCACACTGCACTGACTGTCTGCACAACACATGAAAAGCACCTGAACGCCTTCCTCTTTGCTTAAAGACACTGCACACCTGAAAGAAACAGAGGCGACAAAAATGAACCTTTATGACTTAAGATTCCTGGCTTCTGGAACACACTGTGTGTAGAAATCATGAAATAAATGAAAAGCCACATAGCCTGTGTTTTCAGCTGTCTGCTGCTGCCTGTGATGCTGCTCAGACAGAGAGGAAGGTTTGTGTGTTCAGTGAATCAGGCTGGAACTCCTGTTAGAAATTTGGCTCCTGTGAAGCCTCACACAATTAAGCATGTCTGGCGGCAACGCAGGAGATGAAACACCTGGCAGATTTTCAAAGCTTGCATCATGCAAAATTAAACTGGTTCTTTTTTTTTGTCTTTTACTGGGATATGAATTATTCATCTGTGTTTGCTTTCCTGTCTCCCAGTGTTCACACCTATGAGAGCAGAACATTAACCTGCGCTTATATATATATATATATATAAAATCATACACAGTGTGGTCCACAAATGATGCACCAAATATGCTTAAGTACTATAAGGGTATCTTAATAGAACAGATTTTCAAATATATTGCAATGTATATTTTAGAATCAGCTGGTATGTCTTCTACATGGATGAAAGACTTTTTTTTTCAATGTTGCGTCATTTCTGTAATTCCCAGGAATACAGAATCACCGCTGAAGAACAGAATAAAATCACATTTGCGTGTCTTTATGTGAACAATAATAACTTCCCTCCATAGTTACTAGTACTAAAGAAATCCGTAGTACATTTAGATAAGCGTTTCATCAGCTAAGTTTGGTGTTTCAAGTTCTAGATGAGTTCCCTTAGTGGTTGCCTGGATCTCTGGGAAAATGAAGAGCGTTTAACAATATTTCTCAGGATCCTGAGTTCTAGAACCTGTTCCTTTTTAGTAACACATCTCAAAATCTCACCCGTTGGTCTTTGGAGAGGGATAATGCATAGCGTTGTACATGCACAAGATGTGTCTTATATGATAAGCCCTGAGAATGTATTTGGTCCTGCAGATCCAGGTGTACTGCTTACAGACTGGCCAGGCAGTGGTGGATCTGGGGAATTCGGCTGGAGATTTTACCTGCGTGAACCTGAAGGACAGCCCCCCCAACCTCCTGGTGTCTGGTAACAAGGACAGGCGGTAAGTCCCGATTAGTAAGGAAACCCACCTGCCCCACCCAAAAATTTAAATTTGTGGGTAGTTGATTATCTCGCATGGACATCTGTTCTGGGACAAAGTGCTCTGGAACCCGTGCTCTGTGGCCCAACAACTAAGTCACTTACTCAGCCAACATCTGCAGCGTGGGATGGATTCTAAACAAAGGAAAGCTCATCAGCACGATGTGTGGCTGGCTGAACAACAACAGAAAAAAAAGTCTTGGCTTGCCCTTGAAATGAAACTCCTGTCGTGATTTTATCTGCATTTTTCACTTCTCAAGTTAGATGGCCAGTGCCTGAAGCCATGTGTCCCTCGCACAGCGGTGGTCCAAATCTAATGGACGCCCCCCCCGCCCCCCCCCCCCCCCTCCACCTCACGACCACGGCCAAAAAATGAGATTTGCTTAACCATTATGCTGATGGGATTGTGTGTGTGCAGTGTTCTGGAGGCAGACCTGGCCAGTGCACAAGGTTTTCTAGCCAAAAAAGAGAAAGGAAATGGAAGGAATCATTTGGTGTTGCATTAGCGTGGACAAAGGCCAGAGCCTAATGCCTTTCTTTCCCTTGTCCCAATTTTACAGAGCTTCTTAAAAGAGTTATTTTCTCTAAAGTTGCTTATCATTGGATGAAAAATGTCAATTATGGCACCACTTTTAAAAAGTACCAAATGGTTAACTATGATAACTGTGTGCAATGAATGATTGCTAACCCAGCATACCATGTCCAAACTATCAGTGATATTTATTTTGTTGTTTGCCTGCATATTTAACCCTGAATCCTGTTAGAAGTGCTGGAAGAGTTAGTTAAGCTTAGCTTGCAGACTGGATGGCCATGCCATGCAGCCTCCTTGATTCCTGTGAAGAGCACCGGGCTGGTAAGGATTAATATTGTCCTGCTAACAGATGCAGCCCTCCTCTTTCAGAGCCACTTCAGGGCTATTGTCTGTCTCCTCTTGTGCTCCCAACACGCCTGAGAATTAGATTTGAGAAACTGGATAGCGGCCGTGCGGAGTGGGAGCTGCACATTGTTGATTCCCGAATAAAATTAATGAGCACAGATGGATGAAATATAGTGAGCGTTTGTGGCTAGTTTGGCGAGACTCCATTTATTCTCCGAACTGCTTTTTAAATTGTTTTTTTTTACATGCTGTGCACTGAAGGATGCTGGTTCAACAGTAATTGAAATCTGAAGTAGTCATGTGTTTCTCTATAAAGACGCATCCTTTGTATGTGTGATTTCTAGTGTGCCTTTATGCTCGGGTCGTTATATTTATGTGTTAGAAACATTTTTGCTATATTATTATAGGTACTAATTATATAAGATGTGAACAGTATTACCACAATGTAATTTCTTTTCCAATGTTTAGCCAATTAAGTGCAATAGCCTAGGTTTCCAGCTACATTGTGATACATAGACTTCTCAATGTATATCTCAGCATTATTATTGGACATTGGAAAGAGCATGGAGTAAATAATAGCAATATTCCGCTGGATTCAGATGACTGTGATGTACACAATGTTTTTAACATGCAGTATGTTTAGTTAAGGCTGGTGATTTTGCTTTCCCTCTAGGGTGCGAGTGTTCGACCTGAGGACAGGGAAGTCCGTGGTGTCTTTGTACGCCCATCACCTGGGTGTGTCTGCCGTGCAGACCGACGACTGGAAGATAGTGAGCGGGGGGGAGGAGGGGCTGCTCTGCCTCTGGGAGATGAGAATGGGAGCTAAGCTTTGGGAGATGCATAACAGGTGAGCTTGCTTTTCAATGCATTGCCAGGTGCTTGTATTGCTTCCCTTCTGGAATGCACTCCCCAGTAACCAGACCAGGTTCGTTCTCAGAAGACAGTAGTGGTGAAATAAATTGTTTTGGAATGTTCCGAGTGTAAACGTTGTACAGTTGAGTTAACAAGTCATTGTATTGGTCTTTGATCTTTTATTTACCTGTGTGGATCAGTGGCTGGAGTCTGGCCTGTATAAGAACCTCATTCCATCAGTTTAATGACACGATGCCAGTTTTGTCTTATGGATCATCTGTGTAAAATAATTAGTTCTGCTTTGTGTTTGAAGGCAATTCAAATCCCAAACAGTTTATAACTATAACCCTCTTTGATAATGGCCTTTTTATAAAGCAAGGTCAGCATTGTTCACTGAGTATTGAATAAGTGGCACTCAAGTGGACCAGGAGAAAGCTGATGTAATATGAGACTGCCTGGATACCACCAGCTCAGAGTGTTCTTGTTTTACCTTTAAAAGGCACCCTGTCCGTCACGCCCGCTTCAACACACACACTCTGGTGACGGCCAACATCCCAGACGAGAAAACTCCCAGAGGAGCGTGCATCACCGACGATGACCTGACTGCGCACCGCAGGTGAGGCCTGCTGCTTCGCTTCCATTGCCTGTTTATCACGTTCGCTGCCCACGTCCAGTGCATCGCTATTAACCTTCCTATGGGGTTGCCCGCATGGAATAATCTCGTTGTGTATCTCGGATTAAAAATGAATAAGCACTGGGTCCAGCAGACCTCAATACTAAGAGTGACGAAGTCAGGTAAAAATGTTCATAATCACTCAGTCTATTGCACGTATTAAAGAAGCATGCTGTTCAGTGGAGGTTGGGAGTTGATTCTTTGTAACTGACACTTCCATGTATTGTGTGCTTGCAGGCACAGAGGCGTGATCTTCATGTATGACTTCTCGGTGGACACGTCAGCCTCCGATCACGTCCTTCCCATCTGCAAGTCGAGCTACGCAGAGTCCACTGGCTACAACTACAACATCGGGCTAGCAGTGCCATATGACAAGCTCCTGGCAGAGCCTGGCTCAGCACTGTAACATCCCCAGAGTGTGTACAGAAACCAAACCTGCCGGGGCAGTGAGGCTCTAGATAGCTCACTCAGCCTGTGTGAGACGAGCCTGGCACCCTGCAAAGACCACCGAAACAGAGTGTGAACGATTTTCCTTCAGAAGGAGCATTTTATTTTAAATTGATCTAATTGTTTTAAAAATATTTAATTTTAAGACTTTGTTCTGCATTCCCAACTAGCTACTGTTCTTGTAACACCTAAAAAAAACAAAAAAAAAACACATCATTACTGTATTTTTATATGTGCTATTGGACAGATACCTGCACGGTTGAAAAGCCAGCGAGTGCGTGCGCTCGATTCAAATTGCAGGTATGCATTTAAAAAGAGAAATCTGTGACGTGCAGGAAGAAGGGTCACTATAGATACAGGTTGTGTTATAGTTTGGATGTAGCTAATACCTGTATTTTCTTTCTCTTTTTATAATATTGACAGTACACAACCTGTTTAAATAATGATTAAACACTATGGGCAGTATTTTCAAAGCGGTTTTGAAAGGAGAAAATTCCATGTAAATGATATAAAACTGAGAAGCAAGCGGCTTTAATGTTTATTCCTATCAACAGCCATGCATCGTGGTACTTGAGTTATCTGGTTCTACTTAATGAAAGACTGATGTAAACGCTTTGAAAATATAGCCCCAAGTCATTTGATACACTGCTAAAGTGTTCAGCTGTGTTCTATTTCAGTATATTACTGTACGTTCATCATGCATTCTGAACAGGTATACTTGCACAGACTACTTTTTATACAGAGCAGTGCCTTTCCTATTTGTTTGTGTATTTTCACTGCAGCAGCCCTTTTGGGATTAAAGGAAGCCTCCAGATGTTTTATGGTTTAGATTACATGCATCTCATTGTCTCGAGTCCAGTTTAACTGCCTTTCATGCCTTCATGTAGGGCAGGATTTTTCATCTATATGGCTGAGTGTGCAACCCATACAATTCTGAATAATTAGAAAACACCCCCTAAAGCAGAACTACTATTTCCCAATTTAGCAAGAAAGGCTCAAATATATTTGTTAGTTGTTACCAATTCTGTGGATACTGAAAGACGTGTTTCGTCATATGGACACGTTTTCACAGAGCAACGTCAATCCATGAAAGAAGACCGGGTTAACAAACTGACCATGCTGGAGTTTAACAGCAAAGTATAATGACAAGAACAGAGAGTGGATTTTATAAAACATAAGTAACTCTTATGGGCTTCTTATGCACAACTTTTTAAATTTTTTGTTATATTCAAATAACAAAACAAAGAAAAAATAAATAAACACAGCTTACATTTGTTACATAATCAATCAAATGCCCAGATTCCAGTAAATGGTTATAATACCTCTAATGTTTAGGGATCAGTGCTAGAAATGGGAAATCTATTAAAAAACAAACAAAAAACAGTATCTTCTCTCTTCTGTTGATGAAATATATATTTGTGCCTGTGAGATCCAGATATCCCAAAAAAAATTAAATCATTTTTTTACGTAGTGATTTGCGTAAAAGTGTACTGGTAAATTAAAACCTAGAACTAATATAGAAAAAACGGCTTTTTAAATTGCTGTTCTGCGTATTCACAGGGATGTAAGGGTTCAATAAATGTCAGTAGGGCAGCAGTGTGGAGTAGTGGTTAGGGCTCTGGACTCTTGACCGGAGGGTTGTGGGTTCAATCCCCAGTGGGGGAAACTGCTGTTGTACCCTTGAGCAAGGTACTTTACCTAGATTGCTCCAGTAAAAGCCCAACTGTATAAATGGGTAATTGTATGTAAAAATAATGTGATATCTGTATAATGTGAAATCTTGTAACAATTGTAAGTCGCCCTGGATAAGGGCGTCTGCTAAGAAATAAATAATAATAAAGTAGCCATCTACAGCGTTCTGTGTATTAATCTGATAATACGTACTTTGTAGTAATGGGATTAGCAATTCAAATGGTTAAAGTGATGATTGCTCATTACGTGGATTACTGTGGAGGTTATAGCGACATCTTGGGGCTGTAGGACTAAATTACAGGTTCAAGTAAACAAGCGGAAAACGCAGGGCCCTAACTATGATTATGTATGTATGTATGTATGTAGGTATGTATGTATGTATGTATCTATGTCAGTTGATTCTGTACATTCAAATAAAAAAAATAAATACAATTAGATATTAAAGAGTGTTAAAATAAACATTGACAGTGTCAGAAAACAAGTCCTGTAAGGTTTGATCAGTGGAAAGCAAGCTGATTTCCTTATAGCAAGGGAAAAGTGTAAACCGAAAGCAAAAAAGTTACCCAATGGCAGTTCCTGTTCTTGTATTGTGCCACTAGAGGTCAGTGTCGCCTAGGGACTAAGCCGACTGACAGCTACAAGAAGTAAGAGAAGAGATGTAGTCACTTTACTGCAAACATTTTCAGTGGGTCTCTGGCAATTCAGAGGAGTAGTGATAAATCAGAACAGGCAAGTTATCTTGTCCTGTCGACATTTTCAATTACATTGCATCTGTGGGAAGAGATGTTCATAGCATCGGATTTTAAACTGTCGTCCTACTTCGGGGAGCTACACGGTTAATCCATGTCCAAGAGGCCACCAAGTAATGCTTTTGACACAGTTCTACTGAATGCGTAGCGTGGGAACAAGGTATTATTGGAGTGGAGGGGTGGGAGAACACTCGGCTGTTTCTACTCGCATATGGTTCACTTCTTCCCAGAATCTCTCTTTGAAGTGCTTTGTGTGCCCTTTCCCAACCTTGCAAGGAATTCCATGCCGCAGCTCTCAAAAGCGTTTGTTGGATTCGCTCCAGACAAAAAGAACTTGTTGATGCAGACTGAGATTTTTCACAAAGGAGAGTACTGTGCAGGAAAAGCCTGTGTGGCAGTGTGCTAATTGTAAGTAGAAAGCTTATCAAAGCCTGCGGTTACCTGAGGGAGACAGCGCCCCTACTGAGTTTGACAGGCTTTGGTTTGACCTGCAGTCCAGTACAAATATAAACATGTAATTCAACAGCAATGACCCATTACATTAAGAACCTAAGGAAACCTGCTGTACCCTTGACCAACACCATCAGCCCATAGTCTTCAAGAAAAAAAGCAGACAGACACATTCATGTCCCTGTAGATTACTCCCAATGCACTTCCAATTTAAAACCTGAAGGTTCATTGTGTTCATCATTTGCACAGGGTGGTGTTGTCCATTTTTAAAAAGCGAACGTGCATCTTGGTCTCAATGTCGATGCCAGTCCACATCTAAAGAAAGAAGACAGATTTATCTAGTGTGCTGTAAACTGTGCTGTGCTGCGGTACCTTCTGCTTCACTATCACTCCACACTGTAAACTGTGCTGTGCTGCGGCACCTTCTGCTTCACTATCACTCCACACTGTAAACTGTGCTGTACTGCGGCACCTTCCGCTTCACTATCACTCCACACTGTAAACTGTGCTGTGCTGCGTTAACTTCCGCTTCACTATCACTCCACACTGTAAACTGTGCTGTGCTGCGGCACCTTCTGCTTCACTATCACTCCACACTGTAAACTGTGCTGTGCTGCGGTCCCTTCCGCTTCACTATCACTCCACACTGTAAACTGTGCTGTGCTGCGGTACCTTCCGCTTCACTATCACTCCACACTGTAAACTGTGCTGTGCTGCGGCACCTTCTGCTTCACTATCACTCCACACTGTAAACTGTGCTGTGCTGCGGTCCCTTCCGCTTCACTATCACTCCACACTGTAAACTGTGCTGTGCTGCGGTACCTTCCGCTTCACTATCACTCCACACTGTAAACTGTGCTGTGCTGCGGCACCTTCTGCTTCACTATCACTCCACACTGTAAACTGTGCTGTGCTGCGGTACCTTCCGCTTCACTATCACTCCACACTGTAAACTGTGCTGTGCTGCGGTACCTTCCACTCCACTCTGGAACACCATGCTACATGAAACTCCATGGGCTATACCAGAGTGATCTAATGGAGGAGGGCACTTTGTCTTGTACAGTGCATACAGTATGAAACTTTTTTTTTTGTATGTTGAAGTATGAGAGGAACCATTTTTTGTAGAAGGGTTCTATCATTAAATATTGCCTAATTAAGTCTGCTGCACAGCTTTAGTCAAGGATTTAATCCATTCATTTTGACAAATAGGTTCTCATTTCTGAAACCCGAGCTCTCTACGTTGCAATTCAGTTAAATACCCTGAGAAACGAAGAGTGAATAACAAACCTTTAGAAAGTCCTGAAAGGTAATTCCTTCATAGACTTGGTCTGGCTCCTAAAGGGGGGGGGGGGGAGAGAGATTTACAAATCAAATATTCCATTGCCTGATTTACACAATGATTAACACCTGTGCACTAAAGGGACATTGTTTGATATTCATAAGCTTAGAATAATGATGATATACTTACACTGCTACCCTGGTTAGGTGGCTCTTGTGTGATTTTCACAATGTAAGCACACCTATTGCTTGGTTAATTCACAACCACTTGTATCAAATAGAGTGACTTTAAATGAGTTGCTGTGATATTGTACACAAATAAAGTTCTGATGAGTACTACATGTTGATAATGATAATTATTTATATATATATATATATATATATATATAAAACACAGAAGGTACTCTACCATTTGTCCCATGCAGATTGTTGCAGCTTCTAACATAGCAGCGTCTGCAATGGCTGCAGATTCATTTCCTATTTGGGGGTTTTGGGACAAGAGCTCATAAACAACCTACAAAACACAAGACAGATGGGTGAGAGCTGATAAACATTATACCGCACAGTAACAGACAAACCCTGTGCTGCAGCCATGTCACTTACTGGATCTGGAGCTAGATTTGTAAAGAATGAATCATTTACAGTATGTGGGTGGCTGGGTATATCAACAGAACTTGACATTGGCAATGCACACAGTAAAGCAGCTACTGTGCCAGTACAGCACAAGGTCAGAGATGCTTTTCTACTGCCACGTTTCATAGTGAAACTCTCACAATTCTGTCAAAGCAGCAGACAGAGCGAGAGTACCACACAAGAAAACTTTGCATAGCTCTGCAGCACATAAACCAACTTTCCAGCTAGGATTAGCATGCTCGGGATAGCTCCAGTTCTGAATGCAAATGAAGTGTCTGACCATTGGTAGGGGTATGTTACTTTCTTTACATGATATATAGGTAAAGGCAATAAAGGTGTGTATCATTTGTATCGTGACCTGCATATCGCGATACATATCACATCGTGAAATCAGTGTATTGTCACACCCCTAACGATAAGCACACCCTTGAAAACCAGGCTGTGTTATTCGTACGATTTCCCCCAGATAAATCAATGAGTGAATCTGTATCTGAACCCAGGGACGTGCAAATGAGGAAACCTCATGAGGTACTTTATCAGATGGAATCGTACGTGTCTGTATTCTTCCAGGCTGATCTTTCCGTCGTTGTCCAAGTCGTACATGTTAAAGAGGACTGTGGAGAGACAAAAGGAAGCAGAAACTAGAATCCTCTTTAATTGCACAGCAATTCCTAAAGGCGTTTGCATTGGTTAAGCAGTGACCGCTGCTTATACAGCGGTGATATTACTGTGTGATGAGCATATATTCTGGCCCCACACATCATTCCTTACACTGCAGTTTCTCCAGTCTCAGTTGCTCCCTCTGTTCCTCGGTCATGCGGAGCTTCAGCGGTCTGAAGTGTGACATGACGGTCAGGAACTGCTCGAAGCCGATCTCCTGCACAGTGCCCTGCGGGGAATCCTTATCGAAGTTCCTGCAGAGACCACACTCCAGGTTATTCACCGGCTTATCATTTCACCTGTTTTTTTTTTTCTCTCATTTAGACTGTGCTCCTTTTGTCACGACCATGTCACAGTGTGGAAGGTGCATGTCATCGCAGTAGACTCGTCTGTATAAAACAACTTTTAATAAATAAATCAGAAAACTTAGGAAGCTTTAAACACCCCACAGGGGTAACGTTACTGTAGAAGTGTTTTTTAAACAATAGTAGAATAGCTGCATTAACAAATAAAATGTATCAACTGGGTACAAAAGATCACTTATTGAACGGACAACTCCCTTCTTGAAAGCACTGCGAGTCTATGAATTAACAGCCATGGCTTTCCCGTTTAACTAAACAAATGTCAGTACCAGTACCAAACCTTCCACCCACTGAATAAATAAAGGCTGATACTGACTGTGGGAGCCTGAATGCTTTTTATATGTTCATGTTTATAAAGAAATATCAGTAAGATGAAACAGATCTGTACTTGCCTTTCCAGAAACAGGTTTTGGCACAAAAATAATCAATGTAATGAATTATTTTATGATTAGTTTAAGGGAAGAGGATGGGATACATCTCCCAGTTACACAGCGTCTCAACTCACCGTTTGTCAAAGAAAGCAGCGACGATTTGGGTTCGGATGGGGTTGCACTCCAGATCAGGTATGCCGTAAAGGTGCTCTCGTCTGCCAGGTAAAAAGTGATTGAGGTATGAAGGCATCAAACCAAGCAGGTTAATCACAGTAGAAACTGCCCCTGAAGTGTCATTTCAAATTGCAAAATTGGCACCGTTTCTAAATTCTGAAGTAATTCATTTTGAATTCAGAACTCCTGTGGTATTCGGCTGGAATTCATTATGAATTTGCGGTCATTATTTCAAAGAGTTTCCCTAATTTTCTGACAGTAATAAAAATATATAGAGAGCAGTTTCTTATCAGTTCTACATGGCTACAGTGTGCCTTTACAAGGTGTTGAGAACCCCACACCTCAATACCAAGCTCTCCACACACTTTACATTCACAAATACGAAGGAGAAAACGTACTGGAGAGTGTCCTCGTCCCTGCTCAGCTGCTTAAATCTTCTGTGCAGAATCTCCACTTGCTCCACCGAGACTGCGAATTAAAACCAATGAACAGAGTTTGTGAACGAACACTGTAGAGGAAAAGCAGGATCTCCTTTCGTTTCATGGTCATCTGATTCATACCATCGTGAAACCTTTTGATCTATAAGCGAGTCGGAGCCAAAAGATGGTTTGTGTCTGCTTAGCTAGAGATTGCCTCCATTGAGTTCAAAGGCATGGAATCCGACGAGACACGTGAACTTACATTCATAAAAGACTTCAGCCTAAGTGACGCTCTGTAAGAGACCTCTGCATTGTGGTGTGGCATTGTTTCTGTGAGGGGCATTTTGCAATGACATTGTTCCATTAATAAAAGACAACACACACATGTTCCTGCTGCCCTTTAGAAAATACAGAAAGCACAAGAAAGAATTTGATTTAAAATTCAATTTTATAATAACTGGGGTGTTCAATTACCTTTGCTAAATGACTTACTGCTCCCACCATTTAAACCATATGCAGTAATGTCCTTTTTGCTCCTATTGTATTTTTCCTAATTATATACTGTACTGTGCGTTCGTAGTTTGTTTTTTAAAACCCCGGGCCCCACTATAGAACAGCAACATGTAATCTGTGATTCAAACCCCATGATTTGTGTCTCAAAAACCACCCTGCTTTTTTGTGGTCATTCCAAACACCTCTAAGCATTTTGGAAGAGGAAACATAAAGAAAAGCTGATTGTTGGAGGCTTGTTCAATCAAGAAGGTTTTCCACGTAGATTAAAACAGGCACCTGTCAAACTTGCGTAGCAGAAAGAAAGCTCTGCCACCCAAGATACTGCTGCTTATAGAATGAGTGCGTACATCGCTGAAGGATGCAGTTTGAGTGTGTCTTGTCGATAATGCTGCAGGGAATTTCAGCAGCCCTGTCGTTTGCAGCTTTCAATCAGTTAAGATTTCATCTCAGAAACATCGCATTCTGGTATTACTGGAAACTTTACTAATCTTTACTGTCCTCCCACTCTTAAACCACTAGCACTGTTCAGATTTGTAATTAGTGTGTGATAGAACAATATGGGTGAGGCGCCTGTTAATCACAGGGCTGGGGTTAAATATCACCCCACAGATTGCACGCCTCTCGGCACGGATTTGGCTTGGTATCTGTTTGCTAAAGTTATTGTGCAAGTGACACCAAAGAAAGGTGTGATGTTTTTTTAATAACTTCCCTGCCTATGTCATATTACTGGGAAGGACGAAGGCATATCGAATTATGTTGTACGTTTTAATTGAAATTGTCTTCCAATGACTGAGGTGTTTGAAGACCACTTGTAAATGTGGAAGCATAGCCATATAATGTACCCTTGTTTCGTATCTCTTGATTTGAACGTGTATTTTCATATCAGCATCAGGCACAACAGAAAGTGAAGTGGTAGTAGCTTGCTATGTCATCTTTTTACTTTACTGGCGTCTTGTAAGATAAACCAATGCAAAGAAAACAACAGGACTTCTTTATTGAAGACACAGGCGAGGGTCTGAGCATGTGGGGGCAGCAGCAAGAATAACTATTTGATTGCACTTAGCGAAGACTGAATCAGTTAAAAGCCAAGTCAAACTGTTGCGCTAAGTACCGTTTCTAAAACGTTACTGAGATAATCATAAGCAAGGAGCGTTCTTGTAGCTACAGCACACGTGTGTGTATTTTTACTTGAGAAGAAGTCTTTTATAAGGGAAGTCACTTTGGATTTGCACAGGTTATTGGATTATGCGAACGTCATAGTAAACTGCAGTTAAACATACTAAAGTTTTAATTCGCTGTTACTTAGTCTGACATTACAATCAGGTTCCTTTATAAAAAAAATATGGGAGTCATTGTCATGTTTTCTCCGATGATGTTTTTTCCAGTAAATGCAAATAGTCAGAACATCACCGGGGAATCACAGTCAAATAAGATGGTCTGTTTTGAATGAGCAGGTGGAAGAGTGCGATGTGTACACCACCATATCCGTACTGCACCATTCCACAGTATAGTAAGGTTTGTGTGGAATGACGTAATCACAAGCTATATGAAGCGCGATAGGTGAATATAAACCCATTGTTTAATTAACGTTAGAATCTCAGGGTGGTATTTTACAAGGAGCTTTAAAGTTGGGTGGGGACTGGGGACGGGGGACGGAGACATTACAACTACAGAGCTAAGCTGTCCCACAGGGGTATGTAAACAAACAGGACTGTCAACATGTTAGATAAAGCAGAGGGGTACAGAATGCTACATGAGGAGGTTGCAAACAGACATCAAGGAATTCTCTTTTACTGTGAACATGATTGCGGCACACTGAAGGAGGTTTGGGAACACAGAGGGTTTGACTGTGCAGAGAGTGATTTGTTACGTGACAGGGAGTCCAGGATTGGACCTTGACATGCCCATTATCTCGTTAAGATTCCAGCACAGTGCTGAAGGAAGAACAGCCAGCTAATTGCGCATCCTCAGCAGGACTGCGAGCTAAGCCTATCCATTAAGAAATCTGATTTGCAGCTGACGAGAAAAGTGGTCTGACGACGATCCCTTCAAATATTTGACAAGCTCATAAATATTATTTCTTTCTTAGCAGACGCCCTTATCCAGGGGGACTTACAATTGTTACAAGATATCACATTATTTTTTACATACAATTATAGTATTCTTTACACATTATTTTTACATACAATTACCCATTTATACAGTTGGGTTTTTACTGGAGCAATCTAGATAAAGTACCTTGCTCAAGGGTACAGCAGCAGTGTCCCCCACCTGGGATTGAACCCACGACCCTCGGGTCAAGAGTCCAGAGCCCTAACCACTACTCCACACTCCTGCAACACACTCGTTTGAGGTTTTAGGCAGAACGTTTTTTTTATTTACAATATTTACAAAGTGTGCTAATCGGTTTATGATTATTATACCAGTTTAACCCTTTACTGCCTGGGGTATGTTCACATAGTTATCTTACTTTAAAGCAAAGGACTGTATGCATGTATTCACACTGGCTTTGCGTGATTGCATATATATATATATTTCAGTTGCACATCACTTTAAAGAACTTCAAGGCTTGTACCAGGTACGTATTTGTTTGCTAACTTTCCTGGTCTTGTCTTTACCCGCAGCATTAACCACTGGTGCTTCCTTTACAGTGATAGGATGCTGCTGTATTCAGAACTTCCTCTTTGAAATACGTGCAAAAAGAATGTGGTTGAAGCTGATTCGTCACTTTTTACACCCCATTCCAAAGAGAAACCCAATCTTCCATTCCCCTGATCCCCTGAATGCTTGTGAGACTGAAGGTAAAGAGCAAACGAATTAGTAACTGGCGACCTACACAAGGATCTGCATAAATAACTGAAAAGCTGCTACATAAAAGGAGCCCATCTTCACAAGACTGAACCCTTTGTTATGCAAATGAAATACCTCACATTTGATCGAGGGCTGATTACAGGCACCAAATGCACAAGGAAATGAAGGTTTGTACGAATGCCAAGGAGAATTTTCTATGCCAACTTTCCGTAAGGAACCAGAGGCAATACTACAACTGTGCTGTCCGTGGTCACTCCACACTCTATTGACAGTGATATGGCAGGTGTTTCAAATCGTGTTTTCTTCTTCCCCCAAACTCTGTACTTCTCTAATTGCAACTACACCCGGAGGCAACTTCCAGAAATCTATTAGGAAACCCTATCAAGATTTGCCAACTGTTTTAATGTTACTGTAAAACGAACATTGCTGCGGGACACTGCAGTTATTTAGAGTGCTGGTGCCCGGCTGTATTGCTGTTTTATTCTGTAATTGTTCAATCCTACATATACGTGGAATATTGAAATTATGATCATCTCTCCAATAAATTAGGTACATTGGAGGCGCGCTTAATGGGTGTTACTGTACTTATTCATAGTCAAAGAAAGATATACTGCTGTGCAGTCGGTGGAAACAATACACTAGCAAAGTAAATAGGAGGTCAGATAAAGGATAGAAATTAAAAACGAACAATAATATATGTGTTGTACTTACAGCCCGTCTTGTCGGCGAGGTGGCGTATGTCATCGGGTCTAGAATGAAACGCTCCCATCACTACCTATACAGCAAACGTCTTCAGAAATATTTGTTATCGTTTGTTAGTTTGATTGCTCTTGAATAATTGAAAATAATGCCACCTGCGTTTACTTTGCGGAGTTATAAAATCATTTAAAGAGCTATCGTCGAAGAGCGCTTTCCTTCAGTGCGATGGTACTATAGTGTATGTGCTGCAGGAGGTGAACCTCGCTTCCCCTCTCTTGTAATTTCAGTACTGGAGGAGGCTTGAATTATTTAGGACGGCTTCCCCAGGGCCCTAAAGCTCTCTGTCATTTGGGAACAGTATGGTCTTTGTAGTTTGTATACTACTACTACTAATGTATACAAGTCCGATAAAAAGAACTACTGAAACTGGGCAAAGACCTGACATGCTGTATTACCAGGCATCATGGACCATATATATATATAATACTATAAGAATCATCTGGCTCTACTATGATGACGTCATAGTTTAACTGAATCCAGTATAGAGTACATGTATATTCCCCATGTAACTCACATGACTCTCTGATATTGTCAGATTTTAGAAGCTTCAGTGGGCTACTGTAAGCGCGATCCCCTAGGAGAATTCGATTGAAAAACAACTTGTTTCATTGTAATGCTGACTCGTTTCCTTTAAGAAGAAACGAATGGACTAATTATAATGATCACCCATTCATTATATACAAACGAATAATTACCTTTGTTGGAACAAAAATGAAAATGAAGAATTTAAAAGACATGCAGTGAGAGCTGCTCCTCTTCTTGCAACAGGACAGAGCAGTACAATGCAAAGTAATGTGCCTGGAAAGGATGGGTGTGTTACATATGGCAGGAGGTGTACGCCACGGTGTGCCAGTCTGGATTAATAAAGCGCTGCACCTGCTTGCCTTCAATGCTGATTGACAAACACATCATTTCACCAGGATGGTAATTACGGGTATTCAATCTGTCGTGAGCTGTTCCTCCCTCTCGTTCCACCCCAGCATGCTTAGCCTATTTCAACACCTAGCAGGTTAGCACAATAACATTTGAACCTATGAAACTATAGCTACAGTACTTGTTTATGATGGTCTGCTGTTAACAACTAGAGGCAGACTCACAGGCAGTTTAACTATTTCCTTGCAAACAAGGATTTTTTCCCTGCCTTAAAATGCTGAAAACTCCAGAGTATTTATTTTGCATTAAATTTCTATTGTTGGATAAAAAAAACATTTCATTAATCCGCTACGCCATTGAATGTATCTGCTGCGATTTATGGGTTTTTTTTTTTGCAATATTTGATCTACTTTAGTTCCTTTTTGTGCCACCTAGTGGTAACTTTATTTCATGGTATAATATCTCATAATAATATAAAAACCTTTTAAATATTGTTTTAGATAAGACTTTCAAATACTTTACTCAGCCAGCGCTGGGGTTACGTTATCAACAGCCAAAGTTATTTTACAAAGCTTTTTAGTTCATAATAGCAATGATACATTATCTGCTGAAGAGCTGACCTTTGCATTCTTTGAGAAACATGCAAACAGTACTCAACAGCCTCCTTTGTATTTACTGCAGGTTTTAATTGAAGATTGAAGAGAAACAAATCACCTCCAACATCAAAGGAGAAAGAAACATTTTAAAAGTGTCTTTTCATAAGTGCAGGTACTGGAGAAGGACTTGCCGAGGTAACTTTATCAAAACCGTTCCATGAACAGGGTAAAGGGGAGAGGTTGTCATGTGGTTACAACATAAAAATGGTTCTTGGCACTGAGTCGTTGGCAAGTTGCGTGTCAGTCTTGGCTAGCAGAGCAGCCCGAGTCAGTGGCTCTGACTCTTCACTGCAGGGTGCATCTGTGGCTCTGCTGGTCCCTCCTGCTCAGAGCCGGTGGACAGGGTGCTGTAGAGCTCCTGTGTTATCCTAGTGGTGTGAGCCAAGTCCTCGGGGTAGCAGATCTGCAGTTGCTCGTTATCCGTGTAGTGGGAGTCCCTGAATTCGGAAAAGTAGCGTCCCACCTCGGGATGGGAGATTTCCAGCGGCGAGGGGTGAAGCTCTAGGTTGTCTAGGAGAGAAGAAATGAAAGAGTGAATGTCCGATAGTAACAGAAGAGAAGGGAGGCATCAGTCTTTACTGTGGAAGCAGTACTGAAACAGAAGAGCACTATGTAATTATTTTGGTACAGAGGAACGCACTCCCACCCTGTGCCGCGTATCGGGAGGTGCCGTCTGGGACCAGCACGTTGTAGAAGGGCTGGTTGGGTCCGTTTGGCAGCTGGTGAACCCTCATGGTGGTAATCCACTCCAGACCCATGGTGCACTTGGCATCCCAGCCGTAAACCACACAGTTATAACCAGACCTGGGGAGGAGAGCAGCGGGAGACTCAGGATGACTGCAGCAGGTAAACAGCACAGAGGACCACAGATACCTAACCAGGCGAGGAAGACAGCTAATTTTCACTAAACATTTTAAACTGAATTGGGGTTTTGCTCAGTTAAGTGACTGCTTAGGTAAATGTATATAAAAATATTTGTTTTGCTTATTGGTATACTGTATTTTATAAACTTATGAGAAGATACCCACAGTGACCAAGCTTCTAAAGTGACTACTTACAGTGGTTCCAGTGTGCGTGTAAAATAACACATTTACTGTAAGACCATCTACCAAGAGTGGCCCCTCTGATTACCCACGTTAGATTTTTTTGCTCAAAAGAGCCAGCTGCCCAACATTTCAGTACGGTTCATACCCCTCTCAATGGAGCACGTAGAGGTAACAGACAGTGGAGGTATTCGTAGGACCTTGAAGACCAAGTTTCTAATTGATCTCACACGCACGCGCATGCGCACGCGCACACACACACGCACACACACCGTTTGTGTCTCATGATGAGCCCCGTGGAGTACTGCACCTCCCGGTTCTCCTTGTCACTTCTTCTCTTGACCTCAGGCTCAGCCGGGTGGCTCTTGTGCTGGATGTGCTCCAGGGTGTGCTGCACCAGGTAGCCCACAGCGCCGTGCTGAGACGGGTCCAGGGCCTGGATGTGCTGGAGAATATCCAGGACCTGTGGGGAGAGGAACAACATAACATCGCTCACCTGCCCTCACCCAGCAAGCCAGCTTCACCTCACCGATACGTACCTGGAGCAGGCCTTACCTTCTCAGGCCAGATCCCCAGGTGGAAGTACAGCCTGGCCTGCAGCAGCAGGTACTGGACGTTATCAGGGTTGATGGTGAGGTAGAGATCCAGTGAGTCCCTCAGCAGCTGGTAGGACTTCTCGCTGCCTTCTCTGCGGGAGAGCACAGCACAGGGGAAGTGGCCAGGGGTTCAGGAGGGAACCACCATATCTAATGTTTCATAATCTTCAGGACAGATGGATAAATAGCAAACTGATGTTAGTGGACGCCGTTACTTGCAGTGTACTCTGAGTGTGTAGGAATGGGTAAGTGCTGTAACTGCATATTTCATGGACCAGAGACGGAGCCTTCAGTCCGACAGTATGTCTCTCTTGTGGTGGGGTAGTGATATCGTTCACTGTACACTGTGTTCTAGGTTGAGCTGGTAAAACCTAGAACCCAGACCTCCAGGGTATTAGGCGATGACGCCACCTAGCCTCGTTCCCTGAATCTTTTCTGTGACCCTCACTCACCCTCGCTTGCCGATATTGAGGAGGTTTCCCACCATCCTCAGCAGCATCTCCTCGGTGCTGACCGCGCTGTAATAGTCCGATGTCACCTGGTGGCCAATCAGGTACTCGCATTCCTTCGCCGTCAGCTGCTTGCCTTTCCCGAAGGCGTCAATGTAAACGTAATCATAGATATCCGAACTCCTGGAGACAAAAATAAAAGAAAAATAATGCAGCATTTGAAAACTACTTCACTGGCTAAAATAACCGTCTCTCTAGCAGAAACCCCACATTTGCACCCGTTGAGGATTATTGAAACTGGGACATCGTTTCTGCATGCATTTGTCCACTTTGGAAAGCAGACTGCCATGCCCACTGTAAATACGGCTCTGTGCCTGGTTTCCCTTACCGCTCGCTTCGTTGGCACCAGCGCAGCAGGAAGTGGTTGGGGAAGTTCACTGGCTCCAGTTTCACCCCCAGCTTCTTTGCCAGCGTCAGGTAGAGCACAGACAGGCTGATGGGAATACCTGTGCGCCGGGTCAGCACCTGGGAGAGAGGAAGACCTCTGTTAGGCTCAGGACAGCAGGTTCCACTGGAATTATAGACAGGTGTGGAGGTATATAATGAATGAGACCCATTCCACGTTAGGTTACAGCAACATTACGGACTCTGGAAATCACTCCTCAGGAAGCGTTTGGCTCTATAACTTTAAAAATATGTGTTACACCAAGTGTTCACAATGCAGGAGGGTGTGCTCCAAACTGGAACACATGGAACGTGGAATGAGCCATTAGAATTTCCTATCGAAAACGTTGAACTGACAGCCAAACCTCCACGACTCTGGAAGTAAAAGCTACCTAATGCTTACAGTCGAGGACCAAGCCAAAGCAAAATGAGCACCATGCCCACCAAAAGCGGCCAGGCGGGTGGACTCACCTGGTGCAGATAGGAGTTGAGAGGGTTGTAGTAGTCGCTCTCGTTTCCTTTGTACTGCAGCTGCTCATACAGGACGCTGTTCAGAGCACACACAACCTGCCTCTGCAGGACCAGGTCCTCCAGATCCTCATCTGAACACAGACCAGCGAGACAGACTCAGACACTGGGGAACTAGCTACACAGGGATGGAAATGAGGCTCCTGTTCATAGCAGTTTGATCCATTCCTGGTTTTACTGCGAGTTTAATGGGATACACCTGAGCTTGTTGTCTATACACTGCGGCTAATCAAGCACGTAGTAAAACCTGGAATGGGTGAAACTGCTATGCAATACGAGTCATATTTCCATTCCTATTGCAATGTATTATAAATTTGCATGGTTGCAGTTTTTGTGTGATTTTTCCATGGTTAAACTATGTATTTACCATACCTCTCTGAGGTTTCTAATGCTTACTTACACTTTACCATGCTTTCACTATGATATGCTATAGTAAACTTTTATAAAGGCTCTTCCAAATGTAACCATGGATCAGGGTAGGCAGATCCTCACCTGCCACTCTCAAGCTGGGGTGTGTTGGGTTTCTCATCTGCAGGGTCTTTTTGATCTTGGCAGTAATCTCCTCCAGCTGGGCTGAGATGCTCTCTAGGGAGATTTCTGCCAGCGGATTACAGTACTGGTCTATCAGGACAGCCCCTGGAGGAAGACAAAAGCACCATTTACCATACTGGGTGTCCAAAACCTGCACCACTTACCATACTGGGTGTCCAAAACCTGCTGTGTGTTTGCTTTTAAACCGCACAGGAAAATGCCACAGGACAACTGAAGACACTTTTTTTTTTTTTTTTTTTAATAAGACAGACACCCTTTCTCACTCTTCTTTAGGGCTAAAGTCCTCTCCCTCTCCCTGTCCTCCCACTCTGCACTGCCCAGACCAGACCTACCCTCCAGGGGGGAATGATGGTCTGGGGATCTCCCTAGGAAGCCCTTCAGGCTCTTCAGGACGTTTTGTTGTCGGAGGAAGTAAAGAATTTTCTTTGCATAGTACTTGAGTGTCAAGCTTTTCCTGAAGGCCAGAGAGAGAGAGAGAGAGAGAGAGAGAGAGAGAGAGAGAAAGACATGATCGAAGCCAGACCTTTTCCTCACATCCCTGCTTTTAAATCACTATTAGGGTTGTACATCACTGGTCTTTCTTTGTGTGCCCTCAAATGAACTGGCATTTGGATAATTTGATTGTGCCCCTATTTGTGTCTTGAAATGCCAGGAAAGGCAATATTTAGATATGCCATCATGTACAATAATCAAAATGGGGTCCTGTCACTACAAAACAAAAAACCAACACTTATTACTAACAGGTTATGACTATAATGAGGAGACATTGAAAAAGAGTCTAAAAACATGTCATTGAATTTATGATTAAGTTTCTTTTCGCAGTACTGAGTTCTGTTTTAGTTCTGGATGAAATGTGGCACTATTCTTCACAGCATGCTGTAGAAAAAGCATGCTCCCATCTCCAGCGTGGGGGTTACAGCAGTGGGGTGTGAGGGTGCTGAAGGAAGGGCTGAGCGCTCACCTCTTGTCAGAGTTCAGGATGGAGATCAGCTCGTCCTCACAGAAGTGCTCGGGGGCCCCCAGGGACTCAAGCTCCTTGAAGCTGTCCCCCAGAACCTGGCCAACGCAAGGCTGTGTCACAGATCACCGGATTAGTTCTGCAGGGCAAGCTCCGCGCGTCTCTACCCAGACACTCAAACAAAACCCACCGCCCCGTTTCACCCACACCAGTCATCAAGACATTGTGTTAACCATCCTCACACATCCATTCCTGATCCTCAATGAGATGCTTCAATTATCAGGGCTTGAAACTCACACTAGCCCTGCAGCCCGTCCTGGGTTTAAGAACTTTCCTTGTTTAGTTGGGTTACTGAAATGACAAGGTGCCAGGAGTTTGAACAATCAGGCCCCTGATAAATCCACTATGACCTGATCACAATTATCATTGCAGCATGAGTAAGAGTCTGTGGATTTACTAACGGGAGCAGCTATAAGTGAGGAAAAAGCATTCAACATTAAACTCCTGGTCATTTAAATAACAAACTTTGAAGGTAGTTCTGAATCCCTGGACTGGGTGCAGAGCTGTGCGCAATGCATAAAAAAGCACAGAAATCAGACAGAAAACTTACGACTTCCACAAAGAAGCGCTTGGAAAATGACTCGATGGTTTTTCGGATCTGCAGTCCCACGGATTGGCGTGTTTGGAACTCCTTCAGCCAATCACAGCACTCCAGCTGCCGGTAGTACTTCAGCAACCTAGGCCATCTAACAAGACAGGTCAGGGGTCAAACAGGTTCTGTGGGATTCATGTGGGCGGTCAAAGTGTATAGCTAGCACTAAAATAACATTTATGGAATCTGCACCACTTCAATTTGTTCTGTTGACTTGCCTCTGTAGTGACCACTCTATTGGGAGAAGTATTTTGTATGTTTCAGATTTTGATGGCAATCAACTGTTTTGGTATACAGGTATATCAATGATAATTGAAAACAATAATACACCTGTTAAGATTTTGTGCATGTTTTTTATTTTTATTTAAGTCACACAATTTGCAAAAGTGGCTATAGCCTGTGAAGTGTTAACTTGTCTAAATATGAAGATCTAGCCTAAAACTGTTTAGAATGATCGCATTTCCTCTCACTACGCTGGCGTGACTGATTACAGAATCAAACCAGGCAGTTCCTGTTACCTTTAAGGCTGCAGGGATGGCAATAAGACTCCCGTTGCACAACAGTTTGATCCATTCCTGGTTTTACCACGAGTTTAATAAGACACACCCGAGTTTGTTACCTAAACACTGTGGCTAATCCTTTGGATGTTTAATTGTGTTTTTGTTTGCAAATATTTCACAACGTTATAAATAAACTATTGCAGACCATAGAGGGAGTTTGAATTACAACACATAACATGATTAGGTATTAGCAAGCAGATTGTGACATCAATAAGAGGCATGGTTCAAGTGTGTGTAAATATAATATGAAGACAGTAACAACTCAAACTTCTATGCAACTGTTAATACCAACACAGCAATCCATCAGGGCGTATCCTACTTTCATATCTGCATCTGCTTGCTGCATCCCTGCAGCGAGTGATACATCGCTCAGTGATAAATGCATATATAGATGCACGAGCTTAAGCATTTAAATGACCACTGGCAGGAAAATGTAAAACCGTACTTCCAGAATGGGATAGAAGACAAAAAAATAAATAAATAAAAATGAAACAAAACACCAACAGCAATCAATGCCAGTTGCCAAGAATTACAGCAGAAATAAACATGTCTATGATTCACAGCCTCCTAGCAGTATATGGAAATGTGAATACAGCGGCACCTGTAACATGCAGTTCATATTTGCATTACTACTACAGATGATACAGTAATACCAGGTTGCATGGTTTTGTAATCGAGCAGTGTTTTCCTTTTTATATGATATAATACATCTAACAAGCTACTGCACTGGCAGCAGTATTATTATGGCATTGAGATCAGATTTCAGGGCTCCCTTAAGTAGACTATTTTCGCCGCAGAAATTAATAACAAAATTATGACAGATATTAGACACGAACATTCGCAAAACTCTCAAGGTCATAAATAACACACAGAGATGTAGCCTGTCCGTTGATTTGTGTAATAGTAAACAATCATTCTGAAAAGTGTCTGAACCTTACCAAAAATGTGAATTGACCAAAATGATATATTTTTGTTGCATCAGGAGAAACGTCAACAACAACAAAACCTCGCGTGCTTGTTCGCTGAGCGATCAAAGTTTGACAGCTGCATTGTTATCAAGCATTATTGTAACGACACGTCAGCGTTGATTTAGGTTTTAAAAACCAGTACCTGAGTTTATACTGGTGTTCCCAGACCTTCCCCCTGCCGTGACAGACATCGTGCAGACGCTTACAGCTGCAAGAGACGCTGGCTATGTCAAGGTAACTCAGAACAGGGGAGCACAGGATAAACTCGAGTAACTCTGCCGGCAGATCGGTCAGTTTCTTCCCTTGTGCATCAGAAATCTCCCCAGTAAATCCCAGGCACCCATCTCCGCCACACAACGCAGCCATCTTCCCTGAGCTGGATGACATCATGCAGCAGCCGCACTCCATTGAATGCTGTTATCTGTGTTATGAAGCAAGACAGCGCGGCTTCAAGGGACCATCTATAAGTGTGTAGGATTTTTCAGATGTGTGCATGTTAAAATAAATAAATAAATAAATAAATATGCAATTAGGGAAGTATAACCGAATGTTATTTATTGTTATTTAAAAAAAAAGGCTGCTAGAAATAACAAACTCTAATTTCACGGGCTGAAATATCTTTTTTTTTAAATCCTGCGTTGGTATGCTTCTACAACGCTTCCTGACACAGTTAGGAACCTGGTTTATGTGGCTGGTTGGCATAGAATTGGGCGGTACCGTTTGGAAATGATTGATGTTTACTCTAACAATGATATTTCAGTGTTTTACTACTGAATAATTAATCACTTTGATCCACCAATGGCTGGGCTTTCTTTTGACAGAACCCTTCACAGTGGTCCAATCGGAGTTAGATGGGCGGGTTTATGGCCTTCTCCACGGCAGGCATGTGGGTAGTCTCAGTTTGCACAAGTTTTGTCGCTGTTTGGTTTTTAATTTTTGTAACTTGGGAGTCGTTTTATTTATTTATTTTTTTAAAGGTATATTTTTATGGGTTATAGAAAATTAATAGAACGTCGTTGTTTTGTTTCAGAACTGCGATGGAATGAAATACAAAAACAGAAGACAAACTGCTGGGGAAAAAAAACCCATCAACACAGCATGTTCGCGTGAAGTGGAATGAATCACACAGACAATGCGTGGATTTAAACCAGCTGCTACGCGTTCTGGATACGAAACGTGAGGTTGCTTCATAGCTGTGTAACGGACTTTGCTTGCATTTCACAGTGCAGAATCGAAACTGCGTTTTGTTTGGGTTTTCGCTGCAGCCGGCAGGAGTCGAAGAGGCTACGTAGCTGTACAGCTGTCGTGTGAGTCATTACCACAACAAACCTCTGTGAAAACAACTCAACATCACTTCGTGTATTTACAACGAGATTAAGAAGTACAAAACACGCATTGAGAAGGGATTAACTACTGTTAACTAAGAGAATGACAGCAAAGGCGATTTTAAACGAGACTTAATAACAGATGTTAATTCTGTATACGGACCCCAGGCTGTATATTCTTTGGTGAGAAAATTCATTAACAAACACAACTATACGACTTAAATGGTGATTTTAACAAATTGATCTTTAATACAATGATAAAGTGCTGAATGATCTTTTGTATAAAGGAAGATTTACAAGAAAATCGGCTAAATGGAACTCAAAAACGCACTCCGCCATTCATCATCAGCAGCACCCGGATCTCTCTCTCTCGCTGTGAAACTTCTTTCTGTTGCCATAGAGACTTGAACTCTTTCGATTTGTCTCGGAGCATTGGCTTTCTTATTTCTTTACCATAAATAAAACGTAGCTTGACGACCAACCATTTGATGTGCTTTAGAGACGGAATTTCTAACTTGAGTATAAATTCCAGTTTTTTTTTTTTTTTTTTAAATTTGTTTGACCATGGCACGTGCCCTAGCGTCCAGGATGGGTCTGAGCTCCCTGAAGAGGAAGCAGACCAAAAGCTTCAGCGTGAGGATCGTCACGATGGATGCAGAGATGGAGTTCAGCTGTGAGGTGAGCACACAAGCGTGGTGCTGCCCGGGACATATTATTCCAGTCTGTGAACCCTGCAAGAGTAAAGGGAGCTATCTCATTGGCTGGCGAGCGTTCCAATCCGTGCAGAACAGCTTGGAACCTGCCAGAACCACAGACCGATTCACCACTGATGTTAACGCCTAATATTATTTAATTTAATGACCCTAATCGTAGCCCCGCCAACCCTAACCTTTCATTATTAACAATTATTATTGGGGAAACCAAAAAAATGTAATACCTAACCTTAATCTTAACCATTGTTAATATTGACAGAAGCACACCGTTTAATGATTGGGTTATAGTGCTGTAAGTAAAGTGTTTCTATTTGCACAGCAGTGGTGTAAATAGCGTTATTTTTAAAACCTGGGCTAGGGTGGGCCAGTATGGTACTGTATGCCTTTGCTTTTTGAATAGACACAGTACTGTCGTTCTTGATGCAGTTATTAGTTGTGTGTTTTTAAGATGCTGTGCTTCAGGTACAGTTGACAGTAATATAAAGTACATATAGAGCCTATTTCATAGGCTAGATCAGCCAGTGTCTTTGTTTGTAAGTGTCATCCCTATCTAGTGACCAGAGTAGGAGTGTCATAGACACTTTTGACTGGTCTAGCCTGTGTTTGCTTCATCCACAACTGTGAAACGCTCAATAGTGCTGAATTTAGAAAAAAAACCAAAACAACTTAAATTCAATGACAAACGTTTCCACTAGAAGTCTTTCAGTGCCTTCAAAATAAGCCATAATACATTCAGAAGGTAATAATAATAATAATAATAATAATAATAATAAACAGCACGTCACTAAACTGTAGTTTTCTTCCCTTCCTTCGCTTTTTATATTGACAGCAATTATTCAGTTGTGACTCAAATATTGTGTTTTTTGTTATTTGATAAGTCTGTTTTATAGTTCCTATATCTGCGTTCAGTAGCTAGTTTTAAGTTATAGTTGCTTGCTGTAAATATATGCACCACAGGCTAGATAATCCAGTGTGTCTATAGAAGTAAGAGCCAGTGCCACTTTGGAAACAAGTTTTCATTTATTTCCCTGGTTATACACAGATGTGCACTAGATGGCGCTGGCGCCTGCTGATAGAAAGACGCGTTGGATCATCAAGCCTGCTTTGCATGTGTCTGTGACGGGCAACTAGAAGTGAAAACAGTTCCCGAGCTCCTTAACACAGACTAATACAAAAAAAAAAAAATAATAATAATCTGTGAGTTCCTGCAATACGAATCACTAAGGAGGATTTGAAAACATGGAGTAGTGGTTAGGGCTCTGGACTCTTGACTGGAGGGTCGTGGGTTCAATCCCTGGTGGGGGACACTGCTGCTGTACCCTTGAGCAAGGTACTTTGCCTAGATTGCTCCAGTAAAAACCCAACTGTATGAATGGGTAATTGTATGTAAAAAATAATGTGATATCTTGTAACAATTGTAAGTCGTCCTGGATAAGGGCGTCTGCTAAGAAAGAAATAATAATGAAAAGTTAAAAAAAAAAACCCCAACAACTTGAAAAAAATAATGTAAGCAATTTTATTCATTAATAATACACTATTTACAAACCTCAAAACAATTTAAAAACCTGAAACCTATCAGTGTCTAAAATGTTTATTAAAACTGCGCTTTCTGGCAGTGTTGAATCAGGATAGCTGCAGACTTTTCACCCGCGCCTCCTCTGTAAAATCTGAGGAGCCAGTGTGTGGGACTTAAAGTAAACTGAATATTAAAAAGCTGAACGGCCAGCAAAGCGAGTCGTCTCCTCTGCTTTTGTCAGATTCGGGATAACAGGAAATGAGTTGCTCATGGCTGAGGAATGCTTTTTAATTTAACACTAAACAGATGACATTGAAACGTGTGATGCCTTTTATTAAATCCGACTGGCGGAAAAAAAGTCTGAACGAGCACTTTGATCCATTTAGTGTATTATTTTAATACCCGGTCCTTGTGATGGCCATTCCACATCAGCACGGGTTCAAAAGAATCGCCAACAAATACTAAAATTAATGGGAACAGAGTTTATTGAGAAGGTTTGTATTTGTCAAATGACTCTTTCTGCATTGGAAAGTTCTGCCCAGCCCTGATTCAAGCATTGCACATGTATTGTTTCTTTATTAATTGTCTGCATACAGCATTATAGGATCCTGTTGCAATCAGTTAGCTTGGCTTGTTGATCTGAACTTGTACAGAATATACCAAGAGGAATGAGGCAGGCGAATGGCCCTGGTACTGGCTGTACAGTGACCTTTGCTTTGATTTCATATTTCAGAACTCGTACCCTGTCCCTTTGAGATCTGAACCTGGAACACTGTCAATATTCCAGCTGTGACCCCCCCCACCCCCCCCTTTACACATCAGAGTCATGGCAGGGGTGTGGGAGTTGATTTGGAGAGACTCTCCGAGTCTTTCTACTGTGATCCCTCCACACAGAGATATTATTGAGAAGTGAACTCTTTTAACACTGCAGACCTGTATGTGCAGGACTAGGAATGAAGCAGCAGCCCAGTAAACTTACCTTCTGTATGCCCTTCTGTATCTGTGCTCTCTTTGTATTTATTTTTCACTAGAATTCACTTTCTGCTATTAGTTGCTTTGCGCTGAATGAGTTAAACACTAAGAGCACAGTCCCTTTACATCCCTTGACAAGGAGTTATTTCTTTATGTGGACCAATTCACATTAAGAACTTTAAGTTTTAACCAACTCCTTATATACATCTATACATATATTTTAACCTTCTTGCAAGTCCTAGCAGTTTAAAGTGAAAATCAAAGAGATTTCCGTTGCCACACAAAAGCATTGTGCTTTGCTACCTATTCAGCAATTTCTGGTAATCCCTGCTTGCTAAAGCATACCCTTGTCATGTACATATCTTCCCTGCTCCCAGGAAATTAGTCCTTCAAGTTCCTGTCAAAAAACCGCTTTATACATTATTCATCGGCCACGCTCTTGATAAAAAATGTGGAGATAGTAAATCTGTCGGAGATGAAGAGTCTTACAAATCCTGCATATCCAGCACCCAGTATTTCATTTCACAGCAAACACATCCTTCAGGCAGGGGTTGTCTCATGTTATCATCGGATGCTTTGCTGAAAGGATTTGCAAGATTATGGTATTAACTATAATGAGGGTTACTAAAAAAGTTTCTGATGTTCGTTGGAGCTTGTCCCAAGCATTACTTGAACCAATGTGATGAGAAATGTAATCTTTCGTATGTTCTTGAGGGGAGGGGTGAGAGTGAGAGTGGTGCTCCAGTTAATCTAGATATTAGTCAGCACTTGAAAAAGCAAGAAAATAATTGTGACGTTTACACAGTAATCGCTATGTACAGTAAGCTTCCAACTTCATTAAGCACATGGCTGACCTTTGCCTTCGTGTTTGTCTATATAGGTCAAATGGAAAGGGAAGGACTTGTTTGACCTGGTGTGTAGGACCGTGGGGCTCAGGGAGTCCTGGTTCTTTGGACTTCAGTACAATATAAAGGAGACTGTCGCCTGGCTCAAAATGGACAAGAAGGTAAGACCAGCCCAGATTCCAGTAATGTGAATAGAAAGGTGGAAGCTGACCACCATCAGCTACACAAAGTTGTGGATGAGATCCATGTTCTGTTTCTGCTGTGAACTGTGGAGTACACCTCAGGTTTAAGTGAACGACTGTTTGTACTTCATTTGATGAATGTGTTTATTTCTTCATTTTCTGAAGGTCTTGGATCACGATGTATCTAAAGAAGAGCCAATCACCTTCAATTTCCTGGCCAAATTCTACCCGGAAAACGCAGAGGAGGAGCTTGTACAGGACATCACACAGCACCTCTTCTTCCTGCAGGTATGCGGGGTGGGAATGCTGTGACTGGCAGGACACACCCAGAGGAAATGTACATCCTATATCTTGTGCTTGGAGCCCTGACTTGGTGGATGAGGTGCACCCTGAGGAAGGCACTAGTTGAAACTGTGATTTTGGCTGATGGTAGCGGGCCCCCGATGTGAGGTTGTATTATAAGGGTCTGGGGTGTCTTCCTGTTTCTATATAGAAATGAGTTGGCGTTTCCTTCCCCTGTCCCTGGTCACGCTCCCATCGAGCTTGTTGGAGACGGTTAGCAAAGCTGAAGCCGTGTGACAGATCCTATCCACTCTGTGTTTTTACACCACAATGCTCAGAGGTTTCAGATGCTCCGAGCACAAAAGAAAACCTGCAGGCAGATGACAGATCAAACAAGGTTATTTCCAGAGCCATGGCTGTATAGCTTTGTATCCTATTCCTGCTTGCCCTGCCCTTAATTTGCACTAGAAGCAAGGTTTGTGTGTTGGGCTAACTAAGGAAACTATCAGAGGAAGAGCTGCCATTTCCATGTGTGCGTTTGCTGTCAGGATTCCCAGCCCATCGAATACAGTGCTGTGATGACGGCCAGAATAGTGGAATGCAAATGTGTCACCTTATAAAACAAATGTGATGTAAAGGTGCAGAATTTATTATCGAGAATGTCGTTTTCCTTGGTTTAATGCTGACTGGAAACCAAGGAATCTGATATCAACAAGAAATAACTTCCCAAGCTTAAACCTTTAGGACTGGTTTCACAGACCCTGATTACCAGCAATCCTGGAATTACTAATATTTTAGTAGTCCAAGACTAGTGCTAGGAGAGCCTTGCTGTTCTGATGTAGCAGGATGGAAACTGTCAAAACTTTTAACAAAATCAGAGCGCTGTGTTGATGGTAGACCAACATGTGTTGGTTGTGTGTGTGTGACTACTTGGTACACTTCTGTAGCACACTGTTAAAACCTCAGCAAACCTCTGGAAGCTCGTTTGGGTAGTATAGGTGTTTCTCCAGCAGGGGGCAGGCTTGCTAAGGGAAATGTTGACACGTTGCAGGGGGATCGTGGTAAATAAGACTTTGATTGGAACCTTCCTGTAAGTTTCGTCACCCTGTTTTTGGTATTTAAGGAAAGTCTCTGTACATGATATAAATGCGCCCAAAGATAGTATTCCAAACAGAAAACGAAGTCCTCTGTGTGTGTGTGTGTTATTTGCTCAATTTATAGACATTGTTTTTCAAGCAAATTTTTCACAGAGGAAAAGAATAGAATTACCAGAATGAAAGTGACAAGAAAGTATTCAGAAGTAATCAGCTGCTCTGTACTGCAGCTCAGTTGTTTTTGCTAGTTACCTTTGAATGGTTTTTATCCCTCTTAGAAAATGCGCCTTCCTTCAAAATGCAACAGAGCCCTTACATTTACTTAAAACTCACACAAAAACGAGTGCCTTCATTACAGCTTGAGTACAAGTTAGTGAAGCTGATACAGTAAGTGAAATGTATGTGATGGACACCAGTAGTATACATCTGTCTCGGCCCACTGAATTATGAAACCTGTTGACTTCTTTCTTTCTTTCTTTCTTTCTTTCTTTCTTTCTTTTTCTTTTTCTTTCTATTTAGCTTTTCGATACAGGTTTATACCCTGGATGAGGCTGATCAATAATCTCTTTCACTGATGGAGTGCAGTGAAGCAGAAGCTGTATATAATGCATTCACACTCTCGCACACACCAGCGCTCCAGGGAATTGCTGGGCTGATCAACAGCTAGGTTGTGCTTGAAGGGGTCAGGTCTTATTAGAAAGTGATGCTGAGGTTTACTAAACTGGAAGGATCAATTAATTAGGCTGTGAGGGACACCAGATTAATACAACTGTTGCCATTACCAGTCTCCTTGTCTTTCTTTTATTTTTTTTTCAGTTTAGGTAGTGAAAGTCAATGCGAGTACAGGATTCAGGTCTTGGTGAAATTACAGAGCATTAGATGTAATGGGTCATATTTTCAAAGCGTTTACTCCAGGAATGATCTCCTGTGAAAAGTAATGTAGTTCATTAAAAACTGCAGTAAAACCCACATGTGTTTTGTAACATCATCATCAGTTTTCAAACATGTTTTGCCTAATTCCACAAAGGCGTATACCTTCTGGGAAAAAGTAATTTACCAGGATACCATACCTTTTGTTTAGGAATAAAATAAAATATATAGACTGGTCTGGACATAACACTTGGATATTACAGCTTCAGCTCAATGATTTCTGTATTCCCTATGTCTATGGGAGGTATTTGTCCACCCCAGCCCTTCTCCAGTAAATAAATCCAATTCTCTTTTGTTCTTTGTGTTTGTAATCTGCAGTGATTGGTACATCTGAAGTTTCATTAAATGCAAGCAGTTCATAAAATAAGAAGTTGATTTCCTCTTAATGCAACAGCAGACCGCTTCACAGATAATGGCAACCAATTTAGTTGATCAAGAACAGATACATTTCACAAGCTGAGATCTTCCTGGCGGCTTTTTAATCCAAAAGCAGTGAGTTTGTGCATTCAAAATGCAGAAACTGTCATTAAAGAGGAAAATCTCTGTGACGATATTGGCAATGTGATCAAGATGTGCCCTCGTTGTTCTAGAGAGTATCCCAATGTAATCTTTGGTCAGTTTGCACAATCATCTTTGATCAATTAGCACTGATCTTGGGCTACCTTCCATGAGGCAGTGTGACAGTAGAGCTGAGCAGGGTCTTGCTTGGCATTGGATACTATTTTATAATCTGAAGTACTGAACTGATTCATAACAGAGTTTTACAGGCTCAGAGTCACTAAGCACCAAGCATCTACATGCAAAAGACTTTTTATTAAATTAAGAAAAGTAAAACAGCAAGCAGTCAAGTGTTTACAGATTTCAGACACATCGTGGTTAATGAACTCCAAATCAGTACAGTAATCGTATATATGCAGAAAACATTAGACTGTGGCTCTCGGATTTCATAAGAAACAACACATTGTATTGCTATTCTCTTTCAATTTAAATCAATTTCCAAGTCTGCACTTAAAGAATAATAAAAAAAAAGCTTAGCTATGCATGATTTCTTAATGGTTTTGATTATTTTTTACAATGAGATTCTTTGCTGAACTTGCTATACACAATCACAGTATCACAGAGCGTGGTTCGATGGACTATAGGTACTGGAACTAATAAACAGCCTGAAAGTCATCCCTTAATTTTGGGGTACTGACTGATTAAGGTGAAGAAATTTATCTCTTCTCTATTAAAAAAACAAATTCTCATTTAAGACTGTACCCTAAATCGATAGTCTGTTGAAAGGAAAATTTGATGAAAGCTTTGGTTTGTTAAAAGGAATGTACAGCCTTCCTTACCCCCCCTGTCCTTGTGCTGTCTTTCACAAACAGTCTGATGCTTTTAGCCCTAAACTCTGTTATAATAAAAACAAAAATCAAATATGAAATAGGAGATCTCTGCTGCTGAACACTGGCTGTGTTTTCTGCCTTTGGCGAAGCACTGAAATGATTGTTTGATGGCGTTTCTTTTATAATGTTATTTGTTGACTTGTATTTCTTTACACGGGGTAAACTGAGATTTAACATCTTGATTTTATTAAAACTACATTGCCTTTGAAACACTACCATGTATTCCTAATACCAGTTCTAAAGAACAATATTAGTGGCTATTATGGAAAGCCTTTTTAAACTTGACAGTCAGGGTGCTGCTCTGTAGCTCTGATGAAAGTTAATAGTACCCGATGGGAGGGCATTGATTCCACTAAGAATAAAAAAGATGTTTTTTGAACGAAAGAAGTAAAGTTTGGAAAAATTACTTACTTCAATGACGTCCAAGCTTCACTTGAAATGCAAACATCTCCTGCTGTTTGCCTTATACTGTAGTTTCAGAAATGTGCTGTCTGTAACTGGACTTAAAACTCAACATTGAAAATATGTTGCGAAGAAAGACTTTAGTGTCCCTTGGCATTCTCCTCTGACAGCTGCTTATCCTGAAGTAGGAATATGGTATTTAGGTCAGTCGTTATATAAACTTAAATGCTTTCGGCTTTTAAGGTTTTCATGATTTGGTAACCGTGGTGGATCATACTTCAAAGCATTAAAGAACGTTTTAACACCCGATACTAACGTTGCAGGATTTCTCATATTTACATCAGATCAGTGTGTCCCAAACAGGCACAAGGCAGGGCTAACATTCTTAACCCCTTTTCAGGTGAAGAAGGAGATTTTGGATGAAGAAATCTATTGCCCACCTGAAGCTTCAGTCCTTCTGGCTTCCTACGCTGTGCAGGCAAAGGTATGAACAAGCATGCATTCAAACCCTGCTTCTGATGATTGCTCAAATGCTCCTTCTATACAAGTGGACTTTAGCTACAGTGTAAACAGTTTTCAACAATAATCTTCTGATAGTGTATAAAGTCTACTCTGGCTCAAAGTTTCTAAGCCTAATTGCAATTGATCAGACCTGTGTCTGACATCAATGTGATGGTTTTGGAAATATTCAGAATGGATTGCTGGATCTGTAGCTCTATTTGTAATTGTCAAATTCCTTGATATTTTTGGCCAGTTTACCGTTTCAATCTAAATCTGCTACTGACGCTGTACTTGGGTGATTGGACAACATGGAAAAGCACTGCAGAGTATTTAAAAATAGTCTTTTCTAAAATAACACAATACATTAAGGAAACCGAACTTCAACAAAGTTATTTGGTCATTTTTTATTCGTGGCATAAAACTGATTCTTGAACACAAGATTCCAGGCAGTAACCTCCATTTCTGTTAAGCTGTTCCAAAGATAAATGTTGCCTCAAACTCTTGGCTGGCCAATCATAGCCCAACGGTGCAGAAATAATAGAGAGATTTTTACCTGACCTGATGCATATAGATGATTACAGAGCAGGTTTTTGGTATCTGACATTGAAATGAAGTGTTTTTCCTCCAGGAAAGCTGATAACTTTGTCATCCCACAAAGTGAGTCAGAGGTTGTTGCAGCTCAAGGCAGGGCTGCGTGTGTCAGCGTGCGGAGAGCAGGGAGCTGGTTTGCATGCGGAGGGGCTCTCGGGGAGGTTTCAGCGCTGTCACCTTGCACTGCATCAAGCTGACGCACAGCAGCTGCCCTGAAAGGAGTGTGCACCCTGCTGGTGCAGAACAGCACGAGAAGACTCGCTGGCATGCGTGCAAGCGTGAGGTGCATCGTGATACGTGGGAGATCTCGTTAAGGCTGTGTAACTAGGACTGCTTTATTCAACACTTTCTGAGCAATGCCGCCATTGCAGTTAAATCACCATAGCCTAGTTGATCCATCCTAGAGGTTTATCAAGTTAAGATTTTTTTTTTTTTTTTTTTTAATTAATTCTGCACAAATATATACATTTTAATTTCATCTCGTGACTGATCAATAAAGGGATTCATTTTGTAGTATGCAGTGCACGAAAGTCTACCAGAAGTCCTGGGCTTCAGCAGTAGCACAAAAAATAAAGTGTGTTTCTTCTTTAACTTTGTTGGCTACTGAACAAAAATCTGCACTGCAATCCCTAATTGGATACCAAATTAAGTTAATGCATTCGGACTTTGTGCTGAATCGCTTTCAGTTAATCGTTTCTTAATTACTCTTAATTTGGAAAAAGTGCTTTAGGATTCGGAGAGAAACTGGACACGTGTCCCACCAGAAGTCTCGATTAAATCAGAACCATTGATTACATGCTGATTTAAAACCTTTAAAAAAATTATAAAATTTACCCAAACAAAACTAGAATGTGCTTTTAAATAAACATGAACACAAAACATGCACAACTGTATGTGTTCTAAAAAAAAACAAAAAGTAGACGCAGTAGACATTGACAGAGACTTCTAGTCGAAACGTGTGTCATTGAACTTTAGTTTCTTTTCAGTATTTCTAAATTGATCACTATTGAGTGTTTTAATAGTTATGGGCAGCAGTGTGGAGTAGTGGTTAGGGCTCTGGACTCTTGACCGGAGGGTTGTGGGTTCAATCCCCAGTGGGGGACACTGCTGTTGTACCCGTGAGCAAGGTACTTTACCTAGATTGCTCCAGTAAAAACCCAACTGTATAAATGGGTAATTGTATGTAAAAATAATGCGATATCTGTATAATGTGAAATAATGTATAATGTGATATCTTGTAACAATTGTAAGTCGCCCTGGATAAGGGCGTCTGCTAAGAAATAAATAATAATAATAATAATAATAATAATAATATGGCTGATGCTGGATGATCCTGGTTAAGTTCAGTGTTATATTGGAAGAACAGTTCATTGTGCTTACATGCATGTAGCCACATGTCTTTATTGCCCCTCTGCGTTGTAGAAAGCATTACCCTGTGTGGCACACACGCTCTTAATTTAACTTCCAGTCAGCACTGCTGATTCCAAATGACAAACAAATTCTCAAACCCCATTCCTTATGCCAGATCACGCTCCCAGTAATACAAAGGCTATTCTAAGCCAACAGGCTTAGCTACACTCAAGGACAAAATCACAAAGAAAACCTAACTGTAATGTCAAAGCTGGAGTGTTTCATTTGAGCTGTTTCTCAAGATGAGTTTGTTGTCAGGTTACGTGGTGTTTACATTCTCTATACAAGCAACCCAACTGAAAGGAGTGCTAACCGAGAGTTACAATCCATAATTTAGGACTGAAAGGGTTCATGTGTGGCTGTTTAATTCACACAATTATAGTTTTACATTGACTGCATGTTAATTTAACATTAAGACCGGGTTTTCGGTTGTCATTATTTGCCATTGTTGATATGTTTTCATCTCTTTATTTTTTTAGATGTTGGTAGCACTTTTTGCTGTGGTTCATGCCCTAGCGGGTCTCCCACACTAAGTGTCGCTATCTCTTCTGATGCAGAGATTCTGAGCACACTTTCATCATGTTGGGAGTGATTGATCATATATTATTAATGACGCTATTATTTGGAGCCTCAGGATTTTAATATGTACTTAAACGTGTCCTAGGCTGCTTCCATAATGGGAGGAAGGCTGAATTCATTTTCACTGTTGGATTTGTTTAGCAGGCTTATGACACCCTCTGAACTAGTGCTCATATAATGCTTTCTTAATTACTTGTGCAATTTGTTTTCTTATTTCAAGGAATGCATTCTACAAATAACAATTCATTTAATAATATAATACACTCGCCGCGCCTGAAGACCTCCCTGTTATTTAGACTAGCACCCCTTTAGACAGTCTCTTCAGGTGGCGTTTTTGAGGGGTATTAACAGACCCCTTTTGGAGTTAAGAATCTTGCTCTAACATTGTCCCCTTGTTTTTCAGTATGGAGATTATGACCCCAGTGCGCACAAGCCTGGGTTTCTGGCTCAAGAAGAACTGCTTCCGAAGAGGGTGAGCAGTCCGCGTCTCCAGGACAGCTAGCTACCTGCCGTTCATTTACCCCCTTTTTATTTTATAAAACCTAACCCTAATAAAAACAACAGCAAGAAATATTCAGCTCTTAAAGGGGAACTGTACTCAAAATAACAAGGCTCTCCTAAATGCTCTGTGAATGCCCTTTGGGATATTTTATTTTCTAGTTGTCAAAGATCTAAACCCCCAGTCTTGGTTTTTTTTTTTCATCCCTGGACATCCTTGAAAATGAGGTGTTGCATCCCAATGAATCTGTTCTTTATAAATCTCTTCACACAATAATGTAACAGAGCGAGAGCTTGAGAGAGAGTGGGGTAGATTATTTCTTTATGAGACAGACAGGGTTAGTAAATGAAAAACCTCAGATTGGAGTTTGCGGTACATCAGTGGCAGGTCTACAGCAGAGAGCTAGCTGTATAAACAGTGAAGCGTTTACAAGATTTCCATCAGTAAAGATATAAAAACTGTTGGAATTAAGTTGCAGTGTTTTGTAGTCAGGGTTTGTACTCTGGAACAGACAGCACTAGAATAGACTGGGGGAGTTATGGTAGTATTGGTATTATTCAGATCCCAGGTATTTGAACCAGTTATAAATCATGTCACCACAGCTGGTCAACCATGCAAACCCAATTCAAGCACATGACGTTTACATTATAGTCTTTTTTTAACCTAACACGGCTCCCTTGAGCACAGAAAAGATTTAAAAGATGTTTTTAAAATGTAACTGTTTTAAATGGGCATTCTCCACAATATCTTTCCGGTTTTATGTCTGCAACATATTCCTCAAGATCAGAGAACTGCTTTGCGTTTACAGTCCCTCGGTTTTTAAATCCGGTTTTGGAACGCATGCATTTGCATATGCCAGCCTATGGAATGCTTTACCTGATGATGCTGAGCCTGCAGAAACTCAGGGTCTTCTGTTAATTGATCCTGTTATTGATTAATGTTGCTGCTGCCGTTGTTGCAAGCTGTTTTTCTTTGCTGTTTATTGTGTATGTAAGATGTATAGCTGAGTGTTTGTTTGATGTATCTGGGGCTGTCCTGGAAACTAGTTGCAACTCAAGAGCCTATCCTGGCTAGACACTTTCAAATAAATGAATCTAATAAATACATGTGTCCTTTACGATCCCCTCAAGGTGATAAACCTGTACCAGATGACACCTGAGATGTGGGAGGAAAGAATTGCTGCCTGGTATGCAGAACACAGAGGGAGAACAAGGTTTGTTATACAGTCCTGCAGTCCTAGTGACAACCTATAGCAGGACCAGACTGGGAGTCTGTGATTCCAGTATAATAGTCTACATTCTAACACGGAAGAGAGTTTCCTTTTTTTTCTTTCCATTGCATATCTTATGATTGAGTGTTTAAAGTTATAAATTAATTTACATATTGAGACTCTGTTAGGTAATCGAATATAGAACGGCCAATAATGAGAGCCTGCAGGACCAAGGGAAAATCAACAGAGTGGGTCTAATTTAAGTGTTTTAGAGTCAACAAATTCAAAAAGTCAATTTCAAAACGGGGGCTGTTGGTGAATTCAATAATGAAAACTGCCTAAAGGAACCTTTAAAAACACACAAATTCAGCACAGAAGATGATAGCAGAACTGGTCTGAGTGTTAAGTAAGAGACAGAGACATATCCTAGCTGTGCAGCTAGCAGATTGAGGTTGTGATTTATAGACTAGGACCTCTGTCACAGGGGTAAATGTGATGCACAGAATATAAGGTTCTGTATATCCCACTTCTCCCAGCTAGGGGTATGTTGATTTAAAAAGTGGACAAATCATGAAAAACGATACTGTGTAGAGTGTTAGTATTATTATCAGTGTTGTTATTAATGAATTCATTTTTCTGCAGGGATGAGGCAGAGATGGAGTATTTGAAGATCGCACAGGATCTTGAGATGTACGGTGTGAACTACTTTTTCATTAGGGTAAGACTCGTCTCAGTTAAGACTGATCTGATACAATGATATTACAATAAAAAGCTAAACATGTTCTAATAAAAGCTCAAAATGGCATTTCCCTTGCATGCACGTTCACTGTGCAGTCTGTTTTGGATACAAACTCCTGCATGGTGCTGGCAGTCTTATTTTAAAAATAGCTCCCGGTTGACCAGCTAAACAGCAGCTGATCTGCCAGTGTGTCGCCACGTTGCTTGGAAGCCATTGCTGTCCAGTTCATCCCAGAGGAGATGAATATGATGGCCATTGTGACGCTTCGTCGTGCATGTCTCCACACCTGTGCCTCCCTTCTGCCTGCTTTGTGTAGTTATGTTACTGTTGGATGAACCCTTAAGCAATTGACCAGTGTCCAGATGGCAGGCCGCATCTCTGCAAATTGCTATGATGATCCCATTTGTCCGATTTTCTTAATTAAAATAATAATTTCAACAAGTTGTGTGAGTGGCTAATAATTAGTTATCAGTTTGAGATCTTGCATTGTATCGAAGGTATTGCTTGGCATTACAGTGTTTGTGCCTGTGTCGATTCTTCGTAGTAACATGCCTGTGAAAATTTGTCATGAATTAATTTAAGCACAACACACAATCGTGTGGTGCAGAATTACATTACCCTCTTTCATAACTCGTCCCTGTCCGGTTTGTTGTACACAGAACAAAAAGGGAACCAATTTGCTGCTGGGGGTGGATGCTATGGGACTTCATATTTACGATCCTCAGAACAAACTCACTCCGAAAATCTCCTTCCCGTGGAACGAAATCCGCAACATTTCCTACAGCGACAAAGAGGTATTGACCATGTTCTGCCACAGTTGAGGAAAAGCCACAGGTCATTTGCCTGTGTCCTGGTACAAATTTTAAACTGATTTTTATTCTTCATTTTCTGTTTTTCAGTTTGCAATAAAGCCCTTGGACAAAAAGATTGACGTGTTCAAGTTTAATTCTTCAAAGTTAAGGGTCAATAAGCTGGTAAGTGCATTCACGTAACACAGGGGTGCACAGTTCCGGTCCTGTAGGTCCACCTATACCTCAGATTACCAGTTTAACCTTCTTCCAGGTCTTTTTGAGTTAATTATTTAATACAACTATCAAACCTGGATGACAATGTTGTGCAAAGTGTGCTTGAATATCCCGTTTCCCAATCTACTGCCATGACTCACTGTCTCGCTGTCTGCCCCCCAGGGGGAATGTCGCTTTCAAAACATGTGTGCAAGCAGAACCCAGGGGGAAACATGGTCTGGTATTTCACTGGGCTTTTCTTAATATTTTAGTCTCTGTGTTCATCTCGTTTTTTTATTTTTTTTTTTGCTCAAGTGAGTCTGGATTCTGAGTGAGCGTCATTTTTATTTTTATTGATTTGTGTAATTCCCCCTAAGGTTTTTGGTTCCACACAACCGTTTCATTGTCTTCCAAATAGTTCTGAGCTGTAACGTTTTCTTAAAGTTACAGAGGCAAGCTCACAAGCTGTGTTCATTCAATAATATCAGATGTAAACAAAGGGTATGTTTCTTCCACTTAGTTACAGAAAATCAGTGATGCACTCAGCCTGGTGTTTTCAAAGCCCAGGCCGATCAATATCATTTAAGAGCCAAGTCTTATAAACCTGAATTAAGATGTGAGTGCATCTCTGCATTTAACAGAGAAGAAAGGCTTTTCTCAATACCAATACAATCAAAGTAGAAATGCAACAGCCAGTGTAATCTATCAGTGTTTAAAAACTGAAGAGAGTAAACTTGTGTTCTGCTGGGTTTTATAGCGGAGCTTTGGGTGAAACAGGGAAGGGCCAGTAACTAAGTAACTGCATTGCATCACTAGGTACTTGGTGTTATTAGCAACTGATAGCAGGTTGAAATTGACCCAACTGGGATTTAAATGGAAAGGTCTCTTTCATACACGCTGCACCTTTTGTTCTTGCAGATTCTTCAGCTGTGCATCGGGAATCATGACCTGTTCATGAGGAGGAGGAGAGTGGACTCGCTGGAAGTCCAGCAGATGAAGTCTCAAGCCAGGGAGGAGAAGGCAAGGAAGCAGGTACTGGGGGAGAGTGAGAGAGGAGGTGGCAGCCACAGTGTCATTGGTATTTTATACTGTTGAACGCAGAAGCTATCCGTATAAGTCATCTTGTTATGGTAACCAGTTCCAAAAACAAAATGAAAAGCGTTTTTAACTTTTAACATAGAAAATGTACTAACTGTACGTTGGTCCGATCTCCACACCACACCAAATCAAATTCAACAGATTGATTATGGGTAAGCGGCCTTGGTGTTGAGTATTCAGAATGCAGAGTGTACTCTTAATGCTTTTCAAGGCATGTTCCATCAGAACACTGGGCAAAGCGTTCCTGTCTTTGAGCATCTGTGTGCAGCGCAGTGCTCAGCATTTCTTCTGCCTGCCCAGATGGAGCGTCAGAGGCTGGCCCGGGAGAAGCAGCTGAGAGAGGAGGCGGAGCGAGCGCGAGACGAGCTGGAGAGGAGGCTGCACCAGCTGCAGGACGAGGCTCAGATGGCCAATGAGGCCCTGGTGAGCTGCTTTAGTTATTTATTCATTTATTATATAGACTACTGCGGATTAGTTTTGTATGGAGTACTCCGTAGGGAACTAACGCCCTTGTCTGAAAGCAAGCTTTGTGTTCCGTGGGTCACAGTTTAGTTGAAGGCTTTCACTGCAATTAGAAACATCTTGACAGCTACAGGTGGACTATAAGTAAGGTAAATCAATTGGTGAAAAACAAAAAGAAAAAAAAAAGTTATTTGTTCATCTATATTTATTTATTTATTCATATATATTTATTCATTGTCTATGTTTAGTTCATCCTCATGAGCTGCATTAAGTCGCTGTGTTTTTTGTTCCCACTTTAGCTGAGGTCAGAGGAGACGGCAGAACTGCTGCATGAGAAAGCCCAGATTGCGGAAGAGGAAGCCAAGCTGCTGGCGCAGAAAGCAGCCGAGGCAGAGCAGGAGATGCAGCGGATCAAAGTGACGTCCATCCGCAGCGAGCAGGAGAAGAGGCTGATGGAGCAGAAGGTGCTGGAGGCAGAGATGCTGGCTCTCAAGATGGCAGAGGAGTCTGAGAGGAGGTGTGTGGGGGCCTCACGAACACCATCACACTGTGCTTTACCACAGTACACGCTGGCGCATTAATCAGGGGGTTGATTTAGGGAATCTACCCAAACACTTGTTTGCTTTCCTCGGTTTGCAGCACAAGAGAACCAAGGAGGGCTCCTTGACCTTGTGTTCCAGTTTTTGGTTAAAAATATCTTGAAACAAGCTTTACAATTATACTAGCATAATTTGTCTAAATCAAATTACATTCAAATACAGATTTCTTAAATGTCGTAAAAGCAGAGACTGAGAAAAGAGAGTACTTAGACTGTGATGACTTTAGTTCTCTTCCCAATACGTCAATATTGCAGCATTTATGATTGTCAGGTGCTGTTTAGGAGCACTAGTCAAGGTTATCCTCACATAAGGAACAATTAGGTTTGCAAACCCCAGACATCATGTGAGGTGCATGAGTTACACTGCTCTTCTGTTGCATGCACACCTACCCAGGATCCCTTGTCTCGGTCACGTAGTGTTTATGATCATCCACCACAGATTCAGCAAGCCTGTCCACGCAACGTGGTCAACTTGAGCAGTTTTTATCTCGCTTGTTTTTTTTTTCTTTTTCTTTCTTCTTCAGGGCCAAAGAGGCAGAGCATCTGAAGCAGGACTTGCAGGAAGCTCGGGAGTCTGAACGCAGGGCGAAACACAAGCTGCTGGAGATCACCAGCAAGTCTGCGTACACGGTAAGCACAGCCCCCCGGGACAGCCTTTATATACCTGTTCTAGTCCAGCGGGGAGCGCTTTATTAACTTCCTGCTGCGTTTTTATTTTCAGACGACAAATTCCAATGCAAATGCCCTGCCCACTGATATCCCCAGCTTTAACTTGAGCAGTGACAATCTCACTTTCGATTTCAAAGATACTGACATGAAACGTCTGTCCATGGAGATCGAGAAGGAGAAGTAAGTTTTTGGTTTTGCCAATGCATGTTTAATAAAAGTGACTGGCCAGTAAGACTGGATCCAAGATAAATTTGGGTACTCATTTTTTTATCATTTGGTGCTAAGGCAGTAATTTTAAACCTCTAGGTTTTAATATTAAAGTAAATTAAGAAAGTGTTTGTGTCTGTTCAGTAAAGATACCTATATGAGTGTGTTTTGATTTAACACAGAGTTTTAGTCCAATGTGAAAAATATACTGTATTCCAAATTATCTGGACTGAACTTACCAGAAATACCATATTTGGTCATTGCAGCTGGGATGCAGAGATTACATTTTACAAAAACATACTGTAGGTGATGGGGAACGGTAGTATGCAATGATCAATGTTTACCAGGCATATTGTGCCACAGTTTACCACCTGAACACCGATAACCTAATTCCCAAATAAATGCTTTTGTGTCTGACACCAGCCTAATGTCGGGTTATTCTCCTTGTAGGGTGGAGTATATGCAAAAGAGTAAAAACCTGCAAGAGCAGCTGAATGAATTGAAAACGGAGATTGAGTCTCTGAAGCTGAAAGAGAGAGAGACTCCCTTAGACATCCTGCACAACGAGAATGCAGACAGGGGAACTAGTAAGCAGAGCACCATTAAAAAGGTACGTTACTTTAGGATTGTATACAGCACAGGTAATTATAAACTCAGGCTTCTCGTTCACCAATTCCAATGCTGTGCTAGGTGTCCAAATGATATATGGCAAATAATATGTATTTCCTGTTAGAAAATGCAATGACATACAAAATTATAGTCCTAGTTTTTGGACCTGATGGATGAAAAATGTATTGGGCAATGAAATGCATATTGAATGAGAATCTGAAACAATTTGATTCACAAGCCGGGTTTATTAAACGTTGGTAATACTTCCTTCAAGTAAGATTCAATACAGTGTTTCAGCATTCATTGATTCTGCATTGGATTTAATCAATGTGAAGGAAAGATAAATAATATATAAAATATTCACAAGATTTCCTTTTCCATATTAAACCTGCAAGGTTACAATAAAGGCTCCACATATTAAGTCTTGCTTGTTGTAGGTTGTGAGTCATCTGGCTGGGAAATGTCATTCACGTTAGTCCCGTGGGGCCTCGACTAAACTGAAATCCGATGGACAGGCCAAGGTTATGAAGCAGTTGAACCTGAATATCAGATGCAATTTAACAAACTTGGTTTAAAGATTACAACACGCAGGGACTTCCCAATCACTGGACCTCCCTTCACTTGAGGCCTTTTCACATTAACGTGATCCATCTTGACCTGATTATTTAAGGGAGTAGAACCGATGATCAGACTGAAACGGTCTTGTGGTACTGAGAAAAGTGAAAATCATCTTCAGATCGTGCTTTTCTGTAGGTTCACCATGCAGTGCTTTTATTTTGAACTATTTTTGTACCATTGCTGAACATTTCGTAGGCTTCCATTTTAAAATATAAAAAGTGTGCACCGCTACCAAGTTAGAAAGAGACTGCTGGTGAAGTCATACATGAAAGGTTACTGTCAGTTGCATGTGAGACTGAAATGACCCTGTTAAATTAAACTGGGGATTTGAATCCTCTCTGAACAGAGAACATCATTATATATTTTCTAGTTCACACTGCGGAATAGAAGTTTACCGGAGTGGAACCATTTGAAATGAAGAATTTCATTCGTTGTTTACGACATAGAATTTTTAAATGACCAAATAACATGGGACGGACGGTCTGTCAAGTTAGGATCTAGGATGATTGATTGATTGAAGGTTTGAATGGTGCCTTGTGTCACACAGTAACCAGCTCTGTAGCCTCTCGACTTCATTCACAAATACCAGTTCAATCTGGGTTGTCCCGCAGCCCTTGTGAACATATCTTGATCCATTTGGTTCTTATTTCATCTACTGTAGCATGTGTCCCAAGGCAGGAGACCTGTCTGCATTTGACAGCCCGTTTGGTTTGGTATTGAAAGGTACTCTCTGTGTACATTCTTATCTGAATGTTTCTACTAATAAGTGGACAGCTGTTTTTTGAGCGTTTGCTCTGCATTTCTCCTAATTGCATGGTAATTGCACTGAGTGTGTGTACTGTATTAACCTGACTGTACTGTTCAATGAACGTTTGAAATCTATTTGAATGTATGCTGTTGTTTTTTTAAGTAGCTACTGCATGTCACAGTGCTGCTTTGAGATTCAACACATTCCTCTGGTTTCCAAAGCTAAATCTGCCAATCATCCTACTCCACTACCTGCTCACCCCAGTCCTGAATCAATCGGGGACTGGGATAGGGAGAAAAGTGTCATAGCCTATCAATTACTGAAAATTAGGTTTAGACTGCCTGCCCTGAGCGGTCACAAATGATTGCTGGACAACAAGCTGCTGTCGTGATCAAAACCGATAACTTACAAAACTAAAAACAACAGTTGTTCGTTTAATATTGAATTACATTTACAAATTGTACACCACCGGTGGAGATTAACACACTACTGTAGTAGGTCATTTACATTTCAAGCAGGAGTTCTGTTGCTTCAGTAGTGAGTACAGATGTGTCTAACCAGCTGTGGGCTTTATGCTGTGTCGCTGCCTATTGTCTGTTAATTGGTTCATTTCAGAAAGTCATCCGATGTGACCTTTTAAGCTGTTTTAACTGTACGCTTCATTTGGTCTATTGCAGCACTGTAGCATATTGCCACTAGATAGAGGTCGGAAGCCAGTCTGAGACAAGTATAGGGGAACAGTGAATATAACAGAAACAATACTGAAGACCTTAAAAATGTATAGATATCACTAATTGTAGTGTAGCCTGCTGTACACTGAATAATTCACAGCTTGTCAACTCTCAGTGCTGTCTTATGTGCTGAGTAAACTGTACATTAAAAGGACTGACTGGTACTGAAACCGTGGACAGTAATGTCTAACTAGAGCCTACCTGTGAAACCTTTGCTTCTAGTCTTCCAGCCCACATTGCTGCCTGAAATCGCTTGTAGAGCGCTCTCGCTACCAAGCCTTCCTAGAAAGAAAGCAGGCATGAAAACGAAACTGTTCCATCCAGTTGCCAGAATCAGTGTGAGACTAAGAGGAGCTGGCACAACACAGTCCAGTGATTAACAACTAATTAGATTTTCAGCAGGCTGGATGGAAAATTGATCACCTTGGTGGTGCAAAAAACTCTTTGGAACCTCACGTGCAGGTCAGAGAATTCCTGTTCCCCATTGATTCCTTTGAGAACCGCTGCCAAGATGAAGGCAGACACAAGATAATTGCCTTCGCAAGAGAAAAGCCAACCGTCCGCCCCCTCTCCTCCACAGCCAGGGTAGTGACGAGGCACGTCCCTAGTAGCTCCCCGTCTCGGATACAGCGTCCTGCCGAGCGTAAAATTGAAGAAGATTGGTAAACACAGGCTCTACAAATCCCTGTCTATCCCATAAATCATGTTTTTTGATTAGCACCACGGCACTCCTTCAAAGTCCAAAAAATTGACTTAAAAAAAATAAAACAGAAATCACTAAATAAACAGTACATGTGTCTCTTAAGTCCCCATATTTGCACCGGTGCTTTCTAAGCACATTTATTTATTTATTTATTTAAGTCTGAAGGCAGGAATTTCAAAAGAATCTAAATTGCCAAGAATTGGGCATGACGCAAACCAAACCACTGCAGCTGCAGTTATCTTGAAGACTGAAATAAACAAATACTGGTATGGAACTGCAAAGGAACGCAGCCGTTCCCATCGACTGTCAGTGTTCACTATTCTGGTTTGGGTTTGCTCTGCGTTTTGAATTTTTGGGTCTCCTGCAAGTGTTTGTTTCATGGGTATGTATCAGAACCTCACAGGGCATTCCAAAGTAGGTTCGAATTCAGAGCTCAGGGCATTCCAAAGTAGGTTCCAATTCTGAGTTCTGATAACATGTATAAGAAACTACGTCAACTACAGCAGACAAGTGTTTTGAAGTTTTACCTTCTTTAGTTTTTGAAGGTACGCATCCTACTGGTGGGCATGGAGGTTGAAACCCGACTGCATGCATTTAATGATATAAAGCAGGGAATGCTACTTTGGAGTGCAGAGCAAAACTTGAATGTTAGCATATGTTTTGATTCTAGTTTTATAAAACTAACAGGTGGTTTCCTCCTTTTTAAAAACAAATAGTAATAAAATAAAAAAATAGCAGTTTGTTTTAGACTGTTTAGAGTTTGGTGGAATTCCGTGTTTCAGTAAGGATTCTATCTTTATTTTTTATACTACTTTTTTTTTCTTTTTACAGCTCACTTTGCAAAGCACAAAAACCAGGGTTGCCTTCTTTGAAGAGCTGTAGAAAGGATAAAGAGATTCCTGTCAGGATGGAGCGGGACTCTCAAGGAGGGAGAGCAACACGATGACCAAAAGACCAAAGTTTACATGGGGATGATGTTTACTTCCACAGCACATGAAAAAGCTGCAGTAACTCCCAGGACCCAAGTGTTAACATCATATTAATATTCATCACTTCTCATGCTTTACTGCGCCAGGCATCAAGCCACAAGGATGACTTCTGACAGCAGTACACTGCAAAGGCATCTGCTATATATATAAGCTCTTAGCTGTGCTGCGGCAATAGCAGGCAATCATTTTGATCTCGTCAGGAAAGGTTATAGCAGTCTATAATTCCCGTCTTTAAAAGGATGGCAGATTTTAGGTGAGGATTTTTAAAAGAAAATATTCTTTTTTCAATCTGGGTCTTTTAATACCACAGTTTCTTTGCATTTTGACTTTGACATTTGTTTTGTTTTTGGTTTGTATAAATAACACATTCCAAACCAATCAAAGCATCCAGTAAAATGATAAACTAGTTGCATAAAATCCAGAAAGAACAAAACTGTTAAGACTGTAGTTTAAGAATGCAAAGCTTGAGTTTAATGAGTATTAGCTTTAAATATATATACCAGAAGTTACCTGTATCGAATACGAAGTTTTTTCAGAAGAAGAATACAACACTAATGATTTTACTGGTCAGTGCTCAAACGTGAGCAGGGGCGCATGTAATGCTTTGTGTGCAAAATGCAGTATTTGGATGCAGTGGTTCAATAAGCATACAGTCTGCACTAGACAATTCTATGTATTTGATTTTGTATCTGCTCCTGAACAGTGCTGTTAAGAAGTGTTAAATACATTGAGGACAGTCATAATTTACTGATACAGTATTAAGTCCAGGACAGGATCTTGACAAAGGACAAGGGTCTTTAAGATGGAAATGTGGTCCATACGTGACGGTCAGAAATGACATATTTACTATTGAAGTTGTTTCACCTTTAATGGAACTACCATCGGGTATATTAGCAGTAATGAACTGGTCTATTGACGCGTTCTCTTTTTTTTCATGTCAGTTGAATTCTTCGTCACGAGACTCAGTTTTGCTAAGTTTAAGGCCCTACTTTGCATCAAATTTTTAATGCGAGCGCCATATTTAAACAATATGTGTTTTAATATATCTTATAACATGTTGTGTTTTGGTTTTTTTTTTTTTTCTCCCCTCTATTTTGGTCTTCACTTGTCCCATCTTACTGACCCTCGGCCCTTATACGGACTTATCGTTACTTCTGGGCATTTTCAAACACTCATTAAATGCAATATACCTCTTTTTTGAATGAAGTGTTGAGATATCTTTGTAATTTAATGAAATATTAGAATGCAGATTCTAGGGCAGTAATCATTTAAGTGAACAACCCTGTTTGGAACAAAAATGCTATCAGCTGGACTATACTGGGTAAAACCTTTTTCAAATCTTGTGTTCACTAGCAAAACAATCTGGGACTAAACCAGCTATATATCTATATATATATATATATATATATATATATATATATATATATATATATATATATATATAATTTAGATGTCGGTGAGAAGACAGAAAACACACTGCCAGACTATATATATCGAATTTTAGTGTTCATTGTGGTTTTATTAATAAATAAATAACATGTTGGTATTGAATTTTGTGTTTTGTTACATTTCCTTGTTTTTCAGCTCTGCTTTTATTTTCTTGTTCATTAAACAAGCACATTTGATTGGATTACTGGAGATCAATACGTGGGTGTAATGTGTGTTACAAATGTGAATATTGTGCTCTCTCTTTTAGGGCTTTATTAGTTGCATTTCATTCAGTTAATTTATTAAATTAACATGCATGCATACGGGGGTGTTACTAAATTGATCAGTGAAGCGCTCACCCCGATGACTATTGAAACTATCAAGCAAGTTGAGAGACAAAGTATGCAACTCATAATGATTAACTTGCTAAATATGTGTTATGCATGTAGTATAATACTCTCTATGACAACTATGAAAATTACTGCTTGTTTGCTATTGGAGCCACTGGATCGATTTGTGCAAATACTGACTGGCAGCCTCTTTGGGATTGGGTCCAGCACACCTTTTGAAGCATTTTTGCAGACAAGCACTCGACAGCCTTTTTAATCATGAAATTAAAAATATTACAACTGAAGCAAATTAAAGCTGCAGATGAATTTACTTGAGTATGATCATTTCTGACTCTCCTCAGTCCCTAATGCTGTGCTGCCAGATGCCTCTAAAAGGGTTTATAATCAGAGCTGTAGGGTTACCCCCAGGCATTGCAGCACACTGAGGGGGAGAAGAGAAAAGCATAGACATTTTGTACTTCTGAAATAAGTAAAAGCAGCCCTCACAATTATTTTAAAGTACTGCTTGTCCTTATAAACTGTCGCTTTGCGGTTTAAAACCGTTCTTAAAAACATGCTGTGAAAAGTCTGACTGGAGGTAGGAGTCCTTCAGCTTGCACGTCTAAAGGTTTTGGTGTATTTAGTTGTGTTTTTAAGTGAAGTAAGAATGTGTACAAGGTGCTGTTTCTTGTGAAGGAGGACCAAAATCCATTCAGAGCTCGTCTGAGACCACCCAGGCTCAATTAAATTGCAGGCTGTTGGCTGGATTTGAATCAAAAGAGTTGCAGAACTTTAAGTCAGAGTTGAGAGTGGGTCTTGCAACCTCTTGCCTCTCAATGACAGTAGAGTGTCTGGGACTTTCATGCTAAGATAACATCAAGGCAGCAACATTAATAGCATGTTAAATAGTTCACAGTGTTACATGTTCAAAAACTGACAAGGTAGATGAACCATAAGAGACGTGATCTACAAAACGCAAAACGGTTACGACTGGGTTAACCCCCCCCCCCCCTTATTTTTTATGTCTGTGGAAGAGATGTCAAGTTTGGGGTTATGAGTGAAATATTTTATAATCCTGGGAAGAAAAGAAGCAAGATGTAAACTCCCAGCTGCTGAAGTGAAGTTTTGTTTTAGTTTTTTTTGTAGTTATTTATTAGTTGCCAAGGGGTAACGTGTGAGGCTGTCACAGCAAGTCACCGCGTAGGAAGCTGTCTGAGCTCCCAGCAGAGCAGGCTGCCTTGAAAAGGTGAATAACATTGAGACAAGGTAGAGTGCCACCTAACCAGCCTTTTCTTGACAGCTGAGCGATGTTTGAGAAATGTTACAACACTAGAGGTGACTAAAATACTAAAACCTTTTGAAAAGCTTTTCGCAAGTACTTCTTTGCTTACAGTGAAAGTAAAACGTATTTAGCAACGCTCTGGATTTGTGTGCGGTACACCCTCGGTGTTTAACCATTCAATAGTTCAATACTGTGGTTCATCAGCTGTTGGGTCATGTCGAGTCTTCTGTTTCCCTGGATAAGGACCTTCACTAATTCACTGTTTTAAATATCGAACCGTTTTGTGATGTGTGAAATAAAGGAGCCCTCTATTTGCAACCCTTCCATCCAAAAGGGCCTGCTTCCATTTAAATGGCCGACCATCGTTCACATGTACAAAACTGAAGCCAGATCTGTGACGGTGCTGCACCTCATACAGTGCAGTGCAACGCCACCTCAACTTCCGTTATATGAATGAGAGAGGATTCTGTAGCCTGCAGCCACATTTTAATAGAGTTCAATGTAATTAGAGATACATGCAAACCCCCAGTGGGGGTCTTGCAGTCAGCATGGCACATATGGATTACTGGTCTAAGACTGTTAGGATAGGTACAGTACCTGTGCAGTGAATACTAATCACTTAGCAAACAGACACAGGATTTACAGAGACACATTTACCAAGCTATTGTTCTCCAAAATTTGCATTATTTCTGGCTCAGTTGAGGTGCCATAAAAAAATTCTTTCACAGTCCTCCAGCCGTTAATTCAACTTTTAGAGAGAATATTGTTGTGGGAATAAACAGTACCCAAATGATCAAAGGTTTGGCTGATTTAGTTTTTTGGCAACGTTCTTTTTAAGTATAGCATGAGTTATGATCAGTTTTTAGCTTGACAGGTGAAAGCTGAGTGTTTGGGTGTGTGAGCCTAACGCTCCACCTGGAAGAAGAGAGCCTTTTTCTGTACTCTTATCATCTATAAATGCAATGGTTTGTACCGACAGCAATTTATTGAGAAACCTGGAAGGAAAGGCTGTGAATAGAGGGTTGAAGTATTGAATCCAGTGAGACTTGCAGTGAAATTCCTCTGTAACAGAGCTGAGTAAAATGGTCTTCAGAAAGAGTCCTCAGAGTCATGGTCCTAATGGATCTTCAGATCTTTAGATGGTCTCCCAAACTCACCGGTTTTGATGCTCTTTAAATGGAGCCAGTCACAAGGAAGTAAAAATGATTTGTTTTTTCCATTTGACCTTAGAGCCAGCAAAGCTTTTTGTTTTTTCTTTTTCTCATTACATTATTTAAATGAATACACCAATAACACCAAGGAGTTTGTAGTTACAATGCAACAGCAGGTTTAATTACAACATGGTGCCGATTGGACCTATTTTAAATGTCTTCAAAAGCTTTCCTTAACAACTTTTACAATAAAAAGGCAAACAGAAGGTCAGGTTAAATAAGCGTAAGCGTGGAATACAATGTGATGAGAAGAATATATCTGACTCTATTTAGACCTCATCTAGAATACTGTCCAATTCTGTCCAACTGGTCAATAATAAATGTACTCCTAGGACACAGCATTGTAGACCATGATGTGTGGGTGGGTGGGCCAGGAGGAGAGGGTAGATCTGTTGCTAACATATCGCACACAAAAAACACGCTATGATTAGTGGACCAGTATTGAAGGGAGGCTGCCCTCTGTGTTAAACTGATGTAAAGAACAGGGCAGAATCGCGTTAGCCAGGTTTACAGATTGATCAGGTTCCCAGCAGTGACCGTCCATTAGTCTAAATCACAATGTATATTATCTTGGCCCGCAGCCACCAAACGAGTTAAGATAAGACCGCCTTATCTGCTGCGGATGATGGATTAACCACCAGCTAGTACCTGCTGCCTTAACTTGGTATTTTTTCTCGGGTTTGAAGACTCGACTGCATTTAAAAAGCTCTTTAAAGAAACGTTCATCAGGTTTTTATTCTAGATTTCTGCAGATGTTCTATTCGTGGGCAGCATGGAAAAACACTACACTGTGAAGAATGAATAATGGCAACCCTAATACCGGTCACTGAACTGCATTGTATTTACACGGTACCTTAATTAGCCAATTGCATTTAGAATTGAATATTTCAAGTTGTGGAGGAAGCCACTGCAGCTACAAAAGAAGAAATAGTGGCTGAAGGGGTTTTAAAAAGAGGAAGATAGACGATCCCCATGAACAGCAATGAGCAGCCACCTTCCCTGGGCTACATCACCTCCAGACTGTTCATCGACCACTATCACTAAGAAAATTAAAAAATTATAAACTGAATATCTGTTGTTGACTGTACGGTCTCTGCAACACATGTAGCCTTGATCATGACTCGATTTACATGCCAGGAAATGAACTTGGGTGAACATCTGTTTGGGGCAGAGCCTCAACAGGACTGTCACAGGCCTGACTGCATGTCTATTTCACATCTCTTCAATCCCTGGGGCGCTCAGATAACAGCGGGAACTTCTTCTCCTCTCCTTGTTAAATAATACATTATTGGGCATGTTTTCCTTGTTCAATCCCTTCTCTCCTCCCAGGACACATACTATAAAACTCCCTGACAAGCAGTGGTAAGTGCTAGAAGTGAAAGGGTTCTTTCTATTGTGATTAAACACTTTTTAACGGTATTTCAAAAACACGTTTATGGTTTCAGTGAAAAATCCCAATGAATTTTCTGTAACAGTTAACCCCTACCAGCACGAATTCATGATCGCAATATGTACAATAAATCCTTTTTAAAATATGTTTAACATTACATATATTCTTTTTTCAGAAATATCTCAAAGTGTATTCAGACAACGGGCACAATTAATACTTTTAAATATGCTCTGATATGTTTAATGAGTCCCTCTCTATTTTGTGCACTCCAGTTACAATCAAACTCAATAGTAGTATAGCTTCCACAATCTCATTACAATCTCTTTCTGGTTTTTCCCTACACATTCCCTTTTCTTTCTAGTTACATGCTGTCTCTCTCGTTCTCTGTTTTCTTATTTCCCTCACTATCTCATTTCAAGCTGTCTGCCTGCTTGCTGCCTCATTTTTTTTTTTTTTATTCTCTTATAATTGCAGTCTTGCTTTATTCTACTATCATTGAATCAGAGAGCAATCCCGGGCGGGGAGCAATGAGAAGGTGTTTGTGAAAGCTAGCTTCGATTGCTTAAGAGAGCCAAGCCTTGCATACCAATTCACAGAGCTGCATTGGTGTAGCGTGATTTTAAAAGACTACCAAAGAGATAAAGTGTTAGGAGCGACAGGTTGATGTTGCGTATTGTAAACGATATGATGGGATGGATAATTCTGTGGCTGTGGCACTATTTATGCCTTTTCCTAATTACTTTTTAAATTGTTCTTTCTATCTGTCTCTAGTATTGTGACAGGGCAGATGATGGTCTAGGCAAGCAGCAGGAACAGCAGAGGCTGGAGACAGGAGATTGCACTTTTATTAACAAAACAAACACAAGATTTAAACAAACAAACAAATAAAAAATGCACCCAAGCAATGCTAGCTCAGTGTTTGACCAGGGATCACAACCTGTTGCTCTCAGCCCTTCTCCTAACCTGACGCTCTCAAACCAGCTGGCTCTTCTTATATACAGTGTGGCCAGGGCTGATTGGCAATCAATCAATCAATCAATCAATCAATCAGCACCTGGCCACAATCTGCACATATATTTGGCAGGGCCGAGATTTTTAACCCCTTCCCTTCCAAATTTAAGTTAAAAATAAATAGTGTTTTTTGTTATAAATAATTTGTATGAATCACCCGATAGACTTGTGGCCACAAGTATATCGGGTGATTCATACACAATGCTCACATGAATCGTTTATTTCAGGTCGATAGTCCCTCATAGCATCTCTCTTTAAGTAATAATCTAGGAGCAAGGTGATACATTGGCTCTGTTTTAACTGTGTCTAGTGAAGCAGCCACAGGCACGGGCATCTGGAGGATTCTTATTCCAGCACAGTAATTGAAATTGTGAATCTCCCCAACGCAGGGCTAAGGGAATTAGTCTGGTCTGAATGAGAGAGATTGTGTGACCCAAATTCTCTAGCTGTCTGAAGCCAGAGTGGAGAAATCACATCTGATTTGTGGCCCTGCGTCTCCACTTGTCACAGGCAAACAGGTACTTAAAATGTAAAGGTGCATGCAGTGAATGTTAGACTTTCATTTTGCTGTGTTTCTGGGGCTGTGCGGGCTTAGGGGTTAGGGGTGCAAACAAATGGTACCACCCCCTTTTAGGTGTTATTGGTGGCCTTAGATTTTAATTGGCACCTTTTTATTCATGTTTGTACAATGAGATCAATATCTGGGAGTAAAACTAAGAGAACTAACAGAATAAAAAACAAATACTAATGTGGACTTCGCTTTAGAGAGAATCCTACCTTTAGATTCGTTTTACCCTCCCTCATGTTTTATTTGTACTGTACATTTTCACACAATTGCAGTAATTATTTAAGAAATATTCCCTCCAGGTTCATTCAGTAGCATGGTAGAGAGCTGTCTTGTTGTTTGTAAGCACTACATTTTCCTCTCTGAAAAGAGCTCATTCTCTCCCAGTCTCTTCACTGTTCTGGCTGTGTCGCTGTTTACCTATTATTCTCTCTGCTTCACTTGCCCATATGGGCAGAACAATGCTATTACTCCAGACTTCATTCCTGTCAGTACATTTCTCGGATTGCTGGGATTATCATTACTTCCAAGATTGTCATTTTGCACAGTTCATATGAAGGCGCTCCTTTGCAATATTGTCTTGTTTATTAATTGAGGTCATTTTTAGATCTTGGCCCAAAAATATTTTTCCTACAGACCCATTTCAAAGCCACATTGCATAATGTAATGCTTGAAGACTCAGGATCACATTTGTGCATGTAGTCAGCTATCAGTTGGTGAAAATATTTCAAATGTCAAAGAATGTTTAGTTTATTTAGTTTCAGAAAGGCATAGGGAATCAGTAAACTGTATGCATTCTGGGTTTAACAGATAAACTGTATATATATATATATATATATATATATATATATATATATATATATATATATATATATATATATACTGCTGCATCAGCTGACAGGGGAGACAGCGTATATAAACCTCTCCCCAGTGGACACTAAAAGATCATCTTCTACTGCTTCCACGACCAAACACTCAAGCATGAACTCTGACCTCCAACTACGGTTTATAAAAGCCAAAGAGATTTTGGCTAATGCCTGAAGAACATTTTTGCGTTGTCGTGTACAGTAGAAGGGTGATCCTCCAGGGTGTGAGAAACTTTTTCATCTCTGAGACAACAACTGTTCAGATATTTAAAAAAAATGATTTTGTTCAGCTCAAGCTGTAAGAAGCAGATGTGAAACCGACCTGAAAGCAAGAAGCAGATGTGAAACCGACCTGCAAGCAAACTAATCACTAGCCTCTAATTAGTAGCAGGCCTGTGTCTCCCGAGAGTCTTTCTGGGATCTCAGGGTTAAGTGCACATGCTGCAGGTATGTCCTTCACCTTCTGATAACCCAGTTCCCAATGGTGCCACTGCAATAGGCTGGGGTCTCTCTCCCAAGCAGAGCTTTAATTATTAAATATGTGTTGGTTTTATTTTGTCTCAATCCCCCAGTCGCTATTTAAAAACCAGCAGCTAATGAAGCATTATCCTATAATTGTGAAGCCCCTCTTGGACTGGCTGGATAGAGTGTGTTGGTTTTTCACACACACTAGTTAAGCCTGATTGGCCTGACTAATAACCAGATCTCATTACAGACCAATGCGATATTGAGCCACGTCCTCCAGGAAGGAGACCCCATCTTACAGCACAGCACGCCCTCGATGAGGATCTGGCACCCCTCTTACAGCACAGCACGCCCTCGATGAGGATCTGGCACCCCTCTTACAGCACAGCACGCCCTCGATGAGGATCTGGCACCCCTCTTACAGCACAGCACGCCCTCGATGAGGATCTGGCACCCCTCTTACAGCACAGCACGTCCTCGATGAGGATCTGGCAGTGCAATCATCTCCACAAGGCTGTCTGTGGACTGAATTACCCTTTTAAAGTTTATGTACAAAAACTTGTAAAAACTATGGAACTAGGTCTTTTGCAATGCCAAGTGACTGAGATGAAGTTGTCAGAGTTTCAAGCCACAGAGGACACTAATAGACACATTTGTCTGAGAGCTCCCTGCCAGGGAGGGATGTGTGGGGGCGGGAGTCTCTTGTCTGGCTGCATTAATGCCATCCCCAGGGAAGCCCTTGTTTTAAGGACCAGGTCTCTCACTCCCCCTCAGCCCCGAAGTGCCTGACAAAGCAGGGAGATGGAAAACTACAAGGCCGTGGAAAAAAGACCTATTTCTGTCAACAGCGGCTACAAATCAACTACAGGGTAAATATTTTAAAAGGATTGCAGTCCGATTCCCTTCACAGTCCTCTGGGAGAAGGGACAGTTTAGAATACTTCCCTTGTAGGACTATGCTGTCTATTCGATAAAGAATATCATTAAAAAAGACTCTGTTAAGCCTCTTTAAACAAAATACTGGATTGCCCAGTACATTAAAAAACGATTAAAAAACAATTATTCAATTCACCCATGTGACAGGGTAGCGTCGTGGGCCCAGATGTTATTCGGCAGGCAAAGAGACTCAGAGACAAGGAACTGCAGTTAACGCGCTTCTGCGCTGTTTAATCACAAAAAGAAATCAAAAAGTCAAACAAAAACACTCGCTCACAGAGCAAAATAAAAGGGTAAACAAAAACAAATCACGAACACACAATAACTGCAACACAGGTCAGGCTGGGCAGATTGCCTTCACTGTTCCTATGTTTACTTTCTCTCTCGTTTCTCCGTCACTCCTCTCGCACACTCTCTCCTTCTGACACCCTCCTGAAACACCCACTCACCCAAAACACCTCCTCCAAACAAAGGATTTTCCCCTTTTTTATAGCATGTGGCTGGAGCCTAATTATCAATTATTCAATTAGCTCCAGACACATTCTCACATGTATTTTGGCAGGGATAGGAAATTAACCCCATCCCTGCCAGCCACCACCAAATCACCACATAACAATATTATTTACAGGCAGGGCCCTGCCCTGCTACAACCCACCAAAAGGAAAAGCCTCAAAGACCAAGCAGGAGAGGTCATACAAACCCAAAAGAAAAAAAAATCAGCTCATAAAACCATAAAGCACAACCCAGGCCATGGAGTCAAAATCCCCAGAGAGAGAGGGAAGCATTGGGAGTCCAAGGTCTCTCCACAAAGCCTGTATTGCTGTTTTATCTGCCTGACTAAATGTGCCTTTACTGTACTGTGCTTTCACTGTGATTTGATTGAATACTTGGTACTGTACATTGTTATTTTTAAGGGAATCGTCCAAAACATCTCCATATTTTATTTTTGATAACCCGCATGATTCAGAAATGAGATTCCATTTTTGCAGTCCTTTCAGACTAAACATATACAAATCCCCGGCGTTAAAGTAAAATCTTTTAGCTGCTACTGTGAATAATGCAATAAAGTAAAGGCAGCCCGATGGAATTAATAAATACAGATTGTCACCGTCTCACATTTAACAGCATGACCATCATATCAAACTATCACAGTAGGTTGATAAGGAGGTGCTTTTCTTGAAACGTCCATTTATCAGATTATAAAGCTTTCAAGGGCTTTGGAGTGGCAAGAGTTTTCAAAAGCCTAAATAAATAGAAATACAAATTATTGGGTAAATCAGATTGGAGGATTTGTATCAGTGCTTATGAAAATTGATGCTGAATTCACAAACTATAGACGCAGTTCTTTCAATCAGCAGAATAATTATTTGTGCTCAGTGGGGATTCATACGCCTGACTTAATTTACTAGGGTTATTAAAAAACAGTAGCCAATTCTGCTTGCTTTGATCCCATCTATAAATACTAGTTCTGTTAATGAAGTATTTTTAGGTCGTCCAATGTTTTCATGTCTTTAATTTGAGTCCATGATGAGCACGCCATGATATGTGATCATATTTATCAATGAACTGGCCACCTTTCTAGACACTGTCTAGCAGCAACCCCTGATAATAAATGTTCCATGGATAAATGCTCCATGAAGCGGTGGAGGGTTTTCTTTTCAGCTCACATGGGTACAGACCCGTGCCAGATCAGAGAGAACAAGGTTTTTACAACAGGTGTTGAGAGATCTAGAGCCTTTTCGGTTTCAATACTGAATACTGATTTTTTTTTTAAATTAATATTATTTCTGATCTCATTTTGAATTGATCTGGCGTTCACTGAAATCCAGTGACACAATGACAGGACCGTAACTCTCTGAATCCAGCGGTTTATTTAAGGTTTAATGAACATGCTTTCTTATTTCATCCACTGTACTTGTTACATAAAGAGAACACTCCATGATTGTCCATTGAATGTTTTTTTTCATGAGGATGGCCATGTGTTACTTCAGGGGACCGATGGTTATTTGTCTGTCCTGATTCTTGGAATATCTACAGCACTCCATGACTTCTATCTATACATATGGTCTTATTGAGCCCCACTCCTTCAAAGCAGGATCATAATCAGATGCTCTGTTGTTTGTCTTCTGCTTTGAAGGGGAATAACTGCACTCGGATGCTGCTCAAGTAAAACAAACCCTCCGATTACTTTTCAAAGCAGTGGTGGATAATGACTCGGGAGTATTATTTATTCATGGATTTGTAGGGAACTGAAAGCTTTTAAACCTGGTGTCTTGAAAAAAAATCTTCCTGTGACGTTTGTCACACAGCTATCAATTTGAAGTGAAAAAAAGGAATAAATGCTATAAAACATGTAATGCAAGTCACCCAGAGCTCAACCTGCATATACATGGAAATGTCTCGAATGACATGCCTGTAATGTTTCTTTTAAGAAAAATAAATAAAATAAATCGAATCCAAAATGATTGTACTTTCTGGTAACACTTTATGGTAAGGTGCTGGTTATTTATGTTTTATAAATATATTATATATTCTTAATAACTATGTTACAGAGGGTTAATAAAGCATTATAGATTGTTTATAACAATGCAATAGCCATAGACTGAATTACATCCCAAAGTACAATAGGTGGCTAAAAACTGTCAAACAAAGGCTTAACTGCGATTAATTGACAGCCCTATTATATATATATATATATATATATATATATATATATATATATATATATATATATACTGCTCTGCAAAAGTCTTAGATACATTCAGGAGTTACAATATATATCGATGTTACGAGCATCAACAATTTACTCAAAGCCCCCAATAGTGTTTTCCACAATTATAACAACTTTATTAATGCAGCTTAGTTTGGGTGAGAAGAAACCAAGCTTGTCATTTAGCAATCTTTAATTCACAGTGAGCAGAATGTTCAAAAACTTGTGATCACAACAACTCAAAGTAAACTATACTTGAGCAGCTAATATGAAGTGTTATAGTAGTTAATCCATCACATTTACCCAGTGGTTCTCAACAGGGGGTGTGTGAAGCAATCCAAGGGTGGGGGGGCAGTTAAAGGGATTGTAGATGGCACGGGTTAATTCTATGGTAGTACTAAAGCAGGTTGATTCTATGGTAGTATTAAAGCAGGTTGATTCTATGGTAGTATAACCCCTTCCCCCCAAAAATGTGCAATGGAATGCCTAAGAATCAATAGTAAACAGTGCAAACCCAGTTAGTTAATCTGTATTGGTAAACCGTGCTGACGGGACATTTCAAAGTTTCAAGCTCCTGGTAAGTATTGGCCTGACTTTGTTGGCACGTTGGTGACAGACACTTCTGCTCCTGCCTCGCCACAAAAAAGGTGATGTGCACCACCTCCAATCATTCCTTACAGCAACAGCCATCAATCCCTGAGCCTGTATTGTTAATCAGAGGGGCGCTAGCGGAAACCCCAGCTTATTAACTGCTCAGTGCGCATCAATCAATGAAATGGAGACAGAATATGACTGTAGCTTCTTCCAGAGCAATTGCACTTTCATTGCACCTGACAGCCTGGCTCATTCACTTCTCCCAACAGCGCACAGACCAATCCATACTATTACAGACAACAAGTACCGGAACTTATTACATCTACTGTTCTAATCTATTCCTGAACCTGCATTAATGCTTTTAGTTTACCTTGCCTAATTACCAAATGCTAAATCCCACTCCACTATTTCTTCTCACTTGTACTCTGCCGGGCCTCCTAGTCACAACACTATGCATTTTTCAAAGTGTTTTGGTAGAAATGTAAGACTTGCTTACTTGTCAACAGTTTTTTCTGTCAAGTCAGGTATTTCATAGGGCAGAAATCATTGCATAAGTAGTTACAGAACAATATTGCCTGAAAAGCAAGCACCCAAAGAATTTTAATATGGAAAACACGAACAAATAGCCTTGGATAATTGTTCCAGTTTATCACCAACACCACAAGTGCAGCATTCTGTTAAAAACCTTATGATTTCATGTTTAACTGTTCGAAACATAAGGTCCCATGATGCAGAGCTCTGCAAAGAAAGGTTTAGGCTAGCCAATAAACTGAGGTAGCTGTGTGTTCTTATACTGATTAGAAAAAATATTGCAATGGAGATTTGAGTCAGTTGCTTAGAGTTACAAAAGCACATAAAAATCCATTCCCTTTTCTCCAAAGCAAAGTAATAGTTGCTTTGATTGTAACACCCACTCACTTTGTTATTTATTAATTGAAAACCAATTCAAAATGAATCCTTCACAGACAGAGGGAAAGCAAGACTGGGTTAGGCCCCACACCTTTCAAATACAATCATGTCTGTTCTTTTTCAAAGAGGATCTGTTTCAGAATGGAACAACTTCATTACTCAAGGTCTCGCTGCCAAGTAAATTGCAAAACTTGTCTTTGGAGAAATTATTGATCCAAGCAGCCAGGATCATCGGTGTGAGAGGATCCTCAAATCCAATTCAGTCCGTCAGTCAATCACTGAACCTGCTAGCAGTGGACCAGGTCTCAAGGAGTTCCGCTTATACTAAAGGAGCTGAAGCCTGGGCAGTAAGGCTGGAGGCTAATTAATCTGAACGACCAGTTGTAGCTCTTTTATTTTTTGCTTTGTGAATGAATCAGTGTTAAAAGTATTCACATAACCTAACAGTATTGTTCCACATTCTCACCCTTTGCTGGACATTAGTGAAGACATGAAGGACCTGCAGACAGCAGTGTATTTAAACATTTTATACAGGGGTGGGGGGAGGGTTGTATATCATTTGTATATGATTTCATGCTGGTGTATGCTACTGAAATCCTGAAAAATCTTCAGATCTGCCTGCAAACACTGCAGCTGATCAGAGGAAGAATTATGCAAATAGACTGCAGATGCCAGCTGCAAATTTCTTCAAGTTTTCAAGTTTGCCAATTAAGAGATCCAGCTTAACGGATGCTTTTCCTAAACCTGTTTATTTTGTATTGGCTTTTTAAGGGGAGAAGTTCTGTGCAGTAACAATAGGAAATGTCTTTTGAATGCTGAACCTCACTTGGCGAATGCAACAAAATATACTACAAGCCCAAAAAAGGAATTGGAAATAAAACCTCAACAGACCTGGTCTTGTATAAATACCAGCCAATAATAATAGCTGAAATACCACCTCAAACTAACATTTTAAAGTGTCTATTACTATTGCTTGCTTTGCTCTGAAAAGGGTACTGCGATCCCATTGCAAAAATTAAAAGCCACTCTAAACATTATCCCCTTATTAATCATCCACTAGGTGTCATGAGCAAAAAATACATGGAGTGTGCCTCACTCCACTGTGATTGATCACTGCCCCCCATTCCAAAGCGCAAATGGATTAGAGCTGCCATCTGTTGAATGGAGTCACAAGGTGCCTCCAGCTTTAATGAATGCATCATATTAATGTGGCACTTGCCTAATGTATGGTTTAGGCTGCCTCGCGTATACTTTCCCTAGGAGAACTGTACGCCTCAAGATTAAAACATAATCTTTAACTGTCAAGTGGTAATAAAGTCCTCAGTTGTGTTTAAACGCTTTCTTACAAGAAAGTGCAGCTGTTCTGCATTCTAAAACATCACCGCATACCAACATGGTGGATCCTGGTGACTATTAGAAAATAAATAGTTCTACAATGTTTTTCAAAGGAGCTGAACAGTGTGCTGCGTTACCTGATCAACAGCAGCTATACATATACAAACACAAGAAGTGTTGAGAGATCTAACTGCCAAGTGAATTTTTGCATTCATTAAAAACCAATGACGGAATGACACTGTTCCAAATTACACCAAATTGCTTAGCAGGTGCAGAGCTTGATGTAAAGAAAAGAATCGTCTGAATTCTGCTGTTTAATTTAGGTTGAAGCATTCTCCTGTGACCCCTTTTAAAACGTTTGTGCTAACAGTGCCCCTGCGTGGTACAATAATGACAAATAGAGCTGGCTTCAATAATAATCATAATAAATAACTGCATTATATATTTTACAATATACCAATCTTCAGAGCCATTCAAGCAAACACATATATGATTTATTTTTCACAATATTATTATTTTTTTTTTAAACAAACTGTATATAGGAAATGTGTAATAGGGGTTCCCTGTAGAAGTGTAATAGGGGTTCCCTGTAGAAGTGTAATAGGGGTTCCCTGGAGAAGTGTAATAGGGGTTCCCTGTAGAAGTGTAATAGGGGTTCCCTGGAGAAGTGTAATAGGGGTTCCCTGTAGAAGTGTAATAGGGGTTCCCTGGAGAAGTGTAATAGGGGTTCCCTGAAGAAGTGTAATAGGGGTTCCCTGGAGAAGTGTAATAGGGGTTCCCTGAAGAAGTGGCTTTTCTGCTCTGCTAGGTGTCTGTAAACACTGAACGTTGTGTTTATTCCACGGTTTATGGCTTACTGGTCCCAAGGCAGACAGCTATAGAATGAGGTCTATAATAGCCAATCTGTCACCATGAGCTCTTTAAACTCAGTCTTATTTCTCTATCTCCCTATCTCAGCCCATAGAGACATAGCTCTCAGAACAGGGTTGCCCAAAGTTTGCCCTTCCACTCCTGGGCTTTGTTCCAACCCTGTTCAAAATTGTATAATTGAACCAATTAAACCTCCAGCCAGACCCTGAAGTAATTCATTCTATCCTTTTACCTGTTAAATCTGGAATGGAATGGCCCTCCAGGACCGTGATTGGACACCCCTGTTTCTTTCACTACCTCATTAGAAGCTGCACACTGTAGCACTGCACAACTCTGCAACACAAGTTAACCCCTGAGACTCATTCTACAGCAGCACCGCTGTTGTGTATCTGGGTTATTTAACCCCTGAGTCTCATTCTACAGCAGCACCGCTGTTGTGTATCTGTTTAACCCCTGAGTCTCATTCTACAGCAGCATCGCTGTTGTGTATCTGTTTAACCCCTGAGTCTCATTCTACAGCAGCACCACTGTTGTGTATCTGATTAACCCCTGAGTCTCATTCTACAGCAGCACCACTGTTGTGTATCTGATTAACCCCTGAGTCTCATTCTACAGCAGCACCGCTGTTGTGTATCTGTTTAACCCCTGAGTCTCATTCTACAGCAGCACCGTTGTTGTGTATCTGTTTAACCCCTGAGTCTCATTCTACAGCAGTGCCGTTGTTGTGTATCTGGGTTGTTTAACCCTTGAGTCTCATTCTACAGCAGCACCGCTGTTATGTATCTGTTTAACCCCTGAGTCTCATTCTACAGCAGTGCCGTTGTTGTGTATCTGGGTTGTTTAACCCTTGAGTCTCATTCTACAGCAGCACCGCTGTTGTGTATCTGGATTATTTTCAAGGTCACCTCTGCTGGAGCTCTCTGTGTGCCGAGGTGCGCTCGATAACTAGGACCTCAGCATCAGTCATGCCTTTTTGGTTCCTTAAGAAAGCTCATTATGTGCCTACACCCGAGTGCAGCATCGCTAAATTAAAACAGATGAGGGTGCAATCCCTAATGAGAACAAATCTGTTATGAAAACATAGCTCATGTATATAGTGCACGTCCGAGTGTGTTCACATAATCTAATAATAATGAATTCAAATAAATGAGCAGTCCTCAAAACACAACATTCTAGGTGTCACGTTGTGGCTTTTTGACATTTCATTATAACTGATTCGCTATTTCTATTATAGCACTGATGAAGGCATTAGCCAATATACTGTAGTGAATGAAAAGTGCCTTTACCTTTTAATTAAAGCATGTTGAAATGCTAAACAGTGACTCTTGGCAGCAGAGGACAATAGCATGTGATGACTGAAGGGCATGTGTTATATGTACAACTTCTTCTACAAAGCATGCCTACCATAAATCTAAGCAGGCAGTCTGTGCCACAGTTTAAATGGGATGGCCCTATCTCAGTTGTGTAAGCTTTGCTAAACATAAATAAATCCTGAATGAATCGTTAAAAGCACTGTTGATATGATGATAGTCATTGCACATCCCTTATTCTGAAAGAGTATATTATAATTGGAAACTAGTATGGACAATAAAATGCTTGAATGATTGCTTGGGCAATATCCGCCAATGTAAGCATGACGTGACTGTAGCTGCATTCGTTTCTGAAGCTCAAGGCCAGTCTTTTGGAGGCTATTATGACAAACGGTCCAACATTTATAATACCTGCAATACTGGCTCAATATCTGCTTAAAACATGTATAGGTACCTCAATAAGCTAAACTAATTCTTTATCCGTTGCTGTGCAGTGCGTAGTTAATGACTCTGTGCCTTCGGTATTCTCCCAGATTATAAATGAAAACCATGTAATATCTCTTGGCTGCTCTTACTGAGTGAAAGTGAGCAGGTTTTTAAGTGGTTTGTTTTACTGAGCTGCTCAGTGGTGCATCGCTCTGGAGCCCAAGACTCTTCTTGTAGATAGAGAGAACTGGAATGAAGAGTTACCCAGTGGTCTTGAGGTAATGTGGTCTGGACTGGTGGTCAGTAATGAGGGTAGTGAAGACCACGGAACGTCACGTCTCATGTGCAGTATCAGGTCCAGTGAGCTTTATTCTGCATGCAAACAACAGGCAGCTTCTCTCCTCAATAAAGTACACCAGCAAGTCATGCCTTCATAATGAAAAGGTTGGGCTCAGTCTAGCAGGTAATATGTGCATTGACAGTGTAAGTAGCCAGAGCTCTGCACCTCTCCTGCATCACATCCCTGGAATATAAACTGCACATGCTGTAGGTATGCATTATGTTTGTTTAATGACATTCTCTGGAAGAACTCTAATCGGCACAAACGCTGCATTTTCAAAAAGGGAAACAAAATGGCTTTCCGCCTTCGTGAATTTGTCGTTGTCGAAAAGTCTGTTTCTGGACATGAAAAAAAGCACGGCTCCCCACATCCCTAGGGAATTGAGGAGAAAACCTGTCAGAAGACATCTTGTCATGACCCCCACTCCCCAGAAACAAGGAAAAACACTTAGAAATACGGGCAGCTATCATGGATGTGAAGGGTTGGGCTCTTACAATCAGATCCCAGCAGGGGAACTATTCACCCTCAAATACTGGAAATAGAACTTAGTTGCAAAGTGGCGGAACTTTTTATGAAGTCAGCAACTAGTCATAAAACGCTGAGCTCCGGAACAGATGTACATGATGAAAACATAATTAAAACATCTAAAAAAGTGACAGGGTATCACGCAGGACACACAGAATGAGATATTCAGCAGGTAAGAAAGAAGGCATTACAATTTGCACAGCTAAAGTATCTCTTTGAATGGAACAGACTGTAAAAACCCTAATGAGGAATGTTCCTCGCTGGCCAATAAATCACAGCAAGCAGATGGCTGAAGGGAGGCACTAAATAACCCCACTGGAGTAATATTAAAGTTGAGATTGCAATTACCGAGATACAAGAGAATTTCATGTCTGAATCCCATAGTTTGCAATGCTTCTTTTATCTTTAATTTCACCCTGTGGTTTAAATGCAACTTCCTCACAGCCCATTACCAGCAGATAGTGTCTCTGCCCATCGAGCTCCTGTCTGTGCTGTGTGCCAGCCACCCTGACTGATTGTTAAGAAGTGAGCCTGATGGACGGCTGAAGAAACTCAGCTACATTTGATCCCCTTTCTTTACCAGTAATTCAGAGATAAGTGCCTAGCATTCACAACAAGGGCTTGACATCCCTTTTCCCCAGGGTGGGAAATTGAAATCCTTTAATACACGCCCTGGGAGTCACAGATCAGACCAGCAATAGCCACAATCTGTATTATACCAAGAGTGAGCTGTGAAACAAACAATTGAGTGTGCTGACTAAGCCACGGGAGATTTAGATGGGATGGGGGCAGCAGTTTGGAGTAGTGGTTAGGGCTCTGGACTCTTGACCGGAGGGTTGTGGGTTCAATCCCAGGTTGGGGACACTGCTGCTATACCCTTGAGCAAGGTACTTTACCTAGATTGCTCCAGTAAAAACCCAACTGTATAAACAGGTAATTGTATGTAAAAATAATGTGATATCTTGTAACAATTGTAATTCTCCCAGGATAAGGGCGTCGGCTAAGAAATTAATAATAATAATAATATTCTGACTAGAAGTCCAAGACTTGTGAAAAGTTGCTTGCTTAAGGAACATATAATATGACCTCTAAAAAAAGTGTTTTAATATCTTCTTTAGCTCTTACAAGGTTTGAAACACATGATTGAGGTACAATATCACTACCAGTTCATTAGTCGCAAAAAACACTAGAGAAGAAGAGCCTTTTCAGCTATGGCAATACAATTGAAAATGTGGTCCTAATAACGCAGCAGCCTGTAACTGTAATTGATTTCCAGTGTGTATTGGTTAATATCATTTTTACCACTGTGGATTAACAGATCTACTGCATTGCCATTGTAGTGTCGCCGTATTGCCAATGAAGAACATTTGAAAAGGGTGGTCGTCTCAGAGGAAGAGCTGACGTTATATCTAATATAACTGGCTGCACACCGCTATTATTTTTCTACCCTCTAGGACTGTGCAAGAAGAGAATCTCCCTTCAGATTTCAGAGCAATCTCAGCAAAGGTCATACATTTTAATGGGATCAGCTCTCGCTTGTGGGGATTTTCCACCAACTTCACAGAGAGAATTGAGTAAAAGCAGAATCAAAACACCCACAAAATGCCCCGTGTCTTCCCTAAACTGTTTGTATGATTTTAAGAAGGAGGATGTGTGGTCCAGTGGTTAAAGAAACGGGCTTGTAACCAGGAGGTCCCCGGTTCAAATCCCATCTCAGCCACTGATTCATTGTGTGACCCTGAGCAAGTCACTTAACCTCCTTGTGCTCCGTCTTTCGGGTGAGATGTAGTTGTAAGTGACTCTGCAGCTGATGCATAGTTCACACACCCTAGTCTCTGTAAGTCGCCTTGGATAAAGGCATCTGCTAAATAAACAAATAATAATAATAATAATAATAATAATAATAATAATAATAATAATAATAATAATAACACCCTGCTCGGCACTCCAATGACTCTCAACCATCTTGTTAAAGTACAATGATCTTGCAATATTAACATTAAATAAAATCACTCAATGTTAATAAGCAGACACCTAAAGCAGTAAGCAATGAACCACACGAGTGTTTTCAACGGCCCTGTGATTGTATGACCGGTGACATCCTAATTACATTGTAAGCACACTGCCACAAGTGTAACTCCAGTGTAAGAGAAGCGTTGTTCCAAGTTGTTTCTTGCTAGATTTATCATTTAAATGATTTAAGTCCTGTCTTCTAAATAGATCCCACTAAGCTCTAGAATCGCCTAGAATGTGCTGCAAACATTATGCAAATATCAATTGGTCTTCTAATTGCAAACAGAAATAGGCAGTATTGCAACTATCACAGGTCTTTAAGCACTGGCTAAACAGCTTGCAGCTACTGTAATAAAATAATTTATGTGTGCGTCCAATTAACGGAGGCTCAATCAATATTTAATTACAATCAATTAATACTACATCATTGATCGTTTGCTCTCTTTTATACATGTGCTTATCTGTGGGTGACCCCCCCATGTTTTTAAATTAATGATACTAAACGCTTTAGGAATATGTTCAATAAGTCTTGTCAGTAAACTGTTTCCTGTATTCCTGCTAATATAATGTGTGTTTCAATAAAGTGAAACTTTCTTGGGGGGATTTTTTCACAGCACTTTCCATCACTTGGAGCTTTGCATCAAAGTTTTCATCAAGTCGATCATAAGTTATCTGCTTAAGAAAGCTACCTTTATTTAATTAAATCACCGGTGGGCACTCTCTACAATCTTACATTCTTTAATTATTATTACAAGCAAGCCCCACATGCTTTTAATTTGTTCAAGTGCTTAAATATTATGTGCTCAAAAAAAAAGACAACAAATTGACACTTTAAAGCACAACAAACTCAAAGCGCAGCTTCCGGGTGTGATTAAATCAAGGCTTGGCTCTGATGTAAATTGTTTGAGGTGAGAAACATGTGATAATGATTTGGAAAACCGTGTTCCGGAAGGTGGACACAACCGTGTTCCGGATTGTTACGCAAGAAGGTTCTTATTCAGGGCAGATTCTTAAAGCCTGCTTTGAGGGAAGGCATCTTTCAGGGCTATGCTATGAAGCATGACAGCTCCCTTAGAGCTGCTTTCCACCTGTCAAACTGTGTGTGTTCAGGGTAGCTGCAAAGCTTCTTTTGCAAAGAGTGACCATAAAATGACAGTAACATGACAGCTTAGCTTGGGAGTCATCTTGGTCTAATATGACAATGACAATCCATGAGGGGCAGATCCCAAAAAACCGACAGCGGACCGAATTACACTCTCTATCAATGTAAAATGAAATGAATATTTCAGATATGTATGCAACATATAGCCACTCTGTCGTATTACTTTAACCAGAAATTTGAAAAGGGCAGGACATATTGCTATAGTAATTGAAAGAGTAAAATCCCCCTTTCTCCCTTTGGACGCTGTTTGACTGGGAACATTAAATCAATGCATCATTATGTTAAGAAAAAAGCAATAGCTGTAGGATCATAAAATTACAGAATTCAAACATTTTACATTAGTGTAGTTTTATTCCTAGTAGGGATCTTTGATCCAGTCACACAGGGACCATTGCAACACTCACAAAGCAAGCTACTTATAAACAAACCAGATTATTTTCTATCAATAATGTGCCACTCACAATCAATCAATCAATCTTTATTTTGTATAGCGCCTTTCAAAGTGGACCACCATCATAAAGCGCTTTACAAGATAGTGAGGAACAATGCATAATACATTAAATACAGTGAAATACAATCTCCCTTTTCATCAACGGCTCCCTATTCATCATAACGGCTCCAGCAACACTGGAGAATTTGCATTTTATTCGTAGGCTACATTAGCAATAATTAGCAGACTTAAGACTGAAAATCAGATCAAAGTAATTAAAAAGAGAAGCCGAATCCCTGATAAGAATAATGTTTTGAGGAAGCGCAGGGATCCCTGCGGACCGCTTCTTTCCCTTCCTGCTCTTCCTCTCTGAAAGCTTCTTCTGAAAGCGGCTCTCTCTTTCTTCACTACACAGCCTTAATTAGCTGCTATTAAATTAGAATTAAAGCCTCACACCTGACCAATGTATCAGAATGTCTGATTTTCTATTTCATTTTCCTCACTGGTTAGATCCATTTACTGCTCCGAGAAGTTTCATGCTGCAGTGTCCACTGCATCGTTATCCCTATTGCTTCAAACAGCAACAGCTCCTTTCATTTTCTTTTAACATGTACAAAAACAGATCCAGAAAGATGCCACCTTAAGCTCTACAGAACCTGACACTTGTCTGCGGAGGGTCACCTTTCACAGAAAGTCAGTCGCTCCTCTTCTTTCACACTGCGGAGAAGGCCACAACAGGGGGGATCAGCCCGGAGGCAGATCATTAGCCTGAGGTTGTCTGTTTACTGTGGCGGCTTTGCATCCCTGCGCCGAGCCATCTGCCTTAATGACTGTCGCTGTCAATCGCTGTTGGTGGAGGTGAGGTCTGGTTCACTGGCCGTCCACTGGCTCTGTCTGAAGACCACCTGGAGACACGTAGCTGGCTCTACACCTTGTGAATTCAGAAGCACACTGGTCTGGGACGCAGACACAACAACAGCATCTCCTGTTTGTGCATTCACAATGCTCTTTGCCTTAAAGGTTTCAAAATGAGATAAAGTGCCACTTGACACCAAGACTGGGGCAGAATAATGACATGGTGCATAAGAGGGGGCAGCAGGCACATTTACTCTGGTAGCTACTACCCTTAGAAGAGTTTACAGTACCACAGTATTATTGCATGGTTTTACCATTCTTTTCCTGTGGTTATACTGTACATTTACCATAGTTTATGCTGGTTTGCTATGCTTATTAATATGTTATTACCATACCTCGCTATTCTTTACAATGCTCACCTATGCTGTACCATGCTTTCACTATGCTTTATTACACATGCTTTGACTATGGTAAACTTTTATAAGGGTATCTAGTACGAAGATTGTAAATCGCTGAACTATATGATTTGCAGTCAACCACTGACTCACTGACATTATAAAGAAATGACAAGAGATTCAGGGTCCCTATTGCAGATGCAAATCTGGTAACATTTTGCATGAACTGATTCTAAATTGTTGTGTAGTTACAGTACAACGCAACAACACGCTTGATTGCTTGCATCTTTTTTTTTAAATTACATCGTATTTACACAAAACCTGACTTGCAAGAATATTTGTTGTATTCAGCGTCTGCTAAAATAGGTTATTCCACGTCCTGTGAATGCTGATGAGAAAGCAGTGGGAATTGTTGACAGCCTTCACGTGTGGAATAGCAATAGGAGCTAGACGTGTTCTCTATTAATGTAATCATGTCTATGCAGTTCCACTGCTGTGGTTATTAAAGCATGTCTGTTGGTGTTGCATACAGGCAGGAACCAGCTTCTTAAACAACTACAATTGAAAAGCACCCCTGGGCCTGCAATGACAGGGAACTACCAAGGTCCTTCACATGTGGACCATTAAAATGCACAGCCACACATGCTAAGGGACCAATTCAATTACCCTCAGTGGAGTTTGTCCTTGTTGTATGGGTTGGGTTGTTCAGGGGGGTGTAGCTCAGCTGGTTTGGCCGAGCGTAGTTTTTCCATCACAGTTGACGTGATCTGGCAAAGGTCAGTCACTACCGACTCGCATTGAAGACTGTGTTAAAGGAGTCTGCCTTTGCAGTTAAATGATAGTCTTTGGGAATACAGATTATATCTACTGTACGTCAAGCAGGATTTGTATAGAGGTTGTTTTGTTACTGAGAAGTCAAATGGACTATAGCTCCAATAATCCAATAACAAAAATCAAATAGTTTCAAATTATGTGTATGTGTGGTTAACATAGTAATTACATTGTAAATACACAACCTTCTGTGTAAGAATAGTGTAATTACAAAATACACCAGCAACTGCCAATGTTTTCCATTTTGAAATGAAACATGTTGGAGTGTAACAGCCACGTGTGTAATTACAGTGTTATGACAGCATTGTTATATTGTTACTACATTGTAATGACATTGTAGTTAGATAAACTTAAGTGTAACCAATTTAACGTTTGACTTTTTGGTATTTTGTGTTTTACATCATTACAGATTGATATGTAAAACGCATATTAACAATAATAATAATGAGATCACACTTATCTCCTCTTACTAATTAAACCAATAGTCAGTTGACCGCAATTGAAAGCGGTCATTGTAAAAAACACTGTCATTAAAATAGTAATCTGTGGCTTATCATTGAAGACGACAACAATGTTGACCCTGGAGCGCTTTTTTTATTTCACTTTTCTGTGAAGAATTAAAATGAGTCAGATCATTCTGTTTAAATATAAGCACTGCAATTAGAGATACAGTGAGGAAGATGCCAGTTATTTTTCCAGGCCGGTGACATCTGTAGGTAACAAAAATTCAGCGTGAACAAAAATCTACTCATGTGTGGCGTGAATGGAATCAGCTGCTCGTTCTTTAATATTGATCATAATTACACCAGTCCTTGTTTATCTTGTGCAAATGGATGTGTCTCAACACAAAGACCCAGCTGAATGAGTGGATGAATATGCATGCAGAGATGAATGAAAGCTAATTGCGATAAGAGTTAGACACACTTGAGATAGAGCCTCCGTTTTGCTGTTCTAATAGAGGGCTGGGGCTGCGTGAGGTGAGATTTCACTGGGGCTGGAGCCCTGGAATCAAAAGCACAAGTGCCTTCAACAATGATTAAAGGAGCCAGCAAGAAAAAAACTAAACAATACTGCAGAATTACTGTTAATTCCCTGGTTTATTAACGTAATAAATACATGTCCTAAAATGTAAAAACCAAACCACAATAAAGCATTAAAAATAATAATAAGAGTTATTTCACCTGAGCATGTGTTAGATTAATCAATTAATCGATTAATATCACATATCTTATACTGTAATTCCCATATGATAATTGTAGTACTATTCTACCCCCAAACGTCCTGTAGATTAAACACATTTCCATTATAATTAAGCTCTATAATTAGGTCAATGGCAGTTGTCTCAGTCAGTGTATTTAGACTTGTTCAGCCTGTGTGATTTAACTCTTGTAGTTGCACTGTAATTGTATGTGTGGTTAACATAGTAATTACATTGTAAATGCCCATCCTTGTGTGGACATATAGTGTAATAACAAAAGATGCTAGCAACTAGTTTTAATTGTGTAATTGAACATGTTGTTGCATTGTAACTACACAAACACCTGTGTAATTGGATTGATATTACAATGGCATGCCAGTGTAGTTAGAGACACTTAATGTAACGTGTAACCAATTTAACTTCTGACCCTTTTGTTTTTTTGTGTTTATATTATTACAATTTGATATTCAATGAGATGAGATCACCTTTTCCAACAACAGAATAGACCCCATTGTGTCACATCCAAGAACCAAGAAGCTTTACAGTTAACAGGATGATGGCAGAGGGTATCTATTTGAAAACGGAGTTTTCTGACATGTGTTGATGGCTTTTACTTACAGTGGATTTCAAATGAATTTGAATGTGTAAGGGTATGAAGCTGGGACGGATGGGGGCTGTCAGTGTGTCAGTCACTCATACTCCAGATCAGTGCTTGATCCTGGGGGATTGATTCTCCCTGATGTTAAGCACATTTTCATAAAGCAGTACCTTCCACTAAGTGGCCAATGTGCTTCCCTTCCTCTGTAGCAAGCACACATCTCCTCATCTGAGACAGCGTCACATCTCAGACTACTGGTGAGCAGTTTAGGCTCCGTACCCGTCATTATAACTGGAAAAAATATACTGAACCTTGTGGCAATGTGCCCCGTCCCTGTGTGCATTTGTATGTTGCGTGCGTGTGTTAATGTTGGTGTATAGTCATTGGTACACGGGATATAAACGGGTCTGTGTTTCACGTATATTTAAAAAGTGTAGATTTGTATTTAGGCACGAGGAGAGCACAAATCACTTCACGTGCTGGTTAAATGTAATATGTGAGCACGGGGTTGCACAGAATTAATTCACGTGCTGGGATTCAAGTGAATAATTAATTAGTAATTGAATCCCAGCACAACAGTATAAATAGGCACATTTTTAGTCACTCGTGGGTTGGGTGTTCGGTGAGTGGAGAACGGGATTGGAGACGGAGGTGAAATAATAATAATAATAATAGTAAAAGTAAAAGTAGTAGTTAACGTGTTTTCACTCACCGTGTTTGTTTGTCTCCGTGCACCGTTTGTCTGTGTAGTCCGTTTTGTTTGTCTATTTATTTTGGCGTGTAGTGCCGTGTCCAGTGTTTTTGTCTGTTCCAACCTTTTATTTTCTGTTCTGTTTATTAAATTCTGAACGCGATCACGCGTTCAGCCTCACCAAAACCCCATCTCTCTGTCGTTTGTGTTCCTGTTTCTGGTCTGACGCCACCCACTCCGGCCGTCTTTGTGACAAACCTATATTCACAAGACTTGGAATAATAAATACCAAAGTTTCATTGAATTTGGGAAAGTAGATCTCAAGAATTAGCCTTTGTCTGATGTCAATACTGTACTGCAAATGGCAAATAAAAACCAGGAAAGACAGAAGAGAGAAAATCATTTTAAAAAGAGGTAGAAGCTTTGTTTACTGACTTTCAGCGGTGGCAGTAAGCACATTATTAAGGCGTCAAAACTATTGGTCACTAATGAGGTTTCACACAGAAAGAGTTGCATCCGATATGCAAATGTAATCAGGGGCTTTACACGAAAGCTAACAGAACCTCTGTTTGTGTCTTTGATTGCTTTCACCCTGGTGTGGCTGCATCACCAGGGTCTGTTTGCTTTATTGACTTACTTCAGAGCGTTTGGCAAGGGCTGAAAGTGGAGGGGGATGCAGGTCCAAAGTAACGGTTGTGCTTTATTTCACTATCTTGTAAAGCGCTTTGTGATGGTGGTCCACTATGAAAGACGCTATATAAACTAAATATTGATCGATATTGATTGATTTATTTTGTTTTTCTTCCACCTGTTTAAAAATGTTTGCAGTCACTCTGAGCACTTGTTATTGCGATTACTGAAACAGTGTTTTATATATATATATATATATAATTCTGTGTTGACAGACTTTCACTTGAGTTCAGGTTAAAGGACATTATCTAAAACTAAATGAATAATATTAATTAAAAGATATTTGGAGTAATGCAATGAGAACCGCTGATAGCATAATGATAGCAAACATCATAAGAAGATAAGGGTATGTAATTCAAAGCTCCATACTCTCTAATATATAGTAACCCTATTGAGAAACGAATACAAAGGACAATAAGATTCCTAATTTGGGATTGTTGATATTTGGGTTAAATGTGTTTAAAAGCGCGTTACTGTAGTAATGCTCAGCAAACGGGATCATGTTGCGTTTACTTATAATTTTGTATTAGTTTATAGATAGGTTAAATATAGCAACAAACTGTTAGACAAAACATTAATGAATTCTGTTATTAAAAAGGCTGTTCATTGCCTTGAATGTTATGACAGTCGGTTTCACAGCTTTGTGAGGAAACTTGGCAAGGGGTTGAACCCTTGAGCAGCATGCGAATCAAACTTGAATCAAAGCCAGTTCGTAGCCCAAGTGTGTTTTGACACTGTAATGGATCGTATCAGAATGCTATTGCTTTTGCCTCCACCATTTCAGTCTTTCGGCTGAGTTTTTCAGTGAGTGTTTTAGTCCTTTAAAGCAGATGCTAATTGTATTTTTCTTCATTATTTTTCCCATCGTGTTGATATGATGTTATCTTACAGGTGCTGATTGTAACATAATGCATGTTGTCACCTGGGACCCCACTCCTAAATTAGTTTTCACTGTAAATCTCATTGCAGAGTATGATTTCAATAATGAAAAGATCACACAGCTGTCTTCACCAAGAAGAGAGCCTGAAGCAAGTCCAGGATGCAAGAAGGTTTTCGAGCCAATTTAACATTCTCTGAGCATTAGTGTGTATTCCATAATTTAAGGCATACAGAATACAGAATGCAAATTTGATTCTAGAACATTCTGGTGGAATTCTTTCTACCTATACACACGCGGATTGCAAAGTATTCCAGAAAGTGGTGTTCCAGACACCTACTGTAGTTAACAGCAATGGTCTGATTTGAGTCAGGGGTTAGGAAGGAGCTACAGCAGGTTGCTGCCAAAAGAAGCCAATAGTTTGACTGTATATTGTTGTTATTTATTAAAAATCACTTGTTTTGTTTTGTTTTTCTTAAATGAGAAGTGAAAGTTAGTTTGCAAAACAAAAAAGCTGCAATCTGCATAACTTAAACAGTATTAAATGGCACTTTTTGCTGGTCTTAGCACAATTCTAATAACATACTGGAAATGACAATTGGGACACAGAATCCTATTTGTTTTGCATTTTCAATTTTCTCAAAATGGTTTGGAAATTATTCATGCTGAAAAAACTTGTTAAAAAACATTTGTCCACATTAATGTTGTATTATTACTAAGTTTATTAAACTAAAGGCTGCTCCTATTCGAGAGAGTCTTCCCTAAATGTCTTCCTAAGTTTTAACAGCAAGAATGGGGACAGATCAAAAGGCAGACAGAAAAGTCTGAATATCTGGATTGTGACCCTACTGGAAAATCAACACACTATAGAAATACAACAACAACCACAACTACAGAAGAACACACAATAGAGGAAGAGGGAAAAGACAGAGGACACTCTCATAGCTAAGGACATCTCCTGACAGCTGGTACTGAAAGAAAAAAGTCTCTGGGCAAATATTAATATGCTGCTGATTTCAAAGCAATGAAATGACAGCACCTGAAGTATTGTAATATCAGCCGGTGCCAAAAGGAAAGTGTATCATCTGTCAGTCTGGCACCTGTGCTGGCATTCTACAGCATCAGGGCTGTCTCTCTCTCTCTCTCTCGCTCTCCTTTACCCGAAGGCAGGGCTGCTTACACGGGAGCAACGTGATTCAATATGGTTGCTTTCATTTAGGAATATAATTTTTTTTTGCCCCACTGCAGAGTTTACCCCTTTATATTTCCTTCTCTGAGCCTTAAAAATAAAATGTAAAGTACCTTACATATCAGTTTAAAACGTAGAAGCTGTTTATGAGCTAGCTTGCAAGGAGAGAGAAAGATAGAAAGATTGAAAGAGGGAGATTGCAGTTTTGTTCCAGTACTGGAGGATTGGAGTGCAAATTGAAAGGTGCATTTCCACAGTTGGATTTGCTTTCAAGGTAGAAGATCACACCAGCACATAACAATCACACCAGCACATAACGCCACATTGGCAGTCGCCCTGGCTCCAATGTCTCATAGGAAAGTCCCGACTTGAACTATTGGAGAGATACACTTGGCACTGGTATTGGTGCTGAGCAACAAGGTCTTTGGAAATGAGCAAGTAATTTAATAAATTACCCAGTTCCCCTTGTCTGTAATGACGTACAGTGAGGAACAACAAGCATCTATGCTCTGTATTTGCCTCCAAGATGAACGTGTGCTAGGTCTGAATAGGCACATGCCTGAGACATCTTGCCAGGGCTGGAAACTAACACAATAGCTCAAAGCTGTGTGCATCCTTCTAGAAGAAGTGCTGTTTTGTCTGTCTGTGGTACAGTACACGGAGATTGGAAGAAGCCAGTATCATGCATCACAACAAACACTATGATAATGACCGAGGTAGCAGGTGCAAGCTCTGTTTTCAGCTCTACAGAACTCCATGTAGTGCAAACATCAATTGACATATACAAATACAATAATATGCTTCAATGCAACACAGCGACAATACAGATCTGACAATAATGGGTTTAAAGTTACATGCACAGTACTTTAGACCTCCATTAAATGCACTTCCTTGTTCCCAGCTACAGCAGTGAGGCTGTTAAAGGAAACGTTCCCCTTCAGTTAAAGGCATACAGTTTTGATCCACACAGACTATAGATTTGTTTTCTTGAGCTGTAAATCACACAGCCCCTGGTTGACAAGAAACATGTGACGCTATCTGGTAATGTAGTTTCGTTACAAGATGGCACATTCAAGGCTATAATAATCATCATCACACAGTCCAGACAGCCACACTACCATTGATTCATGGCTGCTGATGAAAGATTAGTAATTGGAAGAATAATGGAAAGTATTTTTCAAGCATCGCTGCCCAAGGGCAGAGAGACGCGTTGCTTACAACATTTATTATATTGATTGATTCAAGTGCTGATCTCTACAGAAGGTGCCAAGACTGTGATGCAGAGATGGGCAGGAGTGGTCATATCATAGCAACCCATGTCATGGTGTATATCAGCTATTGAAAAGTGTGAAGATTGGGTGATATTCTAATGATGGCAAGTAGATATAAATAATTCAGGCATCTCCCTGGAATTGTATTTTACAGACAAAAAGTACTCAGACTTGTTTTTGGTGGCAGAATTTAAACATGCCTCTGGTAGGTCCAGCAAAATAGAGTCCACTGTGAAAACAGCAGAATTCAGCACCATGGACAGGGCACTTTGTATTGTATGTGTGGGGAAAGACTGAAGGAGCTTCAATATTAGGTCCCATGTTCAATGGCACTATTTAATCAATAAGAAATTATTACCATTAACAACAACAATAATCCAGTGTAACAAGTCACATGAAAGGTGCGGTTTCTCCCCTTCAGTTACATTTTTTGTTTTACATTTTTAGAAGTTTTAAAACAGTTTGTGTGAACTCTATGGAGTTTGAGAAGTTGCTCTGCCAAAACTTAGAAAAAATCATGATGCATTATTAAATAGATGCACAGATAGGACCATTTAACATGGTCCAATTACACACGCAGTGACTGAAGGGGTTATCCATTATTGGTTGGCACCGTAAAGATCATTAACATAGATCTCTGTATCTTTTAACTTAATCAAATAAAAACATTTGGATGCAACATTAGTTTGAAAAATGTAAATGTGTCCATTGTTACATATCCACAAACTGTAGCTGCCACTAACATTTACTGTGCCTAAAAACCTCCTGCAAGAATAGCTTGCATTTGCCAGGCTCTGAATTAATACAGAGTATTGCTTTTTTGCAAACCTAACATGATGAATGATTGAAACTTGAATGCTCCACATTGAACATGACACTTTAAACTACCAAGGGCTCTGTTTAAATCTGAATTAAATCAGCAGACTGAATGTAATGGAATTGAGTTGGCCTTGCTGAGAACAAAATAGAGTTCAACTTTCTCTCTGTTAGATCAGCGAGTGCATCTATAGGGAAACACCTACAGCACAGGAAGTTATAAAGAACCAGGAAGCAGCATTTTTTTTACCATATGTCCTTAATTGCAGTAAAAATAAAGCAAAGGACCGAAAAATCTTCAATAGAAGAAAAGGTGGACTAGTAATAACATTGCTATTGCTAATAAGAGGTAAGGATTTTAAAACTTGGCTCGCACCTGAAACCACTTAGCATTGGTTGAATGCTGTTGCAGACTGGGACACCAACACCACTTCCTAATGGAGAATTTCTTTGAGCTCTACCCAACTCAGCTATTAAGATCTGATTACATTCAAGGTGATAAGGCAGCAAGTGATATATCTTTGTTTACCCGTCAAGGTGGAGATATTCTGTTTCTCCTTCTGAAGCCTTATTAGAAATGCAGTAACTCACAGAAAGTAATAATCGCCTTTACTGAGGACATACATATCAAAAGTATTTCGGAGGCAACACAACTGCAGACTTTACTTTTAATGACTAGAGACAGTGGTGTCATTTCCAATTTCAGCGAATGGACTGAAATGTGGAATGCATTCTTTTTTTTAATTTTAACAACAGCTCTAATCAAATTCCTTTGGCACTCAGACGCTCAGTAATGGTATCAGGGCAGTCTGGGAAGCTATGGGAGTGCTTAGAACTGTGTCTGTCCCAGATGCTTGCCATTGCACCAGCATAATGAAGGTTAAGATCCACCAGACTGAAGCTGGGAAATACAGGGAGCAGTGCAGGCATGGAGCGGGCTGGCATCTCCCCAGATTATTGTGGAGCTAGAAAGTATTAAGGTATGGTTCAGACATGATTCCAGTCCTAACCCCTCAATAACACCTTCGTTATACCGGCACACTCGTTAGGAGCTTTCAATTTCACTAGTATGATTTGACTTTGGTTTTAGGATTGACCAACAAAGGCAAGTGCTAGATGTAGTGTCAGTGTTTATAATGTTAACATGTAAGTATATAACTAGGGTAATGCAATTAAATACATCTGGCGCCCCCTACTGATAAATGTATATCTGCACCCTCAGTTAACACAGGGAATGGGTTTGAATAAAGAGCTGTATGGTTGAAATTGCAATGGTGGTGTCAGTGTGAGTTTTGCTGTATTAGAAGGAAACCAGGGATATTACATTAGGGTTAGAATCTGCTTTGAATCCTAAATCCAGTTTCTGATATAGAACACGTCCAATAAGGGAGAGCTGCAGTTTTAGTATGTGTGCTGATCACAGGATTGCAAACGCCTGCTTTGAGTAGATAAGTCATAAATGAATGCAGAGGTCATAAACTCAGTCGTGACGGATTCATATAACATCATGGAACAGCACAAGCATAGTATGAATCTCTGTGAGTTTATGAGTCTGTACTTTTATAAAACCTGATTTTTATTCAAATGGATGTTAATGAATTGCCCAGACGCTTCATGGATATAACATCCGCTGTACCGGAAAGTGCAAATTGATATTTTTAATTTCCCATTCACGGCCCATCAAAACTGAATCAGACAAGGCTTTTCTAACGGTTACTTTAGCACACCAATCAAAGCTCTTCACTTCAACGAAATGCACTCCAATCAAAACCATTTGCATTTTCCATAACGATTCAGCCCATTTGCCAAGTAAAAAAATAAACACGCCGCCACATACTTACCGGATAAAACTCCCCCCTTGCTGTCCTGTTTTGAAAAACAATAGGAAAGGAGATGGCTGTCTGGAAAGCACATTGTTTTTCATGGCTCCAAACTTGTTATAAATGTTAGTATGCAGCAACTTCACTTTTTATTCACTGAAGAACGCAGCTATGAAAACAGACTCCATGCCTTCCACTGTGGACCTCGCTCCAGCGCTACTAGGACTGTGTTTTAAACCATGGCCCTTTGGCATTCTGCAGAATCTAGATAAGAGTTCTGATTAGTCATGAGCTTCTCAAACTACACAACTCGATCACATGCTTCCAATCCTGGAAGCCTTTAAACATTTACAAATGTTCACAGGAACGGAATGCTTGTAGTTTGGCCCTCATTTTTCCAAGGCATGGTCACTTATACAGAGTTTCAGCCTTCTACAAAAGGTTAATTTCTATTCCCCTTGCCTCATCTGATCCGCAGCTGTCAGCAGTAGCTATGGCAGCCTTGCATCACTGGAACTGGCACTGATCTCAAACACTCCAGCAGTGTGGAGTAGTGGTTAGGGCTCTGGACTCCTAACCAGAGGGTCGTGGGTTCAATCCCCAGTGAGGGACACTGCTGCTGTACCCTTGAGCAAGGTACTTTACCTAGATTGCTCCAGTAAAAACCCAACTGTTTAAATGGGTAATTGTATGTAAAAATAATGTGATATCTGTATAATGTGAAATAATGTATAATGTGATATCTTGTAACAATTGTAAGTCACCCTGGATAAGGGCGTCTGCTAAGAAATAAATAATAATAATAACTCCATCATGAATTCTGGAGTTAGCGATGAATTAGCTACTTACAGTATTCTGAAGTACAACATACACCCAAGTATAGGGTTATTCTGTCAACAATTTTGGGCAACGCATACTGTACTGCAGTCACTTTCAACGCAGCCTCTTCAGAATGTGTATATAAGTTCTGCATGTCTTTATAATAATCTAAATATGCAAGCACATCTCTGTTTGATTTAATAAGCTTGTGTTGGTTTTACAGGGATTAAACATGTTTCAGCGTGTGATAGAAGAAAAAAGAGTAAGTATGTGAATACTATCAAATTTCATCAGTCTGCAGTAAATCAAACATGGCCTAAAGCCAGATTATTGGAGGTAATAATTTCAGATATTATGGTTAAGATGGTTCTGCTAGTTACTGCAGGTTAATTGGGTTGTTGTGTGAAAGCCATTGGATAAGTCTATCTTTACTTCATATTATTTATCGTGGTGTGTGCTGGCGAGGTGACATTCCACTTGAAAGTCTTTGAGAACATTCAATTAAAGCTCTTGCAAAGACTTGCCAGCCCTGAAAATAACATTTTGAAATCAGAGCCTGAATATGGAAAGAGAAACTAAACATACATTCCACACTTCTCGCTACAATTACAGTGCGCAGGGAAGACGCAGACAAACTCGATAGAGGAATTCTGCGTATATGCACTTGTTTAAGACACCTATGGGGGGGGGGGGGGGGGGGGGGGGGCAGGGGTAGAATTCAAGAAAGATTGTTGGCTATTGTCAGCTTTATAAGAGTCACACTGGACACCTAACCAATGCACTTTTTATTAACAATAAAGCACACCCTTGTAAAATACAGAAATCGATTTACACTTGAGTGAGCTGAGAATAATTTACTTAGGGCAGTCTGAAGCAAGGCAATTGGAATCGGATACTCTTGCAAATAAGTAAAATGAAAATGTAATTGTGAAGCATCGCTGTCACCTTTGGATGGATGGGAGGACAATTTATGTGTGCAAGCCAGCGGATGAAATGTAGAAACACATGTACCGCTTTAAAAAAATATATATAACAACAGAATGGGTTGAATCTGAACAAAACCTTGCAGTAGAAGCTCAGGTTTGATGGTGCATTATAGTCAGCTATGTTAAAAATGGCTTGAGAGTAGGGGATTCATTTCTTCCTCATGAATGCAGGGTTTTAGGTATGCTAATGCTTAAGGAATATCAGGACAGAGCACTGTTATGCAGTCTATTAATGGTAGCACTTGAGGGGAGTCTTTTATATTAGATAGACAATGTAAGCAGACTATGTAAAAGAATCTTGTTGTGTAAAAACATGTTTTTGGAATTCTACTTGCCCTGTGGATCTCATTCTGAAATGCAATATTGTACCAAGCCCTTCACATTACCTTGGCCAAGGGACTAAATTAATCAGGTAACCTCTCAAGCAAGGAAATTCTCTACAACTTGATAAGGGCTTTATGAATCACACCCGATTACTCATATAAAATGCAAATTAAAAAAAAGAAAATGCAGGTTTTCAATTAAACGCTGGTTGCCTGTACATAAATCACCCAATGTTGCTTATAATGTAAAAAAAAAAAAAAAAAAAAAAGACTCCCTCCTCTCCCTACTTACTTCTTCAGCAAAGCTCTGGTTCTAAGTAGATTTATTGTAATTGTTCATTGGTGCTAATGTTTACAGGTTAGACTTCACCTTGAGAAATGCCAATGGGGGGGAGGGGACATGCTCCCTCATTGTAAGGCATCCCTTTTTACCACAGAGCTAGTGATAATGTTCATGGATCCCATTTACCCCATAATTCAATCCCTCTGTCACTTTCTCTTGTGTGTGTGTGTGTGTGTGCTAAGAGGCACATTACACAGCATAGCGCTCCCACAGTTTTTCACCGTTAATTCCCGATCAGGTCATGCTGACAGTGAGTTGTACGAGTTGTACTATGCTTTACTGTGTAAGGACATGTGACTCATTGCATCTATGTAAGATAGCACAATATTGGGACAGTTTGCTTGTGTGTGTTGCTGGGAGCTTTAAACAGTTTGCTGCTCTGGTTCTTCACTTTGCAGGATGCTGCTTATATATGTGCAATAAAACATTAGTGATATGATTTTTGATATGAATTGAGTCATTTAATTGGTGCACAGCTGGCATACCATACTGTAAAATCCAGATTTAAGTTCATTATTGATGATTATTCTTTTGTATTATGATAACTCAGCTCCGGACAAAACATACCAATTTATATATAATTTTCTGAGCTACAAAACTTTCAAAAAGTATGCAAAAAAAAAAGAAAGAGAAAATAATTGAGTCTACATGAATGTAAACATGCATAAAGTCAATTATGTGGTTTAATAGTATCACAGAATTGCCTTGTATTCCCCTGTGTTCCTTCTACAGCACACACGCAGCATCATAATAAACATTATAAATGATCATGCCGGAGATATCTTCCTATGGCAAACAAGAAGATTTACAATATAGTGATGACTGTGGCAACAGGATAAACAGAATTTGAAAGCATGGTGTGATATATTGCATCAAAGCATCTCTTTAAATCTTTCTCCTTATGTCTAATAAAAAGCCAGTCGGCTCAGAGACACAGCCTGGAGACTGTCTGCTTTTGATGTGTCAAACCTGCTTCACTTAACTTGTTTGTAAACAGAAATGAACTTGGACAGAAAAGAAGAAAGAGCAGCATCACCCTAATTTCCAAAACTTTGAAGTTTTATTTCCTCTCCCTGCTTGACTTTTATCTTGACGGAACTGCAAATATCCAGTATTAGCCACACTTGAATTTCAACTCTGTTTTGTGTTTTCAGATTAATGCATTTCAGCTAGGCTTTATCACAGCTTGAAAAGAACCATTAGAAAATGGTAGCGCATACTGGTCTGGCAGAGAATGCTAATAAGTTGCTCACGATTGCGCTCTGCATTGCCCAGAGCTTACTAACTGACCAGCGACTCCTTAGCAAGTATGTCCCCATCCACTCATCACTGGGTCCTTGAATGTCACCTACACAGCTGTGTAACCCAGCTGTTAGGTGCAGGTGTGACAGTCTTACTGTCATGCTATTCACCCAGAGGAGCATCTGGACAGATGCACAGGTTTTAACAGCTCAAATGTATTATCACTCCTTTAACATGACGTAAAACCCTACGTGTAAGAAACTGATAAAAAAAGCAAAGTAGTTTACATTGTGGCTACATTATATTCTGGAAAGGATAAACATGCAACACATTCCTGGTCTGGTCTGGTTACAGCCCCTGGGGACCTGTTGTATTTTACTGTTATCTGTTCTGTATTGAGCCACACACGTCCTCATCTCAGACTACATCGACCTATAGGTTATACCCAGATGTCATTGGGAAAGTCTATCGGAGGGATGGAGTCTAAAGTTAAAGATTAAAATATTGATCAGTCCACAAAGGGAAGTTTGAATGAGGACCCTGGAAATGTTTTTTGTTTGGGTTGCAGAGATAATGCAGGTTTTGACAGTGGAGATTCTGGTTTGTTATTCACCTATAAAATGAGAAAACCATGCGTTCATGAAGTGACAGAGCTGCCTTGGAATATACAGAGTGAGAGGTCAGGCAGTAAGCAGAACAAACTTCCACTCCAAGAGTATTGTGTGCACATCAGCAGGTCCCGATTTGGTTTGTTGGATCTTGGTTTACAGATATTTAGGAGAGGTGGGGGGTGTTTAGAATTGCTGATTGAGACTGCATTCCACCAAGCCACAGGAACAGACAGATAGAGCCCCACAATCCTTTATCCCATCTTGGCGTTCGGTCTGTTTTCATAACACCCTAGCCTTATTTGCATGTGTAATTTGCAAAAACCAACACTATGTAATCCCTAACTACAAAACAAATCCAATCTTCTAAACTCCAGAGTTCGGTTTTTCAATTTACTGAGCAATGCTTCTTTCCAAAGGAAACTAATTTGCATGTGTAATCAGCAAGATTCAACAGTGCATAATCCCTGTGTGTAAAATGCACACTCCAGAGGTCTTTGGGAATACATCTTTTTTTTCATTTATTATTGGTATTTCCCCTAGTTTAAGTTACCAAATGATCAACTACCTGAAACCTGGTGGCTAAACATGTCAACTCTATACATTTGAAAACTTCAAACATCAGTGCGCTGTTACATATCAAATGTCCAGCAGGTGGCAGTGATGTATATACTATGGCTAGTCCTGAGTGCAGTTTATTGGGCTGAGTTTGTATCAGTCATTAATACTGAGATCTGGAAATCGTATATAGAATAAATGAGGTGAGGTGAAGGGGGGGGATTGGGGGGGGGGGGGCAGGGAGGGTTGCTTGAGTGCTTGTAATTCCGCATGAATTTCTTGGCAAGGAACAATAGTACAGAATGTGGGAATAGCAAATTATCCATACTAATCACGAGTCAGTAAGTTGCCAATGGGTACGAAATGAACTGCACGACCTGAATACAAACTAATAGAGCTGTCTCCAGCAGTTCTGTACCCAAAGAGCTCCAAAGACATGGCAGAGGTCTTTCTAGTCTTAGTTAAACAATTTGGTGTGCTATCAAAACTGCTGCTTAAATCGTTGAATTTTTCTCTGTGAATAGAACGAAACTGGAATTTCAGATACATCATGCAGATAATGCAAACGTTGTGATGGCGAAAGTGGTCCGTTGTAGCTGGTTCAGCTTTCACTCTCCCAGGAAACACGTGAGAAGCATGCTAGAGTTCCACAGCCATTATTCAACTTACATTTCCCATTCTTCCGCTCGTAAATATTTAATAACAGCTGCTAACCTGATTGCACAAGTTCATTTATTAAACAGCACCTGTCGTGAAGAAGAACCTGTCTGTGAACCAGAGAAAATTAAGTCTGGTTTGCGATCAGCTCAAATTATCCAACCCTTAATTAACATCCTTAGGGCTACTGGCAAGCATTTGTTGATGATCCTTATTCGTGAAGCACAACACAGCCTTGGTTCAAAGGGAAAAGCATGTAGGCTACACTTTACAGGTATACTCTTCACCATGTAACTTATCCTGATCGGTAACGCTTTATTTAGAGTGTCATGATTCCATATTTAATTCAAATGCAATTAACCATTTGCTGTGGTTTAGTTACATGTTAATGATACACACCCTAACAACTTTCAGTTTTTGTTTAAAAATGTATAATGATTACTGCATTAAAATACGTGGGAATTCATTAAAAAAAGACCCCCGGTATTTTCAAAGGGAAGCTTCTAAACTGTATTACATTCTTGTGATGCATAATAACAAGCTCCAGGCTCCCAGGAGCTGGCTTTGTTTGTTTATGCACTTGGAGTCCTTTTTGAGGTTTCTGCTCCACATTCAGACATTTCGCCTCCTCCGTGGCAGAGCAGTGTACCAACGGGCATCCCTAAATAACTCAGCAAGCACTTCAAACGGTTATTAGCATACACACAGACAGGCAGGCAGCACAACACAGGGCTCTACTGAGGAGCGATAAGAATTAAACACACAAAAAAATGTAAATCTGAAGCTCAGTCCCAGGTGGCGAGCAGCACTAGATTATACAACGACACAGTAATACACTTAGTAAAAAGAAAAAAGATTTATTCACAGAGTGACTTTAACATGTTCATAATACAGTAATACTGGCCACAGTCCAAAAACCACAGACTATAAGTTGACAAGCTGTCATCAGCAACCACACTTAGGACTCCCCAGGGCTTGACATGCCTATTAAAAACTCATTGCTGTTTTTGTAAAAATCCTGGTGATCAGCAATGAGGTGCAATGTGGCCGTTTTGGGTGGAAGCGATATCCACCCCACTACTTAAATGAATAGCATTAAATTAAATGGTATATTTGTTATTGTTATTGTTATGACTTCCATCTAATCCGGTCTCATTTATAATGTAACGTTGTTTTTTATTATAATTTTTTTAAACAGTGTTGCTGGGCATTGTGTCCATTGTATTGTTTCAAATGTATTTTCCTTCTAGTTTGTGCTTCCATTTGCTTTAAATTGTTCCATTTTTGTGCCAATTCTGAACTGAAATAACTTTATATCATATTCATTGTGGAGAATGCTATGCTTGTCATACAGAGGCACTACACATATTTAAATGGTACGTATTACATGTTGACTAGATAAGGGAAATGGTATCCTATTCACTGTACTATTTGAGGTTATCTGGATGAAAATGTTTCATAAAAACTTACCTCAGGAAGAGACTCAGATATTGATCTGGCATTCACTGGCAGGCCTTATGTAGCTCCTAAGGGCTGCTGTCAAAAGTGAAGCTTTTTTAACCAGGCGAGTCTGGCTGTCATCAAATCACTGATGGACAACATTGAGGACCTGACACCTGACGAATCAGATCATCTGCAAGACTGCAGTGAAAGTGAACCCTGGAGCAGCGCTGGGAACTTGCAAGCAAAAAATGTATGCGACTGGGTGCTTTCAGTTTAGCAGTTAGAGCCAGGAGGTTATCAATAGTCTGTATCCTAACCGGCTTTAAAATCAATTGCCTATATATATATATATATATATATATATATATATATATATATATATATATATATATATATATATATATATATATATATGGAATGGTTTGAGCAGCATGACAGTGACCTTGTGGAGTCTACGATATTGCATCAAGGCTGTGATCAGGGCAAATAGAGCCCAAGTAGCCAGACAATCTCTCTCTCTCTCTCTCTCTCTCTCTCTCTCTCTCTCTCTCTCTCTCTCTCCCTCTCTGCTCTAAATGAAGAGTTAATCAACTCTAAAGGAAGGGCAGTTGCCAAATTTAATGGAACTCTGGAAAATGTTAATATCGCCCCCCCCCCCCCATCCCCCCCATCCCCCCCATCCCCCCCATCCCCCCATCCCCTGTGTATTAGCATGAAAGAAGCGGAGAACCCTATACACAAGGGATCGAACTGCTGCAGAGTCGGGATGAATGCTGGTTGAAAATTTCGACTATATATAGTGCCATGACCTTCTTGGGCCACCTGCCGATTTCTCCCCTCTAAAGTGCCTGAATGGAGGAGAGCGTCTCTTTAGTCCCAGCCTCCCATCAGGGGTGAAATTGATTGAGAGCCTCTTTTTATTTCCACCCTGCAGGATAAGGGCAACATGGAAAACAATTCAGAGGTGAATAAAAGATATGCTTGTTAAAATCAGAAGCAATCTATACATGAGTTAGCGTTCTGTGTGTGGCCATGCAGGCACATGGGTAAGCCTGCCCAGTCATGTGCGCTAACACTAATATCCAAAAAGGCTGTTTAAATGCAATTCAATATGAAACAAAAGATTTTGACCGAACCGCCGTGTTCTATTCTTACTGTTATCGTTTTATTGTGACGTGCTATGGGATTATTCATGATGAAAGGCACTGGTACAGATGCATGCTTTGTTATTCTTGCATGCGTTTTTTAAAACACCCTTCTCTCTGACTGTACATCTGCACCCTGTAATTGTGGTGCTGGAATGGATCTTAAAAATGCATATTGCAAAGTTTTGTCGTGGTATCTGATTGCGGGTTGTGGCGTGCCACCACGCCCTGTCTGCAAGTGGCTTCTGTCTACAGTTTGCAGCAGCTTCTCGTGGATTCCGCAGACTCTCACGTCTCATACCTGTCTGCTTTGGCTCGAGACCCAGGTGCAGCATTGATATGCAATTTTCTGCAAGCTCAAGGGAGAGACTTCGCAAAGGCGAAGCAAGCTGTCAGCAAAACCAGCAATGGGCAACAGCGAATACCTGCCGCGTCTTTCCAAGAGTGTTTAGAAACCGGAGATAAGACGTCACCAAAGTGTTTTCTTTTCTTACACCCAAACTTAGCAATTTAAGCAAACTTAATACGCCGTCGTAATGCACCAGTCATGTTTTAGTAAGGGGCGTAATCTTCGTGTAATGCCTTTGTCTGCCATTTTAAACACAATACATGTTTGTATTTTAATGTATGCACTGTAACTGGAGGTGATCAGCTTCGCTTTCAATACATACCGGCAAGTAAAAAGTGAAACAGATTTTAGTAATATAATAAGTGTAGCGGTACGTGCATCAAAAACAAGCTACAAGACATATGGCACAGTGAAAGCGGCGCTTCCTTGAGTGGAGCACCAACAGGGGAACCACCAGCCCTTGTGAAGTGCTGTATGTCAAACACATTTCTACCATCTATCTATCTATCTATCTATCTATCTATCTATCTATCTATCTATCTATCTATCTATCTATCTATCTAATATATATTAGATACGGGACATGACATAACATAATTAATTGAGACAAATTACATATCAAATGTGCAAATAGCATTAGTATGAGTATGAATTTTGTGTGCAAAGCATGAGCCCCCCCCCCCCCCCCCCCCCCCCCCCCCAGCCCCAACCCTACTTTTAAAATGTTTATATTACAATGCAGTGTACGGACAGATAATAATAATAATAATAGAAGCAGAATGGTGGTACTGCTGGTTTCAGAACAGGTCACAGTGCAACTATTTCGCATTCAACACAGCTAGAATTCTGTATAGATATACTGTACTGATGTAGATAGAGTACATATTTATTTTTATTTCCATTCTTCCAGTTTTCCCTGAATATATAGTAGGGAGGAGACCACGTGTGTCACAGCAGAAAGCGAGCGAGCAGGCGAGCAGCGGAACAGAAACGAGAGCTCAACCAGAGAGCTTGAAAGAAGCCACAGAGAAGCAACGGCTTCACTTCACCTGGAGTGAAAAGAAAGAGGCGTCACAATACAAAGAAAACAACGTTCTCTCAACGAGTAATGGCAAGCACGGCTTTGTGCTGAACTGAATCACTCTGATCAATTGGAAACTGGCTAAAGAAAAAAAAAAAAATGCTTTGTGGTCAGGGAGAAAGTTAGAAGATTAATTCAGACTAATTCCCTTACAGGTATCACGGGCTCTGTTTCGGATTCGAACAATTTGATTTGATTTAAAGTTCGTGTTTTGAATTAAACAAACAAACAAACAAACAAAAAAGATGCTTCAATACGATACCAGTTTCAGGTGCTAGAGTCGAGCTTAGTTTCACAGAAAGTCCCGTTATTTGTCTGTGTGTGTGTGTGTGTGTGTGTGTGTGTGTGTGTGTGTGTGTGTCTGTGTGTGTGTGTGTGTGTTGTACGGGCTTATTGATAAATCCTGTAGCCAGGTTTAGATGTAATGGGTCCTTCGTCATTAACTGAACGTGCGTTATACTCAAGATGGTGAAATAGTTTCAGATACAAATCGGGAATCTAAATTTGCTGGTCGTTTGTATGCATGATTCATTTTTATAAGCTTAGGTTGAAGTTTTTACAGTATTCACGACCAGAGATTACACATCACTGATAAAAATTACGGTTAGGGGAATTTGTCATAAAGTTTTAGATTCGGTTATTGGCAATTATTACGGGGATTTCACAGACTTTGGCTTTACTTAGATGCAGGTGGAAGGTGGATATGTTATAGGAGTGAGTAATCATTTCCCAATACTAAGCACAACGATCAATTACTGTGATTGTTTTCTCTACAAAAGCAGCAATAAGACATTAACTCATGGCTTTATGAGGGCTCAGCGTTCCGTCACCTTTTCAACAAGTGAATCGAAGCTCAAGGGACCTACCACCAGATTACTATAGATTGCTATATGAAGATCTCGACACAGGTGTTGGTTTTGGATCGCCAAAATGCCTTTCCATCCAGTGACCTCCAATTTAATGTACAGAGGGATCTGTACCATCCCAGACATACTCACGTACAAGACCCCTGTGAATATCCCCGAGGATGAATTAGAAGGTAAGTGTGCGGTAGTTTTATTTTCATCTCCATCGTCAAACCATCATATGCAAAGTGGGGATACAATAAGGATGATTAAAATGTAAAAGTGACATGCAAAAACCAAATGCCAGAGAATTGCAGGTGCCACGGTCATTTTCACTAACGCATTAAGAGTGTTTTATTGTTATATTAGGAGCACTGTGGTATAACTGACTAAACCCACAGACACTCAAAAGAGATTCATGATTCTAGGAATGAAGGCGTCTGCAGTATAAATAATAATAATAATAATAATAATAATAATAATAATAATAATAATAATAATAATAATAATAATAATTCGAGCTGTAATATCGACTTCAGATGCATGATATAACGCAAGCTTCTCTTAAGCCCTGCAATCTGTGGAATACAATCGCTCGACCATGAAGAACTGGACAGCTACTTTGAGTACGTGTCTTGAAATAAATGGGTATTCCACGGATAAAACCATGCATGCACCCTGTTAGTCCACATATATTTAACAGGCAGGCTGCATTGTGTGTGTGTATGTTTTTTTTAACCAAATCAGATATTTCTCTCTAAACTAGGTTCCGCTTTTCTATGATTAACACATGTATTACTATTGTTTTCATTGGGGAGAAGTCCATCTATGCAAGGGATAATTTTAAACCTTTCAAAAATAATTATCGGCGATTTAGAAGCTCACATTGAAATAGTTTGAAAAAAAAAAAAAAACTCAAAATGTACCTGACAGTAAAACCCTATACAAAGTTTTATTTGTTGTTTTTCTGTGGAGCGCCACAGGAATGAGAGTACAGTACAGTTCCACAAACAGCGGTTCCATCCACATTTCAGTACCCTGGACAGCACCTTATACACTAGAGAGCCCTGGCATTGTAAAAAACATAACGAACACTCACTGCCTCCTAACATAGTCACGCACAGTTATGATATGGGTGTGCTATGTAATTCTGCAGTTTGATTTCAATTCATTATGACCACAACCCTTACACTCCATCGTGTGACACAAGATACAGTTGATCAACAGGTCTGATGTTAGCGCTGAAGGAAAATGGCGCGTCTTTTGTTACACCAGTATTTCTGTTCTCTGTCATTGGACGACAGAGGGGCAACAATCGTTGTATAATTTAAAATTTGTAAGCACCAACACCTAATTTAAAAATAAATTATTTTATTCACACAAAAAAAAAAAACAAAAAAAAAAAAAACACCGACTCGCTAACCGTGGGCACTTTGTTTTATGTAGATTATGCAAAAAAAGCACATTTTCTGTAGCACTTTATTTGAAATTGACACTTTTTGGAATTGATAGCCCATTTTTTTTAATCACTTGCCCCTTCTTTTTGGAAATAAGCTGTCTTCTCTATGCTTTTCATAACATAAAGAACACATGACAGCATGTTCTGAATACTTAAAGCAATGTAAAGGAATATGCACAGACAGAATAACAGTTTCCTGAAGGTATTATGTATGCTTCATAGTGCCTGATTCAAGTGTCACCCCTTTTTCAGTGAGATGAGAATCCCTGCTGTCTGTGCCACCAGCTTGCTATACTGCAATACCCAGTCTTTGATTCCCTGCCTCTGGCTATAGGACCTGATAGTGCCCAGAGGCGAGAAGGGTATTGATAAATGACATGCCTGTGACACTATGCAGGACACTTCAAGCTCGCCAATGTGTTTGGGTAGGAAGTGGCTGTTCTGCTTGAATTCCTGCAATGGGGCTTCTGCTTAATGTACCTTTTTATTTCCATCCAGCCCATGCAGTGCATCTGCGTAGCTCCGAAGGATTATCATTATCTAACAATTTCCAGATATGGATAATCCTGAGTACAAACCCAGAGCAGCTAGTTTCATTGGGGTATCTAAAAAGTCAGTGCATTAGACTGGCTTAAAGCTTGAACAACGCAGCATTAAAAGCCATTTCGAAACCATAATGGCCATGCTGGTTCCAGATTGTGGGGCTCCCAGGTGCATAACGGTGATAAGATCATCAATAAGCACAGCTTTTTTACGTTCTGTCTCTGCAGCAGCTTTGTGTGTGACTTAGGTATTTCAGACCGCATCAGAGACTACTGTGTCTCACAGTGTATCTGTTTTTATGAAGCAAGTCAGATTTCTTGCACCAAATCTAAGTTGATATGCCGATGATGAAATAACGAGGGAGACAGCGTGGAGGTTTACCAGTTAATGATCTTGAAATTAGCATGCACTCAGGGGCCCTTGGATTAAACACTGGTTCAGTGTCAGACCTAAATGGAAACGTTCTGCTTACTGATGAGACTTTTAGTCTCGCTAAATAAAATCCCCATGATATAGAGAAGACATATCACAGCTTGTACAGTACATACAATGTGGCTTGTTGAGTCCACCTTCTGTGTTATTCATTACACATCTATGACAGTGTACATACCAGTACAGAACAAAACACATGACAAGAGAGAATAAACATTAAGCCATTTAAAACTGTAATACACCTCTTAGCATTCCCAGCAAGGGGCACAAAGTAGACCATCTGCATGTTATAGCAGTAGGGTTGAGGGGTCTCTGTCTGTCTGTCTGTCTGTCTGTCTGTCTCTCTCTATATATATCTCCCGGTCTCTGGTGACTGTAAAACCTGGAAAATAATACACAAGTGCTTGGGCACACTGTACATCAATTAGAACCAGAGGGTCCCCAAGCACCCTGATCATCTGAGATCTAGATTTGAAAAGCAAGTGCGGACACATTTCTATTGGTATTCAGGAGATGATCTTTACTTAAAGTGTGACAGATTACCCTGCGGTATTTACAAGAAACCTTGCCTTGCTGTATTCTGTCCTGTCTGTATCACAGAGACATATTTCAACATATTCCTGTTTATTTTGAGATTTCATTTTCACACCTAAATCAACAAAAAAAATGTTTACTTTTACTTGACAGCTTTGAACAGTTGAAAGAATTTCTCTTCTCTGAGTGTTATAGTGTATCCAGATTGTGCTCCCTCCTGCAACAACGCTAGTCCCCACAATACAAGCTGTTCAATCAGTGCACTTCCTTGTTGCAGGAGGGAGCATGATCTGGGTACGCTATGATGCTTATAAGAGAAATGTCTTTCTCCTTAGAAACACAAAGAGTAAAAGTTGTAAAATGACCCATAATGTGTGAATAAAAATATCAAAACAAGGTTGCAAAATTTTTGCAATAGGGGATACAGAGAAAGGTAAAGCAATGTGTTTCTTGTAAACACTGCAGGGTTTCTGTAGTCTCCTATCACTCGGGGGAGCGACACCTTTACTTCTATGGAATTATTCACCCAGGATGAACCACAACTGTGTGCTTGTTGTTATCACACAATACTTAAAAATCAAAATGGATTTTTCTTAAGGTCCCCTGTTTCGTGGCTCAGATAGATTCAGGTGAAGAAACTAAGACTCCTGCAGTCTGTTTTAATGTGTGTCAAAGAGCAAAACACACTGGGAAAAGTTTTCTTTCAGTGTTGCAGCAAATTGGTATAATCCCATGGCCATTTCTATAACACATTAGAGGCAATGCAAGCAGCCACTCTGTATGGTATTTATAGAGGGCACTAGTGTATTCCCCTGATCCTTTGCTATAGCATAGCAGAGAATAATTTAGCCACTCTGTCTTCCAGCAGTATATGGATACACATGGAAGCTATTGGGCAGAATGTATTCACTGTGGTAAAATCTTTAGCAAATGCTACCTGTGTAACAACTCAGTGACTCTGGAAATGAACAGGAGGCAGCGTGGTAATGGTTTGAACATGTCACTGTGTGACTAGGAGGGATGCACTTTTCCTATTCAATCCCACCAACAGCAGTGTGTGTGTTTGTGTGCATAGTTTGACCATATATATATTTCATGTGTGTATGTGTGTGTGGGCAATTTGTAACAAATGATAGAAAATAGCAAATAACAGATAATAGCATTACATTTGATTAAGGACTACAGTCAGCCTTAAAAGTAAGACAAATCTAAGTTTCAAGAAAGGCAGTTGTTAATGTATTCTGAGCATCGATGCACTGTACAGGGATAGTAATTCTCATTGTGGGAATGGTCCTCTCAAACTGCAGTCTAACAGAGCTTGGTGGGCCGTAAGACAGAAATATTTTATCATCCAAAAGAAGTGCAACTTTAATGAGATATTTAGACCGTGATTTTCAATTAGCACCTTCAAAGCCAAGGGTGTGCAACTCAGCAACTGGAGGAACTTATAATAGCAGCTCAAAACAAATTGATGATGGAAAGTAGCAGTACCGCTGCCTCATTGCTCCTGTTAGATGCTTTGATCTAGAATCCAGTGATAATGCCCAACACAGAGGTCGTCACCAGAGATCACAGACCAGGTTTTGGCAGCGATGAGCACAAACCAGACAGGTTATTGAAGTGTGGATGCTACTGCCCAAGCTGCAACACACACCCTGTTTATCTCTTTACTAAACAGCTCTTTTAGTCACTATGAACCCCCTTTATGGAATTCACTTCAGGGATACGCCCAAAATAAAGACATATTTAGTCTTCTGTTGGATAGCTTTGGTTCAGACATGTTTTCTATCTATCAATGAAGTGCTTTTAGGATGCTTTGGTATGATAAGGCGCTATAATGTTGCATCTGAAAAATATGCTATAAAACAGTGCTGCCAACACTTGGAATCCTTTCTACGCAATACATTACATCAAGCTGCTAGTGTTTCAGCCAAGGCAGCATGTAAGCCTCTTTGCGGTGAATGCCGAGCGGGCCGTGCTTGCTTTGATAAGCAAGGCTGTCTTAGACACTCTTGGCTGCATCATGCTGAAGACATGGTGATTTAAATCCCTAGTCAACATTCACACAGTCTAGACAACAATCCTAAATCATGAAAGCTTTAATGAAAAATGATTTTGTTATTTAAATAACTTTGGCAATAGGCTTCTCAACCCTTTCATGCATGAATTATTGAAAATAACTTTGGACACACACACACACACATATACATATATACATATGGATAAGGGCGTCTGCTAAGAAATAAATAATTTATTTTTTTAAATCAGTTTTTTTTTCATTGCTTTATATGGGGCACACATTTCATCCTATGAGGTCATCATGCAACAAAGATAGCACACTATCTCCTACCTCATATGAGGTCATCATATGTTTGCGTCTTCCATATGTCCTCATATAAAGACTAGAAGAGTTTTTTTTTTATCTGTCCCCATATGAGGTTGCAATGCATGAAATGATTAAAGTCTTGAAAGGTTTAATTTATAACAGTCTTTGAAAAATAAACTTTTTGTGAATAGATTTGACTGAATTAGGAAATGGTAAGGAAATGGTATCTAGGGCCTGTAACTACAGTAATGAAATACAAGCGTTTCAGGGGTGATGCAGGGCGATGCAGATTCACTGAGACACTGTGGAAATTGTAAGACTTGCTTTCATGTCTGACAGGTACACAGCTACAATCCTTTTATTTCCCAGTCCGAGATCCCACTCAGTATATTTCTAAGAGAAGAAGAGGAATAAGTCATGTGTTCAAATGAACAGAGTAATGTGCTATTAAGGGAAATCCATTTAGTTTGTTAAAGGATAACCCAGTTTGCATTTTGACAGGATACATTTACTTTGTAGATGGGCCATGACCAAAACTGTAATCCCCACTGTGCTCTTAAATACTTTTCATCCTACAGGGGTGCTTGTCGTCAGTTGTGTACTATTAGGCAAACCTTCAATTTAGTTAAAAGGCAACAGCAATATGCTGAAGTACTGAATGCTCTCTGAGTCACTGACTGAAGGTGTGATGAATCCAGAGAGGGTTTGTATCCATATGCTGCTCATGATGCCTGAGCAACACATAGAATATTCAGGTCGTTCTTTTATCTCCTGATTTCAAACAGAATGATCACCTTTTCATTTTTTAAGAGAGTCATTACTGAATATCAATTCCAACATTCAATCTCTATCCGGTCCTGCAGTTCAAGCCGTCTTCCAGACTGCCTTGCATGTGATACCCATCATGGATAAACACATGTGAAGCACACTGCCTGTCTTGATGGATATTGCAGCATGTGGCTGTGTGAAGTTCTTACACAGTGGGGCGGTTGAGCTGATAACCTGTTACAATCTCCCGAAGGTACAACTCTCCCTATGAAGTTCTCTCTTTGAAGGATTACCGAGGACAGGGCTCAGTGGATTAAAAAGCGTAACATTCAATTAAGAGGTATTGTACACTGGAAATGCATCAATACAAGCCCCTTCCATCAGTTTGGGTTAAAAAGCATCGTATTTGAAGTAGCTAGTCTTTGTGTGAACATAGAATTTACATTTTAAATAGCTTTTTGTGTGCAGACACTTTAAGGCTTTTAAATGTGAAATGTTTTCAGTGGGTTTGAATTATACCTAGTAAACCTCTAGTAATATATATATATATATATATATATATATATATATATATATATATATATATATATATTCAACTTGTGAATTTTAAACTCTTCACCACATCAATACAATAGTATTTTGTACATTGTAATCAAATGGGACAATACTAGCATAATTCCTCCTGAGGCTTTTATGGTATTACTGTTTATACATTTTTAAAAAATCACTGCAAAACAATAATAATAATAATAATAATAATAATAATAATAATAATAATAATAATAATAATAATAATAATAATTAAAAAGTTAGTTACTGTACAAAAAATATCAAATCAAAAAGTTCAAGACAGCTGAGCAGAAAAAGGGTGCTGTGTGCGGCATTGCATTCGATCCCAGGCTGAGCCACACACACAAGGACGCAGCTGCTGTGTAGCAGTAAGTTTAATAGTTTATCTATCAGCGAGCTCCCCATAACTCAAACATTACCACATTTCAGAGCCCTATACTAGGCTGTCACTATATCATCTGGAAAAGAAAGCATTGCATTTTAAAGGTTGTTACTTCTTACCCACAGAATGACGTGGCAGTGTTGAACCCATTGTTGTCAGTTAGAGCCCGTTCCTAATTCAACAGTCTGCACTGTGCCAGCGCTTACCCAGTTTGATTTTATAACCCTTAAATCTTTGCAGGGACACTGTCGTGCAGCCTGCAATCCTAACTGGGGCTGACAAACAAAATGGATTTGATCTCGATCTGCTGCTGATAGAAGTGACAGAGCCTGAGTTCAAACCGATTTCAAGTGAATCTCAGTGGCAGCTGGAATCTCAGTTCTGATGCAGTATCATACCAGTACTGCATTTCCAATTGGGTCATAGCATTGTGATACTCCAGCTGTTGTACTCCAGTACTTTATAGATGCCATTAGAATTTCTCAATTTAGTAACAGCCTAATGAATTCAATTGTGTACAATAGGGTGTAACTTATTCTTTAAATTATTGTCACAATATTTTAATTGCTCTTGTACTATTAACATTACTCGTGGATTGACCAATGATAAAGATCTTGGACTACCTAATGTTACCCAAGATTAATGATAATTAATGATGTGTTTTATAGTTATTAATGAAAGTAGAAGTATGAGATAAAAAGGTCCTCAGAAGCCCCTTGGATTAATCACTAATAATAATAATAATAATAATAATAATAATAATAATAATAATAATAATAATAATAATAAAGATTCAGGATTATTATTATTATTATTATTATTATTATTATTATTATTATTATTATTATTATTATAAAATCATGATCTTTGCCTGGAAGAGACACTCCTGGTAATGCAAACAAGACGCATAGAGAGCAGACTGAACGAACAACATTACATTCAACAGTGCCATGGTCACATTATACATGCATTCCTACACTTCAGGAGAACACGCTTGCAATATTGAATTACCTTTCCATCCTGCAATGCCACTCTTTCTTATTATCACAGCAAATGATGCTGATCGAATATAAGTGTAAGTAAGAAAAAAGGGCCGAGCGATGCAGGAGCAAATGAATAAAGCAATAAAGCAACTAAGTCCCATCTATCTGGACTTAAGTATAAATTGTGTCGTGAGAATATTGTGCAGTTGATTGACTGAATTCCATCTTCAGTCTGGATCTGTTTGTGTTTTGTAGCTTCAGTGTGATTTATTGCCGGTTTTGTGGATTTGGGTGTGAATGAATGCAGGGCTGGAGAGCCGTGCTTCAAGGCTTGCAGACCGTACAAGTTCCTATTGTTATGTGTCTGGCACGTCTGCAATAGAGCTCCATGGGGAGATTGAAAAAGAAGTGAATGAGGAAGGCCTATGCTGGTCAGATAAAGCACACAAGTCAGTGTTTATCAGCACTGTGTTTTAGAGAGAAGTCTGTAACTAGTGCTGCTTTATGTCTGGATGAATGCGTAGATTATTTTTTTGCAATGCATTGGGAATATGTTTAATTTCTATAGAAAATGCAGAGATATTGCACATTAATATCACAGCTCTTACTATTTGTTTTTTTTCCTGTTTGTCCTTTTAACCACTTACTTTCAAAGATGAAATAAACTTTAAGAAGTATGGCTAACACTGTCTCTCTGGTCAATTCTGATTTAGTTGTTCCACAGATCCTCTGGCAGATCAAAACCGTATTTCTAAATTTATATTCATTGTTTATCTGGTTTGGAAGCAAAATGTTTTTTTCTAGCAATGAGTGTGAGTAGGAGAGATGTATTGCATTAGCTATTATGAAACTGTTGCACAGATGGGTCGTTTGACTTGAGCAGAATTCTACTTGAGTCATCAGCTAAACTTGTGCCCTTATTTTTTTCCAGGGTCTATATTTATGTGCATGTTAAGTACCTGATTTGTGCACATACACAGATCATTTCAGAATTGTTGCTTGCACACATTTTGTGGCGCCATGATAGAATTAAGCTCATGCATTTAAAAATCTAGACAGACAGAAAGATACATAGACATTCCTAAAGTGAAAAAGAAAAACAGCAGATATTTTCAAATGGATTTTTGTTTTACATTTAAAGACGTGCAACGTTCAACAACGTGGCAAAAAACATTAGCAACAATGTTATTAATGAAATCATGTAAATAGGAATGCAAGTATTCTTTTTATATATCAAAAAAATACATACAGTGATTGCTGAGCACTATCAAAATAAAGAAAGAATGAGACCTTCCTCTGCAGTACCCATTACCTAAAACTAGGAAGCGATTGTGGGCATCGAAATACATCATCACTCAACTTATGGGCACACATGGTCTACTGTTCCTTCTGGCTTTTAATAGGGTGCATGGAGGCATGTGTGTTTTATCACCCCAGTAAATAAATGATACTGTTTAATTTGAACTGCACCGAGCTACAGTATTCATAACACTCACGAAAACCACTTGAAAAATACATTGGCAGCTAAGTTGCCTTAATTAAAAACATCTTTACACAATAACTCCAGACATGGTCTTAAGACCAATTGAATAAATTCAGTTTTTTTTTCTCTCCCCAGGTTAGATGTATAGGGAATGGAATTTTATTTTATGCAGGTTTCACTTTGAATTCAAGTATGTAAAACTAGTATAACTCGATAAAAAAAAGGGCTTGCAATAAGTAAAACAGAAAACCCCAAACTGGCACCGTACATATTTATACAAGAATGATGATGATCAAGCCAGAGCAATCACTAGCACTCGATAGCTTGTAATAAGCGTTTCAAATCCATTATTTTTTCCATTTGAAGTTTGAAGAGGCTCTGCATTTTAGACTTAGCATTATGATTATTGTTATTTCAAGTGCATGTCTCGGGCTCAAGGCTCAAGGAGTACTTTAAATGGCTGGGGATGTATTTCACTGCAGTCTCTAATTTGCTCTTTATACTGCAATTTTAAACAGCTGCTCAGCTTCAAATGCCATTTTAATTACATTTTTGTATTAACCGTTTCAAGTTTTGGACTTTTTCCAATATGGTTAAAAAGGTCCAAGTGTCACATGTTATTTTAGGGGAAACACTGAAATGGCATTTTGAGTTGGAGAGATAAATACCATCTTAATATTAAGATCCTACTAAGTGTGTTCTCTATCGTTTTCTATTGTAGCATCTGCTGAGATGATTACTTATAAGGCTTTGAATGGAATTTATACATATTCAGAAAATGCAGATGATATTAAGCATACATCAAAGGACACAGACCAAGACCATAGGAGAAGAGGTCAAGGAAATAAGAGTTTGTGCCTCTCCGTGGGCTGGTATTATTTTATCTATGTAAACAGGTCCAGACTTATCATTGCTGAAGTCCGAACAATGCATGTTTTACCATTATTTGTATCTTTAATCTAGTTGTTTCCTACAGAGATCCGGCAGGCGTTTAAGGTGTTTGATCGGGATGGGAATGGATTCATCTCCAAGCAGGAGCTGGGCATGGCCATGCGGTCCCTGGGATACATGCCCAACGAGGTGGAGCTGGAGGTCATTATCCAGAGACTGGACATGGACGGTAAGGGGCTGACCTCCCGTGGCCTGTTGGAGAGACCATCAGTAATCCTTTTGAGAAGTTTTTTTTTTCTTTAAACAGTCAATGGGGATTATGCAATCCAAATATTAGCGGATCTAAATATCAGCACTGTTTTTTTCATCTAAAAATTAGAAACCACTTTTAAAAAAATACTAAAAAGATTGTTATCGATGGTTTGTTATATTTTGTCACAAAGTGCCCTTATTTGAGTGATTAAAGCAATGGCAGTATTGAGTTATGCCACTGTTTAGATCAAGTGAATGCACCCCTTTGTGCATGATCTGGCTTCAATAAACACTCTGCTTTCTTGTGCTGTTCTGCAGGGGATGGGCAGGTTGATTTTGATGAGTTTGTGACCCTGCTGGGACCCAAGCTGTCTTCAGCAGGAATGCCTGACAGGTTTCATGGGACTGACTTTGACACTGTGTTCTGGAAGGTAACCAATAATCAACATCTATGTATTGCAGCGAGTATCCATTGTCATCATGAAGAAGGAAAGCAACCATTATGCATTTCTCATGATTACCAATATACTGGCCATAAGACAACCCACAGTGGTTATTGTATGAACTGCCCTGGCAGCAGACTGGTGGCAAGTCGGGTGTTTCTACTTAATAATTTAGATGATGGAGAGAGCTGACTGAGTGGATCTGAACCGCACCACTTTCAGACTGAAACCCTAAAACAGTGTCTGCCTGTCCCACCTCTCTCTTGTGCAGTGCGACATGCAGAAACTAACAGTGGAGGAGCTGAAAAGACTGCTTTACGACACCTTCTGCGATCACTTATCCATGAAAGACATCGAGAACATCATCATGACGGAAGAGGAGGGACACATAGAAAACCCTGATGAATGCCCCGTGGATATCGACAGTAATTTTATGTGTTTTTTTTAAAACCTTTTGTTTGTCGCCCTTAGATTTGCCCATTGATATTCATATTACATTTGCTGTGTGGCAGAAGTGTGCCCACCACTGTCAAGACGTTTGATTGATTATCGTCATATCTGACAGCCACCAGCAGTACTTTGTGACTAATGCATCCCTCTCTCTTACACTGACAGCCAGCCCCACGCAACAGATCAAGCAGACCTGTGTGAGGAAGAGCCTGATCGGAGCCTTTGCCATCGCGTTCATCATCAGCGTCATGCTGATTGCAGCCAATCAGGTGCTGCGGAGCGGGATGAAATAGGAGCGTTGAGAAGAAAGCAACAGCCACGCCAGCAACCAGACTTCTCCTCTTTACAAACAACTGTACTGAACAACAACCCCAAGAACAGCAAAAACAAACACCCACTCCAATGGGCAGCCGTGGGCTGTGTGGCAGATGCCTGCCAGTGCTGCCTTGCTTTGGCTGTTGCTGTCGCTGTCCCCCCCCCCTTGTTGCCCCACACCCAGTTTGTCTGGAAAGAAGCCGGTGCCTTTGGATGCATGGAATCATGATCAGTGAACATCAGCTGCTGTAATACGCATGCAGATGCATGGATTTACATCTAAACACACCCGAAGCGTTGCATTTATATACAGAACTAGAACTCATTTATGAGGAACTGAAGTCATCCCACACCACTGGTGGACTCAACTGCATGAACATTCACTAAGGGCTGCTTAAGATAATAATAACAATAATAATAATAATAATAATAATAATAATAATAATAATAATAATAATAATAATAATAATAATAATAATAGTAAGAAGAACTCTGGACACGTGTTGAAAAAGCAATTCAAACAGATGGACACAATGAAAATTTCTAACATTTAAGATCATGTGCCGCATAAGAAGAATCGGTGATCACAACTGAATAGATCTTTATTACCCATTAATAATGCATTAAGAAAGGTCAGTTAAGTTTTCAATCTGCACATAACCTTCCACAGGTTTGTGTTAATTGCATCTTAATATTGTGTGGTCAGTAGTTATAAGCAATAACACAGAAATGAATCATACAGAATTTCCAGTGGTGTTTCTAGTGCGTGGAAAGTAAGGGCAAACACAAACAAATGGCACAGCTGGCAAGCGTATTTCGCTAACGCATTACTAATGAGCAATACATCATTTGTATATATCTAATTAAGCACTAACCGTAATTAAAAGTGTTACCAGACAAATCAGTCCTTTAATTGGATCCGGGGAGACTAAATCATACAGCCACTGCATTAACGATCAGCAAGCTCCTGTTTTTAAGCCACTCACATTTTTATAGATACAGCCATGGTCATCTCTGTCTGGTCTTGTGTCCATGTGAACTTTGTCCATGACCAGTAGCTTGTAGCATGGGCATTATATGAAGACAAACTACAGATTATCAATGTTCATACTTGTTCTGCCAATGGCAACTATAGTTAGAAATATAGCCAGTCCCTTGAATAGTCAATGGAACAATCATCTGTGTTTGTCCGTCATCACAAAGGAGTTCTCCAAAACTGCAGGAGATAAAATGTTCTCAATTATTCTCGGCCATTCACCAGTCAGATCTGGATTTGGGAAGGTAGAGAGGCTTTTAAAAAATACATGCTTACAAGGTCTGCACTGAAAAACAGGCCATATTTGAATGTGGTTAATGTAAACCGTGATGTCTGCTTTCTGATAAACAATACATAGAAGGATGAACAATGAAAGAATGTAATAAACAGGCACCAAAGAATGATATACCGTGCAAAACGGATTGTGTTTGTTGAGCGTTGCAGATTTAAAAGGACAGAAACTGCTTTAAATGGTATTGGCTGAAATGTGCAGCAACTGTATTTTGGTCGGAAGCACCACCACGTTTGGACTTTCGTTCTGTTTATATATTAGATTACAAAAAATAGCACTGCTTTCTCAGTGTATAGAAACGATTAAGGCCCATTGATTGGATTTCTAGTCAAATCTTTTCAACCGCTTTATTTTTTATTTTACTTTTGTAGATTGATTTTTAAAATGTTTTATGAAATATGAAAAAATATATATATAAAATTACCTTATCTGTCAAAATATTGTGACAGACCCATTTTGGATGAAGTACAGTAAATGTGGGGTGTTCTTTAAGAACAGTGTCAGAACTTCTGTCTCACTAAAATGCACACTGTTGAAAAAATTATTGGAATGTGCAAAATGTTGGGGTGCTTATGGCCATGCATAATGTCCAGCTTTATCAGAGCTTTACTATTTATGTAAATGAATATCATGTGACAGTCAGTAAACATGTTGCTGCCATGCATAACACTAATATCCCTCAATGGACAGTCTGTATCTCATTAGTCAGATAGTGTTATGCCTTGGCTCCTGTCTGTTCGTCGTGTGTGATGGGCCATTTCAATGAGCGCAGTGCTAAGGTCCAAGTCGGGTTTAATCATTTGTATAAATACAATTAGAATAGCTGTACTTGAAAAATAGTAACCTGCAATAGTCTGTTAATTAGGGCCCTGGACCAACCCCAGAATGGAGAGATATACCCAAAACTTCTCTGAAAAATTGTGTTTGCAGTGTGTTTTCTCAATTGGTCTAACCCACTCACAATGATTAAGGCTGACCTTCTCATTGAATTGTTATGAGGGTTTCATATTATCAGGATTTCAGCTGACGAGGTTGACCAGCTGTTTTAACCAATGAGATCTGGCTGAAGTTCTTTGGCATGTGTGTTTTAAAGGTCAAGTTTCTTTACAAGAATGCATTTTCGGGGATAAACTGTTTCAGCTTTTAACGCACCCAATGTAAAGGTTACAGAGTTAATAACATTGTTTTAACCACCCGTGGGAATATATTATTTTCTACCTTGTAAATGTATATATCTGTACATTTCTAACTGGTTAGCATTTCTTGTAATGTAAGTTGTGTATATCTATATTTAGTATATTTTTTTGCTGCAATAATAATTTAGCTTCTTGTGAGGTGCTGATGATCAAATGTTCTTCCTGCTACTGTCTGTCTCAGTTCTTTCGGACCATGTTTATACTAACAAGTTACACGAACTAGGATCAGAAAAAAAATGTGTTTAATATACTGACAAACAAACTGTAGCATTAGCATTTGATAGTGAACACCTCACAGGAAGCCTGTTAACAGAGCGCTTGATAGAATAAGTAAATATGTGGATATCAAATTATAAAATGTACCGCTCTTCTCTATAAGCTACGAATACTTCTGGGACGATACTTGGCCTTAAATAAATATTGCATTCAAAGATTAATTTTCATTTTCCAGGAAAGACAAACCACTGTGTTGTAAAAAAAACAAAAAACAAACAAGTTATACTAAAATGATCCAGACATTTTTTCTTGTTAAGAGAGAGAAAGTGAGCGAGCGAGCGAGAGAGAGAGACAGAGAGAGAGAGAGAGAGAGAGAGAGAGAGAGAGAGAGAGAGAGAGAGAGAGAGAGAGAGAGAGAGAGAGAGAGAGAGAGAGAGAGAGAGAGAGAGAGAGAGAGAGAGAGAGAGAGAGAGAGAGAGAGAGAGAGAGAGAGAGAGCTATTTTTCAAACTGACTGTTTGAAATTGTGTCAGAGGTTCATATCTTGATGTGAATTTGGGTCACTAACACTAACACATGGAGTGGAGACATTGTGTAACAATGGTCCTGCTGCTGTTGCAGATTTTGAAAATCCTATAACAATATTCTCATCTTCCACTGCTTTCAATAGTCAACAAAGACAACATAGAATATATTTTTTAACATACATAAGCACCTGCCTGCTTACCATCAGCCCTCTAAAGTCAGTTAGAATAACTGAATAAAACTAACTTGCAGCAGAGAGATGCTTCTTGTATATATTACATGATACCCACCAGTGATTTGCATAACACAATAATCAGTCACATTTATTCAAAAGTGCAACACAGGTGTATGCGGTTTAGGCAGTTACTTTACAGTATGGTTGTGAATACCTGACATTTCCCTTTCAATGCATTTTGCCCCTTCTCGCTGTCCTTTAAATCTCAGAGTTGCTAGGTGCTGAGGTTCTTCATTATCAGTCACTGTTTTTATTCTCTTACGGGTGACCGAAAGTTGTCACCGCCTTTGTGTTGCCACCTGATTATAAAAAGGATTACTGCCGAGCCCTGGGGACCGTTACTATAAGATAATCGTGAAGGCTCTATAAAAAGATAACTCTGCCCTCCAGTTGTATTTTAGTTTCTCAGGGCTCCAACGTCTGTTGACTTAATCCCACCAGAGGAGCCTGTGATCCCTTTGAACTGCAGAGAGACATCATTAGTGATTGCTGCATATTCAACAAATTGGCAGGTGTTTTGGGGGGGGGGGGGGGGCGGGGGGGGGGCGGGCTGCCAGTGCATTGAGTGCTTTAATGATGGTGATTCATCAAACTCACCTTTCACTAGGTAGCAGGGATGGATGGGATGATGGGAGAGTCTGGAACCAAAATGATCTTGATTGATATTTCAGATCATTTTATTTCAGAAAAAAGGTGATGCTTCGTTCCTTAGCTGGTATTTGAAGGTATTTTTTTTTTATAGAGCAACAATTAAAAAATATTCAGATTTTAAAAAAAACAGTATATATGTATACAGCGCAACGTCATTTTGGAGCTATCAGACTAACACAAGAAAAATTTATATTGAGAGCAGTGAATTAGTGAACTGGCCCTGTGAAGTTATAGCAGTAACGAAGCTCTAACTCAATCACAGTCCTGGAGGGCCCTTCCTCTCTAGGTTTAACAGGTACAATAAACTACTTCAGGCTCTGGATGGGTGTTTAATTGAGTCAATTAAACAATGTACAACAGGGTTGGAACAAAGACCAGGAGTGTTAAGACCACACTGCCCACCCCTGCTCTAACTCAAACCTGCGCATCTTTGGAAACTGACATACTTGCTTTCTGGGGCCCAGGATATCCAGGATGTGTCCAAATTCGTGAAAAGTTTTAGCTTGAGAGACGGCGCTGATAACCTGCTTCTCTCGAGAATATTAAACTGTCAGTCTAATCCCCAGGAAAACACAGACAGCTCCACTCCAGCTTCCGACTAGACAGTGGAGCAGAACTGACAGCGGAGTTCCAGGTCATTAAATATGCAGGTCACAGGAATGCTGTGATGTTTTTCCCAGATCTGGAGGCTAAACCCTTGTGGAGATCCTTCATCTCCGTTCACAGGTTCTCTGGCCCTGAACTGCAGAAAACCCCAGTGGCCAGATTCACTCAGGATTAACTACAGTGTTTAATGGCACCTCCACCCTATGGATCTATTAAATACAGCAGCCTTTATGAATCATCATTTGCAGAACAGTTAACCAGCCCCCTAAATTGCTTATGCAATGTATTTACTGTCACCATGCACTGATGGATCGTGCCCGTGTGATGGATCGTATTTCACTCCGGTCACATGACACACCGGGGACAAGTTTTCAGAGCGTTAACTCCAGTCTTCAATTGTACCATCTGTTTCGAATCCCAAGTAACTAGAAGTGAAGTCGCCTGGAGCAACAAGCCAGTTGTTGATCTCTGTCCAGAGCCTTGGTTACAACCTGGCCTCCCCCTTTCTAGACAAAGACTAGCTGGGTTCATAATCATGAGTAGGACAAACTCGAGGGACTTTTATTCAGGAGGGAAACAAATGCAGACTCATTAATCAATGTAGTGCCGACTGCTTGGAAAGGTAATCAAAGACAGATAATGAACGAGAAGGTGGTCGGCACACCTTGGCACTCAGGTCAGCCACTGCGGTACTCAATGGAATAATACTGGTCTCTTCGGACAGTCAAGAAGTGGGTTGTCTCAGCTGTCAAGACTATTTATAAATAAATAAACACTACAGACAAATATAAGGGGCATGATATTAAAAAGAAAAATGTATCAAATGCAAGACTATTTGTTAGTATGTTTTGCAGATAAGGGTAAAGTGTGCTATGCTGGATAAAATATTAGAAAGAGTTACACCCTGTTGTATTTTGGACCAACTGGAGCTTAGTGTGAAGTCCAGTGAAAAGGAAGCACCAATAATCAATGTAACTGAAGCGTGGGAGAGCCTTCCCTTGTCAAAGAACGGAGAGGAGTGGTATTTGGTTACACAACAGCACACTGATTGATTCGAAGGAATTCAAAAACAATATTCAATTACCATGATAGAATTTGACAGTACACGATGAAACCTGCTCGTATTTGTATGCCTTCAGAACAATGTTTCCATTTAATTCTACCTCTTTTCTCTCGTGTCAAAAGCGCCTTTTAAATGATGTGCATAACGTACAAGCAGAGGAACGCATGAATGATTTCAGAGCTCGATAAAATTCATTTAGAAGCAATGCATCAGATGTGACCCAGGGCAAATTCATTTTGCTGTCAACAAGGGAAAGAGAAGCTCATAATGATGAGGGAGAGAGCAGAGACACACAGCGCAGGCACTGCACTAGACATCTTAAAGGTGCACACAGAAACATGGCTAGAATTCAGTGACATTTGAACCATATTATCTTGTTAAATGCCATATTTAAATATGGCTGTTGAAAATACTTTTGTGTGTGTGTCTGTGTATTTTATTCCCCCATGATCTGTTTGACAGTATAATGTGTCGCATCCCACACGGTTGATCCACGCAAGAAATGTATCTGACCTTATGAAAAATACACAAAATGTATCTGTGGTTAAAAATGTGTCCAGAGTTATTAAGTAAACAGGCCAAACTTTGTTTTGGTCACTAGAGATATGAAACATGAACTGGACTGTAACTCGCATCATTAGCTACAGCAGTGGTTCTCAATTCTGGCTCTTGAGATCTATTCCAGTCCTGGTCTTTATTCCAAGCAGAACCAATTAAACCCTCATTCCAGACCCTGAAGTCGGTAATTATAATCATTGTACCTGTTAAACCTGGAGTGGAATGGCGCTCCAGGACCACCATTGGACACCCCTGCCTGTGACGGTTTCCCTCCTTGGGATCCCTGAGACGATTACAGTACAGATGTGTGTATAAATAATCTTCTATAAAAGTATTTAATTTATTTAGGTATACGTTTTGTTTTGTAAAACTCCAGCGAAGTACACCGATTGGGTTTTTTTTTTTTAAATCTAGGAAACGAGGGAATGAGGTGAGGAACCCCAGAGGACACTCCCAGCACAAAGCTGTAGGAATCCAAAATCAGAAGATACCTGTGAACCCAATGAAAAGACTCCCACCAGGTCTGTACATTACAATCAGCCCCAGCTCCCGTCATTAAAAACATCAGCAGCTGGGCTTGAGGGGTAAATGAATTATTGACGGCTGCTTCATCTCATTAAAGTCAGCAGCTCTTTCTACGGTCATGAATTTTTCAATAGATGCTTGTACCAAGCGCCTACTAATAGACATTTTACAGAAGTGTGTTTCAGTAGTTTATTATAATGTAGTACACAGAGCCTGAAAAAAAAAAAGAATCAATCAAAGAAGATGTTTTATTAACTCTTCCCATTGTCTGGTGATGGGGCTTCCTTGAAGCACGTTCATGTCAAATGACAGGGTGCTGTTAAAGCTTTTCATGGACACCTCTGCAGCAACGGGTGTCAAAGGAGTACGCAGCTCTGCAAATCAGCTTGCCATTGGGGGTTCAAAGTCAAAGTCGTTACAATGATATCAACGTTAGAACCTGAGGTTCTCGCAAAAACAATCAGGGGGCTGTAAGCCCGTCCTTTGGAAAGGAAAAATCATACCCCGTTTATCTTCACATCCATTTGGGACACATCTGTCTGGATTAAATGAAACTTTGTTACTTATAATATTTAGAAATAAATACTTTAGTCGCATCAAGGCAGATTCTGATGGCATTAGGGTTGTGGCTGAGTCCTGCCCAGTCACCAGTTATCTTTTGGCTTCTTATTATATTTTGATTGAAATTAAGCACAGAAGAGGGAAATACGCAAGAACTGCCACATATTTACCTATGACTTTATTTCACAAACCTGCACACCTCCAGTTTAGAACGTAATGGTTCTGTTAAATTGCAGGTTCACAGTTTCAGCACAGCGGCAGGGTCTGATTCAGATGGACAAGATGAAATCAGTTTAATTCTTTCAGACAAGCCAGTCTTTATTTAGAGCTGAGCTTTGACTGGCAGAGTGATGTTGGTCTAGTTAGCAGCAGCAGAGCTGTCAGCACCTTTAAATAAACAGAGCACCAAGCTTCCTGAAATGGACTGATGTAGAAAACAGCATCAAGGCAAAACTGTTATTTGTCCCTTTGCAATCTGTTGTCAGTTTCTGTTGTCAATTCATGGTACTGGCACTTATAGTGTGTTATTTATATGCTAGTTATTCAACTTGTTTTCCAATGTAAATGACGATTTGCATTTAAACTGCTAAACTGTGACCATAGAAGCAAACATAACATTTCAATGGCATTTGAACTGTATGTAGTTGTATTTGAAAAGGCTAGAGTGAAGTTCATTTAGAAATACTGCACAATTCAAATCTCCTTTTAGGCCTTCGCTGCACTTGCAACATTGGGCCACCTGGTGGCACTGTGCTCAGGGTAGAAATCTCAGTCAAAGAAATCACGTCACATTACTCAGCCACCTCTTTGGGCTGTCAGCAGAAAGTTAATGAAAGCCTCATGCCCAGTTGCACAGAGACACTAAAGCCTCTAGACAAGCCATTTAGTTTGGTTTTGCTCTAATATACACAGTCTACACTCTTGTCACGAAGCCAAGGAATTTATTACAGTCGGCTCTGTAGTAATATTCATCAATGTAAGGAGAGCATTTAGAAAGAAGCAGAAAAGTGAATTATTTTGGCGTTGTCCTTCTAAAGGCAACCAGAACACAATTTCAATACAAAGCTCTCTTCTTGAAGACGCCAGCTTTATGGTCTTGAAATCTGGACACATTTCAGCGGATCCTTTTTTTAATACACCTTTTGAAGTTAACAACACAGAATAGCACTTTCCTTTAACACATTCTAACTTTTATCAATACAGTGGATTATGGAGAATAACATGGGTTTTAAACACTCACATATGAGAAACAAGGTATGAGCTCTCACTCTGAAATCAACCCCCAACTGACTTGACATTCTATATCATAAAACAGCAAGATCTGTGCCCCAGTCACCCAGCAATTTGGAGTAATTTAAACTGCTTACCACTTCTACTCCACAGACAATACCACCTAATGATTGCGCTCCACAAGTGTTGCAATACATCACATTCCCATTACCTGAAAAGAATTGGATCACACCTAGAACAGCGGAACTGAGACTGCCACCTCTCCCTAAAGGATAAAATAACTGGTTTTGCAGCAAGTCATTTTCTTACCTCGGTCCCTTGCTGTGGAATGCACTTTCTACGGATTTTTGATTTAGTTTCTTTTAAAACTTCTAAAAGAAACTAAATCAAGTAGACCACTGTTTCGGATAAAGCCCTCGTATTATACACTCATACTATTTCTGCAGTCCAGTAAAAACATTCATTTGCTTACCACCGCAGGTGCGATCTATTTCGGAGAAACCTACCCTGGTTCAGTCAACTAAAACAGCAACCGTCCCTGCAGATGGGAAGGATCGGACTGTTTCATCAATACTGCGGCACATCTGGGAGGGCGTTCTTCTGTTCTACTGTCAATGGTGTCACAATCAATACCAGAGTGAAAGGGAAAATAAAATGATGACTGGGTTTTGTGCTTTTATTTTTAAACAGTAGCTGCTTCTTCATCCCTATACACCAGCAAACACGACTTTACCAATGCCATCAAGAAAAAAAAAAGAAACAAAATGTAAAAAATGAATACACTGTAAAATCGACAAGGGCTTGATAAACCTGTGGGCTCCACACAACTCTTGAGATGTTGATTAAGAGAATGTCTGACAAGCATGGGCAGTGACAGCGTACTTGTGTGGTTCAACCTTTGGGTGAAAATAGACTCTACAGACATTTGGAAAAGGCCAGATTCATTTCCATTAATTGTTCTGCTGCCTTCTTCTGGAGGAGTTTGTATGTCATTTGAAGTGTTTTGTAGTACAACCAGTTTCCCAGCACAGTGCAAGAGAGGCAGCGGGCAAGAACTCTTTCAGTCATTACCATGCATTTGTTTAGTCCCTGTCCCTGTGCACACCCACAGTATGAGAGTTGAAAGAATGGAAACCCAGGCTGTGCACCCATCACAGCTCAGCATCTCAGGGCTGTGTCGTTTGTTCATCCCCACTCTGTGACAGGTACGTCCTTCCACCCCCCGGGAGGGGGAGGGAGCAAGGAGGCCGGGAGATCTGGGAATGACATGAACTGTGCCGGAAGCTCGCTTCCAAATGAACTTTCCGCTCCTTCCACTTGAAGAATGCTGTCAAGAGAGGGAGGCATCGTTTGTAATTCATAACAGTTCCTGCCCAGGATAAAACATATCATGTATTTACAACAGGGAAGGCATTTAAGAGTGCGAATCAGCAGATCGAGGCTTTATATTGCAGTGTGTCACAATCAAGCACAGGCACACCAGCCCTATTTGACGAGGATTACTCGCAAAGAGGGATTGCGACTCAAGAACTGTTATTAACATTTCATAAAGCACAAGGGAAATGACTTTCCCTTTTTCAATCTCTTGGGAAAAAAAACAAGTTGATATATCTACCCTGTGGCACTGAGAATGGATACAGCAGTATTGCCCTAATATATTTTTGCACAGTCAGGTAATTGATGTGCGTGTATCAGTGAAGCATGGGGAGGTTTACTGCTGTAAACTCATATTTGCAAACTGCTAAAAGCAACGTAGGCGGGAATGGATTACTAAAACAGCAGCTCTCATACAGTTTGAGTGCAGAAAAGAAAAATGGACACGCTTTCACAGAGATATATGGAGATGCATCCGATTTAAGTACAGTGAGTTTAGACTAACACCAGTGATTTATGAAATACCTTCAATGCAATTTAATTGCGTTCTTTGCTTTTTAGATGCCTCCTCTCCCTCCTTCATTTATTAAAACTACAAGCCTTTCATAAGATGCTCTCTCTGTGCTCAGTATTCTTTACCTGCTGCTGTCTGTGGCTTCACTCCTCTTCTCTCTCCTGGCCAGCCAGTCCTCAATGCTCCTTTCAGTGGATTTCCTGGCCTCACTGGGATCCTCTCTGGCTCTTCGTTCCTCTGTTTAACACAAAGAGACACTCTGTCTTCATTCCAAGGGAATCACTTAGGCTGCACAGGGGTTCCATATGTGTCAGTGGGAGTCTAACTAGGGCAAAGAGCATCATTCAAATGCCAACTTGAATCATATTTACTGACATCTCTGTAATGTGAACATCAGTAGCAGGCATGCTCCCTGCCTTGTAATACACTGTGCTTTGATACTAAGTGATCTGTTACTTATTGGGCTTGACAACTTCAGCTGTATTGATATGTTTTACCTCCTGTATCAGTTTACTCTCCGCTGAGTATTAGCCTTCAGTAAAAACAGATATATATGGTTTTAGTTTTTTTTTTTAATTATTCATGTCTGTGACACTTTGTTCATGTGTGGGGCATCCAGCACTGTCTAACCATTTCACTGACATCTAATTTCAGGCAGATACATTAACTCACGAACACTCTCAGTAACCTTACTGGCATACATTATAAACTTGTGGTTTAGGGGCAAATAGGCTGCACAATGAACAGCAATATCAATACTTGATATTGTTCTTTAGTAACAAATTGCGTAAGGCAGCACTGGGCAGGGTCTAATTGTTTGAAATACATTTTGAATTTTTTTGTATTAAAACAATCACCATAACATACATAATGCAACTTGCACCCCAGTCAAAAATACTGATACGAAATGAATTTCCTGATTGCACTTTCATCTGTTCAATCCAGGACCTCTCTCAAACAGAAACTGACAGCAGTTCTGAACTGTGGGGGTGTTCTCATGATGTAAAACACGAGCATACACTGTGTTCCCTTAGGAGATAGGAATGTAGGTCACCACTCTCCCCAGTTCTGAGGAGCTAAGTTACTGATGAACACTTCCTTGGTACTTTCAACCCCCTTCCTTTTCCTCTCCAAACGTGAGCAGCCAAACTGGGATTCAGCAAATAGAAGCAGCTACAATTCTGAAAACTGTCTGCTCGATGTCACTTTTCTTTGCCCCCCAGTCCTGTTGAAATGTGTGCACAGCGCACTAGCTACCCCTAGTGTGAGAAAAAGCTCACTTACCTTCTACCTGTTCTTTTAATCTTTCCATATCTTCCTCTGTCAGGTGAGAGAATCTGCAGTTCATACCGAATACACACTGACCTTAAAATGGACAGAAACAAGACAACAGACCCAATTACACCTTGTTGATCCATTAAGTTATCAAACCTCTTTGTGTTGGAATTACATTGTATCGTTTACTGGCAATGGGGGACAATGATGCATTCTCACCTGTCTGCAGAAACTTCCTGCATGGTTTTTTAGCTTGTTCATCAGCTAAGATGAGTGCTGCATCTATAACAAAATAAATACATATATGTAAAATACTACACACGGCCCAGAGCTCCAACGGTAAAATGTAACAATCTCATTTTAAACCTGATTTTGTTATCACCAAAGTTGCAATTAAACCACAATGCATGACATTGTTGATACCTGGTTGAAAATCCAAAAAATAAGTGATAGAAAACACACACACTAATGTTCCTACTCAGAATCGAACCAGCATATATTGCAGTAATACTAAATCATGGAGCTATGATGACACCTAAGTTTTTGTTTCAACCTGTTCCTATATATATATATATATATATATATATATATATATATATATATATATATATACTAACATTTCTATTGTATTTGCACTTGAAAGCCACAGAGCTTTTAAACTAAATGCCTATGCTCTGGCTGAAGCAAGAACTTGGACTGCAAGCGTGGAGAGAGTCTACCTCTGAAGAGGTCGAACCAAGCCTTTTTGGCTCTGTGATGCTGGACTCCGTTCAGGTGCTTCTTGCGGTTATGCATGTTGTCCTGGAAGGACCGATCGCAGTAGTCGCACAAGTATCTCTTTCCCATGACTGCGGTGAGAGTCTGCCGCCGGAGTCGCTGCTTTCCTGGCTGTGTGAGTGCGAGTTTGTAACAACACTTGTCAGGACACACACATCACAACAGATGCTCCATATGTACACGTTTAAATCATAACATCTCATTTATCATATGTCTATCATCATATATTACATTAGGTCCTGTAGTGTTGTTGTTTTTTTCATTTGTAGACCATGTTTTCTAATGTATATTACATTATCACAACGTAAATTAAACGCTTACCCACAGTTCAGTTATCCTGCAAACATTGCTTATTTCCTGTAATGGTCTTAATGTTATTCTGGGAGTTGTAGTTTACTATTTCGGCTCACACAAGAAAAGATCACATCTCCCAGTAGTCTACGCGGTATTAAGACTACAAACCCACAGTGCACCGGCAAATACGTCATTTTTCCCCACATTCGTTTCCGGTCCTCGTTCTGTGAGCACTGCAGCAACCAACATGGCGTTTGGTAGGCAGGTCTATAATTTGGTCTTCAGGAGGAGCTCAACATTCGCGCTGTCCATCTTGGTGGGAGCCGTTGTGTTTGAGCGGATGTTCGACCAGGGCGGAGACGCGATTTTTGAACACCTGAACAAAGGGGTGAGTCAAGTCGATGTGAAAGGGCTCTGAGTTTACCTTTCACCTCAGCCAGCAATGCACACCGCAGAGCAGGCCTGACCTTTCCGTGTAGGAAGGGCAGTGTTTTCTTAACGGGTGGTTGTGTTTTTTAAAATAGTGCAACCGTTGTCAAATTGCTTATTGTTCAGATTTTAAAACTGACACAAGACATGATGGTTTCTTCGTTATTTCGCTGAATTGTTAACCGATTAATTTAGGACGCACCGCTTCAAAATGAGAGCGAATGTTATTACTGTCAGACTTGACCTTTGCCACCGTTGTTCTGGTAGATTATATCAAAGTCTTCAAAAGTAGCTCGCCCCCAATAAAATATAGTGTGATAGTTGGACTGTTTTTGCAGAATTACGCCCCTTTCAACTAAATCTAGTAAGTTGAACTGATATGATAACCTTGGCATATACACGTCTATAGCCACTGTATAGTAGTGTTTCGTATACGTCTGTATGAGTTATACTGGAACATGCTTTAAAATCATCAGTATATCACCACCAGAGTGTATTTTGTTTTGAATCTGCGAAGTGTCAACCAAAGCATACCTGGGCTGTCTGACAGAGTTGCATTGTGACAGACAAGTTACCCGAGTTGCCTCTGTAAGAATTATACTTGACAATGATAGTGATTCGATTAATACAAAAATAAATGAATTCAGTTGTTTAAGTTTAAATAACCCTTTAGCCAGTACTGTGTGTCCTTATTGTTTTATTTTTTATTTTTTAGAAACTTTGGAAGCACATTAAACACAACTATGAGAGTCACGATAAAGAGTAACGTGGCGGTTTGCTGGTGTGATGACTCCATTCCCTGCTGTGTTTGTTGGGGCTCCACTGACAGGCATGAGCAGTCGAAGACATCAATGTTTCACTGGATCTTGAAGACCCCAGAAATTCAATCTTTTGGGACTGGTGCTGCGTTTGATTTTCTGCCTCTCGGAGTCTTCTCCAGGCATTCAGAACACCGCTAATCAAAGTGCTGGCCTTCAGTCTGTTTCATCTGTTCTGTTTAATCTGTCAGTTGTATTGTAAATCTTGAGTAGATGCTGTTAATAAATTCATTTAAACCATGTTATTTTAACTTTTTTTGCATAGTTTGCTCTTTTGCCACTTAATTAAAGGGCTGTTTAAGATATGTACGCTGTGGCAAACAACTAAGGGATGCTCAGAGATATGAATATTAAGCATTTGTATGCAGGTACAAGTAATTAAAATGAACAAGTATAAGTAATTATTGTCAGTGGTTATCACACTCCATATTAATAAAACTTTAGACTGATGTTGGATATTAAAATATTACCATCATCTGATATCCTTTGCATTCAAATTACGCTAGTGGTCTTGGCATTAGGCTATTTCAGTATAGGATTTGTAGCTTTTAGTATACAGCAAGGGAATGTAAGATAGTCTTTTGAAAATATTTGTATTCATGAATATTGATCTGTCCAACATTAATGAAAAACCACATTGTAATCATCAATACCAATGAACTGTTCATTTAGCTAGTGTAAGATTCCATCTTTTGGTGTAGAACCAGTCATGTTCACTCTGCTGCAGGTTCTTCTCTTTTGTCCAGTTACTTCTGAAAAAAACTACTTCTTGATGGGGCTTGTTGCTTAGGACTTGCACACTGATTAAGGCATTAGCTGAAAGAGTTGTCTACTTGGCTTAGGTCTTTAAAAGTGTTACCTCTGCTAAAGATCTAGCTCTGTGATAGAGTGAATTGAGCTAACCATTCATCATACACAGTATTGTTCAGCTCCTGGGGGATAGCCCGTTTTTACCAATACATGCAACAAAAGGCTAAATAAACCTCTCAATAAACATGAATATTTCTGGTCCAGGGGAATATGCTTCTGCCTGGTGGGATGGGGACCAACTGGTTGATGTCTAGGGTTTTGTCCGTGTCTTCGAATTGACTGAGGTGGAACTGCAGGGTAAGTTTCCAGGTCATCACCCTGAGTGCAAGGAAAGCTGCAAGCACCTCAGAAAGGAGGAAGAGCAGGTAGATGACGTGGACAGCCCTCTCCAGTGGAAGGATGATGATAGCCTCGTCCGTCAGGAAGAACAGGAGAATGGGGAGCTGGAACAGGAAGGTGAGGAGCCAGAATCCAGCCAGCTCTGGAACCTGATGAGATGGGTTGAGGACGGGAATATTATTCTGATCTCAGATCGTATTGGAAGCCAAATACCTTCAACAACCAATATGGCGATATGCTCTGGAACATGGTGGTGGCCATTGTAGGCCATATTTATGCAGCTATAACCTAGTGGATTCTAATCTCTGATGCAATCACAGTTAAGCAGGTTATAACAAATATTTTATAAATCTTTGTCTATCAAGAGATCCTAAGTAAAGCCACATATTCAAATGTTACCTTTTCCTTCAAGTTCCCTACATAACCAAGGTAGAGTCTCAGGCCCTCCGTAAGAGTGATGATGACCATCCCAATGACCAGGAGAGATTGGTAGTAGCCTGGTAACCAGCAGTACTGCAAAAGAGAAAGATACTGGTGTGGACATTTCAGTCTTGGCTCTGTGTTGGTGACAATACGACTATACGAGTTATTAAAGCCTTCAACATGCAGTACACATACGAAAGGTATTTAGAGCTGTGGCTCAGTGAATTATAGATCATAAGAAAGCTCAATCTGCGCATGGTCTGAATAATGAACCAGACACACGGATGACTGTAACCTAAACTATTGCTTATGGGAATCAGTGTGGAGTAGTGGTTAGGGCTCTGGACTCTTGACCGGAGGGTCGTGGGTTCAATCCCAGGTGGGGGGACACTGCTGCTGTACCCTTGAGCAAGGTACTTTACCTAGATTGCTCCAGTAAAAACCCAACTGTATAAATGGGTAATTGTATGTAAAAAAATAATGTGATATCTTGTAACAATTGTAAGTCGCCCTGGATAAGGGCATCTGCTAAGAAATAAATAATAATCTGCTAAGAAATAAATAATGAAGGCATCTTTGCGTACCTTTAACTCCAGCATAAGAACTTCAGAAATCCACCAGGAAGGAAAATAGTAGGTATTGAAGTAGAGCAGCATCTGCAGAGGTAGGTGGGACACCATTTCATGTGCTGAAAACAAGAAGAGTAAACCGAATAAAAACACACAAAGAAAACACTCCTTATTTGAGTTATTCAAAAAGCTTTCTCAACGTTAGTTACTTCTGTAAGTTTTGGAAATTCACCCCAAGCCGTCCTCCAAACTAACAGGGCGTGGTGTAGATATATTGATAGATATGGTCGATTGTCTCTATAACACCAATTCTTTAATGGTACAGAAACAGGTTTAAAATGAGGAAGCTCAATGTGATGCTGGTGTGTGCGTCTTTACAAATTAAAAGTATATTTTGATGGTAGTATGGCAGCTAATACTGACCATGCAGTTGGCAGAAAGATATCTGTCATTAGTTTAGTCAGCAGTTGGCACAATGTACGATGCTGGTATAATATAGACAACTGTCCCAAAATCACTGGAAGTACCCAAACTCTAATTGGTATTGTGGTAATGATTCATATGCAGCTCACTATGTAATTGTTCCCCTGAAAAACTATGCCTTTCCATTTCTTTGAAATACACGTATAGTTTCAACTAATGATAAAAACACAGAAACCATGTCAAAAGTTTTTTTTTTTATTAATAAAACACTTGCTCCAATTTGGTTTACATCATCATCATCATTATTATTTCTTTTGCTTCTAACAATGAATGTATTCATCATTTTTTCTCACTACGGGAAGCTTCTCCTCAGCCTGAGACCAGGCACGGTGCTGCCTTTCGATCCCCAACCTCATTCTTGCTTCCTGCAGCAATACTCAAGATGAACACTAGGCGCTCTCAGAGTTCATCTCTAGGAGCTTTCAGAGGGAGATGCTGGAACTCCTTGGGGACCTCTTCACCTTTCTGTGACCTTTTGTAGAACCCCAGAGATTCCAGGAGAGCACTGATCTCATCCGCTGTCATATCCTCAACTAGAACAGTCTGGAACAATAAGAGAACTCTTTATCAAGAACACAAAGGCACTTTTTACTGATTCAGAAACACACGTATTGGAGCTCTTACTGTTTTACTGCACCGTAGTTAAGCTGACTGTGTGTGCTTACCTTCACAGCCTCTTCTTTCCCGTTGTAAAAGATGAGCTGGGGCTCCTTTTCCTCCCCGGAGTCATATTCCAGGTTATGGCTAACGCAGGCTTGTTAAGGTAAAGTATGGATGTTCTTAAATAACTTTACAGCTTATAAGCATGACAGCCGTGGCTTTAAGGAATAAGGATATTATAGTGCCACGCACTTCATCAGGAATAAGGATACTATAATGCCACGTGCTTCATCAGGAATAAGGATACTATAATGCCACACGCTTCATCAGGAATAAGGATACTGTAATGCCACACGCTTCATCAGGAATAAGGATACTATAATGCCACGTGCTTCATCAGGAATAAGGATACTATAATGCCACGCTTCATCAGGAATAAGGATACTATAATGCCATGCGCTTCATCAGGAATAAGGATACTATAATGCCACACGCTTCATCAGGAATAAGGATACTATAATGCCACGCTTCATCAGGAATAAGGATACTATAATGCCACACGCTTCATCAGGAATAAGGATACTGTAATGCCACACGCTTCATCAGGAATAAGGATACTATAATGCCACGCTTCATCAGGAATAAGGATACTATAATGCCACACGCTTCATCAGGAATAAGGATACTATAATGTCACGCTTCATCAGGAATAAGGATACCATAATGCCACACGCTTCATCAGGAATAAGGATACTATAATGCCACACGCTTCATCAGGAATAAGGATACTATAATGTCACGCTTCATCAGGAATAAGGATACTATAATGCCACACGCTTCATCAGGAATAAGGATACTATAATGTCACGCTTCATCAGGAATAAGGATACTATAATGCCACGCTTCATCAGGAATAAGGATACTATAATGTCACGCTTCATCAGGAATAAGGATACTATAATGCCACACGCTTCATCAGGAATAAGGATACTATAATGTCACGCTTCATCAGGAATAAGGATACTATAATGTCACGCTTCACCAGGAATAAGGATACTATAATGCCACGCTTCATCAGGAATAAGGATACTATAATGTCACGCTTCACCAGGAATAAGGATACTATAATGCCACGCTTCACCAGGAATAAGGATACTATAATGTCACGCTTCATCAGGAATAAGGATACTATAATGCCACGCTTCATCAGGAATAAGGATACTATAATGCCACGCTTCATCAGGAATAAGGATACTATAATGCCACGCTTCATCAGGAATAAGGATACTATAATGCCACGCGCTTCATCAGGAATAAGGATATTATAATGCCACGCGCTCCATCAGGAATAAGGATACTATAATGCCACGCGCTTCATCAGGAATAAGGATACTATAATGCCACACGCTTCATCAGGAATAAGGATACCATAATGCCACACGCTTCATCAGGAATAAGGATACTATAATGTCACGCTTCATCAGGAATAAGGATACTATAATGCCACACGCTTCATCAGGAATAAGGATACTATAATGTCACGCTTCACCAGGAATAAGGATACTATAATGCCACGCTTCATCAGGAATAAGGATACTATAATGTCATGCTTCATCAGGAATAAGGATACTATAATGCCACGCTCCATCAGGAATAAGGATACTATAATGCCACGCTTCATCAGGAATAAGGATACTATAATGCCACGCTTCATCAGGAATAAGGATACTATAATGCCACACGCTCCATCAGGAATAAGGATACTATAATGCCACATGCTCCATCAGGAATAAGGATACTATAATGCCATGCGCTTCATCAGGAATAAGGATACTATAATGCCACACGCTCCATCAGGAATAAGGATACTATAATGCCACACGCTCCATCAGGAATAAGGATACTATAATGCCACACGCTTCATCAGGAATAAGGATACTATAATGTCACGCTTCATCAGGAATAAGGATATTATAATGCCACGCTTCATCAGGAATAAGGATACTATAATGCCACGCTTCATCAGGAATAAGGATATTATAATGCCACGCTTCATCAGGAATAAGGATACTATAATGCCACGCTTCATCAGGAATAAGGATATTATAATGCCACGCTTCATCAGGAATAAGGATACTATAATGCCACGCTTCATCAGGAATAAGGATACTATAATGCCACGCTTCATCAGGAATAAGGATACTATAATGCCACGCGCTCCATCAGGAATTGCTGAAGCTCAGGCATTTTCTTGATTGATCATCCAACCACACTGGGAGCCTGGTGAACAACAGAAACAACATATTACATTGCTGTCCAGCCACAGTGTATACAGATTGATAAGAGAGAAGCTTTTACTCACAAGCAGCTTTCCTCTGGCTATTTCCAGCACTTCTTCAGCAGCTCCCTCTGAACTGTTATCGGCTGCGCTGTCTTGAACAGGTAAAGCCAGCAAACACAACAGTATGGTCCACATCATCTTTACACGCACCTGCTGGACCCAACTGAAATTCAAAAACGTTAACATTTAAGCATTATGATAGATATGGACTAAACCAATATAGGTGGGGGGAATAAATATGAATTTTACGAAGAGGAGGTAGAAATATATTTTATAGTGTAGCGAGAAATAAACTGTAAGAGAATAAAAAACAAAATCATTTGCAGATAGTAGCAAAAATGTAACTGTTTTTTTTGCCATTTTTTTTATTTTCTGAGCCCCCCCAACTCCATTACTATAGTTTACTCCAACCACTTCTGATGTCCTTCATAACAGGTGTATCCTTATCTATTTTCCTTAGGCAACATGCCAGGCTGTCTAATGGAATGTGAAATTGCTGTTAACCTGCAACACACCAGCTTTAAGGCATATGTTCTTAATACAGAGCCTTGTAGTACGAGTCCTTCTATACTCTGTGTTCGTGGCAGAGCGTTGCCTTTTCATTTTTTATATTTGAAAAACTTTAAGGATTGTTTTTTAAAAAAAAAAAAAGTTTAAGTGCGTTTAAAAACTTTCACTTAGTTTAAACTGTGTTTTGACAAATGAGAATAATTTAATGATCCCTCTCAAAAACAGCTGCATTTAAATAATCATACTAGTCCTTATAAGGTTTGTGAATAGGGCCTCAAAAGTGTACTGCAGTATACTGTGCTAACCTAAGTAAAAAGCTGTGCATAACGCAACCCAATAGAACCGAACTGCACTGGAACTTGAATTTTTAACATCTGCAATGTACGGCAGCTACCTGAAACTAGCACCAGGGGGAGGACATATCACTTGGGGTTGCAGCCAATATGAACTTTGACCTTACCAAACTTGAAAATAAGAATGCCAGATGAACCAGCTTACCTATTTGACTGTCTTCTGCTTAGATAATAACATTTAGGTGTGTGTTGATTTAACACAGCTTTCTTAAACCATCAACACAATCTGAATACATTAAATAGTTACTAAAATGAGTCAGTCATTTCTTAAGTCTCTTTCTTAAACTTGTAATCTTCCCTCGGTAGAGTTGTATCTCAGCCTCTAGGTGGCAGTGTTATGTTTACAGAGTGACTGTTGTTCAATCTTGTAAAACCTGTTATTGCAGTACGGGCTGCTAGCACTGGCCATTTACTTTACTAACGCTCCAGCACCACAGTCGGGTACGAATCTGAGGATTGACCATGTTGTTACAAGATTGTGTCTCTAAACAACATTCATTTCCTTTTAAAATGGTGAATGCAGCTTTCAGTCCCCCCTACCCCCGCCCCTCCCGATGGTTAGCTGTGTATCCGTTTTCAAAAGGTCAAGCCTCCTGTGTAAACAGATCCAGTTTTTTTTTTTTTTAAATCTGGGAAATAAAAAAAAACATGCCATAATTACTATATGTGCTTTGGCTTCACTCCTCATGCTTTGAGTGACTTTACTGCAGAGATCAACAATGGATCCAGGAATGCAGTTCTGCCTTTTCAAATAAGCCCTGATGGTTTCTTTACAGGCCAAGCACAGCTACCGGATGACAGGTGCTCCAGAGCCTCACTTCTCAGGGTCACAGCCAGTTTGTACTATACTGTAGAACGGTAAGACCCGGAGTGAGCCGCTGTGAAGCCTACACGTGGTTAGCAAAGATAAAGCCCACTTTACCAGGTCACTATTCTCCAAGAGGGTCACATATGGAGCATTTCTCAGCTACCCTTATAAAAGTTACCCATAATAAAAACTAGTAATGTGTAATAAAGCATGGTGTAAGCATGGTAAAGCACAGAGAGGAATGGGAAAGCATATTAATTAAGACAAGACAAACCAGGGTAAACTATGGTAAATGCACAGTACAACCATGAGAAAAGCATGACAAAACTGCAGTAATAGCGTGCCAAAATACTGTGGGAAACCTTTATAAGGGTAACTGTGTCTCATTTGTATTCACTGCTGATCCTCCTGTATTAATTGTTTTTCCTTCAGCACACCATACCTTTATATTCATTAGGACTGTGTAAGATATATATATATATATATATATATATATATATATATATATATATATACAGCTGTCAGTCAGAGGTGCAGAGAGAGTAGGGGAGAGCTAGCGAGAGCCTATGCAAGTTTGTTAGCATGGTTTCAGTCAGACGGCAGAGAACGCAATAACACTTGCATTCCACAGCTGACGTTACTGTGGAAACTTGGATCCGTGGCGGAGGGCGGCTCATTTGGTCGCAGTAACTAGTCCCCGTGGAGTTAATGTGTAACAGAACTCTCTGTTCCCATCTTCTCAGAGTGGAAAGAAAAAACCCTTTACAGCTCCAGATGCGATCTGAACCTGCCTTCTTCCCATACTGTTAATGGATATGGGAAAGCGCATTTATTTTCCGAGCGCTGTCCGATGCTATTCCCGTGATGAAGATCAAATTCAATCAAACAGGCTTCAGTCGTGTTTATCTTGTGTTTCTGTATGTTTCTGTGTGCCATGTGTTTTTAAAGGCAACAAACTGCCTTAGCTAAATGACAGACTACATGACAGTTCAGCTCCTATATAAGCAGTGTTTAAGATGTTCCCTCTAACATCTTAGATGCTGGCCATCAGCACACTTAATGTAAAGTATTACCTAAGTGTGTACAGTAGCTGTAACCTGGGAGCATAACAGCTTGAAAAGCCCCTCTGCTCAGTGCCTGTGGAGCTCTTCTGCATGTTCAACAGCCCCCCTCTGCTTCAAATGATTCCCTGCCTTCCCATTCATGAATCTTACTAGCAGCATATTTTAAACGTGTTTCCTCGTGCATGCAGGGTGCTTCCTAGTTTCAAGAAACAAGGGAACATGTTTACCAGAGCAGTCCTGACTTCCATTTGAGTAAACATGTTTCCTGACAAGAGATCCTGTGAACATGTGGCTCATGGATCATGTGACCACGTCAGCATGGTTAGGACAGCTGATAAAATGCCCTTGATGCGTCCGCAGACAGACCTCGTCTGTGCAACACATTATCACAGCTGTACCACTCAATGCAATATTAATGCTTTCCTCCACATGTCTTAGCCAGGGTAATAAAAAGTGTGCTTTTACAACCTGAGGTCAAAAACAGAATTATTTTACATGAAGTTTCCTTGCACCTTGCTTGGTTTTGTCCGTGTCAGCAGGTAATGTTCTTTACAATTTATTTCCCTTTGTTAACATGGAAGATCTCTCTTCAAATGAAGGTGGTTCTTTTGATCTCCGGTGTCTGGAAATAATCCTCTGGGCTAACTGAGACCCTATAAAACTGTAAAGATATAAACCTTGTTTGCCAGGACATAGGTGGGTACCCTTTAAAGAAAGCTGGTGTGGTGGTTTAGCACCTGCAATTCTCAGCCCATTCACAGATGCAGTTCATTAACTCCTTGTGTACTGAATGATGAGGTAAACAAAGCCAAACAAGGGCCTACTATCAACTCTGTGCTGCCTGATTCAAAACTTCTACAGATACTGTACATGACCAAGGATGTCATTTGCATCTGTTGGCTGGGCCCCCCAGTAATACAGCATTTGTGTAATCAAAATGTTGCTGAATAAGGAGGCTGTGTGGTCCAGTGGTTAAAGAAAAGGGCTTATAACCAGGAGGTTCCCGGTTCAAATCCCACCTCTGCCACTGACTCATTGTGTGACCCTGAGCAAGTCACTTAACCTCCTTGTGCTCTGTCTTTCACGTGAGATGTAATTGTAAATGACTGCAGCTGATGCATAGTTCACACCCCCTAGTCTCTGTAAGTCGCCTTGGATAAAGGCATCTGCTAAATAAATAAGCAAGACAGCTTGCACTTCATTTTTGTGTCTCCATGGTGAGCCCTAAGGAGGGACCGGCCCTCACAGGCCCAAAGCTCAAGGGCAAAAAACCAAAAAGCAAAGAGCGCCCTGGGAAATGGAACAGTCCTAGATATTTGGGCAAGACCCTGAATGCACGGAGAGCTGGCAACCCACTGTTTATGCAGCAAACCGAAAACTATCAGTTATATTCTTGTTTGGAATTGCAGCATTTCATATCCTTTTGGGCACAGAAAAGTGAACAGTACGGCACTGTGGAATGCTGTGTATAATCAGTTCTGGCTGCTACATTGGGCTTTGACCACATCAGAAATACTGCATAGATTTGAAAGGTGCACAATTTGGATAAAGCCCATTTAATACTTGCGGCTTTCTGTATTTCATTAGAGTACGAGTTTTCAAAAACAAATGGTGATCTGAATAGACACTTATTATAGACTATTATACATTAATTTTAGATATTGCCCAAAGCTGAAGTCTCAACATGTTTTTTGGCAATTATATGTTTTTTTTATTCTGAAGACTGTCTTTATCCCCTTTTATTGGCAGTGTCAGTATGTTTTTTTTGTTTGCCATCTGCTGTATGTTTCATACAGTGTGCCACATCTATAATAAACCAAAATATTTGGCAGGCTGCACGGACACGGAACTGAATTACACAAGCTTCCAAACCCCTTCCAGAAACCACCAACAGAAACCACCAACTACTAGAAGTAAGGGAGTATTCATTTTAAAATAAGCAGAGTGTTTGCTGATGTGGCAGTTTCCATACAAACCCACATAAAAGCTGTGTTTGTGCAAAAAGCAAGGGGTCTTGGATTAGAGTAAATGTGTGAATGATCCTATTTTACCTTCACCTGGTGCTTTAACGTCCACAGTGCTGTCATGTTCCGCACACAGTAACACATCTATCCTTGCAAAGCTCAGCTTCACTCTGCACCTGGAACTGATTTGGTTGATGCTGTGCGTGCCCACACAGGTTCGCCCTCACAAGTAAAAGTAGCATGGCTGTCACACAAAACTTGTTTGAATTGCAACATTTCAAGGACTGTTTTAAAGAATATTCTCTTAGGTTACACAATACTTAAAAAAAAAAAATCCCTCTCAAAAATAGTTTAATAAAGGACTTATGAGCTGCAACTTGTCTTAATTCATTATAATTCGCTTTAACAAAATGAAACATTTTAAAAACTATACATTTTGAATACTAAAAACAAAAAAAATAAAAGTAGAATAGTTGACTGTGACAGTGGGTTAACGTATGAACAGTAATTATCTCTGACTTTGCCCAGAGTGAAGCAGGAAGGCTTTCTTTTCTTGGCCTGGTTTAATAAGCAGCGCCCGTCCATAATAATGGTTTGGAAAGCAGCGGAGAAAGCGATGAAGTCAGTGAGTGCAGCTTCCTGTGAAATGAGAACATACCATTCTGTAACTGGGGCATGAGAAGCTCTGTGGTTAAAACTCTGGATTGCAGTGTGGAGGAGGCTTAGAGACGCCTCCGAAAACAGCATGGTGCGCACACACACATAATCACACACACACACGCACGCACACGCACACCCACACGCACACACACATGCACACCCACACGCACACACACAAACAAATAAACGCACATACACACACGCACACACACATATACGATGTCTCACATTTCAATGTAACTGCTGAGGTGGAAGACTGCCAGTCTCTCTCCATTGTCAGAATCAACACCAAAACTGAAACACGGAACTTAAGAACAGAAGAACATTTACGAACAAGTGAAGGCCCATCTGTGCCGGTCCGGTTCCTAGTAGCTGGTTGATCTCAAAACTTTGTCAAGTCGGGTCTTAAAGGATCCTAATGATTCATCATCATCAACATGGCTTGGGGACACTCACTGTGTAAAGAAGTGTCTCATAACCTGTGAGCAGACTGCTGATAAGAACGACGACAGGGTTTGCAAAAGAGAGGGAACTGGCTCTCGACCTACTCGATGGTACTGTACATAGTTATCTATTACATGTGTTCAGAATTCAATTTGAATTGAAAATAATAGTGTATCTGCACAGTATTGAATTCTCTCATGAGAGATTCATGTGCACGTTTCTGCGTTAGTAAGCGTTTCCTACCAATTACAAATCCAAAATAATTACCTACTGTAAGACCACAGTCAGGCCAACTCGTGCTTAAAGCAAAACAAGAGAAACAAAGTTTCTTAGACTTGATGGGTAAATGAGTCTGTCTTTAAAATTTCTAGCAGTCAGCGGGTCTGGAAACCAGATTGTGTGCGTTGCTCTGGTTTGGCTACAAAGGACCACTCTCAAAGTACTGTAAGTGGGCAGTTGTTGTAATTTGTGGGAGTGCACGCATTGACAGAAGTCAGACGTTCTTGACCTAAACTTTAACTAATGAAAACAGATGATTGTATTGCACGGTCTGGTTCACAGTTAGTGTTGGAGCTGAATAGGGCTGTGTGTTATGAGGGTGGCTCAGTGCTGTGAAACACAATGTAAGCCTTGAACAGAGCAGGAGGAATTCCAAGCTGGTCGGCACCAGGAAATCTCAAAATCACACACAGGCCAGCGAGGCAGACCTGGAATGCCCCGCCCCAAGTGGGAAAAAGGGCTCCAGGAATCCTAATTGATTGGGAAATAACATGTGAGATGCGTAAGATCAGGATTTTTAAAGGGGATGAAGAAGTGTTTTAAAATGATCCTTGAGGAAGATTGAAGGAACTGATCAAGCCCTACGGTTTGATTTAATCTCTTCACCATATGGAAAACCATCAAACAATATTAATCTTATAGAGTATCTTTGTCATATGAACTCAAGCGAAAATGGGTCCTTTCTTAGCTGTATCTAAGTGTTGCTTTATATGCAAGAGAAATCTGTATATCTATAGATGTGGAGAGCATAGGTGACAGTTGAACAGATACATTCCCTATATTAAGGAGTATAATACTTTGGCTTCTGCCTTTCTACAGAACGATGCAATAGTTGTTTGCAGCTACATTAGATATTATTTTTTTATATTGTTTTCGTATATGAAGATTTCATGAGTGGCATAGGGTGAAAAAAAATGTGAGCAATATATTAAGAAAAAGAACACTGTGCCAGAACTTACTTCTGTTGGTCTGAAATAATGTTGTTTAACTCATCACAGAATACATTTGCAAAAGTGCCAGAACATGCTATAAAGGCTTTCAGTTTTTTTCCCCCAAATAATAATTATTATCATTTATTCCTTAGCAGATGGCCTTATCCAGGGCGACTTACAATTGTTACAAAATATCACAGTACAAAGTATCAGTGTCCTTTCTAATAATCTGTGTTCTGTCCAATTGTTCACTGACAACCAATTACCAGTCTCTGAGAGCTAATTTAATGCAGCATTGCATGTGCGCACTAATAGCTTCAATCTGTATCTTCAATCTGTGTCCCGCAAAAGGGTCGCTGCCATTCGAGTGTCTGCTGTCTTGTGTCGTGCTGTTTGAAACTGGCTGCAGCAACAGTTATGTATATTTCCCAGCAAAGGCCTCCACATCTGGGGAAAGTTAGTGACACATCTGCAGTGTAAAACAATTAAATGTGTACTCCCACAAAATGAGCAAATGTGATTACCATAGCCTGCCATATTGAAATGTTAAGCATGCTGCCGGATCCCTATGCTTACACACAGCAGAGAAACACAGTCCTAAAAATAATGGAAGAACGTTGCATTTTTAAATTCCGAGCTACGTGTAAAGTCAGCAATACAATTCATTTACAGCGCTCGCCCCTTAAGAGAGCAGACCGTGCTGTTGTGTTCCGCCTTATAACAAGAATACAAGTGCTAGTGGAACAGCATTCTGGGGCTAATGGGAGCCGCTCTGACATGCTGCCTTATCGCCGGCTCCGCGGTGCAGAGGGCTGCCTTATAATGAGGCACCACTGTATGAGATTCGGTTTGAGATTCATGTTTGAGAGATTTCCTTTGCCTTGTATATCTATTGCGTTGGGCTTATGATTCGTTGTCAGTCTAAATCCATAGTAGTTCTTTGTCACTCTATGTGCAGCTTTCAAAGGAAATGTATTCAGCCTTTTTCTCGGGCGATCAAACAGACAATACATGGTGGATGCTTCCTGGGATTAAAAGACAAAACTATGCTGTGGTTTTGGTTAGAATTCCAAAGAATGGAGCTGTTTTTCTGAGAGCCAAATTATGTTTTCGAACTCCCAAGTCAAACCTTTTAGGAAAGAATGAGAGTTACAGTGAATTTAATCGGTCCCATCTCCCAACTTTGGGTATTTCTCTTTGTTTATTTACATTACATGGGCCAACAATGACTGGTGAGCTAAAAATATGAATTTTAGTTCAGGAATCAATTATTCTGGGTGGAAACAATGTTTTATTGTAAATAATTATTGGGAAAAGGGCCTACTGCTGCATTTGGTGGTCATAAAACTTTTATGACGATGATGTAGCAGTAACAGATACAAACCAACTCAGTTCCACTGACAACCAATCAGATTCAATGTAAGCTCTACTAATGGTCTATGGGGTGTGATGAACTACTCCATGTGCTTTCCTTTAGTATGGTTTGTATTGACTCCATGAGGTCATGCCCATGTTGCAAATGCTTTAAAAAAAAAAGAAAGAACACTGAATGTGATTTTACCTTGACACAAACGCCCCCCGGTGGCTGGTAGTTATAACTGCAGCTAAGATCCTACAGTTACAGTCCAATCTGAATGTTCACTTTAATTCTCTCTGGTTTTCCAGTAAGAAGCTGCAATGAAATGTAACAGAGTAATGAAACAAGAACGAGAGAACATCAGCGTGCCAGGCATCTTCTTCATCTTTAAAAAAGGAGTCACAACTGCACGCTAGGCTTTGACCCAGTTACCTGAGGTCTGATCCTCTTCTTGGCTGGAATCACACTGAACAATTGAGCTTCTCCAGGTCTCCCGCCCTCAGTAATTACAGCACTGTGTCAGGGCTGTGCAGAATGCAAAGTCCCCAGTCTGCTACCAAAGTATGTGAAAACTGAAACCTTGAACCACAGAATTTCCTCTGCAGAGTGATCCTGACCTGTTTTCTATTAAATAGAGATCCTCCTTAATAAACCCTCCCTGAATTGTGCTGACAAGAGGGAAATGGAAATTGCAATTCATTAGCGCTTTTTTTTTTAAACTGTTTATGTCAGAGAAGAGCTAACGATGGGTTAGGTGGCAGAGTATTCATCTATTTTTTAGCCTCCTGTTTACTCTGTTTTAATTAAAATGCAGACTTTGTTTAGTGTCCAGTTTGCTTACTTTCTCCCAGTCCTTGCAATAGGTTTGGTATTGTACCCTTCACTGAACCAAACACCTGAAGCAGATTAAGAAGATACTATCATAGTCTGAAGAAAGGGACAAAGTAAAAAAAATCTGATTTCATCATTACCCAATCGGCCACTCCATCATCAAAATCAACTCCTCCATTTAAAGCTGCTGTACTGACTTTATTATTCTTAAAACATGCAAACAAAAATAACCACTATATTTGATGTGGAGGCGTGTGTATTATGGGGAGGGACGTTGTGACTTGTGTTGGCAATATATAGTGATAATGTAACAATGCAGGCAGGTGGATACAAGCTGTGCTGGTTGAATCATTTATAAATCTGGTGTGTCAGCAAGTATCTTGACTTGGTTTGTTGGTGTACTCTAGTACTTTATCTTTTCTTGCAATGTTTTTACTCCAGATCTCCCAGCTTTGGAGTAAAGCATTTTTTTACAATACCCCATCTCTCTTAGATCAGTCTAAGTGATCGTGCTAATGTAAAGTAGGCAGGAAAGAATGCGGTTAGCTAACAAACTTCTAGTTGTGCGTCCCAGTGTCCCAGTGTTCCAGCTTTCCTGTGTTCCAGCGTTCCAGCGTTCCAGTGTTCCAGTGTTCCAGCGTTCCAGCGTTCCTGCGTTCCAGCGTTCCAGTGTTCCAGCGTTCCACTGTGTGAGACCTGAATCAGAAGGGTGTTAAAGGGGCATTTTAAAACAACACTTGGAAAAGGTTAACAAAAATGCTAACAGTAATTGGTCTTGCATTACTGGTAGCAATATTATTATAACTGGCCGATATAAATAGAAAATTATTACACATTTTGTTGCCTACAAACACTGTTTGTTGTCTTCAAGAGTTATTTCACAGGAAGTTCAGGGTTCAGGAAGCAGTGTGACTTCCTGCCTCATTTTTGGCTTTCATGTGGGGTGAGAGAATTTTTTTCCAGATGTTTTCAGTAAATGAAGGCTTTGCGTAGTGAATGGATCTGTTTGACAGGAAGTTGCAGTGGCTTCTCTCAATGGGATAATCCGAGCAATGGCATAGTGTTAGAAACTTCCAAAAACTTCAAACAGCAAACTGCTAATATTGCACTTCCCTTCAAGGTGTTATTGATTAGCTTTGATCCCTATCGGGGCTCCCAGGGTGTTCTGATGCCAGAACCTGTAATGTTAATGAAAAGTTTCCAAAATTTGAAGTTCACTGCCATTCACCATGTTCAGTAGGTCTGACGATCTGGGGTTTAGGTTTGAATACTGGCAGCTAGGAATGTGTTTTCTAAAAGCTGGTTTCAAATGCCTGTGATATCTTCAAATAATCAACGTGAAATTAACAGGAAAAGTCTTATAAGAAGATGGTCATGTCTAAGCGGTAGTAAACAGTGAAGTCTGAAGCAGGGATTCTGCATTAGTTACAGAGGGATTTGTTTCTGATAACCTATACATTTGACTCACACTCCGACTCACACCTCTCCTTATCCAATCTACCCTTGAACCACCATTAGTCAAAGTCAGACTCCATACCAGCGGTCTTACTTAGAGAAGGTGGGATAATCCAAACCAGATGTTTAATGAGAGAACTGGGACAACTGAGAAAGAGGCTGGTGTGCCTTCAGAATCACTGATGGATCTTGATTCTTTTTGTATAGCAATCCAATTGAATGGATTTGGTTGAGTGATCACATGTAATAGCTGCTTTAGTAGCTGCATTACAGAAACACATTCTGACCAGTATGCTGTCAATCCATGAAGATCTTTCACTATCAGGACCAGGTCTCTATTAAGGTCATTTTATCCAGTCTCTTTGGTGAGGGAATCCTCTGCAATTCACACTTATTGGCACAATATAAGCTGTTGTTAACAAGGTTTCAAAAACAGCTGAAAATATTGGTTGTCTCTTAGCATTGAAATATTGGTTTATGTTCTGAAAAATAAAATCTCGCGAATTGAATGACAAATCTCTTGATTTCTAAGAGTTTGTCTCATGATTTCTGCAGAGGTGTGGATGGCAATACTGTTTATTTCCCTTTCAGTCCATGTTGTTAATCCCATTTCTTCCTCACAGTGTTTTCCAATTATTGTGCACGCTCATATCAATCCCATTCTAACCCACATAACAAGCAAATGCCTATAGAATAGTTACATTGGTTTTCTTTCCAGTATAGCAAAAGAAAGGATTTTATCTGAAAAATTAGCCCAAATTAAATATGTTTTTCAACGTCTTTTTAGGTGTTAAATTACCCTGGCTTTGATTCTGCTTTGCTTTGCAGAAAATATTTGCCTTTTTTCCCCACATAAATTTCTTCTTTTTTTTTTTTTTTGAGCTAAAATAGCTACCAGATGTGGATCGCATGCTCTGTCCGCTACCATAGTAACCAGGAGATCTCATTAGGCTGCTGGCTTACTTACAGGCCTCTCTTAAGGCCTAGTTGTTTCTGAAACCTGGCAATTGATTACAAGCCAGGCTCCAGGATATGTTTCGCTTGGCAGGAAACAAGTAATTTCTCTTTTTCCACCCTTTCTACTGAACTTTGACTGCCGTATCTTGGCAAAATTAAGTTTGTAAAGTTTTCTCATGAAACTAAACAAACAAACAAAAAGCCTTTAATCTGTGGAATTTAATTGTGGAAAGTGTATTACAGTACTTCCCAAAAACGTGTCATTCTAGAACTAAAACCTTGTGACGATTCGAAGTTATGATACTATTGTGAATAAAAGCATGTGTGCCTATGTGGGAAATGCCTTATTTCTCTGTATGTTCTCTTTATATGTTTACCGCTTGTGGGTTAATAGTGCTCATAAGGAGATATTCTCAAGTATAATAATGGCCAAGAGAAAGATTTTTCTATAGGCTTTCATAAGAGTAATATCTGAATCATTTGAATGGTTAAATTAAGGCAGTGGTCCTTAAAGCTGTGCCTGTGATGCCAGCTGACACTAATGCTGTAACACTGATAGTGGAGGCACTAAAGTAATCTGCTATTGTGTGCTGTTAGTCTCTTCATGTGCCATTTGATACACCTGTATTTTAATTTAATTATGCTTTACATGTAGACGTTTGTAAAAAGTCAAGAAGCAAAAATGACCTTGCACTAGACCTTATGAGAAATGCATCAAAACACCCTGAGGTCCACCGAGGGCAGGTTTCTGTTGGGACTGGGGTAGGGTTAAAGTTGCACATGTTGTCCATTAGAGAATTATAGTCACTATAAATGGTAAATACGGTATAGTTAATACAACTGTATTTTGAAGTGTATCCAAAGTCTGACCAGCAGCGTATCTAAAATGGCTGTTGAGAAGTATTGAGGCGCTTCCATTTTGGAAGATTGCTGTCAGCCCCATTCATTTGCTTTCCAGACATAGGATTTTCCATGAGAACCAAGTTGAAGAGGACTTTTTGGTTTGTTTAGTCTGTGTTTAAACAAAACAAAAAACAAACAAACAAAAAAGAAAACAGGTATCAAAAACATGCTGACAGCAGCGTTGCACACCGCGGTCTGGATTCAATTATAAACCACATGATCCACATTTTCTGTTTCCTTGCCGCCATGCCCCCTTTCTCCCCCCGAAGAGTACAAATACTCGGCACATGGTACAAGTGTACAGAGCTCTGACTGTTAGGCCATGAATAGGCCTCTTGTCCTGACGTGAAGCCCAGCAGTGGGCCAGTGGCTCCAATTTCTCTGCTGGTCTGATTTGACCGCAGCAAACTCTGGTTAAATAGATACTCTGATTTCCAAAGGGGCAGCCAGGAGTAGACTGGAAGCTGTAAAACAGCAATTACTTTAAGAGTGGGAGTTGCTTAAAAAGGCTTGTGACTGGCAGTGTGGCTTTTCTAGCAACACAATATTTCTAGGACTGGTTGCTGTAAGCTGTAATTATAAAATAAACACACAAATTCAATTAAAGTGTCATTATAGAGCAGCACGGTAAATCTGAGTCAATAAAGGCGCTGTGTTTAAAAAAAAAAAAAAAAATGTTGTGTGTTAAACCGTTTCTCAATATTTTTTTGTGAAAGGAAAATAAAACTGTTCATGTTGAAGAAACAGACATCTTGTGTCTTGTAACATTGTATGCACAAAAAGGGGTGCAAAATGTAATTCAGCTTTTTAAAGGGCAGTTTGTCAAGACTTGCTATTGTCTGAAGGGAAACCATGCAGCAGTCAGTAATTATTTTTCTGTGTCTGGCCTCTGTTTGGCACTGGAATTGATAAGCATGCGATAATCACATTGAAGCACATTTTTTTAAAGCCAGCCATCCTGCTATCAAGAGTTGGAATGCATTTCTCTGGTGAAGGCCTTGTGTGGTTACCATGGCACTGAAGGACCCGCTGAGAAAACTGACAGAAATCAACAAACTTCCAGAAGGGTTTTTTTTTTGTTTGTTTGTTTTACTATTTCTATTCCTGAATATAATCATATTTTTTTTCTTATATTCCACTGCCAAAAAACGAGCTTTCTTATTAAGCAAAAAAAAAAAAAAATCAAGCATGGTTTCCTAAAATAAGAAAACAAATTAAGAATATAGTTCTTAAATAACGTTAAAATAATAACTGATTTTTCACCTGGTTCCAAAATCATAAAATAAGGCATTTTCTAAACCAGAAAATATTTTTTGGCAGGGTACGTATTTTAAAATGCCCCCCCCTGATAATTTTGCTCACGCTGTAGTCTTATGAACACTGGTTGGCATTGTTTTGAAAGCCCCTTTATACAGACTTAACTCACAGGCACATCTAAATGTAAACACCCCACTAACATGCTCAATGAATATGTCCCAAAGGATTTAAGAGAACAATGGGGCTGAACTGATGTGTCAATATTTTTGATCCGCTATTAAACTCCCAATTCCATGTCAACGTGTTGATCCTTTTCAAATACCACTTGAGAAACCAAAAAAAGGGAGCATGTTTTCAACTTCCAGCCTTTACTGTCTTTGATCAGGAGTTTAAATGTAAATAATGCAAGTCAGAATAAAACACCAAAGCCAGCTTATCGACACTGGAATCTAATAACAAGGAACAGCCATGGAATTATATCAATAAGCACTGCTTATGCACATTTATAATAATACTGATACAAACAAAAAAGACATCTTTATACAGAGAAACACATGACAGCTTACAGTCCAGAAAACAGCTGTACCTTAAAACACTCAATTAGCATTCACATAGCAGTCAAAGAGTCTGATTGTCAAAGAAGAGAAACAGGGTAGTTCCTCTGTTTACTTTTTGTACAGTAGGAGCCTTATTGACGTACCCAAAGACAAATAAGATCCTTAAACCCTTAAAAGAATATATTTAGCATTTTGACAGCTGCATTTTATTGACCGAACACTCATGGAAATTGCTGTTCTTTTTGTGTTCTGATATTGCTTGTTATTCTGCATTAAGGGGTAGGTACAGCGGATATAACATATTGATCATATAGTGTCCTCAGCTGCACTGTATTTCAAAGGGAGGGTTAGATCTCGACACAGGCTTTCACTCTATAGGTTGCATTTGTTATGATCAAAGTGAGACCTTTGAGGAAACAATGGGGGTCTAATTTCACAGAACGTAATGTGTTGTAATGCATTTATTGTCCTGCAGGTGGTTAAGGGCATTTGGGTTTTCCTACAGTGTCCATTGCAGCAGGTGTCTATATAGACAGAAGAACTGTGTTCCACATCTGTACAGTGACCAGCACATACCTAAATAGAAAAATAGGTGGATACAGACATTAGGTCAAAGGAGGGTTATTGGGAGTCTTTCAGTCTCTATAGCCACCCACTACAAACGCAACACATTAAACCTGCCTTCTTGCAATAGCCCAAAATACAAAGTCATTAGAGTAGAGTGGGAATGACGGTGGTAAACGTCCTACCAACAGAAACGTTTCTCAGAGCTGAGAGGTGTCTAAGGAGTAATGAGGGTCTTGGCTAAGGTCACTGTTAGAACGGGACCCTTTGTGAAATGCGATCAGCACTTTTCTAGGTGCCTGCTTCAGGTTAATGTAAAAGCAGCATACTGTATTATTGCCTCTTAGCATTGACACAGTGAAGCATTCTGGACTTGATTACAGTACCCCAGCATGAAGTAAAGCCTAAGTATCACACTGCTTTTGGAATAAAACAGCACTGGCAAAAAAACACAGATATAGACAATGATTGAAACTCTGCACTCCAAATTGTTAAAAATGATCCATTTGTCCCAACTGAATGTCAAAAACCACTTCTTGGGACTGTGGAATAACCTGATATAATCATTTAGGCTGTTGGCTAAGCATTTGATCTTTTACATTCTTTATATGGAGGCCTGTGGAGCACCAATTTGCAGACAAATAATAAGAATAATAATAAGAAGAATAATAAGAATCTCACTATAAAGAAAACTAAATACAATTACCAGAAGAGAGGGAATTTTAATCCATGTCAGAAACACTGCTAAACAGCCTTCCAACAGGTCCGTATCCGAAATGAAAATATCAACGTTTTTGACAAAGATCCAACTATGACTGTCTGTAATATCGGGTGGCTTTTGGAAATGGTTCACATTGATAGTGATATTTGCACTGGAAAGGAAGGTAAGTTTATGATTGAATACAGCATGGAGCATGAATATTTTTTGTACCTTCAAAACCAATAATCACCAAAACCATGGCCACTAGATACACGTAGATAAGTGTTGATGTATGAAATATCATATTTCTGAAACCAGCATGTGACTGGCGATACATTACATACAAAACTGAATGCAAAAATAAAACAAATATCCAACACTGCAGATTCCTCACTGCTGTTCGTTTACTGTCCTCGACGCTGATCTCGAAACCTTTGGCAGCTCAAGATAACAGTGAATGCTTAGAATATTGCAGGTTTAAGAGAAGTTTTCAAAAAAAACAACAACATACAAACAACAAAAATAGTACTGACATTGTAATCCTTGTAATACTGAATGGTCTGCGTATCCTTATCCTTATCCGTCTCTCTGACGTCTTAATGATTTAAAAAATAATGAAAAAAGAGTAGTCCAACAATCACTGCTTAATTCAGCAGGCAATATAGTCTGCATAATCTGGTCCTTTTAACTGTATGGCGTACACATTGGAAAAAAAGATATCACCTCCACATTATTAAATCCTTTTGAACAACTTTTTTTTCATTGGTCCTTCAAGAAAAGAGCTGTTAAAGAGTTGTCAGTTGAACAATAGACAAAAAATAAATCATCCGACAAATCATCCGACATATTTCCTCTACTTGACCATCTGAGGTGGCATTATTGCGGTCTTTGGGTGAGAGTCCAAGGTTCCTTCCTTACCTTTCTTTCTAGGAGGCTTTTTGATGGGAGTCTTCTTGGGTGTAGGGTCTCCTCCGTCCTGTTTGAGGTTATTCAAGTCCTGTCTTTCTGGGCTCTTTGCTTCTGAAGGTATCGTCTCTGAAACTGGGACGACTATCTTCTGCAGGCTGCTGGAAGTGGGCAGCAGAGGCTTGCTGGAATTGTGGTTGGGCCCAGCGGGCGCAGAGCGTTTGGTCTTCTGAGGAGGGGTGGGCTTCTCCCTGTGGGACTGCGGAGAGGCCACACCATTCTGCTTCGTCATGCCCTCGCACCGGTTGATGCTCTGGGTCTTCTCCTTCAGCTGGGCGGCCAGCAAAGTGGCAGCTTCAGAATTCATGTGAGGGTGGATCACCTCAGAGCGGGACTTGTTGGGGCTTTTAGGTACCTCTTTGGATTCGCTGCCTTTCTTGTCCCCGTGAAAGTTCCCGATCTTCTTTAAAGCGTTCTGGACGGCCCCGTTGATGTGTTCCATCTGTTCCTGGCCAGCCCTGGTCTTGTGCGATTTGTGTTTGCTTGGGGAGTGTGCTTCTTCTGAGCCCTTGCCCTCAGGTGAGCTCTGCTCCTTGCTGTGTTTGGCTCCTTTCTCCTTGGTCCTGCTGCTGTGCTTCTCCTCACTCTTCCTTGAGGTCTCACTGTGGCTTCTCCTCTTGTCCTTTGTGGGCACAGGGCCCTGGCTGGATTCTGGATTCTGGCCGTTTCCAACCTTGCCATGGATCCAGGAGACTTTGGGCTTGGTGGAAGGGTCTGGAGGGCGAGGCTTGGCTCTTTCTGGTGACGGAGGTTTGCCGTTGCCCTTGACATTGCTGCTGCTGTTTTCGTCCTCGGACTGCTTGGACAGCCTGGCGATCCTAGCATAGAGAGCCCCGCTGGTGGATTCTGAGCCACTTGTGGATCCCTCGCTGTCAGAGGATTTCAGCAAGGGTGTTTCGCTGGTGTCCCCCGGCAAGGCCTTCCCTGTGTCCTTCAAAGAGGTGTACTCCCCAGCATCTTCCTCGCTGATCGGCGGAGCTATCTTTTCCACCACGTGGGAGCTTCCCTTCTCTTTGTTTTCGGACATAGATTCTGAATAGAGAAAAGACATCGAATTTAAGTGTTCTTGACATATAAGCCAGTTTACCGACAGAAACTACAAGCTAGAACAATATGAACTCAGTGGGTGCAGAACTGAATTGTGCAATGCCTTGCAACCAGTGACTAAACCCCCAGCTTTATCTATACATCTTCCTGTCTCGTCCTCAATCCTCCCACTAGTCAGATTAAAGTATTTGATGCAAGATCCCATATTTTTTTTTATGTCAGACCAAAGCTTCCCTCCGGTCTTTCCTGTTTCAGTCCCACTTTTGGAAGGTTGCCCTGGAACATTTTTGCTCTTAGTAACATTTCCTGTTTTTGTTTATACAACTAATTAGCATTGTGATTGTGGAGACACGGTCTATTAGTAGGAGTCATTTTAGCTGTTGTCTCTCTTTAGCAACCCAAGCAGCAGGAATGACTCAAACAGGGGAGTGTCTCTCTACCTTCATGGGGGACGCAGTAGACGGGTCCATCGTCGCTGGTCTCGAAGGATGAGAAGGAGCCCCGCGATGACCAGGAGGGGGAGGGCTGCTCCACTGCAGAAGGAGGCTCGATGAAGCTGCAGTTGAACGTATTCTCAGGGTCATGGTGAGCAACTGAGATACAAAAAAAACCCCATAAACATTAGTAGAAATACTACCACTAATACAAACACTTTACAACCATGTGCCATTGATCATGAACTGAGCGTTACTTTCAGGAATAGTATTTTACTTCACACATAATTACATTGGACTTTCTGACACTTTATGTAAAGTGTCTGGGAAGTCCATTATCTGAGAGGAATGCATAAGCAAGGAGATTAAGAGATGCCATAACTGCAAGACCAAAGGACCTACAGTTTGTACAGTCTTCTGAAAACTCAAGTTTTTTTTCATACTCTCTTCATAATTTACAATACAAGTAAAAAAATATTGTTTTTTCAAAAGTAAACCGAGCAACAGCTTCCCTGGCTTCCTCAATAGCAGACACTTCATGAAAGACCCTATTTTGAATCAAGCTCGCTGGCAAATCTTCAGACAGGAATACATTTATTTTAATGTATACAACTAGCAAGAAACTGTATACAACTTGCAAGAACAACAGTTCAACTGCTACGCCTTGCTTGCTGGCTTTATGCCGTTACTGTAGTTTATTACTGCCTTCGTACTCGCTCAACATGGGGACCCTGAACTTTTTAAATCCCTAGAATTGAAACAGCAGAAGACCAACGTTACACCAGAATTCTCCTCCGGTAACATGTGTGCATTTTGAACAGTAACATTATAAGGAAATCATACCATCTGTTGTACAAATGCTTTGCAAGGCAACTCAAAATTCTATACTGTTTTTTTTTTTTTAATTGAATATCCACATTGTAAAACATGCAAGGACGATACCAAAGATTGCATGGGTGGTAAGGCCAGACACTGTGTATAAGCCGGGAGCGCAGGGAGCCCTTTCTGTTCCTGCAAAGCTCCTTTGATGTGGATGTTTCATAGCGAACTGAAACCAGCCATTCACCGTGACCACACAGGACATGCCTGTTAACTTGGCAATAACATGAAACATGTCTCTTTTTGTTTTGAAAACCCTACAGTGAAATTTCTCTGGGGGAGGTATGTTTTTTTGTTTAATTTCGTATTCACTGCAGGGCTCTCTAGCAGCTGTCAGTAACAACTGTCGGGGTCTGGGGTGGGGCTGTTGTAGCCCCCTGACATTCTGCTCCTAGTCCGGCAGCACTGCACTGGGTGGCATAGTGGAAATGACCTTGTTTAGGACACCCATGGCTGCCCCACGAGACCTGATTGAAATCCTAAGTGAAATGCGTCCTGGTGGTCTCTGTTCATGGTTTTAGAAGATGCACATTTGGGATGTTGCTGATCACATAATGGCATCCACATTTGCCTAGTGCTGTCACTGCAGCTTTGTCTGAAGAGTTACTGTTTGCTGTTTTTCATTACCATCACTAAACTAAACTAAAATGTTATTGCATTGCTGGTTGATAAAAAAAAAAGTATCTCAGACATTATATGGACTGGGAAGTTTTTTTTTTTTATGTTTCAAGCCTTTGAAAATACTGCATACTGTAACTTTGCATTGACTGGGGTTCAAAATATATTCTATTTACATTATTTCGTTATTAGCAAGCCCACTGACCGATTCTTTTGCATTTTGTGTCACAAATGCATCCATTCAGTATTATTTATTTTGGATTATTTTGGAATGTAAAAAGAATCAAACTGGCATCCATTTCAAATCCAGTTTGAAAACAAGAATGAGCAAACTTGAATGCATTACTTTTGAATGTAAAGTTAATTTACTATCTGAAGGGGGAGTGTCTGAAATTGGACTTTCTATCTCCCCTCCTTGTCCTTTTCCCTTTAATGCAGCACTAGACATAGATATTGTTGGAAAGCATTGACATGACCCAGCCGTGGGGAAACACAGCTGCTCAGCCTAGCCTCTCACAGCAGGTGTCCACATTAGGCAGTACTGTTCGAGTTCTGTGACAGGGCAGGCTGATCCAATGAGCAGGGAGAGCAGCCTCCGATATTTCATTTAGAGGAAAGAGGTGACAATGTGGAACTCAAAGCTTGCCAGACGGTAAAACTATCACACTGAAAATACCAGCTGCTTAACCAAAAACAACAAAGAAAGAAAGCTGGATCTGTGTTTATCAGGAGGGGAGAACGAATTGAGCAACTGGAGAGAAGCTCTCAGGAGTGCAGCATTTCCTCCAGCCTCCTCCCTTTGTCTCAACACATCTGCTGCCACTGACCCTGCGCCGGATAAATCATGGGGCTGACACAGGCTGGGATAAATGTGGCCACTTCCTGTGGGAGACCCGGAGGCCCCCCTGTGGAATGCGCGGGATTCAGGTTCCCTGTGAGGAGAGGCTTTCAAACAACGGAGAGTTCAGTGCAGAGGCAGGGAATGAGGAAAGCAGAGCGACACAAACAGACAGAGAAGACGCAGAACTTAGGAGGCTGCAGGACAGGGCAGGAGGCATTCAGCTCAGCGGATGTGGGCTACGGGCCAGAAGGGTAGCCCAGTGAGATTACATTGACATGATTACTTTTACTGGTTCCATTTTTCCCCACAAATGTTTTATTTATTATACTTTTTTATCGTTTTTATGCATACAACTTCCCAACAACTGCAGGAAACAAAAAAAAAAGCACAAACTAGACTTTATGTCCATTCCTTGTACAAAGTGCTTATAGAGCATGCATGGTGTTATCTTAGCACTGCATGTTTTTATCTCTAAAACACATTTAGACACTCAAGCACAGTGTGATTCCAGCTGCCATTGCACATGCAATTCCGAGCCTGACGGCTCTTCAGAAGAAGCACATCATACCCGATGCTCCGTGCTTACTTCTTCACCAGGTTTTCATTTCTGTGTCAGATCACTAATCATATGCAGCGATGAAGCGCTCCTGTAATTTGTAATACGCGGCACAATGGCTAGACTGACTCGAGGTGAATTATTTTTTTTTACCCTGAAGGCTTTACAAAAGTACACATTGTTTTCTTAACCTCGTAATTACATTTTTTGAAACAAAAGCTTTTTTTTTTTTTTTTTTGGCCGACATTTTATTGCAGTCTCATTCTTTCTATTATGAAGTGTTAAGCTTGCAATCTGTAACATCTGCTAGCTATTGAACCCCCCCTCCATTGTTTGTATCTGTTTTAATACTCTTATTGTGTGGCTTGAGGTATTCAGAGTACTCGTCTAAAAAACTAGAATGCTGGTTCAGCATCTGGTTAAGTCCCCTGTGTACAATTCTATAGTCAACTGACTGTTGTTTACATTGATGTTTACTGTTAAACAAATACTGCCCAGAAGCTGCTGAAACCCGGTGCTGGGTAGCAATGAACCAGTGAAAGGGGTTATAGCTAATGAAACAGTCCCATTGGTGTTAACTGCCATGCACTTCCATACGCTTTGAAAAATACCCACATAGCAAATATGTATTCTCATGCATTCCAGGACTGCAGTGCTATGCTCAGTAGATTTGGTGCAAGTCAACACTCAGACAGCATAATTCCCAACTACAGTGACTGCAGTGTTTAGAGAATAGCCTGGTAAACCAGCAAGTGTGGGGCGTGATAAAGACAATGCATCACAATTAAAACACTGGGGAAAACCAAACCAGCACCAGATTCCCCTCCAATACCTGAAATCCACACAACCGACAGGCCATGCGAGGTGTTAAAATCTGCAACCCTGTTACCAATAACACACGAATACAGAAGTGCCCCAAACAGGAGCTATGCAGTCGGACAAACACAGCAGCCTTTGATAAACCATCACTCCTCACCACTAACCCCCCCCCATCGTTTAATAATATAGCTCTTCGCTCTTCGGCTCCTTTTTGAAAACTGGACTGTTTAAGCTTGTAATAATATGAACACATGGCACGTGCAGACTGCCAAGAATAATAAGGCTTGCAACCAGAGCATTCCTTTCAAATTAAATAACATACTCCATTTGGCAATAAAAACAGACATTTTCAACTCTCTTTTCAGTGAAAAAATTACTCTACAATGAAAACATTTTATTAGCTACATCCAAAATATGCTGCGTTAATAAATATATCTAGCTAGCTAGCTACTAATATTAATGTAACCATTCATCTTCCAAAACCTCAAACAGTGCGTGCAGTGTTGCAGGCTGGGATAGCCTTAACCCCAGACGTCTGCCCAGTTCATCCCATAGGGCTTAAACTGGATTGAGCTCTGGAGGTCGGGCAGACCAAGGCTCAATGCAATCACACCTCACGGATGGAGGTTGCAGTTCAGCTAGAAATGTATATAGTTTGCTTTGTGATTCTGAAAGGCAATTCCATGATGACAATGCTTATTCATTTTGATGGGCCAGGGAGGAGGCAAGGTGTTAGACTCTCCCTACAGGAGATGTAAAGGTTCAGGTTCTGTAGCCACTGATAAATACACTGATCATTCCACAGCATCGAAATACAAGCCAGTGCATAACAATCTGCAGCACATACAGTAGGCTCTGTACATTTCAGTTTAGATTCAGTTCAATGGCAAACCTCCCATGCCAGGCTTCAATCACTGAGCAAAAGGCAGCAATTATTAGGATGATGGGCATCGCTGACATAGACCAGCCTTGGAGAAAACAGAATCAACTAACAATAACAGCTTGCAGTACCTAATGTGTGCTGGTGCTGGATTAATCTAGCCATACCCTCCAGCCTGTCTGGATCACGAAAGAGTATCGCTGACCATACATGGTCTACAATGAACTGCATGTATTTTTAGTAAATGGCCCATTGATAAAACAAGGGTCATTTCACTTTTATGTTGGTTTTGTTATTATATCATGCTATAAACCATGGCTATATAACAGCCCTGGACAGAGTTATAATGGAGATCAATGACAGAACTTGGAAGGCCATGAAAAACCACAGTTGATCTCAAACCAGAGATTTTCTGAGGAACAGAGGAATTGACAATTGAAAATCATTTGGACTCACCCACAACTTTTGGCAGTTTTTGGCGTCTCAGCGGAATCCTGGGGAATTTGGTGCTGATCCTGCTGAACCTGCCGCAAAGCCGTCTTCGAGCTTTCTTGCTGTTCGCAGAGTTGTCATGCTCTGGGCTGCAAGGAAAGGAAACGCCATCTGTACATGTTCGTCATCTCTGAATAAAAACACGGTTGCTTTGCTATTCCTTCATAATCAAAACACTTGCTGCAATGAACTTTTTAGGAAGTTATAATTTAATTCAATGAACAATCAACGTAGAGCAATCACTTATTAACTGGAGTAACACGTTGTCAGCGATGTGTTCATGATATTGGTGCATATTTAGATTAAAAAATGAACAAATACTTTTGCTTGACTGTTTAAAATGTGTAAAGAAGCAAGCTGACTTGTGAACGCTGGTCTCCCTGCACCCGAGGTCTCCCTGCGCTGTGATGTTCTCAAGACACCCAGCCAGACTTACTCGTTCTTGTTTTTCTTGCGGCAGACGCAGCAGCAGCACAAGAGTGAGAGGAGGAGGATGAGGAGGAAGATCACTAGCGCCCCCGCTGCAATCACGCCCATTCTCTGGTTGGGTTCTGTAAAAAAAACAGCAAAGCGTTTACTGAGCCGCGCAAACTTTGGCTATTACTCACAGTCATCATTTGTGTGTGATACCTACTGTGGGAATTATTGGTATTTTCCTTGAATTTAGATAATGGATATTTACCCCAACATATACAGCAGTCCAGTGATTCATAATAACAGAATAGACTCCAGTCCCAAGCACCGTTGTAGCCATGCTGTGTCTAAAAGGCCACAACCTTACTGTGTACAGTTATTACTTTTAAACTGCAAACCCTTTGCATCCCTAACCCTAACCCTGTAGTAGAAACTGATCGTGAAGAGGTTGCAAGGCTAAATTGATTCTGTACTACCTGTTTACCGGTACTAAGGATTTCTATTAAGGGCTGGCACTTTTGTGCCCTTGTTACATTTCAAATTAAACCAAGGCAGCTGGACGGCATTTCTATGGAAGTGCAATAAAAGCCCTTGAGAATCCTTTACAAAGTTAGGAAGAATACGGCTTCATTGAGCAACTTGGCTCCAAGCTCTACTCCTGTCAATGAATTGTTGCGCGAGGCTAAAGTTCACTGCCTGTGTTCACAGCTGGATCAAGGAAGGGCTTGTGAAGCTCTGACACTGTGACATCATCATTGCTGCCCTGGATTTCCCTGCATGTCCGCCCACGTGACCTCAGCTGACCTCACTTCCCAATAAATCCCCTCTTCCTTTCAGCAGAAAAACACACAGCCATCCCCTTCCACCCTCGCTCGCGGACAGGGGGAACCCAGCCAACAAACACAGCCGTGAGAAAGAGGGGAGATCTTCTGGTAGCAACGTCAAGTCTGCTGGGTGTGTATTCACAGCTAGAGCTATCTATAAAAGCACATATGTACATCATTATGGTTGTGTAGCTATTGCTATAGATAAATCTAAATGTACCAGTTTTTGGGACTGAGCATGAACCTGAACCCTAAATTTGGATTCTCTGGGATTTGTAATGAATGCCACTCACAGCTGTCTAAATAGATTAGTTTTCAAATATTGGTGCATGCCCAGCTTTTACTACAAGCTAAAAATATTGAGTTTTTACCTCCTTTGCCCAGATCGTACTTAGAAAACAATTATTTAAAAGGTCACGTTTTACCAAACTGCAAATTTATAGCTGATGAGTAGCTGGAATAAGTTAAGCTTCATTCTCGAGGGTAATTGAGGATGTGTCTTAAATGGATCACTATTGTATAAACAGAGGCTCTAAAGAAACCCCTGTGTATCCCTGAATAAGGGACAGCAGACTTTACAATCTCAGTGAGGGAATCATAGCACGGTAAATGAGGTAATAAAGTAAGCTCACGCATGAAGCACTCCCCAGTGGTGGAGTTACAGGTATTCTCATGGCAGGAGCAGGCATGGGCACAGTTCACTCCATACTGACCGGCTGGGCAAGTCATGTTACAGCTGTGGAGAGGAAACAGAACAAAAACAAGGCTTAGTGTAAGGGAAGAAGAAGAAGAAGAAGAAGAAGAAGAAGAAGAAGAAGAAGAAGAAGAAGAAGAAGAAGAAGACTATGAAATAAATAAGTAGAGCAGACTGGCTCGGGGGGACCCTGACTCATCACTGTCTGAGGTGCCCGAGAGCAGTGGCTATGCCCTTGAGATTCCAGCAGAAGTTATAAAAAGGGCAGTGAGAAAAATAGCTTGTGTCTGACTGGAAAACATAATAAACACAAACAACCGTCCTTCAGGATGTAAATTATGTGACCTCTGGATGAAAGACTAGACAGCTTTATTTTTTTAATCATTTTGTGTTGTCTCCAGCTTGGAGGGGGGGGGGGGGGAACCTCTTGGCGTTTTCTTTGTCATTGTTCGGTTTATTATTATTATTTTCTTAGCAGACGCTCTTATCCAGGGTGACTTACAATTGTTACAAGATATCACATTATTTTTACATACAATTACCCATTTATACAGTTGAGTTTTTACTGGAGCAATCTAGGTAAAGTACCTTGCTGCAGCAGTGTCCCCCACGTGGGACTGAACCCATGATCCTCTGGTCAAGAGTCCAGAGCCCTAACCACTACTCCACACTGCTGCCCTAGATCAGAACTTGAAGAAATCTTAACTTGCAGGGGGATGATTACAGCATCATGACAAAAACCTCTGATCAGCTGCTAACATACACATGGTCAATAATAAACTGGGCTGTTCTGCTAGATATGTGATATACTCAGACAGCTTACACATGTTCAAAATGATTCTGGGATAGGAAAAGAAAAGAAAAAACAACTACCGTGTAGTTTAAATCATAAGCTATTGTCAATGTTTTTACTATTGGAGTTACTGCATAAAAGAATGCAATATTATAGGCCCAAAGACTGATGTGTGACACCGTTTTGTGACATTGCATTTTATTTACACGTGGATTAACAATACTAACTCAGCTGTTTGGAAGCATTTAAGGTGGCTTCACTGATTTCACTTTTGTTGCAAGGTGGTAGTAGCTTTCTAGCTATCATATTAAACAGACCTTATGCCAACATGAGCCTGTCTGTCATAATGGACCTTGAATTACGTTTACGGGTCCCCTGCTTAGTCAATGTAGTTTGAAAGTTCTGCGGTATGTATACACATGATTATTAAGCCCTTTCACAGTCATCTGGCAACTGCTTTTAGCGAGCCCACCATTGCAGAATATTCCCCCAGCTGAACAGAAAAGTATTTATACTCACTTGGTCCCATAGGAGCCCGGATTGCAGAGACATTCTCCAGTGGCGAAATGGCATTCCCCATTAAAACAATCATTGCAGATGTTTTTACAGTTCTCTCCATACGTTCCATTGGGGCATTTTATCTCACACCTACAAAAACACATCATATGAATTGGTCCCTGTGGATCTGGAGTTTAGATACGCATATATATAAGTTCCATTGCCACAAAATAACTTGAAACCCATTTTAAGCGAATGAACCCAGTTACCGGTCTCCGATCCAGCCGGGATTGCAGTGTGTGCATTTCCCATCCACGTGGTTGCAGGGGTGGCCATCTTTGCAGGGCGGGCACACTTCCTTGCACTCTCCCCCGAAGAAACCAGGGTTGCAGATCTGGTCACACTGGGTGCCGTTCCAGCCAGCTTCACAAGTCAGACAACGCCCCTCTGTAACTGTGCACGGCTGCTGCTGTTTACACCGCCCGCATCTAAAACAGAAACTCACTGAGTGCTTTCGAAAAAAACTCCCATAGTCCTTTGCACTTACAAATCTAGGTCCCACGAGCATTGGAGCATATATCTGATAAAAGCCCCATCACGGTTCTGATACAAGCAGCACCCACCTGCGTCTGCAGCCTTGCCCGTAGAAGCCCGCGGGGCAGGGTTCCCTGCAGAACTTTCCTCTGTAGCCTGGCTTGCAGGTACAGGAGCCGTCGGCCTGGTTGCACTTGCCATGGACACACTGGCAGTACCTCTCGCAGCGCGTGCCCCACAGCCTCTCGTGGCACTGGCAGCGCCCGCTGAACTGCTCGCAGGGGGAGTTGCTGCAGGGGCACTGGCTGTTGCAGGTACGCCCCCACCAGCCCGGCTGGCAGATGCAGCGCCCTGTGCTCTGCTCACACACCGAGCTGCTGCTGCAGTAGCACGTGTTGGAACACTGCGGGCCCCACCAGCCCGTGTCGCACGTGCACTTGCCCGTGTCCTGGTCGCACTTCCCCCGCTGGCAGAGGCACTGGTTCTCGCACTTGACCCCCCAGCGGTTGGGGTTGCAGGTGCACTTGCCGATCACGTCGTCGCAGCGCCCGTTCGGGTGGCAGGTGCACATTTCCTTGCAGTCCGGGCCGAAGAACTGACCAGGGCATTCTGGAGGGGAAGAAAAACATCAAGCATTAATTGGTTAGTTGTAAAGATGTATCGAAATTAGTCATGTGCTTGCAACATTTTCTGCCATCTCTCACTATTTAGTTTCTGCTTCGGGGTGTGTGGGCCTCTGACTGCTTCACTGAACACACACACTGTGTGTTGAATTAGGAACTATAATTATTCCTAAATGAATACATAGAGAAAAAGTGAAATCTGACTTTCCCCGGAGAAAACTTCAGGAAAACAAACGGCTACACAGGAAGGTAAATACAAAGCAAGCAAACTAAATAAAACACGTCCGTGCACTTACTGGTCTCACAATTGGCTCCAAAGTATCCATGGCGACAGCGACATTCATTGGGTCTCACGCACACTTCGTTCTCTTTGCAGGTAAAATTCCCTTCACAAACGGCTGCAGATAGACAGTATGAGAGGATAGATAGCATGAGAAAACTTCACTCAGTTGTATGTCAACATTTACTGTCCTTGTTCAGCAGGGTGCACAAATGCCAACATTGCAAACTAAAAAGGCCTTTCTTCCATGTTGACTGGTCTTTCTTATTGTTTAAAATAGAAAACTCATCATAACAACGTGCTACAACTAACTTCTAGCAAACCGTCCCACAATCCCAGCCAAATGGGTTTTGTCTACTTCTAAAAGTTTACCACAGTATTTCTGCATGGTATTTTTGCAGTTTTACCATGGCTATACTATGCATCTACCATAGTTTACCCTGGTTTGCTGTGTTTTTTAATATGCTTTACTATACCTTGCTTTACTATCACAATGCGTCCCTATGCTTTACCGTGATTTCACTACGCTTTACTACATGTTGCTATGCTTTTGCTAAGGAAAATGTTTATGATTCTCTTCTCTAAATCACTAGTATCACTAGTCATTTAGAGGATCACTGGTAATAAAAGGCTGGTATATATATACTAGTTATATCCTGGTTCAAGAAAGCTTTGTGCTTTTTAAAATGGGTCAACCTACTACTGTCCAGTTGTTACCCATCATTCATTGTGAAAACAGTTTAAGATAACAGTGATATCAGATGTGTCAATAACTTAAGACCATGTGACACCAGGCAACTTTCCATGCAACTTGTTGTAGGGGACATTTTCACGAAGCAGCTCAAATCAAGATTAATCCAGATTTCTGGCTTGGACCACTACAGTGAACATTGTTTGAAAATGGTCCCATCAACAGCTGGCTTCATAAATTGACAGAAAAATGTTCTCAGCAGTTGCCTATAGTAGGCTGCCTGTAGAACACACTGTATATCAGCTTAACATACTTACGTGTAATACATTCATCCACGTGCTGCTTCCATCCAGGGCAGCATACAAATGAACTGAACAAGAAGAAAATACCAACATTATTCATTTATTTAATAAAAGTATATACCCTTGAGCTACAATCAGTCAAATGTCGACCGGCTGGTTTCACAGACAACCGAATGGTTCCTTAATAAAGTACTCTGAGTGCGTGAAGTGCTGATCCTGGTCTGTGAAACCAGCCTGTGTTTTATTGTGGTTTTCCTAGTAAACACAGAGACACAAGCAGCGTTTTCAGAGATTAAGGATGTTGACTGTTTTATTTATTTATTTATTTTTTAGCAGATTATTGACTCGACTGGCATTTACAACAGTAACACGCACGTCTACATTTCAGGTCTGTCCCGTTAAACACTGAAATCAGAAGTTTGGCAATATTCTCACTGCAGTCATTCATTCTAATACAGCAACCACATCCTTACTGATGGCACTGCGGTCCGATTCATCCCTAGCCTGAGCAGCACCAGGGTGGTGAATGAGACCTCAGGAGTAGTGAGGACTAGAAAACCTGAATCAAATCAAGCTGTCATTATGTCGGATATCGGGTAACAGAGTCCATTAACAGAGATTAATAAAAATGTAGGGATGTCAGAGTTTATAGTTACTTGGAAAACCCACAAACCTTGTATTATTATTATTCTCTTAGTAATGGGTAATACATACTGTTTTATTAAAACCTTTTGAAACAATCAAGCGCTGAGAGATCAAGCATAAAATAAAGTTTTCATATTTGCTAGTGCTGAGTGATTTGTATTATTTTTTTGTTAAATGAATCTCGTTTTGGAACCTGCCATGCATTCCTTCCAACCCAACGACAGAAAGACAAATCACACTGTTCCAAATGACATTGCTAAGCTGTGGAGCCTGATCTTAGGAAATCAAATCTCCAAACGCAGTTAGCTTAGGGTTAAACATACTTCATTTTCCATACATGATCCTTGTTAAACAAACAGCACATTCCACAAACGCTCCTAGAGCGCGTTGGTTATTTCACTATTCAGCAGCTCGCGGGTTATTTGGCTATGCTGTGGAATAACTACAGCACTCCATTAGCAAGTGTAATCTCTTAATTAACATCAGAATAAGAAAATGCCCAGTAGTTGTAAACACTACAGAACAATTAGAGGCGCGCTTGACTTTGAACTCCATGTGTGCTGGTTTTTGCTCTAAGCATTAAAGGGTTTCTCCACGGCATCATTAACTGCTACCATCTTTTAAATAGCAAGCAGTCAAGAGGCCTGCGTTCCCAGTTGTCTGAACTCCCACATAATTTTCCTTAAAAGACAAGCCAAGTTTATTTGAATTTTCCTATAACCTCTGCTTCTGTGCACTTGCATACCCAATACGAAAAAAATAATAATATATCTTACTACGCGCTGCCAAAAATCCAATCGCTCCCCTACCTACACACAAAAAAATGTAAATACAGATTTTGGCAGAACTTGCATACTGTATTTTTTGCATTTTTGTTTTTTAGAATGAGGACATGGATGCCTGTAACCAAAGAACATGTGTTGAATCTGCTTTAAAACTTCATCTTGTTTAAATCTGCTGCTTTTACACACAGTTGCATGCATGTGTTCATGCACCTTCATGCTGGCACACACAGTGTACTAAAATGATGTCTAAAGATTGGGTTCCTGGTCAAGTAGTTTCAAAAAGCTTTCTAGCAAAGTGAAGATATACAGCAAGCAACCTTGTACCCATAAACTATTTTGTTAAATGAGTTCCCATAGCGAACTGAGGGGACTTGAAGCTACAGCATGAAAGAGACATTCATTAACACTGAGGCACACTGCAAAAGAGGTACTTTGCATTCACATGTTGCTCTGCACATGCTCCCCGCATGTCCCACAGACTCTGCTAGGACCAAAGGGTTGCAGCTTACAACATCATTCTATAAATCTGACATGCTGTGCCTACACAGGTCTCAACTGTGCAGCTTTGAAAGAATCACCTAGCAGTCGTGTATGTTCACCATTATATCTGGTACTTAGGGTTAAAGAAATTTCTCAGTTTCCATGCCTTGCTCTCAGGAAGTCTGTTACTGCTTCGCTTCCTCTGTCGTTTCGCTTCACAAAGCATGCTACTGGCTGGAAGCGTGTCAGTCCATATGGGAAGTAGCAGGTTGAAGGCTGTGGGGTGTTGGGGACAATTTCAAGAATTGCAACATGAGCTGAAAGCATGGCTTGCCAATAGGTGACTATCTTAAAAAGAAAACCCCTGTTTACTATAACATGTGCTTCTTTCAACACTGCACATTTGAGACCACTATAGTGAGAGGAAGTGGACAGCAAGTAAGGGTTATTCCATTATTGTGCCAGCTGCTAACACTTTAACATGTGCCTGCCCAATCCTGCTTTACTGTAACTGAGGAATAGGGGAAGGGAATGTGGACCTGTGCTGAAAAGGGTGCTAAAGTGAAGTTCCACAATACTGTCTGTGTGACTGCAAGTCACGTTTTTTGCTGTCAGTGCAATAAATAGTTAAGTCTGCATCAGTAAAATGTGATCTATTCCTATCACTTCAGGAAACTCGTGTGTATTGCAGCATCTTTAAAACAGATGCAAGCTGGCCAGAACTGAAATGACTGCTCTTGTGATACACTGAGTCATTTCCTCTTTAAATAGCTTTTTATATGTGCTGATTAAATTGTTTCTTCTTACTTTAAGAAAGGGTCAAATGAAGAGCTCTGTCTGAGGCTAAAACAATGTTGTTTAGCGTTAGCCCCAGCAGATCAACACACAATGAACTGTTTCTTTGAAACACGTCCCTTATAGGAGTTTACCATTTTACAAATGCATTTTTTTTTTTTTTTTTGCAGTTCGCCCCTATGCTTTTTCCATGGTCTTACTATGCATAGTTTACCATGGTTTACCCTGTTTTACCATACCTCTCTGGGATGCACAATGCTTTCACTATGCTTTATTCAACTCATTTTTTTTTACTATGGGAAACTTTTAAAAGGGATCCCTTACTATTTCATGGTGTCTACAATCACCATGAGTGGATCTGGGATCTGCAGTTCTGATATTGAGCTGCTACCATTCTGCACTGCTTTGAGCTTGTCTGGAGAACCCTAACTGCCAGGACTGAACCGCCTTCCTCACTCCATTCAAATCAGGTGACAATGTGACCTTTCAACTCGGCCAGTCCCACCTAGGCTGGGGTGAGTTTGAATTACAACGTGTTTCAAATTGGAGTACAGTATGACATACAAGGAAACAGTCAACAGAAAAGAAGTGGGGCCAGAGATAACATTGCTAATGTCAATGTTTTCAAAACCTTAATATACAAAGACCTGATATGAAAGGGTATGTAGCTTCCCATTCCATTACTTCATGTGAGTGTCTCCTGACTTGACACAGAGGAGTGGCTCTCAATATCCTGAGCTGTTAAAGGAGCGGCAGGGTTGCAGAGCAAACTGCACTAGCTTTCAGCTAACTTGTTAATGCACCCTAAAAGAAACGTAATCTGAAATTCAGACACAGGATGAGACAGTCCACCGCTCACAGCGACTCTGGCAAGCACACTCCTCACCCCCAATGCGTTAAATGTTGTTTAGAGTCAAGTGAATGGAGAAGCACGCCAGTCTGCTCGCTTTGATGTGGGCACCACACCAAACCAGTGCCATGTGGGTTCTGTGAGGCTGTAGTCTAGACCTGGGCTGTTTCACAACATGTTTACCACTTTTTCTCATTCTTAACTGTCTTCTTTGATTATGCAGAGCCAGCACGGTGCAGCTCCATACAGCACAATGTTAGGACTCAGAATAGCTCTACACCTCACACTTCAAAAAGGGACTTCCGTGGCATAATATCCAAACAATTGGTTAAGTAAATACTTCTTTACAGAAAGTTAAGTTACTTAACTGAAGCATTTAAATGCAATTTTAACTCATGTAAATTGCATGTTTTAAAATGTGGCCTTGGAGCAAAGTTGCAGTGAAAAAGATTGGCTTCTTCTCAAACAAGCACTATAAGAAAAACTGTCAGTGAGAACAGTACGATACAATATGGTGCAGTGTTTCAGACAGAAGTGTATTTCTAAGTGCTGGTACTGTAGGTCAGAAATCCTTGGAATCAGGGGCAGGACTGCCCTGGAATGGAGAAGCTGCATCTCTCGCAATTCATCCTGCTTATTTGTCTTCAATGAAATGAACAAACCGCTCATCTGAAAGCACGCCCTCAGAGAATGTTCTGCAGCTCATGCAGAACAGCAGCTCAAACACACACATGTTCATCAAGAAGGGGTTAATGCCCTCTCTCCGTGGTGGAGAGGATATCTTCCTAAATGAAACCCGGACACACAGTGACACAGAGCTCCTGTATAACTGCACTAGTAAACTAGAACGCTAATTCTCACTACACTGTTATCTTCTGGCTGCTTTCCTAAGGCCATTGGGCACCAGAGTTAGGGGTTACATGTTAGTTTCTTCCTGAATTTTGGCTACAAGGCAGTTAGAAAAGGCAAATAATTAAGAAAAATCACCCCACCTATGAAAGTCGTAAAGCACTGCAAAATTCTTCAAGGCTATCTATTGTTAAAAAGACAATGGAACGATAGAAAGGAGATGTACTCCAGGTTAATGTATAGCTTGGGGAGCAGAGCCTCTTCCACTCAATGGCTCAATGTATTTGTTTAAGGAACTTCGCAACTGCAGTCAGCACAAGACTGACGAGATATTGATGGACCAAGGAGCTTCTGAATCGTAATGTGAACTCTGCTCACTTGAGGCTCCTGAATACCTTCAAATTGGTAAACGATAACATAACTCAGTTGACAGCTCATGCAAATGCACCTTCTGATGTCTTTTAAGGAGTGACCGCTATCACATGTGGTCAGTAGAAGGACAATACACCATCAGTACTATGGCCTTGTCCTTATCTCCTTTGTGCAGTTTGACTTGTTATTAATACACTGAGCGGACTCTGGGTGTACCACACCTAGTGCAGTTCCCTATTGCTTTCTTTCCAGTTAGAATTCCACCTAAATCACAGTGCCAGCCACCCTCCAGACACTAATGTGAGTCTTCAAACTAGGACACACGTGGAAACGCCAATGCCTGTGGAAGCAGGGGTGAGGGGAATTGAATTACAGAGCGCTGGGGGTACCCTTTACTGGGGGCCCTATTTAGAACCAAATTTATGGAGCAACCCTGTATAATATTATAATATAACAATCTGCTCTGTAGCTTTGTGACTGGGAGGCAACAGAATCTACAAGTTTTACACGATTCTTTGCCTGCAACGCTGCTACAGGTCATCATTAACAGGGTACCCCTACTGTAAACTCCAACAGCTTGACCAGTAAGAGCTGAGAATACTTTATTTAGTACTGGAAACCATTAGTCATGTGTTTAAAACAATATACAATTAAGTTCATTTTCTTTATAGTAATGTTTTTATTAGTTTTTATTATTATGATGATGATGATGATAATGATGATGATGATTATTATTATTATCATCATCATCAACAACAAAAATGTGATCACTTATTTCTATATACTGGTCAGATTATAGACGAACAGCAGTACTGTTTTCTCACTCGTTCACCCTGCTTGGAAGTGAGGTTGTTTAGTAACAATAACTGATTTACGCGCGTACCCCAATAGTGACAAGAGCGCCCCCGTGTGGGCCCCGTTAGACATGGAAACAAGACAGCTGTGAACATCTGGAGGCATGGACCTCATCCGTGATTGACAGCAAACCAGGGTGTCACTACAGTGAGAAGCTCAGAGAACTGACTAGAAAAAGAGAGTTCACCTAGCTGTTTGTACTACCTAATTAATAATAAATAAATATATAAATATATGCATAAATAAATAAATAAATAAATAAATAAATAAATAAATAAAAGTACAAATGCCCCGGAAATAACATCTGTATGGGTAATTGTGACGTTGCTACAGTTAACGTTTTTGAAGAGAAAGGTGTTACTAAAAGCTTCTCCATAGTTTGGCCCATATACAACACATCCCGTGGAAGTAACAACAACTTGCAACATGCCCGGCTGCTTAATTTGACTTACCCCATTGCCCTGCACACGTTTCTCCCTTTAGGGTTGAGCTCCTGGCTGTGACTCAGACAAACGCCTAAATACAGAACCAGAAAAACAGCCAAGATTTTTTTCGTTTCCATTTTACAAGCGAGAACATCCTTCCAAACTCTCCTTTCTGCGTTCATCCCTCCGCTTCAGAAAGGAGACGCTCGGTTTATAATTCTAAATACGCACGACTCTGTGTATCTGTGTGTGTGTGTGTGTGTGTGTGTGTGTGAGAGAGAGAGAGTGTGAGTTCAATTGAATCCAAGGACGTGCTGAAGTAATCCAGACCCCCAAAGCAGAGAAACTGAAAACCATCCACGCATCGCAGCGGTGCAGAGAACAACACGACTCCAATCCACCCCAAAGGAAAAGAAATAACGGGGGTTCGTCTCCGTACACTCAGAGAACGAATACAATCCAAACTTCTGAGAGCCGCTGCCTGTTGCTCCTTCTCGTATCTGTACGTGTAACTTGGGATCCTCGCTTCTTCACGACGTCAAACATAAAGCAGCAGAACAGCTTCGCGCAACTTTTAAAAGTCAAGTTACAAAGTTGTACCCAAATGCATCCATAATAATAAAACCCAGCTTGCCCACTTCTGTAAACGTCATGAGTTTTTTTTTTTATAAGCAGCTCACAGGCTTGTGTTTGGGTGGGGATAGGAGGGGTAAAAGAAAAAAAAGAACAAAAAAAACTAACGGCGTAGTTTAGCAATTTGCTCTGGGGAAACAAGAAAACTCCAGAAAACTTCAAAAACCCAATCGAAGAACGTGTAGAAATGCTAGCAGAAGTAGGTCTAGCAGCCCTGGTCTGCGTTTTCAGAGCGGAAATGGGAGCTTGGGAGTCGGGCTGCTTGATAGTTTTTTGCTTGCTCCTAGCAGCAGGAGTGGCAGAAGGAAATTCCTGATTTGTTACCCTATTCCTTGGCCCAGGCTTTAGGGAATTAAGAGAGACTGCGTTTCGTACAGCGCAAGGCTTCACTTTGTTTCTCGCTGCTCATTCGTTTCCTGCTGTCTGCTGCACGTGTCAGTCTTTCACGCTCCGCGTTTCTTGGATTCCTTTGTCTGCGCAGCTTGCTTGTCAGTATTTAACATTTATAATTATGAAGTCTTATTTGTCATATTGTCTAGCCTGGATAGTAATTCACAATGCATTAGAATACTACTACTACTACTACTATTACTATTATTATTATTATTATTATTATTATTATTATTATTATTATTATTATTATTATTATTAATAATAATAATAATAATAATAATAATAATAATAATAATAATTAGCACAACTACTATTATTAGTACTATAATACCTAACTTTTTTTCCCCAAAACGAAATAACTCTTAAAATTGACACAACGTTTCAGAATTTGTATTTAATGATATCCTGATGTAACTATCACTATTTAATCATATCCTGATGTAACTTTCACTATTATCTGCTGTATTATTGAATTGTGGTTTGTCACACTTGAAAAAATTATTGTATTTCTTGCTCTTATTGTATGACTTGTATTGTAACACTTGAATGTATTTGTATTTGCTTGCGATTGTAAGTCGCCCTGGGTAAGGGCGTCTGCTAAGAAATAAATAAATAATAATAATAATACAGCTGGAGAGGTCTCTTCAGAAATGTCATTCAGAGAGGCTGAATCAGGGTATGCATGCAATGCAACTAACACCGCACTGAAACCTGCTGCATATTCTGCAATTTTATATATTTGATATAATATTGTAGGATTTTGTTAACAATTAAAGCTTTGACTTTATGATTTAGGTTACATGCAAATGCAGTATACTATATATATATATATATATATATATATATATATATATATATATATATATATATATATATATATATATATAGTGTATCTTCTGCATAGATAGAGGGGAACCCCGTTATAATCGGCCTCCGCTGTCCCGAAAGGACAGACTCAAAACCCCACTGATTAGTGACGAGCTGTTAACCGTGTAACTCTGGCGCCCCCTGGTGTTTACTGTGGAGTGGCAGCCTGGATTCAGAAATACGAAGACTAGGGTGTGTGAACTATGCATCACTTGCGGAGTCACTTACAACAGCGGCTCACCCGAAAGACGGAGCACAAGGAGGTGACTTGCTCAGTGTCACACAATGAGTTAGTGGCTGAGCTGGGATTTGAACCGGGGACCTCCTGGTTAGCTGATAAATCCATGTCAGTTACATATGTGAGCAGGAGGATGATGGGAAATGTAGTTCTGAGACGTCCATGCGGGTACGTGGGAAGCCATCTTGAGTCAGGGAATGCAATTTAAAAGTTTAAAAAAGTGGTAAAAATGTAAATAAATAAATAAATAAATAAATTTAAAAAATTCACACGCCTTACGTAAACAGCTGAGGCAACACATGGGAACATGTAACACAATAAAATAAAAAGGTCCTTATGTACCCTTTAATGCCCTGATTTCTGTTTGATTTGATTTTGTTATCTAATTGTATGTTGATATTTATAGATACTACTACGAATACTAATGCTAAACTATTGCATAACAAATAAAATGTGAAATGTTGCCACTAGGTGTCAGTCGACTTTGTAAAATCAGGCTTTGTCAATTGCATCTTCCACAACTGAAACGGAAGTCTGCACGCAGCATTTAGTTCATTACACAGTTTAAAAATTGGAGATCCAAGTCCTTAAATCTATACTAGTTAAAAAAAAAAAAAAGATACAAACGCATGATCGCCTCATATGAGGACTGATAAATAAATAAACCGTCTCTTCTTGTCTTTATATGGGGATACATGGCAGATACAAACGCATGATCGCCTCATATGTGACCAACACTACTATCTTACAGCTATTTTCAGTATTTCATGCACAAAGGGTTAAGCAGTACTGTGAGGTAGCTTGAGTTTCCCCCATGTCCTCAATAAGCCAAGTAGCTGCAATGCTATCAGAAGTTATTGAGATAACACTATCTGTCTGGCTTTAGGGCTCCAGTTAATTGCACTAGTAGAGGTTACACTACAATGGTGTCTGTGTAGTTGCTGTTATGCAGTACCTACAATGAAGCTAATACAGCATGTCCAAAAAATGGTGCTCACATGTGACAGCTCTACGGTATACACAGCCCCTCCCTGTAATATTCACTTTTGTATATTGTACTACAGCTGAACGATGGCTTATGAATAAATGTAGAATTTCACAAATGCCGAAATACAGTACACAGCCTGACAAAAGCTTATATAATAATAATAATAATAATAATAATAATAATAATAATAATAATAATATTTTCCATTGGCTCTGTTTATGTCTCTGTTATTGCAGCCTGTCTTCACTTTCAGTTATGTTCCTATGAACCACGTTATTAGTTGGTATGTATGTATTTTTACTTGAAGGACATCTTGTTCTGCGCATGGTGTTTACTGTATGGCGTATCTCTGTATAATTCAAGTTGAATGAGCTATTTGAGTGGTCTGCCTTTGTGAGGATGTGTGCCGTGGGGGACAGGAACACAGAAAGAATGGCAGCCAGCGGAACCTCATGTTGGCCGTGCTTGCCGGCTATACAATAAAAAACAATCACATGTTCTGCATATTTGTTTATTGCGTCAGATAGAATAATGATGACGTAGGCAACGCACTTCCAATCAGAGTAGATGGGCTCGTCTTGGGCGTTTCTAACCCATCGTTTTCAATACAAGTATATGTGGGCGTGCCTTCTTGCTACATATGTGTGACTAAGCTTTCCAAACCAGTTATTGTCTGCACACATCCAGCATCAATCTGCGTGGGTACTTCTTCGTTATATAATTACACAGGACAACATCTTCAGATCTAATGTCTTACACTAAACTAGCTCCAGCCCTGAGAGCGGGTTCCGATATCTGCTTGACCCGAGCAGTAGTCTCCTGCAGGCTCCGGTCCACGGTCGCGTCTCCACGAACCAAACCGAGCTCTGAGAGTCAGGAACAGCAGGTTGATGCAACCTGCTCGGTGTTGAAGAAGGCGGCAGCCCAGGTAGATCACATCTCCCAGACAGAAAATGCCTGGTCCAAGTCTAAAGTGTTTATCGACTTCGAAAATACCAAGGAAGCGTACAAGAGCAAAGAGACGTCGGAGCTATTGAGAAGTTTGCTGGTTTTTAGGCTCTGCACTTTTGACTTCCTGGTTGACAAGAACAAGGAGGTAAGTTTTCCTGCGACATGCTTTTTTTTTTTTTTAATTTTTTTGGAAAGATCGTTATACATCGAGTTTAGCCAGGTGGTTGACGGTTCCTTTAACAATTTGCCTAACAGACTGTCAAAATATTACATATTATATGTTTTGCAGCAATAATATTTACAAAGTTGGTATAATTTAAATTATAAGCATGTTTGTTTTGGCTCTGAATTATTTCCACGAACCCTGAAGCCTACTCCTAATTATTGATGCTGCGTATCATCCTCAATAATGAAGGTTAGAATTACAGTCGCTGCCAGCATCTATCTGCACGAAATATGTTTTTGGCATTTCCCACCAGCTCTTCAAAAAGGCTTATTAACTGAATTTTTTGTTTTGTTTTGTTTTAAAATATTATAAATATTTTAATTAAAGCACCAAATAGTAGCAGGGTTGAAATATTTAGCTGTACCAAAACATTTTCCCCATGTAGCTCCAGTTTTCAGCCTCAGGACTGGCTTAATAGGTTGTACCTCAATGAATCAATGTGTCTGTTTACACTTGGAACTAACACTGATGTCTTCTTGCAGTCGTCTGTAGCTTAAGGAGAAGTTTCTGCTGTCTTTCTTTTAGCTGATAAACCTGAGCAGAAAAGTCCTGGGGAAGAGGCTCTTTGAGCAGCTGATGAAGATGACCTTTTACGGGCAGTTTGTGGCCGGAGAGGACCAGGAAGCCATCAAGCCCCTGGTCAGGAGGAACCGTGCGTTCGGGGTGGGCTCTGTGCTGGACTACGGGGTGGAGGAGGACCTGACACAGGAGGAGGCTGAGAAGAAGGAGATGGAGTAAGAAATAGCTTTGCTCTCTGTGTTCTCTTCAGGGGCTGCACATGCACAAGAGACAGAATGGGTAACGCGGGGGGTAAGGTATCAAGCATGTAGTTAGACTGTGGACATACAATTTCGGAAGGGTTCGTACAATATGTGGAGTCATGCCTGCTTTGGAGTTGTGTTGGCTTGTGAAGCATCACATTATCCCACTAGTTAAGCATGTGAGCTGCCTTAAATGTGTGTAGCTCCCCGCAGGCACACTGGCACACTCTAGACACAACACACATGAAAATGTAATGAACAGGCACTTTCTTCTTGTAAAAAATGTGGATTCGAATCCCAAACAGTGGGAATATAGTAGCGTCCCTACTTATGTTTACATTTAGAAAATCCATTTGTAATGAAACTTGGTGAGGACATTCTTTTTAGATTAGGTATTTGATTATCAGACTCTCTGGATAGAAGTACTGTAGGCTCCTCGTTTTGACTTTACTAAAACACATACGTTTTTACATTGCTATCATTCCCCTGCCATAAATCCCAACAGTAAGAGCTTGTGCTTTTTATTAACGAATGGGTGGCGCCTTCTAAAGTCTGAATCAGCCACAGGTACTGACAAGTCCCTTTGAATATTTTCGATATTATGTAACACAACACCTTCAGTTTTCCACGCTACACTAGAGCTGCTCTTTATTATTTATTTCTTAGCAGACGCCCTTATCCAGGGCGACTTACAATCGCAAGCAAATAAAAATACATTCAAGTGTTACAATACAAGTCATACAATAAGAGCAAGAAATACAATAATTTTTTCAAGTGTGACAAACCACAATTCAATAATACAGCAGATAATAGTGAAAGTTACATCAGGATATGATTAAATAGTGATAGTTACATCAGGATATTCCTTTGAGCAGGTTATTCACACATCAGAGCTATAAATGGATGCTATGCTACTGGCTGCCTGAGACCAAGCCTGCACTGTGTGATTGGCTGTCTGGGAGGGTGAGCCCCTGCAGTGCCCAGTTGGGAAAGAACGCAGTCACATGCAGTACTGTGTGTGAAATAACCAGGGTGCCAAGAAAAGTTACGCAATCTGTGTTCTTGTCGGCTGGATACAGTGCTCTCTGAATGCAGCTTTTTGAATAAGGGCTGCAAGAGGATTTGTTCATTGTGTTAAACCTCAATTAAAAACATTATCAGGGGTTTCTCTTTCGGAGTAGGTTTTATGTAGCATCTTTCATTTAGATTGTGTGGTCGAGATAGAGAACTGCATTGAAAGAGGCTGCAGTACAGTGTCTTGGAGAATGCTGAGTGCCATATTGTCTAACATGAAACTGGAGAGTTTCTATTCTGGCCTCCCAGTAACCTGACCAGCCTGCATCACCCAATCTGAACAGTGAGTGTATCAATGTGACCCAGACCTTTTTAATGTGACACCACAGAGTTCACTGTGTTCTGTGTGATCTTATTACTCCAAACCACCCAATCCTAGCTTGATGCTTCCTGCCACTTGTAGCGAGGTTTAGCAACCCAGGGATCTTTAAATAGTGTTTGATGAAGCTGTGAAGCTCTGAAGAGGGATGGCTTAAGCACTTTTCCGTCCGTGTGGCACAAAATGCAACATGCCAGCATGGAAGGCCTGTGCTGTTAGTAAATATAAATAAGGTTTTGCCAGATAAGGTTAACTGTGAAGGATCTCTTTCTTATTTTTGTGTTCTGTCCATCTGTTAGTCTAAGCCCTTTACTTCAGATACAAAACCAAATTCTTCCATGCATTATTTCCAACAGGCAGCCAGAATGACAAAGTGCAGGGATGGAAATACAACTCCTATTGCATTGCAGTTTCACATATTCCAGGTTTTAATACAAGCTTGATTTGCCACAGTGTGTAGGTAACAAGCTCAGGTGTGTTTTGTTAAACTCCTAGTAAAACCAGGTCTGAGGCAGTCTCCTTATCTTGAGAGATTGTTACTGCATATGTGCAGATCAACACTCTATCGGCAGAGATAAAGTGACTAGAGTCACGCTGTGTTCCACTGGCTTTGTAAAAGTACGGGTCAGCGAGATCAGTCAGGAACAGCTGATTGTTTTTCACCTACAGAGCTTTTGTTCCTTCTGTGCAACGGGGGTCTTATTTCCGTCCCTGCACTACAGTATTGAAGTGTTCTTTGTTTGCCTAATTCAAAGGGAGGCATGTGTACAACATTACTGGGTCTGGATTGCACAGCAGGACACGCTGAAGTTACTGGGTGCCAGCTGCTTCCAGATTGATCTGGTTTTCCCTGTGTAAATATGGGACCTCTGTAGTGATAGCGTGATGTTTGCAGCCTGTGCCAGCACCTGAATCCGGCTGACGGATCATGGCAGGGCGATGGAAAGTCAGCTGCTGCGTGGAGATGCCTGTCTCTGGTTCAAGCTGTAACTGTTTATTTGACTGGGTGCAGTGCTTTACTCCTGCTATATTACTGTTTTATGATACAGTGCTTTTTTATTCATTTGTTTCAACTGATTCACCTACAAATGATGACTGTGCATAATCGCTGTTCAGCTTTGTTTTGAAGCTGATAGTTTTTCTGTACTGATCTTTCAGGTCGTGTGTCTCTGAGGCTGAAAAAGAAAGCCATGGTGAGTCCTTACACTAATATTGATGCACATATGAAGTAGTCAGAAAGGCGAGGAGAGACACCCTGTCTTGTTAATGCTGCTGTCTCCTGGTCTTCCTGATGGTTCTGGTTTCTTTTCAGGGGTGGATCACCGAGAGAAGAAGTACAAGGCTCACCGGCGGTTTGGCGACCGGCGCGGGGGGGTTATAAGCGCCCGCACGTATTTCTACGCAGACGAGGCCAAGTGTGATCAACACATGGAGACCTTCCTCAAGTGCATCGAAGCCTCGGGTATGTATGGCACCATTCATACTAACGCCTGCACGCAAGGGTCCGTTCACCTGCTCCACCTGTATTAACCAGGCTTGTGCAGTTACATTGACACTGCATTCAAGGTCCTTGTAGTCTTGCCTTCCTTCTCCATGGACACTAGTCTACGTTCCATAAACCATCCTCACAATCGGTTTTATTCTAGGGGAACTGGAGAACAAGGCTAAAAGATTCTAAACCCACATATGTATACTGTTGTGGTCTTGGTTGACCTGAACTTTAAAGGTTCTGTGTACTCGCCGTAGCGTCTTAATGTCTCCTGAAAGACCTCTGCAGTTGAGCGTTGGCTTTGTTTTTCTAAAGGTACGTGACATGTTCTCGTTCCTCTAGGTGGAAGTTCAGAAGATGGCTTTTCTGCTATTAAGCTGACTGCTTTGGGGAGGCCACAGTTCTTGGTAAGTCGCTCGCTCCTCAGCGTGTGTGCTTGCTGACACTGGTGGCAGTACATTTGGCTATTGCACTTGAGAAACGTAGCTCCCGATAACACTGCAGGACAGCACAGGTTAGCCGTGTGATTGTGCTCTTTTCTTTTTATTCAGCTCCAGTTTTCCGAGGTGTTGGTGAAATGGAGGCGGGTCTTTCATCTGTTGGCAGCAGACCAGGGGAAAGCAGGGCTTTCAGCTCTAGACATCAAGCTGGAGATGAAGCAGCTGCAGGTATTCTGCTGCTAATGACCTTCAGTAGTTATTGCTGATTCTGGTTAAATGCAATTGATCTTAACCTTCTGGTATCGCACAAGTTAGAAGGGAGTACTTTTTAAAAATCCACAGATATAAAACATTTTTACCTTGAATGCACTTGAGCACATTTGTATGGGTTTCATACTTCATGTCTAAAGTTAAGATTACTAAGGGGTTGAATCAGTTGGCCTCTTTAGTCTTGCTTGTCTTTCCAGTGGCACATTATTTGAACAAATCAGGCTTTTAACCAGAGTTATGCTTGTGAATGGAGTCAACATAGCTAGATTTTTATAGCCTTTTTTTGCTTTCATTCCCTATAGGAGAGTCTTGCAAAACTTGGGCTTGGAGCTAAAGATGAGACACAGAACTGGTTTACTGGAGAGGATCTGGGCATGTCTGGGTAAGGAATCTGGATCTACCTGTTTAAAGAGCTACAGATTTCAAGAGATCAATACGCTCTCATGTTACTTCCTCTGGCACACTAAGCTCTTCTCTGTCTTTCCTCTGCTTGGTCCCCAGCACTGTAGATCTGTTGGATTGGAACAGCCTGATTGACAGCAGGACCAAGATCTCCAACCTGCTGGTCGTCCCAAACCTGGAGGTGATGACGGGGTCTTTGGTGTTCTCCAGTTTTGTTCTGTGTCGAGCTGAAAACATGACAGCATCTGCTGGCAAATTGAGGAATTGCACTTGAAACTATTCAGACACGCCGCAGCATTTTGCTTTATTTTAACCAGGATATAAGACCTAATATATGTATTGTAAATCGTAATGTGCCCCCCAGTAAATGTCCATGTAGTAGTCTTCTCAAGAAAGGTCAGTATATCATGGGCTAAGCAATTAAATAGTTTCAGTATCATACTGATAAATGCATACAAATTTACAGACATGTACAAACGACTGTATTGGATTAGATTAGCGGTGTGCATTTGCGAGTGGTGTTTTGAGCACAGCTCTAGTGTTGACAGAGTTCTCACCCCCCTCAGACTGGTCAGCTGGAGCCCCTGCTAAGCAAGTTCACTGACGAGGAGGAGATGCAGATGAAGAGGATGCTGCAGAGAATGGACGTCCTCGCTAAGGTGAGGTGACACCCTGCAGTCTGAGATTACACAGGCCAAGGGCTGGGGATGACTGTAGCTAGCTAACTATGGACAAATGAATACAGAAAACTGAAAGTGCTGTAACGTATCCTGCTGTGCTTCGTTTCTTCAGAAAGCTTTACAACACGGCGTGCGTCTGATGGTGGACGCAGAGCAGACCTATTTCCAGCCGGCCATCAGCAGACTGACCCTGGAGATGCAGCGGAAATTCAACAAGGAGAAACCCATCATCTTCAACACCTACCAGTGCTACCTCAGAGTAAGAGCTCTGGAGAGAACCACTACACAGCCAGTAATGTGATTTAGTGTGTCGACACGCAGGCTCCCTTTTGAACTGGCAATGGACAGTCCCTTACAGAGTCCAAACAGTTTCATACAGCGTGAGGTAGTTCAGGTGTAATGATCAGTGGATAGAGTCGGGGCTTGTGAGAACGTATTTAAAGGACAGTCAGCTAGAGTTTGGGAAGGAATTAAGTTCTTTCACACCAAACCATTTTACTCAGTAAAGACTTCTTGCGATTGAATATAAATGTGAAATTAGGCGCGTTCCTTCAGTGACCCTCTCCTCGCTCTCACAGGAGGCCTATGACAACGTGTCGCTGGATGTGGAGCTGTCTTGCCGCGAGGGCTGGTACTTCGGTGCCAAGTTGGTACGAGGTGCCTACATGGACCAGGAGAGGAGCAGAGCGGCAGAGATTGGCTACGCGGATCCCATTAACCCAGACTACGAAGCAACCAACCAAATGTACCACAGGTAAGGTGGTGGTGATGACAGCAGATCTCACCGTGAAGAAAACACTTGGAGCTTAATCAAGAAACACAATATATGTGTGTCCCCATTGTGTCTACGGCACCTGTCAACGTCTCACTGAGACCCGGTTCTTTCTGTCTTGTTCCCTCAGGTGCTTGGATTACGTTCTTGAAGAGATAAAGCGCCATAGGAAGGCCAATGTGATGGTGGCGTCGCACAATGAAAACACTGTCAAGTTCACTCTGCAGAGGTACTGCAGGCATAGCAGACAGACGAATATATATATAAACTGGGCATATCATGTACTGTGTAGCCATGCACACGTCAGAAGAAATGCTATATTCCATCATTGTATTCATGCTGATTTTTGCACATGCTACTGAAATCATGTGTACAGTCATTGTTTATTTATTAAACAGGATGAATGAATTTGGGATCCACCCGTCGGAAAACAAGGTCTACTTTGGCCAGCTGTTGGGAATGTGCGATCAGATCAGCTTCCCTCTGGGTAAGTGGCTGAAATGTCCTGTCGTTGAGTCCTGGTCCTGGGGGATGAGGCTGTACAGGATGAAGGTGGTGTGGATCGTACAGTTATTGCTATATTCTTTTTTCCTGTAACAGGCCTGGCCGGGTATCCGGTGTACAAGTACGTGCCGTACGGCCCGGTGAACGAGGTCCTGCCCTACTTGTCGAGACGAGCCCAGGAGAACCGAGGCATCATGAAGGGGTCCCAGCGGGAGAGGCTGCTGCTCTGGACTGAGCTCCATCGCCGGCTGCTGAGCGGAGAGATCTTCTACAAGCCTGTCTACTGAGGAGAGCACTGGGGGAAAAGAGCACTGCTGATCATTCCTTTCCTTGTAAACTTGCCAGCTCTTAGTTTCCTTCAAGAGTCCCGGATCATTGTAATACGGAACCGGAGCCAAGTCTGTTCGTTCCGGGAAATTCCGGTACAGGTTTTTGTTTTGACCAGGTTCTTCGCAGTTATAAGGATGATTTATTTATTTAATAATTAAATCTATATTAATTGACAGTTGTTGATATTTGTATAGGGATAGGAATAGTTGTGTAGTCTGTTATGTCAGATGTATTAATTACCACTGACTGAAAATGGCCAGGATTGGCTTTATGTACACTGGAAAGATGTGGAACAAAACCCTGAGTGGCGTTGCCCACAGTGCCCAGATTTAGGCCGGTGCAATAGTAATAGTCAAGGATTCAGACTTGATTTGAAGAGCTCTTGATACATTTTAAGGAAACCACTTGTTCGATCCCTCTCAGTATTTTAATGAAACTCATTTCCTGCACGTTTGCTCAGCGATTGGACAAGCCAACATGGATCAGCACTCTCATACACAGGCATGCTTAGAAACCCCTGTTCAATTATCACAGAACAGATGGTTGCTAAAAAAAAACAGAATGGAGAGGTGGCGCCAAATGCTTTTAAGGTGTCCGGGACAGACCTGTTAAGCAAATCTTTGCTGTCCATTAACTGAAGAGCTTAGTGTGCAGAAGGCTCCTTCTCCTTGGTAACATACACCCGAAGCCTACCCTCTTTCTTGATGACCAAACTAGCCTATATAAGTATATAAGATAAAGCCAGCATATTGGTTTTAGATAATGTGTGACTGCAAAGGATTGGTATTGATAAAGAGGGAACATTACATTGCAATGTAACTTAGCTCGGAAACCCTGCAGTTTCACTGCGAATCCACAGAGCAGAGGATGAAGGAGGGATCATTATAACCAGTAAAGCTGTACTGGGAAATGAGTTTCTTTAGATCCCACACTCCAAACAGGCTGTTTATTGGAACTAATATCAGCCTATTTTCATTAATTGGTAGATATCCTGTGTGATCAATGGCCGCCCCATTATAGTTTTTAAATGTATGTACCCTTGCAGGCAAGAGCCATGTCCGACGCTTCTTGGAGGAAACAAAATGCTGTCCTTTTGTATTGCTTTTAAAAGTATGATGTTGTCTTTCTTTTTTTTTTTTTTTTTAAAACAGAGATAAAAATCTATTTAAAATGAACAGTATAAAATGCTTCGTATTGCCCCTGTAGGCCAGGGCATGATGTTCAGTATACTGTAGTGATCACTACCTACTAGGGGAGAGGATTAGAAACCTGCTGTTCAGCTCCAGAGCTATATAACCCTTTGGATTTCTTGGGTGTTTTCGAGCAGTAATGTTAATGTAGCTGACGTTGTTGTTTGGAAGCTCCCTTTGGTTTTAAACAGTGGGCTGTAGGAGTTGTAGCCCTGGGGATCCTCTTGAATGTTATTGTCTTGTCGTGGCACTATTTAAGTGATAACTATCGAGGAGATAACAGTCTTCTGAGTGAATGAAAAACAAAAGGTTCAGGGTGTGCCACCAGCGAGGGAGGCTGTAGTCTCCAAGTACACTGCATGCACCCAGCAGCTGTAGCTGTTATACGGCAAGCGATTTGCTCTCTCCCTGTTTTAAGATCCTGGTTGAAAAGTGCTGCTTTTGCTCTGAGCCTGACTCGGGCATGCAGCTCGGTTGCAGGCTGCAGTTGCTACGGGTCCTTTAGGAAGCGTGTTTATCCTAACTGTACTGTATTATCACAGGATAACGGGATTTGGAATCCATGTGGAAGTGATTGACAGAGAATCCTCTTGTTATGTAATCTTGGGTGTTCCACAGCTGCCTGCACTGTCTCGATGTGTCTTTTAACTCCTAGCCTCGGTGTTAACCTGCTGTGCTTAGCTCTGCTTCCATGTTGTGCAGATGCAAGCTGCTTTTGTAAGTAATCAAACTGCGTTAATGGTGTTTGTTTTAAGTAAAGGCCGACTTTGGCAACCAATATGCCATAGAAAGCACTTTCCATTGGCAAAACACGGCCATCAGATCGCGTGTGTTCAGTTTAACGCTTCGTTTAAGCCCGAGTGGCAGCTTCTAAAGTGGTTATATTTCAGAGTGAAGTGTGAAGCAGCAGTTTTCTGTTTACTGTTCAGCCCGAGCGACAATTCATTAATTAGCAGCCTTTTAGTCGTGCGTCTACACAGTTCCTGTTCTCCTGTTAATCCAGTAAGTAATATGTTTTGGAAAGCCATTCACAAGAGCAGTTCTCTCTCCATGCCAATCCGATTCCCAACCCCTCGTTTAACTCTCAAAGGTGGGGTTTGTGCCAGATTGGATGGTGGTGGTGGTTTTCATGAAACCGTTTCTGGGCATGGAGCAGATTTTAAAAACAAATCACTCGTTTATTTTAAAAGGGAATTAGTGGTGAAGATTTGATGGGGTGAATTCTCCTGTTAGAGGATATTTAAATGCTAAGAGATGTATTTTGGTCAGAGCATGATAAATGAAAGTGGGAGTGTTTGGGGAAGCTCCATCAAGGAGTTTGAGAAGTCAGCCTGGATGGATTATTGAAATGGTTAAATGTGTATTTTTGCAAGGTGAATTCATTTCAAGTACTGTACTATTGTTACACGTGGTGGACTGTGATGTAAAAACATTATATTGTTCAGGGTTCATAGCTCTGTCATTGAGACATATTCTTATAAATGTTTTAGACCCCAAAAATCAAGTTTCTGTAATTAATCCTGGGGTGCATATTGTATCAGATTGTTTTATTCAGTACTGATAGCAGAAGGACGTGCTCCCTTTTAACTTCCCTTATATTTTTATATTTAGTGATATTATAACCCCTCCCTGGTGATTTATGGTGCAGTGGATGAATTGCCTGTAAACTATCATAGGGGCTGTTTTTCCAATCTTAAACACAAATGTCTTGTTGTTGATTATGTTGGGAAATTTAAAAAAATACAGACTCATTTTAAATATACTGTTCTTGTGAAAGGAAGGCATCCACGTCCAACTCCAGTATACCTTGTCGTTGTGTCAAGCAGCAATCGCTAAGCAGTACTGAGCACACCATTATTCTCTTTGTATTCTAGATGTCAAGGGAAAGGAATCTGTCTGCTCCTAACCTGCCTGTAGCAATAACGTCTGTTAGTAATGACCATCTTGTGTGGAAAACTAACTGCATGTTGAATTTTAAATTAAAATAAAAAAAATGAATAACCTCCGTTGACTGTATTGTTTGTACAGTTTTACATTGTGCGAGGGATAAAGGATTTCAGTGGTTGTGGCCCACTGGTAATGTCCTTTGTAAAGGATACTGTCTTCACCTTTCCCAGTGTGGCTAGAAGACAAACAGGATGGCAATCCATGATGGAAGTGGATGTCATATTATAAAACTGATCAAGCTTTCCTCTGGGGGTATTGTATTTATGAAATGCTAACAGTTCAGCATACAGCTGCCCTTGGGTTAAGTGATCATGAAATAGTTGACACAAGAAGCAGTGATAATGATCATAATGGTGGATAAGCAGAGTATAGGAACAAGGCCAGAGGTATTGTGTGTATATAAACACATTTAAAGTAAGTCGTGTTTAGTGGTGTCCCCTTACCTTTTTAATGATGGTTTTAATCAACCCGAGGGCTTCGAATTGCAATGTACTTTTTCTGATCTGTGTGTTCAGATGCTTTCCCTGAAGTTCAGGAGCTGTTCTTCAGGTCTAGCTTCCTGTCATAGATCTGTTCTTCAGGTCTAGCTTCCTGTCATAGATCTACACACCCGAGGTTTGATCTGGCAAAGTGTCTTTACAGAAGTAAGAGCCAGCCCCGCCCTGTGAGGAGGTCTCCTTTAGTTGCCAGCAATACACTAGCTGTGCACTAGATGGTGCTGGCGCTTTCTAATAGAACGGTACTGTGGCTGAGCTGGCCTACATTGCATAGGTTTGTATTAGACCAAATACTGAATGTAAAGAAATATAAAAGTAAATGACAGACGGCAAGGGGACATTCAAGATGCTCACTGCACCAGAAGGGTTCACTTCCCCCAAAGGTTAAGAAAAACTGCTTTATCTGTACTTTTGTCAAAATGTCAAGTTGTACTTTTCCCTCGAACATCTCCTTTCTAGAGGCCTCAGCATCGTGACCGCCAGTGCCATCCCTGCCACAACAGTGCAGGGTTTCTTAGCAGTGTGTGTGTGTGTGTGTCTTTGTGTGTGTGTGTGTGTGTGTGTGTGTGTGTGTGTGTGTGTGTGTGTGTATATATATATATATGATTGCAGCAAAACAGTCATTAGTTTGAAGGATGGTGACAGAGGCAGGATAACGAGGAACACACAGTACACCTCACTCTGATTTATTAATAATGAATTGTCTATCCTTTCCCACATGTCGACTAGTTCTTGTGTGCCTGCTTTTCGGTGGGAGCTGATGAGAATATTAAAACCCTTTTCAAAATCTGTTGCTACAGTGGCACAGAAACTTGCTTTAATGCTGGGGTATTACAAATACCATCTGTTTTGACAGTTTTTATTTATTATTATTATTATTATTATTATTATTATTACAGCATCATTATATTATATAAACTGAGAGAATTGTGGATTCATATCTTTGGCAGCTGATATCAGGTGTTTACAGTACCAGTAACTGGCCACACTTTCTATGAGGTTGTTATCTTGCTGCACAGTGACTCCTGTTGGTGGTGTATGGAACTACAGGTGTTGACTTCTGTAACAATAATTTTTCTACTGTAAAAGTATTTGTTGCATTTGACTTCGAAAAGCGAAATGTTTATTCCACACTCTAAATCACAGTTTTTAGTTGCTTGATTCTTGTGGATAGTCCTCAATATATATATTTTTTACAAATATATTACCTAAGATACTCAGCATTTGGTTAATTTTATCCTTTTTGTTCCTCATTGTCTTATTGCTGCCTTGTACAGTAGGCCAGCAGTAGCTTTCAGCTCTGGAAATGTAATTAAATGTTCCTTTCACTAGATGGCGCTGTTGCTTTTCCACTATCCCCCATCTCCACCAGGAGCACTTTACACTGTACAGAACAGCACGTCTCTTAAAGACAGAGTGTGAGAAGCACAGCAAAAGAGCTCGGAATGCACTGTAGTAAAAGTGTCATAGCATTAGCCAAGGCCAGGTTAGGTAATGATACACGTGACTGTGAAATGAACACTTCATGTGTTCTGTCACTATTGCTAAAGCAGTTATGGGGATGAAATCGGTGTGCAAGTCATAAATTCCAGAATGTGGACATTTTCAGTATCAATCCCAAATAACCAATAAATCTGGGATCCTCCCTGAACATTATTCTGAGAACGAGGCTGTCCCAAAAAGAATGGAATACAAGCAATGTGTGGAAAAGAAAGTAAAATAAACAGCTCAATGCAGAGCATCCTCTTAGCAACGCGAGTCGCCCTGCCGCTGGTTTGGAATGAATTCCACAATGAGAATTTCAACGCGGGTTCCGGGGGGGTGTCTGTCTGAGACAGGAGTGTTGGGTGGGATCATACAATGTTTGTTTTTTTTGTTTGTTTTTTTAAGCTATTTTTTTTTTTATGTACTCTATTTTCGCAAATGTAAAATTCATCAACCACACAACAAAAATAATGCATTCCTGGATTTAGAAACTACCTGTCCGATTGTGTTTACTTCATGGAGCCATCAGATCGGAAGTGCCTGCCAGCCTCATAAAGCTTTCATTAGCTGGGATTGCCAGGAACCTTCTTTAGTGTATTAGCTTCCATTAGAACTTATTGTTCGTGCACAAAAAGGCTTTTTGTGGCCTGAGAAAACCCTGCCTGAGGACCATATCAACATACACTTTATGTTGTGTAGCACTGCCCTTAAACAAGCTTCCTCTCGCCAGCTGTGTGAAGAAGTAATAAAGCACATGTGGGCATTGTCATGCTTAGATTAAAAACAAAGACACACCCACTCACACATTCGTTCACCTTGCAGATGAATCCAGGGAGTGCAGCGCAGTTTCAACCATCCCAGGTTTCAATACAAGCTTGATTAGTCAGCGTGCGTATAGGTAACAAGCTCAGGGGTGTCTTATTAAACTCATAGGAAAACCAGGAATGGATCAAACTGCTATGCAATCAGAATCTTATTTCCATCCTTGTAATCAGGACCCAGGGTACATCAGCAGAACATGCACTACTCCAGGGAGCTGCCAAATACAATCAGGTCGACCGGTCCTAATTAAATTACCATGCAGTGGACGGACAGACAGACAGACAGACAGACCGTCCGTGTTTAAATGACCCATACATACACAGAGCATAATATCTGAGCTGTAAGTCTCAGTACAGCTACATTATACAATAAAAGCAATCATATTTTAAAGAGTAGCTCCTAGTTCTGATTGGAAAGGAAATCCTCCACAATACTGACAGCTTTTCATGACATGTGAGCAATGAAGCCTGTGGCCTGAAGCAAGTGCCGGCAGATATTGGAGAGTCAGCGGGTTAGCTGGCTCTAGATCTTGTTTCTCATTCCTTTATGTTTGTGGTGATGAATTTAGTGCTGATGGACACTGACGGGTCAATGTCACAGGGGAACAAAATCCACCTGTTATTTTGTATTTTGCAGCACTGAACTTCCCCACAATGCACTTGCACAAAAAAGGCATATCAGCCTCCCTTTTTGTGCTGTACACCTGAGGGGTTTCCACTCTGCAGGATAAGCATTCCTCAACTGCACTTTTAATATTCTTTCACAAGGACCGGGACAGCAAAGAGTGTGTGACCAACTGCTAAGCATATTTAGAGGGAGCCTGAGTATGAGGTACAACAGAATCTGCATTCATCCTGTAAGAGAAATGCAAAGGACCATTATTAACGATGCCTTTGAACTAGAAGGGACTGCTACAGTATTTGTTTTGGCCCCTGGCGTGGAATGTTTTCCAGCAAGCAGCTTGACATTAGAGCTGGGATGCTAACCCTTCATTTAGTCAGGAACACACTGAGCTGGGTCACACGTCAATGCCGGGTCACATTCCCAATCAGATTTCATCTGGCCGATCCCAGATCGACACAAATTCAATTAGAGGAAGGCAAAGCATGCCATTAATGTTGGTAAATGGAATACCAACAGAATGTATGCAATGAGCATTATTCATAGCTTACCAGACAAGCAGATAGATAGATTGGATAATTATCAGCATGAAAGGCTACAGTGGAATATACAGGGATTATGGTGTATTAGCATTTGAAATCCCCTTAATTCTTTTAAATTTGCCCCTAAATTAATAGGCCTTTCTTTCGCTTAATATAGGATATTTTACATTTACACTGGAGCCTCATGGCCTTGTGATAGACTCCCTCTAGTGGTGAATTTGATTGTGTTTAAATATGGAAGGCTGTCCATCAACAATATAATGCTTAACAACCATCTTCAATGTGTCCGCCTTCGTTCATGAAAATGCTCCCTCAGAACTAGAATGTGAGGACCTGGGACCGAAGGAGAAACCAAACTTAACAAGGTAGCTGCTCATAAATCAGTAACGTTGCTGTCTGACATGATACCTACAAGCCATTCCACTGCTCCGCTGTTATAGTGCTGTATGTGAATTAATATCAAATAGATGAAAATGCCTGCAGGCCTGGACTGTGGACTCCAATGAATAAGTCATCCCCTCTCCAGGTCATCAATGCCCAAGCTACTTATGCCGGCACTAAAGGGCTCTAGATTATAACTATAGATGGGGGGGGGGGGAGGAGCCCAATTTGTTTTCATATTGGTCCTCCATTAGCGAAACAGGCAATATAACTTGCTATGACGGTTTCTTAACTGTCTGAGAGCTCAAAATGAGCTTTTTTATGCCAGATGCTTTGTGGCAGATGATTTTGGCTGCGGTACAATATCGTAATGACACTGTTCCATATTATTATTATTATTATTATTATTATTTATTTCTTAGCAGACGCCCTTATCCAGGGCGACTTACAATTGTTACAAGATACCACATTATTTTTACATACAATTACCCATTTATACAGTTGGGTTTTTACTGGAGCAATTTAGGTAAAGTACCTTGCTCAAGGGTACAGCAGCAGTGTCCCATACCAGGGATTGAACCCACAACCCTCCGGTCAAGAGTCCAGAGCCCTAACCACCACGCCACACTGCATATCCCCATTAACCTGATTAACAAGCAGCTAATCGATAGTTTGTTTCTGCATTATCATAATCAAAAGTTGAAAACATCTTAGTAACCGCAGTGTTACACAAAGCAGTGGAAACTGGCTGTGTAAAAGGGCATGCTGGAATAGTCTTTCATTGTGCATTGTTTCTGCTTGTTCATGTCCAGCCTCTATATCGGTCACACCTCCCTGGGGTAATGCACACAGTTAGCATGTGTAGTAAGTAGAAGCGATTATGACGACTTCCCACTGCTTTGGTCCCAAGGCTCTCAGTATTGACACACACTGCAGCAGAGTGTAACTAAAGTGTTCACAATAAGTAATTACAAGGCAGGTAAACTTAAGTAGGTAGGAGAAGCTTTTCAGTGAAATCCTAGTATGGTTGACACACAAGGGCATGTTGTCCAGTATTGAGATTGGAGACATGGATGGTCTAAGACTGTTATGGGATATCGGAAAGGGAAGCATCAGAAATAGTCATACACAGTACAACGCACCACATTCAAATAATACTAATAAAATAAATATTCATTGGAAACATATACGTGTTGCATAATTTTAAGTAAAAGGCATTTGTGTAAAAACTATCCACGCTGCAATCCTTATAGGTGAAAATACATTTTTATATACAGTACTACTTCCTGCATTTAAACACAACAAATACTATTTTATTTATACAATCGCCAGCTTGGCTTTCACTCTTAAAAAGCAACACAAAATGACTACAGTTTGGAGAGAGACTGCAGCGACACCCTATTGGGTGAGTTTGGCAGGTTTGCACACGTGACACAGCAATACATTCTGAAAAAAGAACAGAGAGGGCAAAAGGTATCTCCAGTTTGGACCAAACTCCAGTTTGAGGTGTGTGGGTCTATGATTTTCGTTTTCTTTTCAATTGTGTGTGTTTTTTTTTTAAAATTTTTAAATTTTTTAAGGTGGTTAATTAAATACGTGTTTGGTCCTTTGCATCCTGGGTTTTAAAAATATATATATATATTGAAAAAGGTTAATTAGTGCTGATTAGTCTTTTGGGGGTTTAAATACAGAATGAGATTCGATGCATCTTGGCAGCAACATGCTGTTGTAACAAGCTGCCCAGCTGTGTGTTGTAGCTTTTTATAATCTTTTTAATTCTGCAGATTGAAACAAAATGTGTTATTTTTTATATGTGCTGCGCAGGAGGTTTATATGTGATATGAATAATTGATGTTGTAAATCCAATTTTAACTGTACAGCCTGCACCTATTGCTGCATTACTTAAAATTGCTGTTCATTTTTTTCTTTGATCTCTTTTTTTATTTTTATTATTATTATTGGTAACATTGGTTATTGCAACTATGAACATGTTTTGTCGCCCCCCCCCACTCCTACATTGATACATTAATTATGAAGGATACAAAACAAACAAACAAACAAGCAAAAACAAACCCAGCAAGTATCACGCAGGTCATGTTCATATCTCAGCCCTGTGCCAAAGCTTCACCCAGCAGTCTCTGCCCCATATCAGCTTGCAGGTGAAACTCCTGCTTTTTTCGTCTGAAGCCCAGCGTTCTGGATGATTTGAAGTGACGTGTGAGTGAAGAGGCTGCAGGGCATGTGAAGAGAGCAGAGTTTTTTGTTGTGTGTGTGTGCACTAAAAAGTAAAAAATGTTTTTAATAAACACCTCGATAAACCTTGCACTATATTTCTGTCTGAAAAGCAGTAATATGAGGTTCTGCTCGTTGGAATGCACGGCACAGTGGCAGACTCCAGGAAAGAAACAGTTGCCGACTGTAACAGGAACATTTTCTCTGGGTAACACAACAAGTTCGCCAGACACATTGCAGACTCACCTACACTACTGTTTAAGAAAGCTTCACTCATATTGAAAGCAGCGACTGGTTTTTACACCACATACCCAGATTAGCACAGTAGGTAATGGAATCCAATATTAGTGCTTATCAGGATCTGTGAAACCAGCCATTGAATAAAATGAAAATAAAGAATTCAACCAACAGACTTTGTCATGTTCCTAAAACTTTCTGGACTATGCTGGAGACAAACTGCCCGCTACATAGTGAATGTATTACATGGGCTGTTTGCCCGTAGTGGAAAACCAGGCCCTCTCATGTTCTCATAAACCAGTGTACCAGTGTGAAGAAATCATGACAAAACCAAGAACAGACACAGCATTATCGGAAAGATCATCACAGTGAATTTGATATGAGATAGCAATGGTTTACCATTCAGCTGATAGCTCGTTCCATTTGCTCTGCCTTGGTACAGGTCCTGCATCATTGACACAGAAGATCATTTGGTAAGGGTGTTATTTTATTTTATTAGCAGCAGCAATTTAAAATCGTTCAAGTCGTTTGGGGAGCAACGCTGTAAGGCCCAATCTGTTTCAAGAGTCAAAGCCGACTAATATTGCTCTCTAATGCATAAAACACCAGAGCAGAGATCTGGGGAAAATAAATGCAGATAAGTGCCTTATCAGTATGCGTTGTAATACCCCACAGCAAGCAAAGCTTCTATGAATTTTGTATATTTATAAATTAGGGTAGCCACAAGGCAGTTACCAGAATGTTAATGAATGAATGATTGTGATTTTAAAATAAACCATGAGGTTCACTTAGCCAGTGGCTTTGATGTTTGTTTGTTTTTTTCTTACTATAATATACACATTTATTAAAATATAAAGTTAGGCACATACATATACAGAACTGTGTTAAACCTATTTTCTGAGGTTTTTTAAAAATATTAATTTATGGATAAGATGTTCTGGAATTTTGACTAAATCTATTTTATTGATTTATGTTAAACCGGTAACACTTTATATTAAGGTGCTGCTTATTAATGTTTTATAAATATATAATATATGCTTAATAACTATGTTTATAAGCATGCAGTAGCCATAGACGGAATTTCGTTTATATAAAGGGGACAGTTTTTAGCCACCTATTGTACATTGGGATGTTTAAACATAATTCCGTCTATGGCTATTGAATGGTTATAAACCATCTATAATGCTTTATTAACGCTCTATAACATAGTTATTAAGCATATATGATATATTTAGAAAACGTATATAAAACATTAATAAACAGCACCTTAAAATAAAGTGTTACCGTTAAACATCTACAGTATTAAATATAATGAATTAGCTATCTTTGTTATTGGAAATAAATTAATGGTGACACGCTGTTTTTCAGGATAGATTGCTTGAAAACTGGCTTTGTTCAAACTTGCCTGAATGTTTTTATGTCCTTGAAGATTTGTAATCAGTTGTTAACTGTGCTCAGCACAGCTGTGTTTAGATTGAACCTACTTTTCTTTTCCATTCACCAGGGAGTTTGCAGCTAGGAAAACATAAAGGTATTTTCTTCTTCAAATATTTACAAAGATTTATACAGGAAACTGAATTGGGAAAGCCTGCTGTATTCTCAATAATGGGCTGTGTGTAGGACTATTGACATTTGTATCTTGTTTTATAGAGGACCAAAGCAATGGCTCCGGATGAGGAAACGTGGGCATCTCTGTGTAAATATTCCAGCACAGGAAACTAATCTTAATGCTAGGACCTGGTTTGAATCTGGCCAGGACGGGGTCAGATCAACGGAGACTGTTTGGAGTTGAATTGCTATGGCATGCCTACTGCTGGAATTCAGAGAACTCTACATGTACAGAATAAATCAAAGAATGCACGAGGGAGCCTGCAGAAGGGATGAGGAAATCTTAATGTTTCCCCCAGTGGGAATGCAGTGAACATAACAGAAATAACTTCTACTGTACCTACCGATAGGAGAAACAACAGCTGCATGGTAAACTGAGACAAATCACAGCAGAGCTAGCTGCAAAGAGACCTTTACTTTTCGCCATGGTCCAAACACATTTGATACAATAGTTGTCCCCAGTGTTCTCCTAAACAGTTCAGGAGCTTTCTGTCATAGAAATACAAAAACACTTTTTATTATTATTATTATTATTATTATTATTATTATTATTATTATTATTATTATTATTATTATTATTATTATTTATTTCTTAGCAGACGCCCTTATCCAGGGCGACTTACAATCGTAAGCAAATACATTTCAAGTGTTACAATACAAGTAATACAATAAGAGCAAGAAATACAATAACTTTTGTTCAAGCAAAGTACAAGTGTGACAAACCACAATTCAATAATACAGCAGATAATAGTGATAGTTACATCAGGATATGATTAAATACAAAGTACTACAGGTAAAACACTTGGCAGATTACAGTATTCTGAAGTACAGGATTACAATGCAATAAAATAAACACAAAAACACTTTTACAGGTATCTATGAATAATAAGGTCCTTTTCAAAATGTTCCGGCTACATATAATTTCAATTCACGTCGTACTGGTATCCTGCATTTTCACAGCCAATATATATTTCTTTACATAAATGTCAAGCCTGTCTATTTGGTGCGTAACTGACTTGAAACATCACGTTTCTGATAGTTGACAATGTGCCTTTTATTGAAACAAATCATTTACTGCTTGTCTGCAGATCTGTTCTGTCGCATTGTACTTGAAACCTGCCAAGGCAACCTTGCTTTAACATTGGATCTATGTGATAGAAAATGTCCTCCATTTTGGGTTTTAAAGCCAGTCTGGGGTCAAACACGTCTTTATTGACACCCTTTGTTTGCCACAAGTCTGGACAGTGACAGAGTACTGTAGGTCCAAATACCTTTGCATTCCCTGGGACATTGCTGCCCCGATTGAGTGTCATCTGCAAACACTTAAATAACGTTCGAAAATCTTGTTTTAATGCTTGAAAGACAAGAAACAGCAGTAGTGGGAATTTCCAACAGAGTTGAACATTTTAATTAAAATGCATGATACCGTTATACTATAGCATACAACATTTGGGAATATAATTGAAAGATCTGCAGAGACAAGGCAACGGTTTAGTGTAAGCGCAAGATAATTAGATTGGGTTTGTCTTTGACAATGTCTGCTCATTACAAAAAGACCCTGTCCTTATTCCCTGTGCTGTGGGAAGGAACCTGACCCTGTCCTGGGAGAATTAGGCTTGGGCTCTTTGGTTAATACCCATGTACTTTGACGAGTGCTGTGGGTTTTATTATTCACATAACAGATGGGACAGAGTTCCAAAACCAACCCAGGGGAAAGCATCTCAAACAGAGTTTGAATTACCCTTGATCCCTGGGCATTTCTCTCTAATCAGCAAGCGTGATCGCAAAGCCATCACATCAGCTCCACCTACGGTTCTTTATTCAAGCGATTGGTGGCTTGGCAGCAAATGAAACGTCTAACCAGCTCGTCAGAAACACATCTGGTTGTCTGTTTGCGTCCAGGTGCAACATTTAATATTATAGCTCCTCATTGCAGTTTGTAATGGCTTGTTATAATGATTAGCGAGGGAGGGTTTAGGCGAATGGAATCGCTATTCAGTACTGTTGCTATAGTAACTGTGTTTCAATTGTGCAATGACCAAGTCACTTCACTTACTGCTCTCAACAATTGGCTTTGTTACTTGAACATTAGCAACCTGACTGAGAGCTATCTTGGACTCTACTCTAACAACGGACTGCAGTGACCTACCCATTAATGGCATTGCATAAGGAAGTTACTGGAGCTGCAGTAATGGGATATGCCATTGGTAGAATATTACTACAGTGTTACCCATGGCATTTCAACAATATGAACAGAATGCAGTATTGCAGTACAATGGTACCGTTAAGCACTGCTGTGTAGTATGTGTTTCAGTTGCTTGTGTTGCCATTGCTGGCAATGTTGAGGTCCCTGCAGGGCAGTCTACCCTGGTATTGCTTTCACATCCGTCTGCAAAGTCAGTAGTACAGCAACTTTGCAAACAGAACCATTACAATCAAATGATTTCCAGCCTTTTTGTTTGGTAGCACTGTATGCAATCCCCTAATGCATTAATAAAAGCAGTGTTGGCAATGACTATGGCAGCAGAGGGCATCAGAGAGAGGAATAAGAAGAAGCCAGAGATAAATGAAGGGAAAGTAAAGGGAAGGACAGCATTGATTTGGACCCGGAATTGATTATCCTGTCTTCCTCCGGGGGACAGTTAGAACAAAGAAGGGTAAAATCGATGGCTTCACTCTGTAGCTCAGCGAGGAAATTGGATAGGTTTGGTTCATTTGATCAGGTGCACTGAGGGGGAGTGACGGCATATCTCAGGGGTCGGAGACAGTAATAAACTAGGCTTGGCAGCAGACAAAGCTTGTCATAATGTGATTGAGCCACCACAGGAATGTGTCTTACATTAAACTTTTTGAAAGACCTCCATAACCTCAATAAAAGTTGGAATTTTGTTAAAAGGAGTTGCAGTTCAAAGACTGCAAGTCTCAACCAGGCTATTCACTTCTTAGCCAACGTGCATTGGGGGATACAATCTAAAAGAAATAAAAAAAATATTCTGCCATGCTCTACTGTTCTGTCGAGTTCAGTCTCCAATACTTTTATTTCTAAACTTGAGCTGAGGGAAATAGGTTTTCACATGATTTTGTATGTATTATTTTGTAATGGAAATATAAAGCCAATGTCAACCCTTAGTGCCCCAGGCACTTGTGCAGTGTTCCACACCTTCAGAGGGGAGTTTAGAAGTTCAATATGGAGTCCTGGCAGACTTTGCTGTAAACAAATGCTGATAAATTCACTGTCTAGAGGGCTAATTTCTAGTTTCAAACAGAGAAAGGAGAAAACGTTTGTGCAGCTGCTACAAGTAGACAAACAGCAAGACGGAGTGAAATACTGTATGTTTTCCTCCTTCAGCTTTGTAACGATGGTCAGGCTGGTTTAATGTTAATCCAGACCAGAAGGCAGTATAGAGAGTCCAGACAGGGATTGTGGGTACAAGTGCAGAGCACAAATGCTTTAGACCATCCACAGCCTAGTTCAACAGGTTTAGAGCTGAATCTGTGTTGTAGAGCTTGGTAAACTTTTGTTGGGACCAGGGGAAGGTTCTGTGAATGGGAATTCTAACAGCGTTTCATCATCTTCCCCACTGTAGCCACTCATTTCAATAGCATGTGCACCTCCAGTAATTAATCGAGCCTCACACTGGCTTTTCATATGCTTCTTGTAAAGGGATCTTGAGATTTGGCAAGCAAGGTAAATGAATGAGGCCAGGGAATTACCAGGGATTTCAATTAATCATAAGACATGTTGTGCAACATATATAAAACAATTAAAAGTCCATTATCCACAGTCCTTAATATCAAAACTCAGAACAGTTTATTACCTGGGATCATATTTGGAGAGATAAGCAGCAATATGCTACTGCAATATCAATATCAATATCAATATCAATATCAATATCAATGTTTTTTTTTCCATATTTGAGGCTTTTTAAATCCCCTCAGGACTAAAAAATGTTTTACGTGGAAAGCAAAAGTGAAAAACACATTTATTAATATGCCTGCTGATATTGATGAATTTCTCCACAGTTTATGACTTGCAATGTCATTTAGTTTCTTTGTTGCTGTTGATTTTCTTATATATTTACTACCTTTGGTACTACCAGTAGCGTCAAGAGATTATTCTTTTATACAGGACATATATTTTATTTAATCTTTTACTGTAATAGTTTTATTTTAGGAAAGATTGTGACAAGCGTCATAGAGCTGTAGAAATAGCTAACCTCATCATTTTTTTTTCTTGAACATGTTGCTGTTTTTTTCTTCAACATATAAGCTTAAACTACAAAATATAAATGTTGAGGAAGGATCCAAATCCTCTGCTTAGTTCAAATGAGTTGTCACAGTCCCAAACACAACTGACACATTGCTGTTACTAGCAGGGGGGTCATTGTCCTCAACAATAGCACCATCTTCATTGAAATGAGATTTGATCATGCATTACCCACCAAAGAGACATACAGGAGCTTTATCAATGTTAGATTGGATAACTTGCAGTTGTAATGTATATTGGAGCATGCTGATTGCCATGCATGTGCTGCAAAGATAAAGATTTTCTTTTTCAAGAGCAAAGCCAGCCCAGGGATTCAATATTTCAGTGAGCCTCTTTTCGGACTCTGTGTGACAAAATTGGGAGTGTTTTTAATCCCGGCTCACATTCTTAATCCCAGACACATATGGCCTCTGGATAAGGGAATGATGCTCTGTGAGGGAATAGAAATTATTACCAGCCCTTTCACTACCATGAAAGAAAAAAACAGTATTTAGGGGCACAGGAACGATTAATGAATTCAGCTCTCAAACTTGTGTAGCTGCTACCATTGCCTCTAAGTACAGAACCATAGCACTGCCATGACATTCTAGTGACACTAAAAAACCTTTTGTGAAATGTAAAAATGATATAATACATGCACCAGAAAAAAAGATATTATGAAATGTATTATGGAAAATAATCAGCACAATCTGTATACAGAGACACTAGCAGCTTAAATTAAGACGGTGGTAATGCCATCCCTCTCTTCCACCGCCTTCCAGTTTTGCATTTCTATTCACTTGAAAGGTAATATTTACTTGACATGTGGAGCATCTATTTTTCATTTGCCCGCAGGGGACTGAAGGACTCTAGTGCCCGACCTCCTGACTACAAATTAAATCTGCAGCAAGCATTTCAGATGTCATTGATACGCTTGTCCTAAATTTCATTTTGAAAGAAAGCAAAACAACAGTGCCTTGTCCGTGTCCCACAAAAGGACAAATAACACTTCAGAGCGCAGAGAAAATTGAAAAAGAAAACACTTTGAAGTTGGTTTCTGTTCCAATGCTGTGACCATGCCATATACTAATAGAATTAATCAATTTGACTTTATTATGCAAGCATGGTTCAAACACTTCGGTTGGGGCGAACAAACTTGGTAGCAGTCAATAAGTGTCATGACTTTACAACAAACAAAAGTAGAGTAGCGTAACAACATCCAACAACCCAACAATCCTCTTCTTACAGGTCTCTGCCTTTATCTGGGTGTCAAAGCCACACAATCAATGGCAGTAATTTAGCCCTTGTGCAAAAGAGGCTTCTGGAGCCAGCCCTCTAATTTATCAGGTGGGTCGGATTTGTTAGACAAGGCACTATGCGCTGACAGGGAATTCAATAGAAGGCAGGGCATTTTACAGCTGAGGATACCGGCCTCTGTCTGACACTGTCAGGCTAATCCCACTCTGGCTGTTAAAATAAAGGTCTTGAGCTTTCCAGGCTGCACAGACTTTCTTTTATGTCTCACAGGTATAAAACGGCTGGCCCTCTCCTGATTGCTAATGTTCTCAGAGAGTAATTTGGAGTTATGAGTTTTATCTGGCTGATATGTAGGCTGGATTTAGAGCTGGGGGACATAAAGCCAGAGAAACACCACCTGCTGCGCACATTCAGAGGTCACATTGCCTGGAGAATGGCACGGTGATTTGATTCTCTGCCGTATAAGGCCACACAGCCCAGCATAAAATTCATCATGAGGAAAGATTTATTAAGGCAATAGAAGAGTTGGTCTTTATGTGGTATAACACACATTGCGGTAGTACAGAGAACTTCTACCGCTGAATGGTAAATAGAATTTAATGTATGCTGCGTATAAGATACTGAATGCTTAAATACAGTATGCATACTGGTGAATGCACAAGCTTGGGAGTACAATGTATTGTATCATTTTTAATCTGGATGTTAGAGTGTCTCTTAAATAGAAAGTGAAACCCACATTTTCCGCACACCCATACAGTAGTTTGGGAGGACTTGATTGGCATTATGATTTACATTATATGAGAGTAGGTGTTAAAACTTCATGCTGATATTGGACTCAGCTCTTGCCAAGATAAGAACCAAATAAGTCATAGCTTCTTTCACTGTAAACGAATGTGAGCCATCTGTGTTTCCTTTCATCTGATGATGTAGATATCCTTCTGCCTGGTGTTGATGGCTGAAGTGTAATGCTGGCTCCAGGGATCAGTACACACAACGGCTGCAATGCTGGCTCCAGTGATCAACCAAGGCCTCCCTAGTGCATCAGCATGACAGCCGTCTAGACTGAGCTGAGTAGGGTACTTCTCTGGGGTCCAAGTGGGCACCTTAAGTGGGCTCGACAGTGATTCTGGCATCCCAGCATCACCCCCCTCCGTCCCCCACTCAGCTAAGCCCAGCTTATTTACCTGCCTTTCCATCGATGTTGCTTTCTTTCTACTGTGCTTGAGGTCCCCAACCAGAATCTTTTCGTCTCAACCAGAGCCAGTTGCTGTTTCTCTCTGCTGCTTCAGATAAGTTCTTCACTATGCGTCGCAACTCTTGACCACTGAATCTGATGTCTCTGAGAAACTGGGTTGTGGAGGGCTTTAATGGCATTATGAAGACTGGACTAAGGTTAGGGTTAGGGTTAGGATGGTTAGGGTTTGGGTTAGGGGTAGGATTAGGGCAGCCCAAAACTTTTAACTTTATCCCAACTTTAAAATCCCTATCAGATTGTAAAATTGTGCTCTGTGACCAAATCAAGAGGCAACCCTTTCTATTATGCCTTGATTGATTGGTTTATTTAAACAAATTCTTTCTATCGACACGGCATTGCAGTTAAGAAGGGTTATTATCAGGCTCCAAATTTGTGTGAAGAGACAGCCTTCATGTTAAATCCACACATCCCTTTGACATGTTAAGACTGTAAATAACAAAGTAGCAATGACATACTAATTGGTCTATAATTTAAAACAGTGCTCCCGGAGATGGTTTCAAAATCCCGTCTCTGTGCCTGTTTCTGAAGAGGGATTTTTTTATATTATCCGTCACCTCCAGGGAAAAAAAAGAAAGGCTTAACTTGAGTGTCTATCCTTTAATCGTAAAGCTGTGACAAGATTTGAATAGGCTGCGTGACACATTGATCTTGTTTATTCTTAGTACCAGTGTGTATTTTAAAATGTACATCCATTTTGATGTGAGCATACTTGTAGGCAAAGTCTCCATCAATGCCCCTCTTTGTCCCCTTTATTAAAAATAGTCCCCTTAGAGAGAGAGAGAGAGAGAGAGAGAGAGAGAGAGAGAGAGAGAGAGAGAGAGAGAGAGAGAGAGAGAGAGAGAGAGAGAGAGAGATTGTGATGGCTGTGTTGACTAATGCAGGTGGGTAAGCAGAAAGTCTAGATACTAATTGCATATTGACACTAGCCTTCAACCCAGGCCAAACAAAAAGAGAGGAAACACATGAAGAAAATCATAAAAAGATCAAAAAATTAAATAAAATGATAACAATAAAAAAGCAGCAGAGAGCAGTGATTCATCGATCATGGGTACGTTGAGAAAGGCTCAGTCCTGGGATTTTGAATAGCGTGCGGTTCAGCAGGGTTAGCCAGTCACAAACATCAAGACTTGCTCCTGAACAAAGACAATTACAGCAGAGCATTTGATGGTTCAAATTAGCTAGCTGATATTACTTTGATCCTTTGTAATGCTGAGTGGTAAGCTTTGTATTATATCTGGATGATGTTCCGATTTCACAGGGAGTGTATCTGCTGCATTGTCTTTCAACTTGTTATACTTTATTCTCTAGAACTCCAATCCCCAGACACACCCTGACACTAGAATTCACAGCTGCCAGTCTTTATCGTATTTCGTAGTCATCAGCAGCCTCAGCTATCTTTTCCTACACTTTTGTTGATCAAGTCAAGTCAAATTGCCGTTTAGAAATAACTCAGTGAAACTCAAACAACCCTTCAAATACTTCCAATCTTCCTTTAAAAGATATCCCATGAATATTTCAAGTTGCGTTTAAATACTTCAGGATATATTTCAATATTATAGCCTCTGTATTTTGAGATACGTATGTTAAGAATTTATAAAATCTCTAAATTACTGTGCGGGTCTTCTTGACAGCTCACCGGTATCATTCCTCCTTGCAAATTGCTTTGACAGAAGAAGTACGATTCATCACTACCAACCCTAGATTTGAAGGTTAACCCAGATTTCACCACGTGGAGACTGAAAAGCAGACAGGTCAATGATTTAAACAGCAGCAGAACTAAACAAAGCTCCCTTAAACTTCTACACCTGCTCTTTCCACTGTGTTCTGTGTTACCAGCGTCTGCAAGCATTCTGAGTAATAACAAAATATAGAGAAAGGGCTCAGCCAAGTTGAGTACCAGCAAACAGGAAAACCAAACCTTAAATGATCCACCATCAGAAGTGGCATGATAAATCATTAGCTGCATGGGGTAACTGGCCTTGACTCACGAATATCTAACAGCAAACATAAAACAAGAAAATTCCCCAAAGGGTCCATTTGCTCAAACAAGAAATCCCAAACTTTCTTGCTTCACCGCAGAGCTAGACATGTTAAAAGGCTGATTAGCGGCTTGTAATGTTTTGGATTGATACTGTCTTCTGGTCTTGATTTAGGCCTGTGAGAAGGCAGCCTTTTACAATGCATCCTGCAGTGTACGCTAACAGGTTTCTCAAGACAATTAAACGGTTGGGATAAGTTCACAGGTGTGCTCTCTCTGGGACCTGGGGCTCAGTCTCACTCATGCATGTGTGACAGGCATTTGGCATGCTTCTGATGGCCATGGGACTACAGTGCTGCGCAGTTGGAGCCTCTCCTTATCAAAATCAATGAGCTCCCTTGTCTTTAAACCCTGGGATGTGACGTATGTTTTGTCTACGTTTCTTTGCTCCTCCACCTCTTCTCACCAATGGTGGTACAGAGGGGGACCCCTGGGCTTTAAACATTGCTCCTGCCGTGAATACATGCATTAGGAAGGCATCAGTAGCTCTAGTGAGGGAAGCAATCGTATGTAAGCATTAGGATCCTACTGTTAGGGTGGTCCATCTGTTTTTGGAGGTCTCTGTTTTAGGGTTGTAATAAAGGACAGCATGCTTGGCAAATTACATGGGTGGATCCTATATATTTTTCTTTATTTCATAATTAAATAAATACATGCAAACGCTTAAACTTTAAAACAATCGTTTAACTCAAATAGAATTACGTTTGCACTGACACACCTGCAATAATTGAATTCTGTCCAGTTAGCCTCTGTTTAGCAGTATGAATCACATTTTATTTTTGCATAATCACAATTCTGGGGAGCTAGTCATCTCCAGCACACAATGCCAATTGATATTTCAATAGGACTTGATGCTTAAACATCCACAGCATCTGTAAATAGAAGAAACCAGGGTGGCTCTGTGTGTGGGCTAAACAGGATTCATATAAACGCACGACTGGACACTTGCACAGCAGTTTCCAGTCCTCATTAGTCACTGAATTACAATCTGAGACTGCCAGTGTGTTCCCAGTAGATGGAGACACGCCATTGGCGCCATTCCTCACAGGCCAGGAAACCAAGGGGACAGGAATATCTAATAATTGAGTCAGCCCTGGATAACTGACCCGCTTGAATTTACCGAACCCAGCAAAGCAGAGTGACAACTGATCAATAGCTGTGATAAATGAACTTCTAATGAGCGCATCTGAGCGTGTAGTGCTGGGGAGCAGGAGACACCCTAGTCAGACAGTATGACCAAGCTTTGTGAAGCTTTTTCTTACCAGAAATCAATCATTATACAACCCAGTGAGTATGGATTTTTGTATTTATTCAGGTGTATTACAATTTAAAAGTGTATTATTTATTTTATTATTAACTATTAGGTATGACGTGATATGACCTCAAATTGCAGACACTATCCTAATGTACTTAATGCACAGAATTGAAGGTTAAAAACCTCACTGCAGCACCTTATATTAAGTATCTCTAACGACACTGTAATTATACTGTAATTACACAGATGGTTACATACTAATTGCATTCTAAATACATTCTGTCAAACTGCTGTGTAATTACAAAACACACTAGCAATTAACAACATTTTTCATGTTGTAATTAAGCATGTTCTTGCATTGTAATGGCAAAGTCATGTGTGTAATTACTGTGTTAATACAGTGTAATGACAGTGTGTTTGAGGCACTTAGAGGAACGTGTTACCAATCTCACTCTTATTGGTGTTATAGCAAATTGAATCTTACCAGTCATGCACTTATTTAGCAAATGTGGACTTTCAATTTAAAATACAATACCTGCTGACATGGTAGGTTAAAGAAGTCTGTAATGTCTTTGGTGTGTCATAATGTCTTTGGTTGGTTAATGAAGTGGTGGAGATAATTTCACTAGCAATGATCTAGGAAGTGCATGTGTAACCTATTATATGAAAGATAAGTCATTTAAACTGAGCTTTCTTTAAAAGGATATCATACTTATCATCAGTTAAAATACATTTCTGCTACAACATGTCCTTCTTTCAAAACTGCACGTGAGACCTACATTATGGAAGTGCATGAGAGGTAAGATTTATATGGAAATATTTAATTATCTATGACCCCTTTAAAACTCCAATTAAATATATGCAGTTTGGCATTTAATCATCTCACCCACCCAGAAGTTTAAAGGTTGGCACCTCTATTTATAAATGAGTTGCAAAATAATCTCCCAGTAATAATCTGACCAAAGCACCCATTAAAATACCCACCCTGACATAATCACAGCCGCAAATAGATTCCAATGGAAACTTTCCTGATTAAAAAGGTAATGTTATGTATCCAGTGTATACTGCTTGATGCAGGTCCTCACCAAAATGCAGCTCCTTGTGGAAGGCCAGCGTTAACATGTGTGTTAAGTATATCCAATTACACTGTAATTGCAAACATAATTACATTGTAATTACACAAACACAGTTATCAATACAGTGTCATTACAAAAGATGCTAGCAACCGTTCCATGTTTTCATTCTGTAAATATCCTTTCAGTAGTTCGGGACAAACCCCTCATTGTGAAAACTTTCATTGTGATTTGATTATGCCATGTATCTGAAAAACACTTTGGCATCAGACCCGCCTGGTTTGAGGGTCCGCCACCCGGCCATGTGGACGAGGCAGGAGACCCCCATAACAGACTGTACCTAGAGAAGCTGCTGGGGGCAGAGCTGGGGGAGGAGGAGGGATGCGAATGAATCTAACGCTAGAAAGGGGTGAGCTACATGGATATGTATATACATTTTTGATAGGCTGCAATTAGATGATGTAACGTGTAGGGGCTGTCCCTCATCCCAAACTTAACATATTAAACTCCATAACACGTGGTTGCATTGTAACTGCACAACCATGCATGCACATGCTATGTTATCAGGATGTAAATCAGTGTAATTAAGAGACACTTCATGTACATTTTTACAAGGCAATTCCTTTTCTAGTATAGGGTGGCTTCACCCTGGCTCAGTGTTAATTGAGTAAATTATGACACTTAAGTACTAAATGGAGACTCCTAAAATAGATCCTTTTAGGACTACTGACAATGTGGGACCATGTGTGGTATTTATAGCATTGGATGACAGGCTGGCACTAGGGTAGCAGTCTGAGGAAAAAATGAGTAATTTTGAAGATTAATGGGAAACCCTTTGTGAAACAATTACTTACATTATAGCACATGTCATAAGCCAGGACATTTCTAATAGCTGTACATTTGCTTTTAATGTAGAATGTATTTTGATGTGCAATTCTAACAAATAACAAATAATTAGGGGTACTGCCACATGCCTGCAGTTTAGGAAGTTAATGCTTTTGTCCGGTCATGTATAAGTCAACACAGAATTGCCTGCGGTGTGTGATTCTCAGTGGGCTGCATGCTCTGCTTGGCTATGGTTATTACGTTTGTTAATATTATGTCATGCTCCCCCCAAAACAATCTTATACCGACGAGCATCAAAAAAATAATCCTATCTCTTAAATAAATTGATACATTCTTTATGGACTTTTGTTCATGTCATTATAATTACCATGAAAATCCTTGCAGAATTAGGAGGGCATAATTTACAAAACGTTGAAGGTGTTTTAAATGAAGGGCTTAGAGAATGTGACCACATGGTTGACACTCTATACTTATGTAGTGGTGAGTTTGTCCTTTTTGATTGAATAGCGACATAAAACAACACAATGATTGAACTGTGGATATGGACATCTTAAACAAATAGAAGAGGGTTCCGAATATCATTTCTTATTGTCTGCGGGTAGCTCAAATAATGACCTACTTCTTGGCTTGGAAAGAGTGTAAAGTCTTGAATTCTTTGCCTCAACTCATTTTGGAAAACCCAATACTTATGTGACAAAAAGACATACAAGCCAATGGAGATGAATGAATAAATGGATAAATAACTCAATAGAGAGCAAAGTAATTGAAGTTTGGCTCCTGCTGTGCTTTTTAAGTACTCTATCTGCTCTGGGTTTAAAGATTGGGCACAGAATAATTTATCTTGAGTCAGAATTAGTAAACATTGTGCCATCCGTCATGGCCTGACCCGTTATTGATTGCCTGGGACCAGTTCTCTTTGGCAGAATTATACACAGATACAGTATCAATCTTTTGTTAGCCACAGCCCACTAAAATGAACCTTAGATTTTCTTTAGTTTTACTAAAAGTCAGCAATCAAACAGAAAAACACAAAAAACAAGAAAAAGACAAATTCAATGAATGAACTGGTTCCAAACAGAAGAGGTGGGGGTGATTCAACGCTCAGATTGGCTCTCCTGACATGTGACTAGAGAGTTTTCATAGCACTGCCCTATAATACCTCTGCTGTTGAAGAGAGGCTTAGGCCATCAGTCACCTATGAAAACAGAAACAGATCAGCTAAACGTTTGCTCCACTCTGAAGTGTGCACCATGCACCAGGTTAGCTAATCCCGTAAGTGCAGGCTGAGTCACATGATCAGGAGCACTCTGGTTCAAATCCTGAGAGCTGAGATGCTGATCTTGGCAGGGGACCCCCAGGAAACACTGCATTGGCCTTTGCACTCCTGCAAGTTGGGCTAGAAAAACCTAGTTTTAGTTTAGGCTTAGTTCACCTTATAGTGCTTCAGTGACCCCAATGGTAAAGTATCTGTTTTGAGGCTGTGTGGGTGAAAAGAGTAGATTCCTTTGACAACAGGAAAGCTGAGGTCCATAAAAATCCATACAAAAAAAGTGTCTTCTATAACCCTGAACAAACTATCAAGCCCACTAAAAAGTTAAAATGGAAAGGAAGAAGAAGCAATTACATTTGGATTAAACAGATTAATGAGGATCTAGCTCTGCCGTGGCGCACATCAATTTGGAGAGTTTTAGGAGATTAAATGAGGCAACACAGGGGATTGGACTGTATGGCATTCTGTATCTTTGTCTTTTCCAAAGGCACCAGTGCTGAATTCCAATACTGTGCTTTATTTAATATCAACCATTGTAAATGAGAGTAATCTTACAATACCAGTACAGCAATTGCTTGGAAACAAGCATTGTTACTCAAACAGCTTTACATTTGAATAATTTTTTTTGCATTATTATTATTGTTATTGTCGTGGGGCACACCAGTAAATGTATATGATTGCACTGGGTACCTATCCTAAAGCTTTATGCATATGCTGAGTCAATAATGTTTTTTGTGTGCTGCATAAACTAATACAATCGGTCCTGGAATGTGTGGCTGGGTTGTCGTTATTAGCAGGACAATGATAAAAGAGTCTAAAACAAAGTTATTTTCAGTTTTTTGTAAAATTTATCATGTAAATTTCCAAGCACTCTAACCATTACTTTGTCTTTCGTCAAGAAAAAAACTACAAAACAGCTTCTGGAGAGAAGCTAGACCTTCCCAACTCAATCCTCACTCAGAGAGCCCCTGCTCTTTCATCATGAGCTGGATTTCAGCTTGCTTAACCTGCACCAGGACCCAAAGGGAACCCATAACAAACTGCTAGATGGAAAAGAAAGAACCAGCTGAAAATAAAGCTTACAGTTTCAAAAAAAGACATTACTCCATTGATCGTTCAGTAGTTAAACTGGGACTCAGACAAAATTTTACATAATGAATTGAATGGGGAAATGTGACAGATAAAGGTTCCTTTGAATAAGAGAGGCTAAAGCTGATATTTTATGTTTGAATGGGGTATCAATAATGGTAGAGCTGGAGGCAACTGATCGTGTCCTGAAAATTATAGGCAGCCAGATGGTGGCTTATGAAATAGATTCACAGCATAAAGCACAATCTCAAGACAGCTATAAGACTGTATAAAGTACTGTGGTGATCGTATGAACATACTAATTGGTATAAAAATTGTAGAGAAAAAAAAATAAGGAAAAAAACAAATACCTTTTTTTCTGGTTTGCAGTTTAAAGCTTTGAGATTCACAGCAGGTTATACAGGAATCCAGTAAAGGGTTAAATGTTTTAATTCATCACCAACATGTCAAAGTAGGACTGGAATGCCCAGGTATGCAGTACGTTAATACCACTTTTAATTTCCTGAATTTTCCGGTTCTATTTGTAGACAGCTGGTAATAAGACACAAAACACTGCTGTGTCTCTTTCTGGGCTCTCCCTCAAAAGCACCACAAGCTGTTAGCTGCGGCCCAGATAGCTGACCTTAAAAAAATGGGGAAAACCTCCTTGCAGTGCAAAGCTCTAGAGCTCAGATGATTGGGGCATGGTTCAGAGGTCAACTGGCAGCTATTTTCTTATTCAGTACCAATTTACATTGTTGCTAACATTGCGTGATATTGGTGTGATATTAACGGAGTTTGATCTGAGCTTTGGGATTAAAAACAATGCTACACAGAAGGAGTCACCTCAGAGCAGCCTTGCAACGTTTTCTAGGTCAACAGCTGGGAAATAAAAGGTAGTGGGCATTATATTCGCACAGCAGCAGCTTCAAGTTGAGGTTCCTAACCCAGCGATATAGAATTTTAAACACGTATATTGTTCCTGAGGAGGCTCATTCCCATTTGATTTTTACCAACCCATTCTCTCCCACTTGCTGGGGATTCCTGGGATCACTCAGGTCAGCTGAGGATGGATTGCCATACAGATGACCAAAGGCTTCTCAAAGAGCCATACCAGACTGCTATATTGATTCAAGCTGCCTGTTGAAAATGAACCCACAGCCCCTGGCTCCCCAGTACTTCAGTGCTACAATCAAGGTGGCCCGTTATGGATTTGTAGTATTTGCATGAACAGTTTGCTAATTTGGTCTAATTCCTCCCGCGAGGAATAGATTTACCTGGCTGAACTCTTCATTCTGCCCCCAGAAGAGCATCAGATTATGTGCGTTTTGTCGAGAGGAGGCTTTGGGTTTTCTGGCTGTAGGCTGGATTATGACAAATTGACATAAATGCAATTTCCCTTTTTATTGCATTACCCGTCTAATTTATAAAGTCCTGGAGGAGACACGCTGTGCAGCAGTTGAGTGAAGTACATTTTTTAAGAGCCCGGGATGGAAGCACTTGACATATTGCTGTGAATCATCTCTTTTGTTTGGCGTAAATAGTGGAGCTTCTCTTTGAAAAGAGAAATTACCTTTGTGTGTTTCAGAGTGCTCGGTAAGCCTGGATTCGCAAAACACAGATAAACGAGACAGGGTAATGTTTTAAGAAAAACGACTTCAGCAAGTAATCTGGCAGGCTAGACTTAATACAGCCAGAAATTGGAACACTTTATAGCAGCAGAGAAACTTAAGAATTTAAATTCTTATAATTAACAGCTCTGCATGGGGCTCAGAATCTGATCACATCCAGAAAGATCCTTGGAGTTTTAACTTGGGTACTGGGTAATCAAAACCTAGGTATTGTTCATACACATTAAACACAACTTTATCTAATATATTTGAGATGCATCGATTGTATTTTATTTGTCATGAATTTGAATTGAGGTTTTATATGGACATTATGTATGTTAAATATATTTTGCACTATAGTTTACAAATTGAAATGACTAATGTACCTAAAGTGTTCATTTCTTATTTTTGAATGAGGGGTAGGACACATTGCATAATTAAAAATATATATAGAACAAAGCACCAGGAAGGTGGATCAATTAGATATTAAGACATAGATCTTACCAGGGGTGCAAATCATTTTGAAAATTGGTGCTAAACTTTCAAAACAGTTTTTTGTGTTTTATGTTACAGCAAATATTTTTTTAACAAAATGCACACCATATCTAATCACACCCATATTTGTAATCATGTTTACCTGCTTTATATTTTGTAAACAGGAAATCCTGCCACATCTCTCTCCTCCATGGCAAGACTCATTGCAGCCTGTAATATTATTTTTTTCTTAGTAAGCAAAAAAAAGAAAAAAAAATCAGTTTACTTAAAAAAGAGGATATTTTAGATGTGGGTAGATATAGTTTAATTGTCATTATTATTATATTATTATTCACTGTGCAAAAAAAAAATCTAATTAACAAAATGATGAACGGCATTAGAAACAGTCATGGTGTATCGCTTAACATTAAGAAACCTAAGAAGGCAATATGAAACAATAACTCATGAATTCAGCTACATTAATGGATTAGATTTACATTAGCTGCAACAACTGATTTGGTTTTAACATAAATCCGTGATTATATGCGTCTAACCAAAGCAAGAGTTTTTTTTAATCAACAAAATGTGTTTCTAAACTAGCTAAGCATAGTTTTCGTGGTAAAATGAAGAGGCTTGCGAACACAAAACATTATTTTACAATGTGTTGTTGCCTGTTAAGTCTACCATTGCCCACATACCTTTTTGACTTGCTGAACAAAGATTTAATGGATGTAACAGTGCGCTGAGACATGTTTGCTACCACTTTCCCACACGGCACAAACCTGCTCTCCCGTGTGTGTGGGTGGGTCATGTGAGTAGTGCAGACCCACTGAGAAACTATCATTATCCATGGTTGCTAAGGAATAATTATATATATATATATATATATCTATCTAGCGCCATAGCGCCACATTTGCACCTCTGGGTCATACACAGGTCTTAATGTAAGTGGCTTGGAGAAGGGAAGGGGTGTCATTTACAGGCAAGTTGCATAGTGACATGGCTCACTGAGGTTCACTGAGGGGCATCAGGCCTCGAGCGAGCCAATATGATACGGCAGTGTGAAAAATGTTCTCGACTGTAAAGAAAAATAACTAATCTGATTCATTTCCACATCATTTTGAAATCATACAGCATTTTCTTTGAAGGCAAAGTAAAAATAGGTCATTTAGACATTTAATCCAGTGTCTTTCATGATATTACGTAATCAAAAGTAAGCCTCTGCATGCTTATCCTGATGAAAGCCATCATTGTAGAGGTACCCAGTATGTGGGAGGAAGGTTAATTAAATTAAAAGACTCATGAAAGGCCTGCCAATTAGGCCATCCACCACGAAGAGTGCCAACTTAATTGGGTATGCAGATATCGACATCTCCCCTAATCAATAAACCAACACACCTTCAAAGCGTTCCTCCAGCGCAGGCAGAAGAAGCACCTCGGGTCAGACCTGACTCTTGCTTTTATGTTTTGTCAACACTCTGCAGCAGCTGCCAGCATATTTCCTTCAAATGGCTTAGGAGCGAGATTTCAGATGATACACAACAGCACCCAATTTCCAGAGCTTCAACTGATAAATGAGCAACTTGCTGTGGCATTCAAGTTTCTGTGCATTGACTGTACTGTGTGCAAGCATGTCAAATTTCAAATCTGACATACAGACAGCTGCCTTCATATACAGTACCCCCAGACTCTGGTACTCTGAACAACTTGTGCTAAAGAATGTCCAAACCCAGTTTCATCAAAATTAAACAAGAGCTTCTCTAGACCGGCGGACAGAGAGACTGACGGACAGAGAGCTGCCATATAGCTGCCATACAGATGTCAGGACTGCCCAGTCCCTGACCACCTTCAGGCGCCTCCTCAAGACTCACCTCTTCAGACAGCACCTGTAGAACTCCTCTGTTTTTCCCCCTGGACACTTATCACTCTTCCTTAAATGCGCTTTACTTGCTCTTATCTGCCCCCTATTTGACTGCATTTAATCCTGTACTTTAGATTACTGTAATCTGTCAAGTGTTATTTTAATCTGTAGTATTTTGTATTTAATTATATCCTGATGCAACTATCACTGACACTGTTATCTGCTCCGTTATTGAATCTTATTTTGTCATACTTGTACTTGCTAGAACCAAAGTCATTGTATTTATCTTGCTTTTAATTGTATTATTACTTGTACTGTGATTCTGAAATGTATTTTTTGTTTATGACTGTAAGTCGCCCTGGATAAGGGCGTCTGCTAAGAAATAAATAATAATAATAATAATAATATACCCTGAGAAGCTCCAAATTCTGGCGGCGAAGAACTGAAAACCTAATTTAACTGGTGAGCTGGCCATTTTTCTGAAATTGGCTCATAATATAAACAGTATACGAGAAACAAATATATACATTTTTTTGCGATTAATAATTTTTAATTTTATTTTGAAGATTAGTCAAAACAACAAATAACAAAACATACAGTAACACAAACCTGAGCAGCCTGCCCCCAGACCATCTCCCCCAAGCCCCCCCTTACGAGAAACAATTATGAGAAGCAAAACCTCGCCACAGATATAACAGCTATTTATATTTTTTGTGAAATACATCAGCAATGTGCAAAGTAGCACCGCTGGGACACAATGCTATATTATTTTAGGACTGCAAATTATATTCATTGCTTTCACAAGCGCGGGCAGAAATGAAAGCATGCCATGGGAATTGCCTGTGGTGGTTTTACCATCCTTTGAGCATAGCTATAAACTGCTTTTCCTCCTCTCATTATTTCAGTGTTTGGAGTGCATCACGGTACCTCGATGGTAACACTTTACAATAAGTGTCTCTAACTACACTGTTATTACACACTAATTGCATGAGCGGTTTATGTAGTAACTGCATTGTAAATACGCAATCCCAGGTTGATTACCACAAGTGTAATTACAAAAGACCCTACCAACTGGTAATGCTTTTCCTTTTTTTTTAAAATTATTTTTGCAATAATTCTGGATGGTAAGTTTGTGTTTTGTCCTCCAGAGGCTGGTAGTTCGCCAATTGGCTTGGAGATGGGAGTTGTTGTGAGGAGTTCCTGTGATGAGGGAACATAGTTCGACCTTCTAAATCAGGGGTGGCCAAAGTTGGCCCTTCCAGTCCTGGTCTTTGTTCCAACCCTTTTCATTTAATTAAACCTCTATCCAGACCCTGAAGTATTTCATTATATCATTTTACCTGTTACACCTGGAGTGGAATGGCCCTCCAGGACTGTTCTAAATTGATATAAATGGGGGTGTTGCACCATGATCAGTCAAAAGAAAGGTTCTTGGAATTCCCCAAGATCCCTCACGGTAACCCTGTCTCCCTGCTTGCAACAAAGTAAGGCTTGTTTCAGTTTTAATCATTGGTTGTAAATCACCTAATAAAAGGCTGATCTAACAGACATTGGTCTTTAGCTGCATGCCCTGTTTGGCATTCCAGCAATGCCCAGTGCTGATTACACAAGTTCAAGAAAAGAAAGTACTTTTGAAATACTTTTAGACGCAACATTCTCCAGTCAATTGACTACAGTCTACTGTGAAATTTACTATTAGGTCATTCTAAATTCTAACTTGTAACCAGCCAGAGACAGCAGTGCGTGTTTCAATTCCCAACTAGAAGTACAAAAGCATTTCGACATAAATCCTAATTTATGTCAAGCAGACAAGTGTGTTGGCTAATGTCTTCGTTGGTATGTTTGTAATAAGGGTACACTGATGAAGGCAAAGGTTACCGTGTGGGTTTATCTGATCCTCTTAAACCCCACCGGGATAAGACTAAGAGTTGGGATTTTTTTAGAGCATTTTACAGCATTCTCTTGAATATTTGCGATGTTTGTTAAAGTCACAAGGAGGGGACTGTCTGTGAGCAAGCATGTGCAAGGTGGAATTTTTGTAATGAAACCATTGGTTGTGCACCAGTAATGTCTTTTATCAGAAGTCCATTTAGCATTAATTTGAGCTTGGAGAGAATGAACGTATTGAGAACTTTATCAAGTTAAGCCAGCACAGCAGCACAGCAGCACAGTATTCTCCTTGGAACTGCTTTTGTGGGATAAACCGCAATAGTTCAGTGATTCCTGGAGTCCGTAGGATTCCTTTCCTTTGTATGCCAGGAGTAACTTTATGTATGAGTGATAGCTAATGCCAGCGCAGAGCCATTCATTGCACAATCCTGCCATTGAAATACCCCGTGAGTGTCAATGACCCACTTTCCTACAAGATGTGACCTGAGTTCCGCAAGGCATAACGAGGAAAGAGTGAGTTCACCTTTACAAATCAAACAGCCACACCCTGTCATGCACTTCCAGTGTATCATCTTGTTCTTAATCCTTCACAAAAATAGATATCAGGATTTTAATAATTGCATGTTGTTTCCCGTTGGCGTTGCTGTTCATGACACAGACAATAGACATTGGGAATTAAAAGATTGAAAATGATTTCCTTTTTATCGGTTTGATGTCCCAGATATGTAGAGCACACATGTTCATTTCCGCAGACGACCATAAGTAACTGTGCTTAAAGGATTTCTGTTTTTCCATTTACTGTATATTGACCTGCATCTTATTAAGCGCATTACTATGTATAACCTTGCAGAAGGTTAAACACGTTTCTACAAGTCACTGTCTAAAGTTACAAACATCTTTAATATACTTTTTAGGCAGAATATTCCAGCTGTGATCCATAATATATTGATTTGAGGACAGATTGTTTTTACTGGTTCATTAGCATAAGCTTGCACAAGCTGTGAGATGAATTTAAAGCAAGAAGGTTTTAAAAGAGAGATGGGAATGTGAACAACACACTAAAAACACGTATAAACTTTTACTTCTCTTGTTGCATAGATATTTCACACTTGCCACACAGTTATGAAGCACGATCACTTCTTGACAAAGAAAGAAAGAAGCAAATGAAACAATCCTGTGTTTAAGTAATTAACTTCTCCATTATATCTTCCAGACGTTTTTTTCTTTTCACCTCCTCTAAATAATGCATAGCCCCAATTACTGTAATTGTTCATATTAATTAACTTCCGCTAATGCCTGAATCTGGCTCGCACTGACCTTTCTTGGAAAATCTTTAGTTATGCACCCTACCAGCATCAAGCCAATCCAGGAGTAATCACAGAGGCAGGGAACAGCTTGAGTGAGGGCCCCTTAATGGCACCCAGGCTGTGCTGTGAGGGTATGAGGAGTATTAGAGATCACATCAAAGAGATTGCACAGCTTCCACAGCCCAGGCTTCCACCAAGCAGATTTCCGCCCGTTTCTACTGACATAACCTGTTATTGCTGTACCCATTGAGATACCCGTGCTGGTTACTAGTGCTCAGTCTGGTGAGGTATTAGTCAGAAAGTCCAAGTGACAGAAAAAAAAAAACACATTCCACCGGGACAGCATGCCCAGATTCACCTCTATATCACAAATCACAAAACAGAGACACTGTCAGAATATAATCTGCCAATAAGAAACAACACGGCCAATCTTTTTTTTTTTTTTTCTTCATATGTATAGTTAAGTGTAAAAAAAAAAAAGTTTCTCTGCTCTAAAATGTATCCACACTGGTGGGCAATGTGTTTTATAAATATACCAGAGTACTCAGGGATTTAAATCTGGCATATGTTCTACAGCTTGAAAGTGTGTAGCATGAGGTTTATCCATATACCACCTATTGTAGTAATGCATACCAAGCACAATGATAAAGAATAGAGAGTATGGGTATATACGTATTTTTAAATATACATTGTGGAGCAAATGAAATAATTCCAGTTTTATCCTGTGTATAATCAGATTTACCTTTCACGGAAAGGTATTAAAACCCTAAATAATCTGTAAAGATAAGGATTTAAGAAACTTGAGTGTTGGAGGATCAAGGTGTGCTGTTCTTCACGGTGTTCGAAACATATCCTGTTGACCTGCATTGCTTAAGCCGATTCATGTCCCCAAGTCTAATCTTTCAAAGTAAAAAAAATCTAAATCCCAGAGGGTTCAACCATGCTGCCGGTGGTGACCAGTACCTGGAGGTAATACACCCTCTGTTTAACATCAGGACGTACACTAAAAACACTGTCCATGGGAACGTTTCCAAAAGTAGCTTTATAAACGTAAGGGCAGTGGTGTTAAGATGCACACCATTATCTTGTGTTGAAATCCATTGGCATTGAATAAATACTGTACTTCAAGAGTCATCTGATTAGGGAATTCTAAGCAAAAGAGGCGACAAACCAACATTTAAACCATCATTAAATCTCCTGAACCAGCAAGACCTGCCACAGAGACTGTGAGGTGCACAAGTGGATCAGAAAGACTTCAAGTTATCATCAATACTGTGGAGAAAACCCAGAGCAGAAAGTTGCGTTTGGGTAGTCTTGGCTCCCACTCCCTTCCTGCACTACCACCATCACATGGCACTGTCCTTCTGTCACTCAGTGCAGGTTTTTAGCACATAAAAAAGCGACAACTCTATGTTACAGTATCCTCGAAGGTGAACCGTTTTGACCAGTGTTGCTATGTTGTGCTTTATTAGCTTTAGAACGTAGATTAGCAGATTAGCTACTGTAGTGCATGCCTTGCCAGGGCTTGTAAATGGCACCAGACAGTGACAGGAGAGCTGAGTGACTCTATCAGATTGCCAGTTTTGCAGAGTGGATTAAACGCTACTGATAACCATCTTCTCCCAACTCGGAATTGTGTAGTTCTCTCAGACCTGCACGAGTCCTTTTTGAGCTTGAAATTAAACTTGTGATATTTTTGTTCTGCAACACAGACGCGTTTTAATTAAGGCACATGATGCGACTTGCTGAACTCAATTGAAAAGAGCGCAGTGTTCCTGCTCATGCTACTGCAAAGAGAGGAGTCCTAATTAATGACAATGAAGTGAATGGGGGGCAGCTTTACAGTTCAACCAAGGCTTTGATTTAGGACCAACAATTCTATTCGGTGTCACTTTTCAAACCAGATGAAAATCAAAGTACCTTTAATTGTGACGCTTTAATACTGCTCGCACGTGCATATAAAAGCATTTCATTCACATCTGAACATGATAGGGACACTAAGTAAAAAAGTTAGGAGAATATGCTTTTATTTATAGGAGACATTCGGATGGTTATGAATAGGATGACACAGGTTCTGAGGTTTATAACAGTGTTATAGTCCCATTGGCTTGTGTTGACACTACTGTATGCATCTGATCACATGACACAGTAAGACTGTTATTGAAACGCTCGGAAAATCCCAGCTTTCTACATTCAATGAGAAAAAGAAAAGCTGTATCAGGCATGACAAATTGAACCATACTATATTAATCTAACAGTATGAATATACATACAGTGTATGAGAATGCCTTATTTCAGCCCAAAGCCTGGCATTTAAAATGCACAATACTGCTATTTTGGGAGCGATTTCCATATTGCTTAAAAAACAACACAATAGGTTTAAACGCTGTCAGAGGGATTAAGAACCTTAATTATTCAGACTTTCAAAGCATCACTTTTTTTTAATGAAAGAAGCAAATTAATTTCCGGTAGACTGCCGGAATAATTTGACATGATCGTATCGAAAAAGCCGAGTTTGAATCAGGCTCCCCTGGAGCCACTGTGAGCCCTATTCACAAAGTTTTAAGTCACTTAAAGAATAACGCTTAACTCTTACATTATGTTAAACACTAACCCTAACCCTAAACCTAACCTTAACCCTTTTCTGATACAATTGTGTACTCACATATATCCTGTAAAAACATTTTATCAAAGAAAGAAAGAAAGAAAGAAAGAAAGAAAGAAAGAAAGAAAGAAAGCTGGTGGTCGACTAATCACACGTCACATGTTGTAAAGTAAATGTAAGGCGTGCAGGCTTCAGACAGACTGAAGTGCTGTTGCGGTTGAAATCCATTAACATATAAATGACATTTCAGAACATTAATAAATCCTTTTGAAAAATGTAGTTCACAAACAGCAAAGTGTTCCACTGAGTTCACAAACAAAGCACCAGACATTACAAAATACATGATTTATAAATACAGGTTGTAAAGTGGTGACTGGTCAACCTATTTGACTTTTACCTATTCAATCTTACTACTATCCTACTATTAATCCTACTAAAGAGTGTTCCTTATGAATGCATACTGAAATACACCATAATGGTTGCTCTGCAAGTAACGCTGGTTGCAGATCCCTCCAATGAACAATTTTCATTTGAATGAGCCTCAGTTATAATCCTTCCTCTGACCTACTGCTGTAACATTAGTGACAATCTGTTTACTATGAGAATGCTTTGCTAAAGCTACTGTCATTATGGATTTTATTTCAGATGCCAAAACAGACAAGCACATACTACATTTAGCTACAGTAGTTACAACATATATCTGAAAGTCACCATGTTCTAGTGACCTGGGTAGACCTTTCGTGCTTAACTTCCGAATGGAGCCTTTAACCCTTTAGGGTACAAGGGACACATGTGTCCCACAAATAAAAGGATGCTAACTTTCTTATTCGAGGTGCACAAAGCAGGGTTTAAAATGTACTGACAGGTTGGATCTGGTTATCTAAATTGTCAATTTCCTTGTGATACTTGAGTCGCTCTCAAATGTCCTTGAAGAAGAAACCGTTTGAACAAGCGCTCAATTGCTTGTGGACCTTAAGGGGTTAAACTCTATGCACAGGGATTACATACACAGAATAGAATGTACTGGCATTCTGACAAATGTGATTGGTTGATTTCTCATACGTGATCCATAATCTGGATCGTCAGTGGATTTCCTTTTTCACTCATGACAGTGAACTACATGTGGACACGGACACTCTACTAAAATATTAAACGTTTTCACCATTGATTCCACCCCCCCCCCCCCCCAAAAAAAAAAAAAGAAAAAATCAAGCCATTGTGCAAGTAAGTTCAAAAAGGCATGTCACGGTCTTATCATCCCGCCTGCTATTTCTGAATCTGACAGTGCAGTTCAGGTGCTTTTTGCAATATCTTCAAAACACATCACATTGCCAACACTGCTGCTCTTTGTCATCCATCATCCACTGTAAGGCGTGACAGTAAGAGTCCTTCTTTCAAAAAGAAATCATGTGCTCGAGATTTATAGACCATTCCTTTCGATCATTTGATGATGGGATTAAGAGACCCTAGGATGTTGTGTGTTTGAGCTGAATTCCAAATGTGGACCAGAACCGTTTTAATCCGAAGTTTCATTTTCAAACTTAGACAAACCAGCCTTCTTTCCATTCACATTGAAATATGGTCATGTATAGTGCATGCAAACCACAGTGAAGCACTGTAAATGCAGGCAATGAGAACACTGTATACCCCTTGTCCCAATTCCAAAGGCTTGATTTTCCACTGAGGGCAAATTGCCCATGTAATTCATTTACCACAGAGGAGATTTGATGGTGATTTCCCAATAGGGGAAAACGTGGGCCCATATCTTATGAAACTTCGAAAAGAAAAAAAAAAGGCAAATGTTGTGTTTTTATTATTTCAGTTCCACCAACTTAATGTCAACCTGTTCTGTTGAATGAAGGTACATATTTTAACATGTGCAAGATTCTCAAAGAAAGGGGTACACAGTGCAGCTTTGTATGGTAAGCAGCAATCATTACTTCAGATGACTGATTCGCAAGTGTGCTCCTGCATCTTATTCCGTGATGTATATTACAGTTCTTAAATTGGCGAGAGGAAGCTACTGGCACATGTTTGTAATTGGTAATGCTGGGGATTTACTGAGGTTGACATGTGCTTCATAATTTAATAGGAAGAGGGAAAGGTGGAGCAAAGTGAAGATATGAAGTGATTTATTTTGTGCATGCAAGAGAGAGTGGTTTTATGCAACGCGCTATTTTAAATCATCCTATATAACATTTGCTTGTGGAAAGGATAAATATACTGTACAATGCAATTTAGGATCAATACATGTCTGAATGAATGTGCTGCTGTATGTATAATAGATGATTGTGAATGAGAAAGTTAGTAAAAGTCTATGATAGGGGGTAAGTGATAAAGATGCAGGGCATGCAGCAGTCATTTAAGGTGGTAACTCTTGCAGGCTCTCATTTTAAAGTAAATATTTAAGTCCTGAAGCATTTGGAGGCACAATATCCTTCTCATTGTTTGCACCTCCTTTAGCACTACATTCATTTACTGTGGTCCAAAATCAATGCAAAGCAATCTGGCAATCTGTAATAGATCGCTGTCTGTCCAGATCTTCAGAACGACACCTGTGTAACAGCAAACAGCAGCTGGACAGCAGGCATGGCAGTCGTGGTGAAGAAAGGCGAGTAAGAAGATATCTGGAAATACGTAAGAGGCATGTTGCACAAACCTAACGCTCCCTCGTCTAAATGAACCGTCTGCTAGCTCACACTGTGCAGTTGGGTTTGGATCGAATGTACGCAGGAGTCAAGTGTTAATATATCTTATACTAATCCGACTAATTGATTCCTATTCTTAGTATCTGAGGCAATACTTCTTATCCATACTCTAAGGACGCACCGAGTTCAGGTGACTTGTAAATATTTGGTTTGGGCACGGAAATAAAATGAGTTTCCTTTACCATCAGTTATAAAGAACTAACGCACTATATTTTACAGGTTGGGGATATATGTGCTATATACACCTCAAGGGCCTAAGGGGAAAGGCGCTTTTAAAGCACAGGTGTTTGTAATTCAAAACCATAACTTGTAAATGTGCGCCACTACACGTGCATGCTGTTTAACCATTAACCACTAGGTGGCATATCACCCTTACTAATAACCCAACACCCCGCCCCACCCCTTGGGTCTACCTTGACGCAAATACAGACAGTAGTGACAATCCAGACTAGTCTCTCCGGCTGCCACAGCAACTTGCTGGTGCGCGTCAAGCTTTCATTTGTGTCCGTCTCTTCCTAAAACTGAAACTACATCTGCTTTTATCTCGTCTGTTTTCGTCTGCATTTGTTATAGTCTGCTTGCACACTTGTTTCGTGTAAGAAGTCGTCTTTTAATCGTGGCTTTTAAAAATAAATAAATAACGATGCTTAATCGTAGAAAATTAGTCCTTACAATACAGACGTTTTTCTTGTTATAAATACAAACCCTTTGTGGGTCTAATATTTATTTTATTATGCCGTATTCTGTTTTTCTCTTTGAAATTATTAACATTATTAAAATGCTATTGTCTCCTAAAAATATTTTTCGCCGTGCACCTCAACATTTATTCAATATTTGCTAACTTTCTGCGCCTACACAAAACGCAGCCACCACCTCACGACCGATTCACCTGAGACCCTGTGACACTGCTGCTCTTTAACGCGTGGCGCCTCCTCGCTTATTTAGTTCTGTCTAGTTTCTTCTCCTCTCGCTCCCTATCTCACTCACGATTTCAGTTTTTTTTGTGTGTGTGTGCAAATCTGATCCAGTCTGATTCCCCTCACGTCAAACCACATGATCCCATAAAACATTCATAAGCTCTCAATCCGTGATCCAGCCCCATAAAACATTCATCTGTGCTTTCCCACTCACGAGCCCCCGCCTTCTCCTCCCTTGCAATCCTGAGCAAAGGCTTATTCTGAGTAACACCATCGTCAATGTCCCGCAACAAGCGCAGGATACACATGCTGTGGGATATCTCTACTTCAGAGACACACCGAGGCGATTGGATCGGGCTTGTTTAACTCAGTGGATTGCTACCCTGTTGTTGCCACTCGTTCGAGGTTTCGTTACTCCCAGGATTGTTTTTTTTTTTTTTTTTTTGGTGGGGGCTCTATTCATTTTCAAAAAGGGATACTCTGGATGTTTCTTGCAGCCTTTTGCAGTGCCTGCCTCCCCAAATGACTGAGCGCGCTTTAATGGGGAGACTTGGTTCTCCAATCCGGATCTTTAATAAAACCTCTGGCTAAAGTTTTCATGGACCGATTGCCAGTGATTTTCTTGGATTTGTGATTATTGTTTGTTGTATTTATCTTTGAATTCCTGCTTTGTTTACGCGGCACCGATCAAGTCTCCTGCTCGCGTTAACAGGGTGCCTGTCTTCGGTGGGATTGCGTTGCATTAAAAACATGAAGATCGCGGTTGTTGACGGTAGGTAACATTTAGTTCAAGATTTCTTAAAATAATAACAATAAAAAAAAACTTTCGTTTAAAGTGCATGTACTATATATGATCTTTGTATGACGACGAGGGGAATATATAAAATTAAGACGAGGTTTGCTGATCTAAACCTAAGTTTTATAATAATTGTTACTTCTTCGGCACATAGATTAACTCAATCTAATCATAACAAATGTATATTTAAACTGAGTTGTGTAGCTAGGGAGCTGTCTCCAGAATTATTGCATTTAATCTTTTAAAGGGCACAGTAGTATCCCAAGTGACAATATATTGCAGAAGACGAAGAGGCTTCCTTTATCTTTACAGTCCAAATCAGGCGTCCGCTTTTGCTTGTAATCTGAGCAGAAGTTCACGGTTTTGCATCTAACACGGAGAATAAGGGTTCTGATGAATCACATTATACTGCTTCTACATACAAGTACAGTTTATATGTAGTATTTGTGTTTGATTCTGTTTTTTTTAATACCTGCATGCATAGGTAATAACGAGGCAGTGTCAATCATTTAATGCACATCTCCGAAAGGCTAAATAAAAGGTCTGCATATCCGTGGGTTTGATTTTCACTCAGATGTCATTTAGTGTTGTTTATTTATCACACTTTAGTGATTTAATCATGTCCCTATGTACATCTATTGTACATCACATCCCTTTGCAGCATTATGTACAGAAGTCTGACTTGGATACCTGTAGTTACCGCAAAGGGAGATTGTGGATGCCTTGCTAATTATCTATTTTAACGCTGTGCTGTAAAAAAAAACAAAAAAAAAACAAAAAAAAAACACAACTATACAACTATGTAGATGTATATCCACGTTTTTAAAAGCAGGACAGCAATCTTAGAACTATACCTCAGCTGAAACAAGTTTCCAATGCAGAGCGATAATACTGTATCACTCAATTACACAAGAGTAGCGCAATACAATACGCATTGGGTACGTGCATGACTTGCACACTTTCACTGTACTTCTGCTAGGAAATTAATATTGAAGGAGGCATTCTTGATATCAATTCTGCTCAATGCAGTGTGTTCACACAAGCATAACCTTTACTCAGCATGCAGCCTTTAGATACCCCTTTAATGAAAACTACAGAGGAGGAAGCTGTTCTTACCTGTCAAACTACGATTTTGAGCCCTTTTGTGGGAGGATCGCTTATTTAAAATGATTTGTATATAAAATGATGTATTTATATTTCTATAATTGTTATGCAGATTAGCTTTCAATTGGCACTATTTCATTTTTATTTTCCCATTTTGTAGGATTACAAATAGATATTAAAACGGACAAGTGGTCTATAGAATTAGAATAACAGAAGCGTGGCAAAGAATGAATTCGGTGGGAATCAAGCCCCCAGACCAGCTCCCTTATTAAAAAGTGCCACTACATCCCTAATGACTTATTAAAATCCGAGGCGCCTGCTACAGAATTTTAAGACTTGGAAATAACATGCCCCGACTTCAAAGGAGCTTCCTTCTCTTTCTATTATAAACACGAGAATAGATAGGAAACGGCTTGGCATTAACAATGCACCCCACGCCCTGCCTGATGTATGGGGCTCCAGTCTCCAATGGAAACTATACGAGTTTTAAACCATACTCTCAGAAAAGTTCCGTGTGTGTTCTAGAACCTCAGTGTTTCAATATGAAACTAAAGGCTTCTGAATAGAACCATTATGATGCAATCTACAGTAGAACGGGGCAGTGCAGTACTGTCACACCAGAGACTTTTTGAAATAATAGTGATGGCAATCCACAATCTTCTTACAGTATAGCCTGTTCTCTTGTCAGGCTCAGGGACAGGAGACACTGCAGGCCTGCTGTGCTTGTTGCAATGCCAATGTGAAATAAGTAGGCTACTGCATGTTATTTGTTCTGTACTGTGTCCATTGTGCTGCTGAGACTCACTTTTTATATAACACCACATACCAAAACCTGCATGCACAATATTAGACCTGTATGATGCACTAATGAGAAACATGTATCCTTTATGTGAGATAATAATAACAATAATAATAATAATAATAATAATAATAATAATAATAATAATAATAATAATAATAATAATAACAGGGGTTATTAAAACCAAAATATATTGTTAAAAAAGCAAAACAAAAAACAAGACCTGGTCTGGCTCTTAAATCATGCTAGGGCTGTGATGCATTGATTTGCATTACATTATGCACTTAACCTGTCAACACAGTAGTTGCATTGTACGAGAATCTGCCATTCACTCAATATATTCCAAAACATCTGTCTTGAAAACGCCAGGGAGTCTGTTGCGTGTGTGCTGTAGAGCCATGACTAGATGCTGCACCAAAGCCATATTTTGGGCACACAATACTGGTACCAGTCACCACCACCAACCAGCCAGACTGGAAAGGAGGAGCATACGAGTATGAGCAAACATACATAATAAGGGAAGGGTTTTCAAGGGGTTGGAGATGACATGTTTAAATGAAGGTTACAGAGTCATCCATACACTGTATTAATCAGTGTGTGTCAATGCTGACATTCAAGGTCTCAAACTGCACTGCAATAACTGTCATTGCATGTGTGGTTACATGGCAGCTACATTGCAAATGAATACCCAGTGTGTACAGACGCTAGCAACTGGCAACATTTGTTATTTTGTAATGCATGCATGGCATTGAATTGTAACTGCTCAACCTCATGTGTTATTATGTTGTTATTACACTGGTACTGTGCAAGTAGTTACATACTCTTATTATTACATGATTTAGTGATATAGCTTTTACCAACCACAAATGGACGCTGATCTGCTGCAGCTCCAATTAAATGTCTGTGGATTTAGAGCTAAAAATAATAAGGGACCACCCTATATTCCAATTGGTTTTATAGTATTGTACTGTACATGTGATGACAGCATTTGAACTGTTTCTAGAAAAAAATTGTACATTGCTAGAACTGTGTGTACCAATTCAAATGCTATAACTTGCTTTCAATGTGCAAGTATCAGTCCAGTTTCTGTTAACTGAAATAAAGGCATTTCTATCAAAATCAGGCTGCCTAAAATACATCAAAAGATTTATAGCTAAACAAACCTCTGATGCTCACACACCAGTCCCTAAAGGATAAGAATCTTGCTGATAAGGGGCTGCATATTCTGAAGCTCTAATTGAAGCTGTTCAGATGTGATGGATCTAATTTTCTGCTTGTACACACCTTTGGAGAAACGGCAATGCTGTATTTAAAAAAAAAATGTATATATACAGTATATGTATACATTTCTCTGTGTCTGCGATAGTCCAGAGCTTTTCAGATTGTATCTGACTGATCAGTTCAGGAAGTCCTGGGATTTTATAAATAAGAATGAGCTCCTGAGGGAGGCTGCAGACGCTAAGTGGATGAATAAGGAGGATTTGGAAAAGTGCTTTATTGCCTGGGAAGAAAACGCATTGGTTTTTGTGCTGTAATAAAAATGACAAGGAGGAAAAGATAGATTGGAGCATGCATTCTCGGTGGCCTAATTTAATAGGTGGTGGTGCAATATAGCATTTAAAAAAGAAAGAAACAAACAAACAAACGATTATAGACAGGGATTATGCTGAAGTTGTGGTGGCTTGATAATGGTTTGCTGGGCTGATAAAATGGATTATCAGGATTTAGACCCCCTTCCAAACGCAGCACGCATAAATCTTTTAACTAATTGTTGAGCCGGCCCATCTCTCACTCATTTAGATGTCCGTTAGCTGCACACACTCAATTGGATTAAGGCTAACTGTCAAAGGACTAAATGCCTCCTGTGTTCTTGAATGGTTGTGCAGTACAGCCCCTGTCAGCACCTCTGTATGTCCTACATGAAATTTTAATCATTTAATCTGCTGGCGATGGACAGTGGGTTGGGAGAGAGCGGGGTTATCTTCGTTTTACTGATTATGATGTGGTGGAGAAGCAGACTGAATGGGTTATAAATTGTTAATCAGGTGGGATAAAAAGCAGGGCCTTTAATTAACTAGTTGACTAAAGCTTCAGGAGAGTTGATAACCTATTGTTTTTCTTTTTTAAGGAAGGGGACTCTGGGGTCATTTTCAAACTACAGCAAACTAAAAGTCAATGGGAGCCTCGATTGATTTTCATCTTACACTCATTGGCAAGCAGAGCCTCTGTGTCTATCGAGAGCGTTAAGTGCTGCACTTCAGCGGGCGACTCTGGAAAAAGTGGAAATCCTCCAGTCACGCCATAATTCAGGAAATTAGAGTATGTAATGGTTTGGGATAAGTTGAGAGGATACAGTGTTTAATAATGACTGAAGTCTATGTTCGCATCACAAATAAAGCTCTTTTCACCTTACGACCTCGGCTTGTTGTAATTTGAGGGATCTCTTGTGAAACATGGGGGGGGGGGGGGGGATTTAAGCATAATCATTAGTGTTCCTGTAGTTCATTAAGGAAGTACAGCTAATGCCATATGACTCTAATAAACTTTCACTTTTATTCTCTTTCTGCTGCTAAGTGTTGGAGCTGATAAGAGGGCATGTTGAGGTTTATAGTCATGGGGGTGTTGAAGGTGGTAAGGTGGTACAGTTTATAGTCATGGGGGGTGTTGAAGGTGGTACGGTTGATAGTCATGGGGGGGTGTTGAAGGTGGTACAGTTTATAGTCATGGGGGGTGTTGAAGGTGGTACAGTTTATAGGTATTGGGGGGTGTTGAAGGTGGTACAGTTTATAGTCATGGGGGGGTGTTGAAGGTGGTACAGTTTATAGTCATGGGGGGTGTTGAAGGTGGTACAGTTTATAGGTATTGGGGGGTGTTGAAGGTGGTACAGTTTATAGTCATGGGTGGTGTTGAAGGTGGTACAGTTTATAGTCATGGGGGGTGTTGAAGGTGGTACAGTTTATAGTCATGGGGGGTGTTGAAGGTGGTACAGTTTATAGTCATGGGGGGTGTTGAAGGTGGTACAGTTTATAGTCATGAGGGGTGTTGAAGGTGGTAAGTGACTCTGCATATAATGCACAGTTCACAGCCTACGTTTGTAAAAGCACTTTATGATGGTGGTCCTCTATGAAAGGTGCTATATATATATATATATATATATATATATATATATATATATATATATATATATAAAAGATATTATTATTATTTTTGACCTATGACATACAGTGCTGTGTTGTCAAACCCAACCCTGCTTAGCATCTGCTCCTTGGGTTGGTTGGTGACTTTATCCATCAGTCATGGTGCATTATCCTTAGACACCAATTATTATGGACATAATGAATGGTAGGATCTGAAAATGTGTATTACCTCACCGGAAGAACCAAACAAGCTTCTACTACACATAGATGTGCCCTATTCCAGACGGGAAACAAAGGGTTGTAAAGGATGTAAACAGTACTCTCTGTCCTTGTATGATAATATTATATGCCCACTGACATCAAAATGATGCCCACTATCCCTTTCCCAGTATGTCTGTCTGTATCAAACTAGTGTTTAATAACCGGCTGGCTCGGTTTGTTTTTTATGTTCGATCAGCACTGGTGGCTTAATAGATGGTTGTGACTCTGTCAGTGGATCACCAGTTGTGCTGCAGTTTGTTTAATCCTTTCACATCGATCCATATCAGAAACAAGTGGAACATCAAATAGATACAGGCAGCAACTTAAACACAATCACCTTATACAAAGCCAGGAGGAATTATGGGTCCTCTAAGGGTAAAGTGCAAAGCTTATTTAACCTATTTACAGTCGACTGAAGCTCTGCATTGACTTTATTTTTCTGTGTCCCTCCTCAGAAATGTGTTGATCCGATTGAATTATTCCAGGTTATGTATGATATATGCCAAGAAGACAAGCTAACAGGCTTTGTGAGGAAACATTGCAATCCCAATGAAAGTGATTTGTGAATTAAGCATTTCACCAGAACATGATAGTTAAAACACAACATGCAGTTACAATGGGAATTATAAAATAATAAACATGTCTTAGATAAACTGTGTCTGCATTTCAGAATAGTAACATTTAATTAACAATCAGGGGTCTGCATACAATATACTACGACTACAACTAATCTTTGAGTCCTGAGCATTGGCCTCTTGTGTCCTGTAGGTCAGCATCTCCATTTATTCTACCTGCGTGTGTTCTGAAGCATTCATATTTTGAATGAGTATGTTGAATTGAATTGAATATGGATCTTTTTCAATTGGCTTGCTATAACTACTGTACTCTTTGTTTCTTACAGTGATAATTATTGGTCCCTTCTTGCAGAGCGCAATTGATCTGCACCCATGTCCTATTCAATCTTCTTTTGCTTTGCATGAGCAAAAACCCTCCTAACACTTTCTATGCACACTTTAACATATGAGGCCTGCTGTGATATAGAGAGAGTCAGCAGACTGGAAAAATACAAGAACTTTAAAAGCATCCTTAACAGAGCCTGGAAGCACTAGCATTAAATGATGTGCACAATATATTAGGAATTGCAAATCAAGCATTATTAATATGAATATTATGAATAATATAGAAACAGAATATGGACAACCTACTTCCCTGTTACAAACCATAGTGTTACTACATGGCTTTTTTTGTTAATGAATTAACGCATAGTGCAATTCAATTTAATTGGCTCTACGGTGCAGTTTCAATAGACAAACGTCAGAAATGCTTCCATTCACAGCACGGTCAGACTCAGATTAGAAGCAGCCCATGACTCACTTTATCTTAAAACCCAGGTCCTCAAAAAAGAAAAGTCCACTGCATTCTTCACATAATAGCTGAAGGATCCATTGAGTGTTCTTGGCACAACATGCCATGCCGGTGCAGGAAGCTGTAGGTCAAAGAGCACAAGGAAAAAATAAATCAATTTAAAGTAAATTACTGCCAGTGATACTCTGAAACTAATCTCCCGGTATTTTATTTTTTTTCAACTAGCTGTGTATCTAGTAAGAAACCCGGAAACATGTGCTTTAATTCTTATCTCTTGGTGGTCACCATCTGTAGTGGCTGGGTAGGGTTGTACTGTATGTGTAGCTTTTCTGTTACTGGCCTGTGTGGCATGACACGGGACTAATCTGCAGTGATCGTCTTTCAGGAGAAGCACATTTATCATCGAAATACAGTATATTGAAAGAAAATAAACAGAACTTGATCTCCTTACCATCCACTGCATGGCGCCAAGATGTAACCAATAGTCTCTAATGGAGTCAGTTCACCATCATAACAAAAAATACCTATCCAGCCCCATTCATGTCAGCCTTTCAGGTTTATAATTCAGACAGATGCTGCTTTTAGTTTTGTATTGCACTATTTATATATATTTTTCTGACCTGCTGTGCTAGTCTCGTTTTAAAGTCTGATATGTTGCAGCCGTTGCATTTTTCTAAGTAATTTTGCCTTTAAACTAGGTTGCTGTGTATAAGGAAAAACCCTGCTGTCAGCTATATAGTCCTCCAGAGACTACTACTGTGTTGTGCAGGGTTTCCATGTGCATTGAATAGGCAGGGAAACATTTGTGTTTAAATCTGCATAAATACTGTAGGACTAGGATTTGCTGTAACTGGAACAAAACTTAATGGATTTATTTCACACTGCAAATTAGGTATCAATATTTCGGCTGCGATAGATAGTCTGTCCACATACACTAACAGTCAGTGTGTACAGTTTCTCTTACAAAATGATCCTGCTAAGTGCAGTTTCTGTTTTGTTGCTCAAGTGTCATATATACGTATGATATGAATTGCATCTCTGATGTGTCAGCCACAATTAATCTCACATGCTGTTGCATGCATTTCCCTTTTAGGATGGAAGGTCAAAAGGACCAAAAGAAAAGAATACTAAGACACCATTCAAACTCAGTCACACAGAAGAGTGAAGCATTGAATGTGAAGCGCTTTTTGCTTTTACTTGTAAAAAGACAAAAAAAAGCAAACATGTTATGTCAGCACTTAAAAGGCTTGGTTTTGTTTCAAGTTTAAGAAGGTGTGTGGAGTGGAGGGGTCGGCAGACCCTTTCAGAGACTGTCACACATGGTCTGTACTCTTTCAAAAGCAGGATGTTTCTCCCTGCAGAGGGAATCGGTGTCGCCCCCTTCATCAAACATCTGTGTTGTATTGTACTGTATCTTCATGAGAACATTGATGCCAGATTTGTATTGTTATAGGAAAGACACATTAGTCTTAGCAGATGTTGGCAAAAACCAGACAATTACAGGTACAGTGCAATCAAATTTGGTAACGCTACATTAAGTGTTTCTAATTACTGTGTATTTACATCGTAGTTACTTAGTAAATACAGGTGTACTTTACACATAATTACAATGTTATTATGCATAGTTACAATGTACTTAATGTGTAAATCTTTTTTTCATGCTAATAACCCAAACCCGTTTCTGATTCAATTGGGTAGTTACATATATCATGCAAAAAGATGTCCACATTAAGTACATTGTAACTATGCATAATAGCTAGGGCTGTCAAGTAATCGCAGTTCATTTCTGCGATGAACGGGTTTGCTAATCACACTCCTCTATCTCGTCCCTCTTTGCATACCGTAATTTCCTGCGACATCGTTTCAATACACTCAAGCTTTGATTTATTTCAATAACCACATTTATTTTTAAACAATATTATTTACAATTATGGAGGGTATACAGTATAACCATTACTCAGTGAATGTTTGGTTTTATTTAGGCAATTTCAAGTTATTAATAAAAGAGAATTTAAAATTATTATTATTATTATTATTATTATTATTATTATTATTATTATTATTATTATTATTATTATTATTATTATTTAAACAGCAATGAAAAACATCAGTTTATGAGTAAAGGAAACTGATAATGGTAAATGCAGTAAGGTGAGCAATAAACTGACTCCATTGTGATTTAGCAGTTCAAACAATTTAACAACAAATGCTGGATTGCATAGTAAGTTGTGTTAGTAACGCTGATATAATACCATATTAACATCCTGTAGGTGAATTTCTAATATAGTCCTGCGTGCAAACTCATGCGCTTACGTCGCTTATAAGTGCATCTCCTCAACATAAGCGCAAGCACATTTGATTATTCAAAGGGAAACCTCATCATGGGAAAAATATATATATTTCCAAACTTCTCTAAAAAAAAAAAACAGTCTCCCCCACTATCTCCTGGTATTAAGCTTCCCCCGGGTCCACTAGCACAGCACCTTGTTTATGCTTGACAAACATTGGCTGTGTGATCAGTGTCCATACCCTCACTAAATAAACTATAGATAGCCATACATTTGAAAGAACCTGTCGTGTTCCAGGATTGCTAAGTGCAGTGTGAAAAGCATCCCAAAGGTTGTGCAGCCACAACATTCTTGCTTACCTATCGCTGCAGATTGCAGTGTCTCAAAGAGCAAAACAAAAAAAAAAGTGATCAAATCTGTTACAACGCAAAGATATAATCCAGCGTTACTTATTACTATACCGTTTAAAAGAGGATGTCCTGCAGCCGGTTATCCCTGGCTTTCCTTTATGCAACTCAGTTGAAATTACTGCTTTAATCCTTTTTTATTTTGCAATGCCAAGATCTCTGCATCCTGTCAAACTTTACAGTTACACCCAGCCCACTTTCTCTGTGAAGAGCAGATGGGCCTCCCTTATCCCACTGTATGATTTGATCTATATCCAAATGTATAACAATGTGCCATCAGGTCATTGGGCTTGAACCCTGCTGACTGGGTGGAGTAATCATACATATGCACAATAGCCATGGACGTCTGCTGCTGTAAATCTGTGTGTGAATGTGTACGTTGGGATGTATTTGAACATGTTTCAATGCACGAGTATTTATTTTAGCCCCATCTTTCTTTATTATAGTCATTGATATCTCCCTGTAGTTTAGAATAGCACAGGAATAGCATAAAGTAATATGCTGTATGACTGAACAAGCTACGAGAAACACAGTGATTCCATAAAAGAATCCCACAGGGGGCGCTGTTGAAATCCCAAATTCAGCACTATGCGTCAGCTAGATAGCTGCATGCTATAACCCAAGTCCTGCAAATCAACACTCCATGGAGGTCAATGAGAAGGTCTTAAAAACCCAATAAGGAGTGTTATGTGCGTGTCTGACCTTTACTGTAATCTGAGTTTGTTGAAGAGATCTCAAATTGATATGAAAGAATAAAAATACACTCAGTAACGAGAGCTTTCGTAATGCAGTCTGAAAGAACTCATCACAATTTATTCATCGTGGGGAGATTCTGAAAAAAAATATATCAAAGTATAAATTAAAGCACGCACGAACATAAATGAATATCCTCTGTCCACATGGATGTTGTTAGGTAGTCAAGGAGTCTGTTGCATGAATTTGACATCTTGTACTGCAGCACACGACTAAATGTACCTGCAAAACATTGGCTTTCTTGACTGTTGTATCTGTTTATTGCCATACTCTGGATAATACCACTCTGCTAAAGTCTTAATCTCAAATGGTAAAATTGAGTTATAGAAATAAATAACGAGCATATGGGTAAAATGAATCATGCGCTAAGCTTGGGCTTTCAAGTTTCAACAGCATCTGTCAGTAGCCTTCAGAACCTGAAGGAACTTTAAGGTGTAGTAATGAGCAGAAAAATAAAAAAAGATATAATACATGAGAGTCCTGCAGCACCGCGCTGATCCGGGGGCGTGTCTAGAACACATATTTGCTATTTAAAGGTCGGATACTGTTTTGGAAATGATGGATCTGAAGGAAGATAATCCGTGTTGATTAGCTGCAAGGATACTATAGGAGACGCGTTGAAAAACAGGGCAATACCTGTTTATAAATCACGCTCTCGTTGCCGGGTGAACACTTAAGGTGACCGCATCTCAATTAGGGAGACCTCGGAATACTAAGTCTCAATTCACCTGAGACAGCAGAGCTATGCTGATTCTCTTCTCAATTAGCCACAGACATCCCCTATGCCTTTCCTCTCAGTGCCTGCAGGCTCCTCCAGCACAGCTTACATACACATGCACAACCGGATAACGCAAGACAATAACCTCTGAAGTCAGACGTGACTGTAATTGGAGCTTCTGCTTGCCATGTTTTTGAAAACACGCCTGACATCTTGACAGTGCAATACACTGCTAGGGAATGGGGGATCGATCTAGCTAGCAATTGTGAAAGGCTCTGTAACTACAGGAGCTCTGAGTATTTGTTTCTGTTTTTGTGTTTTTGATGACTGGCGCCCACAATGCTGAATTTGATGAATTCTTGCTACAGTGTTACTATATTGCAGTGTATTACATGTTACAGTGAAGCTTGAATTAACCAGCAGTCAGCTGCACGTTTGTAGCTGCCCTGATGGAGTGCAAAGCAAGGTTTTGAGATCCACTTTCTTACCTTAAAGATATTTCAAAGACAACCCTAGAGATGAAAAGCTGCTGTAGCTTCTTGTGGTCTTGTTGCAATCAGACCATGCACTCAACAGTTAAGTTACCAGGATGCAGCAGTTCGTCAATAAAGTTGCATTCAAAAAAATTAAACAACCGCCCCCCCCCCCCCCCCAAATATTCTTCGCACAATAAAAGGGGGACCAGTGATTACATAATAAAGTTAATAGAAGGTAAAGAAGGCATTGTAAAGCATTGGTTTTCATTCCTTTAAGCCAGATGCCCTTCTAACAAAATACCATCGGTGAACATGTTATTAAATATGTTATTAACAGTAATAGATTGTGATGAGAAATAATAACACTGAATTACAATATACTTAAGATTTTTTTTCTGTAACATAGCAAAGCTATTTTATAACATGATTATATAACCACTTATAACACATCCCTAAACTAAAATGTTATCCAAAAACCAAAACCAAAACCATTTGCCTAAGATTGATGCTCCAAAGTCTCATGGGATACGTGTGCAGAGAGTCTGGACAAAGGGAGCTTGCAAATAAACAAACAAATACAGAAATACAGAAAAAAAATCCAGATCTGTAAGATCTTCCCTTTTCCGGGTAGTTCTATAATCCCTTTTCCTCTGAGCTGTTGTACATCTGAGCTCAAATAATTACCATGAAAGAAAAAAAAAACATGGAATCCTTCCAAGGAATCTTGTGAATATGGGATCTAATATCAGCTTCCCTGTGTCTGTGTGCTTGTGGGGACATATCTTGATTCCTGGCAGAGGTGCAGTCCTTCAATGCATGCTGGTGGTACCCAGGGGATCAGTCTGAACACTAGGGGGCAAGATTGTGTCATGTTATATACCACACCAAATAATGAAATGGAGATGAGAGGTATGACTTATGCAAACCTGCAAGAAGTGGGATTTGTCTACATTTTTAAAAAAAGGTTAAATATTAATATTAGGAGATCATTTTGTATTCCCTGACACAACCAAACCAAAGCTTGTAAAGCTGTAACACAGTTCTTCAGTTTTAACAGCGAGGGTAAAAAACCCTCTTCCTCTTTGCTAATAGCATGCGTCCTCTTGTGTATTGCATTACATCTTATTGGATTCATATTTTTGTTCAGCCTGCATGGGATCAGGTTATCACTGCTGGGATTAGATCCATGTTTCGTTTCTGCCAAGAGGCTGCTGTCTGTTTTGAGATGCAGGAGTTTAGCAGGTTGGTGGTTGGTACCATTTTAAATAAAATACACACGCACATTCTGATTTAGACTTCACTGTGGAAACAGATAACTCGTCTGACATCGACTGACATCGTCTACACTCTGGTTCAGGCCTTACTTTCCCTAATAAAAAAAAACATAAAGTGTTAGAGAATTAGCATCACATTTTCTAAGCCTTGGTATAAAAACACTGATGCTGATGTTACAGCTGAAAACAAAGAGAAACGGAGCTGTAGAGTTAATATGCTGTGATCCTCCCAGCCTGCTTAATCTGGGTTGTGTTGAGCTATTTTTAGTTTGCCTGCTATCCTTGTGATTCTGGGTAGCAGATCCAGACCTGCCAAGGCTGTTGTTGTTGTTTGCCTCATGACAACACACTGTTACCGTGAACACAATTTAAAGTGATATCATTGCCATGTTCCTATATTTCATTTCTTACCAGTTTAATGTCCTATTATGTCTGTTCTGTATGTTGTTTTTTCTGTTTATATCATTATACAAATTACTATTCCAGCCACGTTTTACTTATGAAAGGAACCTTAAAGTTGTTTGTGGGGAAGCATATCAGTGTTGCACAAGTTTGACTAACCCTAACCCTAACCCTAACCCTAACCCTAACCCTAACCCTAACCCTAACCGCTGAGAAACTGATTTTACATGAATAGTTAGAAAGCATGGTATTTTCATTTTCTAGCATATGAATGGTACCATCATTGTATAAACCAACTACACAGCGGTAAGCCATTGCTGTACCACACACTTTTTAATTGCTGTTACATGGCTAATCATAAAAGCAACCTACCCCCACCTTTAGAGAATGAAGCTAAATTTCACATGGAGCTAAATTTCATACTAGCTCCATGTTTCCTGAGGTTCCTCTTCTTAATGCAGTTTCCATTTCCTAACTGAGTTTCATTGTGCTAATAACACTTCTTAGATTTCACACTGGGAAGGCACAGATGAGGCTATTTTTAAAAACGATGTCAACATCTGAAGCAGGGATTTTGGCATCATCATTAATCACAATTAATAAAGGAATGGATTTGAAGATTTTAGGATTTTTAAGCAAGCCTGTTTGGCTCAATGATTGATATCCATTAGGTCTGGGTCCTGCTCCCTTTGGGTATGTATAGTAAATAAACTGGTCAAAAACCCTTAGATTAGGTGGTGCCAAATTAACTTTTACACTGTGCATGTATGTTTCTTCTTGGAGTTGGCAGTATCAGGGCTGCAAATCATTTTGAAAATTGCCTACAGGGGCTACATTTTCAAGCTCCCCTCCCCCGCTCTTCAATTCGTTTTTAGTGTTTTGTGGGTGAGTGTGGGTGGGTCACGTGAGTAAAATAAATAAATAAATACATCAAATAAACATGTCTACTGGTGCCAGAATGTGAGCCCTATAGGAGATGTAATACAGAGGCTTTGTGGAGCAGCATTGGGGTGGTACGCTGTCAATGCACTTTGTAATGCTACCCTCATGAAAGTTTACTGTGTACATCTTGAACTGCGCATTCACCACACTTTTGGGATTTACATTTGCTGTCTGCATATCATAACCTTGCATTATGATATGCAGACAGCAAATGTAAATGCTTTATAGATTTGATCTAATTTATTGCGAGTTTAAACATTACTGTAGTTTTTCTTTTTACTCCACTACCACATGCTTATGACCCCCAAGGAACACCATTTGATATTCTGGGAACTCCCTTGAATAGGAAATTACTGGAAAGAAATACCAGTGCAATTTGATTGGTTAACACAATTTTGGCCTGGTCAAGACTTTAGCACAGCACTAATGGCTTTTTGGGTAGGAAGCCAACCTTTAATTTAAGGACTCCTATGTCCACGTCAATTGTTTCAATCCTAGTTCTATATATAATATTACCAGTACTGTATAACTGTGCACATTAAAACCATGGTTTATCTAGCATATAAGCTCATGTGCCTTTTTGCATGATTATACGATATTACGGTCGTTTTGTCCTTTCAGAATTTGTTTTACAAACTTTACACCGGAATAAAATCGGAGTATTTAGGAACCTTTGTATTCATGATTTATTCCCCTCGTACCTGGTTTCCAGCTTGAACTCCTCAAGCTCTGCTTGTGATGCTCTCTTGTTAAATAGAGCTGGCAGGTGTGTAGAGTATATGGGTACACCGGCGTTTGAGAGCGCGCACTCCTTCTGAATTCGATTCTCCTTGTCATGATTCAATGGGGATTCAATGCTACCCTATAACTGCTTTTTATACTTGTCATACATACAATACATTTACGTTTCCTGCATTCTGCCTGCTATCTGTTTGATTACAGCTCTTCCGCAACAGCAAATAAATGCAAATTCCACATGGGTCGGTTGAAAGACACCGATAATAGTGAACCGTTTCAGCGCAAGAGATAGGGAAGCATGGACATGCCCTTTAAATGAAAAGGCATTAGATCAGCGACCGGCTGATGTAAAGAGTCTGCTTATCAGCACACCAATGAGGCTGAAGGGTAACTTTAACACTGAGTGGAGGTATCAGAGTTCATTGACCCAGTGTTATCTCATCCCTCTGCTGCAAATCGACTTTCTCCAGTGGGTCTCGTGCTAGGGAGTTCTGTGCCCCTAGGCAAGGCTAGAATGTAATGCTTTTCCAGAAATATAAAATAATTGAGTGCCTTTTCACTCAGCTAGAGCAGAGCTCTTTGAATACAGAGGTTGAGTTCCCAGAGATCTGTCCTGCGGTGTCACAAAACCACCGCCACACCCCACAAGATGTGACTTTCAAATACTTTATTATCACTTAAAAAAAAAAAAAAAAGTCATAGATTATCTATTAATAAAGCTTAAACTACATAAGCTACTAGATCATGCTGTCCTGTGTTTTCCTGTATCAGGACCCCTGACTAATTCACTATGTTCAATATTTCACGTTTATTTGATGTGTAGATCAGATAAAATAAAAAGGGAGCACTGTGCTTATATTTTAGGGGGCTTCTCATCTGACTGTGTTTTCCAGGGGGGGGGGGTCTGTTTTTTGACTCCAGTAAATGTAGCCGAAATTGCCAGTGATCTACTGAAAATTCGTATTCACTTTGTAATAAATGTATTAGTTTCAGTTTGTTGGATTCTAGGGTATTGTGATCTCAGGCTGCATCAATCTATTGAGCTGTGGACAGCTGCTCTGCATTACTGGAAAAGGTTTATTATAAGCACATATCATTTCAATACATCAGTTATACAACCTATCACAGCGTGCATATGTGTGGTACAGGCTTAAACTGCTGCCCTGTTTGTTGGATTACAATGCCTGGCGGTATTCAGTAGATGATGCTTTCTTTTGTAATCTCAGACTGGATGAAAATAGTTTATCATTTTGTCAGACAGAGTTCATGCATTCTATCCTGCTTATCAACGTTAGGAATTTGACTTAAACTGTCCTTTGAGTCTAAATGATGTAATATTGAATGGTGTGTATGAACTATAATCTAGTTTCCTCAATTCAAAACTGAGATTATGAATACAAAAATGTACTATTTTTTTTACAACCGACAAAAACATTAATAAAAAAACAATTGTTTTTCATCAACAGTGGTGTCATCTCCTGCTCTTCATATTGGTCAGCCCACGTATTGTTATGTTAAAACATGGCTATGCAAGTCAGCATGCAGCTACCAACACCAACAACAGGCACAAAATCCACAAGCAGATGAGAACTTCAAGCATATATGAAAGCTACTAGACCTACTCAATTAAAATTGGTTGAGTAGGTCTAGAAACAAAAATGCTGTCCCACTTCCTCACTATAAGATTGGGTCCCTTTTTGTTTACAAATGAACCCCTTTGTGTTACAGTTCAGCAGTATATTATAGTCATGGGAGCACATACAGTACATCTGCATGTAGCCTCTATCGGTTCCTATGCTCATATTCCTACTGTATACTGTCCCCATTTTGGGAAAGGTCTTCTTGCCTTTAAAATCTATACCAGATAATTAATATCTAATTAATATACTCATACTGCCTCAACTCACTAATAATGCTGAAATGTATCCTAATGGGTTTAATGCATGTTTATCATCCCTGTATTTTACTGCAGAATATGAGAGAACATTAAAAAAGATAATTTCTGACACATCTGTTGTGAGCCCTCTGCATTGCAGGCTTTTAAAAAAAAGAATAACCAGTTCTTACCAGCCACTCAGCCAGCTGGGGACTACATGCATTCTTTCAAGAAGTTATCTTCTTTTGGTAAATATACAACTTATCCTTTCAGTATAGAAAGAAAAGGTAGGGTTGTGCTTCAAATACTGTACCATAGCACATCATGGTATGCTATTATAAATATACTTCTCCATAGGTGCTCTTTAGTAAGTATTACACTGTGCAATAAAAAGTAATGTAGGCTAGTAGTTCATTTCCTAACCTGTTTCACTTCTTACGGTACGGTAGAAAAGATTGCTATTGAAACCCTTGCCCTTGTCAGCCATCACTGCTTCGAAGTTGCCACTGAGTCGGTGGTCGTTAGGGGAATCATTTAGTCTTTTCAAACTGTACACAGATTTAAAAATAATATAAAAGGGTTATTTTTCAGTGGAAATGACTCATGCAAAAGTAAAATATAAACCCATCAAAGGAACGTTTGATTTAGCTGAAATAATTAGATGGTATTAAAACACAACAAAAAAAGCCTAAGATCTGTTTCATGTGTCCACAGGTCCAAGAATAAGGAACGAATGTGCAAATTGGACATTTGCATGTAGAGTAGCTACTGTGAACAATCTACTAGAAATGATTAGGAACGAAGGCAGTAAACAGTGCATTAGACACTTTATTAAATGACTTGAAGGTGGAGCCATTGAGAAACGATTCCTGCTCATCGTTTCCACTCCTCTCCAAATCATTGTGAATTTGAAAAGGTTTCCAATGCATCCTGGGTCACACTTGCTTTTTTTTCCTTAAAGATTTGATTTTATTATTTTTCCTTTTTTAATGTTTCCATTATTATCACAAGCCTTTTTTCATTGTCACATGTCCTCAATGCAGTTAGATCACGGGTGATTAGGTACCAGGAAGCATTATTGACTTTTTAGCTATAGTGTTGCATTTGAAATATCAGGATATTCCAATTGAAAAAAAAAAAAGAAAGAAAAAAACAGAAAAAAAAAAAATTGTTTCTATTGGTTATTCCTCTTTTTTAGTCCATTTGAGCTTGAGCTTCAAATACACAGCAAACTTAAAATATTCATAGATATAACACAGTACAATTCAAAACAGTGCATGCATATATAGCAGCACCTTTCAGTGCATGTCAAGGAACCCAGCATCTCGTTCAAATGCATGATTAACAATAAACCCCAAAGAAGTCTATTGAATTTGCATCCTTGATGTCACCCAGTAGCAAGTTCCACAGCTGTAAAGCATCTCAGAAACAAGCTCTCCTACCAGCAGAATGTAATTAGTATGTCAGAGCTAAGTGTTTTATGCGTATTGTAAGACTGGTGGTAAAGCAGCAAAAGTACTGTCCATTTACAATTGTCCTTGTACAAGTTTTCCATTCAAAAACAACACGTGATCTCTCGTGTCTTCCTTGATGTGGATTAGTGCATGGTCCTCGCTGTGATAAAAATAGAGCTGATCTGAAGACTTTTCTCTTGTAGTTTTTTAATTTGCACCCTTCTTCTCCCTCCCTCACTTTCCCAATTATTTATGAGCCATCTGTTCTGAGGAGTACAGTGTCAGATCTGAAGCAGGCGCGGAAGCTGAGCCCTCGTTAGCTTATTTACTAATTGTGTCCTAGTCGGCATTCAAGACGTTAGCCATTCTCCTCTGTCAACCGGCTGTACGTTCGTTTTTATGCCAGCCAGTCTGTCTAACATCTAAGTTGACAGCTTAATGGGGGAAGATGTGTGCATGCATTTCTATCACAGATGCTGGCTTTAAGCAGGATTGTAATGCAGCCAGCAATCATTTTATTCCAGCTTTATTTTGCATTTCACCCACAGATAAGCTCCATAGTGAATGACCTCCAGAAGCTCTTTTGATATTGCTAGCTCTAGGGCCAGTTCGAACAGAACCTTTAAACTGGTTAGCACTGTGATCAGGCAAGGTGGGATGGTGGGGTTCATGATTAGTACTGTGATCAGGCAGGGTGTGGTGGGGAGGGGGGTATTGATTAGCACTGTGATCAGGCAGGGTGGGGTGGGGTGGGGGGGGTATTGATTAGCACTGTGATCAGGCAGGGTGTGGTGGGGAGGAGGGTATTGATTAGCACTGTGATCAGGCAGGGTGTGGTGGGGTGGGGGGGTATTGATCAGCACTGTGATCAGGCAGGGTGGGGTGGGGAGGAGGGTATTGATTAGCACTGTGATCAGGCAGGGTGGGGTGGGGGTGGGGGGTATTGATTAGCACTGTGATCAGGCAGGGTGTGGTGTGGTGGGGAGGAGGGTATTGATTAGCACTGTGATCAGGCAGGGTGGGGTGGGGGTGGGGGGGGGTATTGATTAGCACTGTGATCAGGCAGGGTGTGGTGTGGTGGGGAGGAGGGTATTGATCAGCACTGTGATCAGGCAGGGTGTGGTGGGGTGGGGGGGTATTGATTAGCACTGTGATCAGGCAGGGTGTGGTGGGGAGGAGGGTATTGATTAGCACTGTGATCAGGCAGGGTGTGGGGGGGAGGAGGGTATTGATTAGCACTGTGATCAGGCAGGGTGGGGTGGGGTGGGGGGGGTATTGATTAGCACTGTGATCAGGCAGGGTAGGGTGGGGAGGAGGGTATTGATTAGCACTGTGATCAGGCAGGGTGTGGTGGGGTGGGGGGGGTGGTATTGATTAGCACTGTGATCAGGCAGGGTGGGGTGGGGGGGTGGTATTGATTAGCACTGTGATCAGGCAGGGTGTGGTGGGGTGGGGGGGGTGGTATTGATTAGCACTGTGATCAGGCAGGGTGGGGTGGGGGGGTGGTATTGATTAGCACTGTGATCAGGCAGGGTGGGGTGGGGAGGAGGGTATTGATTAGCATTGTGATCAGGCAGGGTGGGGTGGGGGTGGGGGTGGGGGTGGTATTGATTAGCACTGTGATCAGACAGGGTGGGGTGGGGGTGGGGGGATTTAACTCCCAGCACCATTAAGCAACGACCTTAGAAACACTTGGTGCTGGAAACTGTAGTAGAATTGATATGGTTAGGGCTCATTGTGGTTCCTTACAATACAATCAATAGTTTCATAAAAAAACAGCATGGGAAAGTACAGGAATGCTAAACATTTCAGTGTTTAAGGGCTTTTGTTTTTATTCAGTGGAGTACATTTTACTTGCAGGTAGACAGACAGAGGCAAATTGAACAGAGCCTCTATCTTACAAGAATCGACAGGCAAAATGGAGGTGAATAATACTGCTAACCCTGATTCAGTTAAACAGCCATCTCCCATGAAAGATAAATCCATATCTCTGCCCATCTGATCCGATCCACAGTGGATTAAAAAAAAAAAAAACACACACACCAGCAGACAAATGCATATAAATATGCATTATAAAATAGATACATCGATAGGAAACTAATTATGCAGGTAGTGACTGAAGAGGATGTATTGCTTACTTATTCAAAAAGTGTGCATTTGAATTGCCATTCTAAATAACACAAAGTCAGAAATGTATAAGCAACAACCACGTACTCATCGGATTGTTAACTAATGGTTAAAGCATAACGATGCTGAAAGTACCATGTAGAGTCCAAACAATTACTCTGTGATGACTATCTGTATAATAACTATGTAATAAATGTAGAGTAGATGTGACACTATTGGTCATCAATATTTATTTTAAATCTGACCAGGGTTGCAAATCCTGTAAATACTGACTCTGCCCGGGAGCATGTAAATTGGAATTGTTCTATTTTGCATGCTTTCATTTTGTATTACGATATGGTTGGAAAACGTGTTGAATCATCCAGATAATTGCGTGTGTGTCTAGAAATGTCTGCATCAAATAAACCAGATACCAGGGAGAAAGCAAACGGATACGGGAAAATGAAATGGCATTGAACCATGTAAAGAAATAATCATTAGGATTGAACAGCATATTCATATTGCTGAAGGAAGGCTGGTGCTGGGCAGGTGGACGTTCATGTCACCCTTTTACATGCAGAGTCTGGTATTTCCGACCTTTTTATTTTATGTACTCCATCAATAGACTGCCTGCATCAACCTTCTCTCTGGTATTTACATGAATGTACAGCAGACTTTTTGATCTACTTATCTTTAACATTGAAGCTAAATAGCACTTAACACGTCTTTCAAAAGCAGTAAACTTTTTCAAAATACATTTAAAAGCAGCTCAGAATTTTTAATGTACAGCTTTGCCCGATTAAATGGTTGTTGTAGAAAATAAAAAGTTCATCTGTTTTGCTGAAAATCTGGTCCTATATTTTGGTACAGCATTGGCATTGGGGTGTCCTCTACGGTAAACAAGGTGGAGGATAACCTGTCCAAGGTTATGCTGGTGTATTCTGAATTTGAATTGATTATGTGGCTCTTGCAGCAGAGTGAGAGAGGCTGCCTGGCATTTCTTCACGTGTCGTGAGCAGTGTTGTGTGATGCCCTGCCATTACAGACCTGACCCCTGTCAGTGAGATGAGGTAAAGAGCTCTATAATGAATGCAGACCAGCCGGGCTCTTTTGCATAGTAACATAAAATATAGGTTATTTAGTGCAGTTATTATTATTTATTTTTTTAGCAATTACATCAAAGTTCATTATTTGTGATACTCTGCTCTTTACAATATGGAGTTTGAGTTTGCACTTAGTGAAAATCCAATCCTATGTTTCTGGTAATCAAATTAGGTGATAGTAGACCGAATCTTGTTTTTTTTACTTTTTCAACACATGCCATCCCCATTCCTTGAATATGTTGCAGACAGTCATTTGATATCTCGCTCCAGGCTTAATGTATTCTCTTTCAATGATACTGAGAATACATTCATTCCTACCGCCAGCTCTTGTGCTCCTCAAGTGTGGAATTAGCAGAGAAGGTGCACTTGAGGTGCTACCCCTCTACCACTAAACACCTTAATAATACTCCACTACACCACTGCTGCCCTACCAAAGGAAAAAAACTGGCTTTACTTCTCAAAAGACTGTACGTTTTCAATGCTAATCTGAAAGGGATGCCCTGAGTTTTCTGTTTTATGCCTGTTTTTTAAGCAAAAATATTTTTTTTTGCCGGGATTGCTTGATCGCTAATGAGGAGTCAAACATTCAGAAATGTAATAAATGACAAGGCCCGCTAAGCAATCCGATGGACTGGAAAGGTTGCGATGGCGTATAATGTTAGACAGTTGCTCTTGTTTGATTGGCTTACTGTTTTATTTTATGTTAATCTATGCATTTACAGTGTAGTGAGAAAACTAATGTAATTCATGATTCAAATTTAAAAGCTCAGTGAGACTCTGCTGTGTATCCTACGAAACACAAAGAGATTGTTATCGAAATGCAATATATATTACTGATCTTCCTCTCTCTCTCATACTCTTTAGGGAGCAGACTCCTTTTCTTGGCGCTGTGGCTAAATTCCATAACCCAAGTCAAGTCCTGCCCAGGGGTCTGTGTGTGTTACAGTGAACCCAAGACCTCAGTGGCATGTCAGCAGCAAGGACTGGTCTCCATCCCTACGGATATCCCCATTCGAAGCCAGCGGATTTTCCTCCAGAGCAACAAGCTGACGGTGGTGAAGTCAACCAGCTTCAGCTCCTGCCACAACCTGACAGTGCTCTGGCTTTATTCCAACAACATCACTCACATTGAGGCGGGGGCCTTTTATGGACTGGAGAGGCTTGAGGAGCTGGACATTGGAGACAACGGCAACCTGAGGACCATCAGCCCCACAGCCTTCCGAGGACTGTCCAGGCTGCACACATTGCACCTGCACAGGTGCGGGCTGTCCGAGTTGTCGGTGGGGGTTTTCCGAGGATTGTTTTCTTTGCAATACCTTTTCCTGCAGGACAACAATTTGCTAGCCCTGCACGATGACATATTCCTTGACTTGGCTAACCTGACCTACCTTTTCCTGCACAGCAACAAAATCCAGACCCTGTCTGAAAACACCTTACGCGGCCTGATCAGCTTGGATCGGCTGCTTTTGCATGAGAACCGGGTGGCCTTTGTGCACCGTAGGGCTTTCCATGACCTGGGAAAGCTGACCACATTGTACCTGTTCAAAAACAACCTGACGGTGCTGTCAGGAGAGATCATGAACCCGCTGGTATCCCTGCAGTACCTCCGTCTCAATGATAACCAGTGGATCTGTGACTGCAGAGCCAGGTCGCTATGGGAATGGTTCAAACGCTTTAAGGGATCCAGTTCTGAGCTGGAGTGCCATGTTCCTGCAAGTCTGGCTGGAAAGGACCTCAAAAAGCTAAGGAGCAGTGACTTGGAGGGATGTCTAGATACCTCCCACCAGATCAGAACTAGCATCTTCAGCACCAAGACCCGATCAGGGAAGCTGCCCAGCACTGACACTCCACAAAGGGAAGGGTCTCCCGGGTGCTGCGAGTCTGAGAGCGATAAGTCCTCCATCTACAACAAAGGCATTCCTGACCCTTCCTCTTACAACAGCCGGCAAATAACCAACAATCCACTCAAGGAGAAAGAGAACATCGCCAAGACCAAATTCCTGGAATCAGATCCAACCAAGAATGTGACTCACAAAAAACAGAGGCTGAATGACGCCCCAGTCGGGACCTTTTCCAGTACTCCGGATCATTCCCTGGGCAAGTTAAAGCCAGAGTTCATAGACAACTTGGAGCCTTCGACGGCCCCCTCAAAGAAGAAGTGCTCCAAAAAGGCCAAGTTGGATTCCCAGTGTCCTAAAGGAAAAGGATGCCAAGCCCTGGGACTGAACCTACTGGTCTTGCCCATGCTGTGGCTCTCCTTAGCCATCTGTTAGGATAGGACAGGCTGAACTCATCCTTTGATGCTGATGACAGTTTCATAGAAAGTGCAGTGACCTCCACAAACTGTAGGTCCAAGAACAAGAAGCTGTGTTAAATCATGAAGACAAAAAATCAATTAAATGGATGCCTTTATAGAATACATCAAATCTAATGTATATATTAACTGGTGCCCAAATAGTTTCTGTTCTATGTGCTGTGTCTGGACCGCACTCTGCAGCCCCCCCTCCCCCACCCCCCAAGGCTTTTGCTGTAAAGCAATCAACATTTCACATAATAGACGATGAATATCAAAATGAACAGGGAAGAGAAAAATAAAAGGAACTCTCATAGATGCTTCTAAAACCGAGAATGTTATGACGTTTTCTAATAACTACTTGAACCTGAAGATGTGGCAGATTTTTTTTATTTGCAAAAAAAAAAAAAAAAAGTAATGCTGTTTTGGTTCTTATGTTTATAAATATAAATGAAATAAAAAAAGTGGATTCTCCTTTATTTTCTTTATATTATTATTTTTATTATTATTATTATTATTATTATTATTATTATTATTATTATTATTATTATTTATTTTTTTGTCACACCATGGTTACAGGTAGCATTTGCTAAAGAATGCTGTCTCTTTGTTCACTAAGATTGCAGTATATATAGATATGCATTTTATTTTACTTGTGTACAAGTACAAATATATTATAAATAAAGTCTTCTTTTTCATAGATTCGACTATGCAATGCTTTCTTACTAATGCATGCTGGGAGGTAGAAGAGTCACGAAATAGAGTACAATATGTGCTTCCTTGCATGGTAGATGTCAGAGTATCATCCTATGCTTTCTGTACTGCCTGTAAAGTGACGCTGAGGGTGAATATCATTTGAAACCTATAATTCTGTAGTGCTTGATATGTCAACAATGTCCTCTTGTCAGCTGTGTACTGCAGCCACTCTGCATTTTCCAGACAGTGTTAAATATTAGTGCTGGGAAGAACATGGGTTTACATGTTTGAATGTTCTTTCAAAATTCTAATACATTCTCTTTTAATTCGATCCCAAAAAAACTATCATTAGAAGCCTATTAGAATAAACAAATCTCCCAGGAGTAAAAGAAACCTGGTATACCATCAAATTAAAACAAAGGAGAGAAACACTTCTGTACAGCAGAACAGTTATCTGAACAAGATCATGTTTCTGAATACATTTCTAATACAACTTTATATAAAAAAATGCAGCCACACAGAGTCTTACATGTAAGTCAATGGCAGCCATTACTTCAGGGTTGGAAATAAGACTCCCATTGCATAGCAGTTTGATCCATTCCTGGTTTTATCAGGAGTTTAATCAGCCTGAGCTTGTTACCTATACACTGTGTCGAATCACATAATCCATAAAACGTGGAATGGGTGAAATGCTCTGCAATAGGAGTCTTAGTTCCATCCCTGTACTTGACGAGCACTAGTCTCGCTGAACCCCTTCCCTGGTAGCAACCCAACAGCCCTGTATGCAGCCCTGCGTTGTGTTAACCAGGTGCAGCATGGCTGTGACCTCTGCTTCCCCCCCCCCCCCAGCCAGCTTCCCAGTAACGCATTCCAGCAGCGCATTCCAGGAGAGCATGGAAGAGTTTTCCAGTTGCTTTCTCCAAGCTTAGCACTAGAGGGCTGCACGCTACAATGTCATTTTAAGTGTGGAGTGCGACTGTCACATTGAATACAGGTAAAAAGCACAAAGGTAATATCTGGAGAAAAAAACAACTGGAATAGACCAAAACATCACAAGATTTCATGCAGAATTGTTTTTTAAACGTTATTTAAAAATGTCATTGTGAGGATAATGATAAGATCAGTGGTATATCTCATTTCATGAGGGTCCTGAAAGACGTGGAATGGACAGACATGTACGATACAAACAAAGGCAAAAGAGGACAAATAAAGCTTTTCCATGATCCCAACCACGTAGTTTAAATTGATAACACAAATTGTATGCTCTATTTTATATAGCTGGATATTTAAGAAAACGGGGCGATACGTTCTGGCATAGTCAAGGTTTTCCTGATAATGGATTATTTAACAATAAAAGCTCACTTGTTCACGGATTACTAATAACCTTTCATGTGAAATACCTGGACACTGCCACCTAAAAGAGGAAACAGAGAAATCAAAATAAAAACAATTCACTTCAAATGCTGTGCTGTCTTAATGCAAGACCCCATTATTTGTAGACGAAAAACAACTGTAGACCAATAGCTCAACATAACTTAAACACCTAAACAAGGTACCTGAATGGGTTCAAGTCATCACTGCTTTCTCTGACTAACCCATATACACCCCGAGTAAAGCCACCAGCCCTTACACCTGTAGTGGGTATGCTATTGAACCTGAGCATTATCCACCCAACCAACACAATCTCTGAGTGACCTCTGTTCATTATTAATGAATGCAAACAGCTAAAAAACCAAAACTAAACAACAAGTGCTCTGGCTTTTCTGTTCTGTACCACATCATGGATCATTATTGCTGTGTTACCTATTTGACAGTGTGGGCAATAATCCTTATACTATCAGTGCACTACAGCAGCCATTTTGAAAATAGCTTTGAAATAGACTTCAATGTTATAAGTGTAAAGAGTTGTCAGGATGTTAACAATGAAAAAGTATAAGTACACATGTAGTAACTACTATGTAACTACACACTAATTAGAGAAATTTAATGTAGAGTGTTTCCCATTATTACAAGGCATTACATAACAGGGCATTACAAACAGTTTGCTGTTTGTAATGCCATTGCTTCTTAGTTCTTCCAGTAGGGTTGGGCACAATAATACATACATAGGTGCTTTGTGTCTGAGAAAACAGCTCATATTGGCTCAAAATTAAACTGAACTGAAACTCTGTGTTTTTCCGTTAAACATCCATCAAATCCAAATCCAGTCCAGGTCTTACCCTCCCCTCAGATGCTTTCTGGTATTAGGTTTTCAAGCCTTTTGTATTTTGCAACATTGCTCTCCAGGGTTTCACTGTAAGCCTCTGTCTGTCTTCCTCTGGGTACCAATTATTCTGAGCTGTAAAGAGAATGTACTACCAGCAGCAAGATAAAACACACCTTGTAGCTTTTCAAGCTCTGCATACGCTCAGAAAGACAGAACACACCCTGTAGCTGCTCAAGCTCTGCACACGCTCAGAAAGATAGAACACACCCTGTAGCTGCTCAAGCTCTGCACACGCTCAGAAAGACAGAACACACCCTGTAGCTGCTCAAGCTCTGCACACGCTCAGAGACAGAACACACCCTGTAGCTGCTCAAGCTCTGCACATGCTCAGAAAGATAGAACACACCCTGTAGCCTCTCAACATCTGCACACGCTCAGAAAGATAGAACACACCCTGTAGCCTCTCAACATCTGCACACGCTCAGAAAGAGAGAACACACCCTGTAGCCTCTCAACATCTGCACACGCTCAGAAAGACAGAACACACCCTGTAGCCTCTCAACATCTGCACACGCTCAGAAAGATAGAACACACCCTGTAGCCTCTCAACATCTGCACACGCTCAGAAAGACAGAACACACCCTGTAGCCTCTCAACATCTGCACACGCTCAGAAAGATAGAACACACTCTGTAGCTGCTCAACATCTGCACACGCTCAGAAAGACAGAACACATCCTGTAGCCTCTCAACATCTGCACATGCTCAGAAAGTGCCCAAGGCACTTTGGGTTTCCTGGAGAATTAGGGTACTGACCATCACCCCATGCCACTGTAGAAAGAAGGAAAGAAAGAAAAAAGAAAGGAAAGAGAGAGAGAAAGAAAGGATTATAGTGTACATACTGAAAACATGTATGGGTTTATTTTTTTATAAATAAAAAAAGGGAATTAGTAAACATCCCAAAACAAATCAATAGGTCTAAACATCAGGAAAAGCAAGATGAATCGCAGGTGTCTGTAGCACATTGACATTCCTAAAAACACAAAATTGCTCATTATGTGCCAGTGACATAACACTGATAAATGTAGGCAATTTCCTTCTTTTTTTTTTAAGAAAATGTTTTTGATTGAGATAAATGTTGGTTAAGAAGCGTGAATTCTGGCTTATGTTGATACATGGTGATATGAAATCAGGATTCAAGGGAAAAGATTAATTGCATCAATATCTTGAAAGCACCATCAATGTATTTCATGTTTTTTTTTTCTCTTCAGTCCCCATCCATGCTAAACTTGTGCAGAATGTGACCATCTCCAGATTGATTCATTTATTACTAATTTGGAGGCGGTCTCATGTATATAAAACCAAACAAGTATCGTGCTGGTGTAAAACCACCATGGATAGCAATTATTTTTAGATATTATTTTCTAATATCTAAAAACACACTAACCTCTGAACACACTAACATCAATCAGCCAAAGCTGCGGGTTTATATACATGAGACCGCCTAGATTAGTAATAAATTAATCAATCTGGAGACGGTCTCATTCTGCGTGAGTTTAGCATGGATGGGGAAGTTTAACCCCATCCATGCTGCAAAACAATTAACAATAAAATAACGTGTTTTTACACACATAAAGATATTTGAAATAATAATACAACAAATAATATAATACACACAGGGGCAGAGTGTACCCTGTCACAGGGGGCGAGAGGTACAGTCTAATGATAGATACACACATACATGACATGCGTTTGTTTATTTTATATCTAGAAAGTGCACCTTTAAGAAAAAAGACTTTAGGTCACTGGCTGTTTTGTTGCATTTTTAATCATGTTACTTTTTATAGAGAGGATTCATTCTTTTTGAAAGGCACTTAAATATGCTTTGCCTCCATTGGGTGGTTAGCTTGTTCCCTCATCAATGCTTGTGCAGCAACCAAACTGACTGGATGACAGTCGATGTCACAACTAACATCTTTCTGCATGCTATCAGTACTGACAATTTCTCTGCACCTTTCTGTAAATGATGAATGCTATTGCACTTTTTTTTCCCCCCATACATATATATAAGGAATACTAAACTAAGGGGGATGTGTGTGCGTGTGTGTGTGTGCATGTGTGCGTGTGTGTGTGTGTGTGTGTGTGTGTGTGTGTGTGTGTGTGTGTGAGGGGGAGAGGCACATTTAGATTGCCTGCCTCTTTGATTAATGCTCCAGATCACATATTCTTTGAAGGGAAAAATACATGTAAATGATGCACCAGTGACCTATAATAACACTTGATGGTGTTATTTATTACCTTTCAGCTCAAAGTAGTAGCAGGAAAATGCCTATTTGATTCACAGTGTGAAATGGTGGCAAGTTGCTAAAACTACCTTCGGGGAATGAAAACAAACTGTACAGTCAACAAAGCTAGCAGAGTCAAACAGAAAGCTAATCTGTTGTGGGGCTTTAGCAGCTTGAACTGTTTCTAGTGTTATACAGTTTGCAGGATGTGACTCTGGTGGTTGCTCTGACCACATGTCATTAAAGCAGATTTTCATGTTGTCACACGTATGTTAGCTGTCAGAGATGTAGCACACACAGCAAACTTTCAACACCTCCACACTGAATATGTAACAACATGATCTTTGCTAGGTAGAGAATTACACAGGAGTTGTGTATAGCAGTGAAATGGGCTTAGCGCTGTATGAGCAGGGATGGTTAAACATTGGTACGGTCTTTTATCACATCTAACAACATTCAATGGGCAAAAGAAACAATTACAAATAACTGTAACACATTCTGAAAAGGTTATCCTGCAATGCAGCTTTAAAAAAGCGAATAATATTTTCTGATGCAATAGTTTCGACTGATAATAATCTATCATTAGCTAAAGTTTGGGGATTTGAGAAGAGATCTAACAGATGATTTCAGTCTCAGGTAGATACATATGCACAGGGGAAGGGTCCATGGCATAGAATGTGACTGTCGGTTGGCTGACCCTCCAGCAAGGTAAGGTTATAATCTCAAATCCCATCTAAGCCGACTAGGATGGGAGCTTGGTGACACTGTGCAGGGGGGAGGTCACCCTTCAATAGGAGTGGTTACTTTCTCATCTTCAGGGAATGAAGAGCTAGGAATGGATCACAGATAATCCACCTGGCAGTGGCATTACCCAGAAGATGTGTTACAGTAAAGAATGACCCTTATAGAAATGATTTAGATTCATGTATTTTACCTGTAAGTCCTGGACACAGTAGCAGAACATTAACCCCCCTGCGTCCTGAACGATTACAAAAACAAAAAAAATCAGCATCTCACCTTACATATCCATCTTCAGCTCCTTTTTGAGTTTTTATTTGAATCAGTAACTATAGTTTTCTGTATTTTGAATGATTTAGCATAACGACATTCGAGTATTCAAATCTATTCTTCCTGTGCTAAACTACAGATGATCTGTCAACTGCTGTCTTTTACATCCAGTGTGATATATAGTTTCAATAACATCCTTTTGCTCTTCGATAACTCATAGAATACATTTCATTACATCGCATTATTTACCCACTGCACAAGGAAAACAATTGCCATGTGTTACTACAGGAGTAGATATACCTGTAAGTGAATACCTGTAAAAAAGAAAACTGGGGATGTCTAGGGCTAGATTCTCAAAGACACATAAACATGCCCAGTAAGTTTACCAAACCTGAAATAACTCAGACATCTCACTTGGGGACTTGTAAATAATATTACATCTAATCATATTAGTTTTACAATTGCAGCTGCTGTTTTTTCCTTTCTGAATTGTATTTTTTCGCTAATGATGATTTGGTATAAAGAGCTTTAAGAATCTCTCCCGAAGTGCTTTTTTTGACAGGCAACATTTGACCAATTTACCCCCAGTGAAAGGAACATTTAAAAAGTAACATTTTAAGTAAATGAAACCCTCTTCTTCTCCTTAGAGATGTATCACTGATCAAACACAGTAACAATTTTAGTCTCTGTGATTAAGATTAATGGCAGACGGGTAGATGCTGAGCACCCCAGTGTGTCGGGCTGGTCTTGTTCATTAGAAGGTTCTGAAGTCTAATTAGCTGTATCTGATCTCATCTGAGGAAAGCTGTGGGTGTCTGCTCTGGCTGTACCTCCAGCATGGTCAATCCACTTAGTGATGTTAGTTTCAGGGCAAGGCTACAAGCTGCAGGCTTACAATGCTGCTATTGCCACAGAGAAACGGAAGTGTGTGACGACAGTCATTAAAGCAATGGCCACCTGTCTAACCATGGTTGACCACACACAACCTCCATTGGAAAATGGCTAATTGACATAGCAGGAACACTTCATATTAGGTTTCTTAAACTATAGTGTAATTGCACTGTAATAACACAGTAATTACACACATGGTTGTGTACAGCTATGGCCAAAAGTTTTGCATCACCTAGAATTTTAGGACTGAGATGTCATTAATTTAAAAAAAAAAACAAAAAAAAAACTGTATGAACATAATTTATATATTTTATGTTACATCGTGTAATCAAAGAAACTACAAAATGATGTTGCAAAAGTCTACTGGAAGCCATTATAGTAGTACAGTATTTAGATTTCAAAATGTCTCATTTTTTCAATTTCTGTCAGTTTTTAGTTAAGTATATGGAAAACTACAAAGCTGTATGTAATTCAATATTTGAACGTAACACTATTCAACAGGTTTCAGTCGACTTTATGAAGCAACAGTTGTTAATTCTACAGGGTGATGTAAAACTTTTGGGAATAGCTGTAGCAGTGAGTCCTCAGACTAGAGATTCGGCATTTACAACTGAGTTTATGTACAAAGCAAGTATTGCGGAGGGAATATTGAATTAAATGAGGCCATCATAATAAATGTATGCCTCATGATATAGGCGTTGAATGTAAAATATTCATGGCGATGCAAACCAAGAAGAATGATTTATTACACAGGAGTGCCTAATTTACAATTTGTTATCAAATAAATACTAGTTATGCAGTAATACTGATAATAAATAACAATGCAGGGGACACTACACATTCAAAACATGCTGTGCCACATACAAAGGGACCTTTACACTGTAAAATAAACAGCATGAGATGCAAGTCACCCCAATTACACCCAAACCCTAGCAAATTGCTTCTCAGTTAGCAAAGTGTCGCAGTTTGCATTGAAAAGCTCAGCAAGCAGACTGGAAATCGTTCCCGTGTAAACCTGGCATTTGGAGTACCATTACAGTTTTATGCATGCTGGTATTTGAAAGAAAATTGCTTGAACTCCTCAGTTGAATTCAATAGCAAACAGCATCTTGTTAAAGTGAAATCATTGCTATGGGGGCAATGCAGACTGTTCAAGCACCCCATTGAAGGCTGGCCAAAAGGCCTAATTTGGCCAGTGGTAATGCCCATGCTAATAAAACCTTGGTTATCATTCAGATATATAACAACAATCGTGTGTCTCCAGAGCTTCTCTTTCTCCCAAACTCAAGCTCTGTTATCATCCAGATCTAACATAGCAACCCACTCTCTCCATTTTGAAGACATCACTACCTGGACATTTTATTGCCAAGCAACCCACTGTCAATTTAAACTGACAGGAATCAATTCTATAGCTTCTTATACAGTGTACTCAAAGAGCTGATGTTGGCATTCCTCTGTTTCTGTTTCCAAGATGGCATATATGTTTTTCACTAATAAAGTGAGCATGTTTCATTCAAGAGAATAGGCTTTGCACCTGTAACTTCACTGAAAGCCAGTAATCATTGAAGAATGCAGATGGTGGCTCTATGTAACTGTAAATGGATTGATTTTGACCGTATAAATACATTCATACTTTCGGAGTTTGTAGCTGGTATAAAATTGTGGATTTAATATTGATGTGGATTTAATTGACAGACCGTCAGTGTCAGGATTCAGGTGGTAGAAGTAAATTAGAGCAGGCAGTTTTATAGCATTGCATCATATAACTGATGCTGTGCAGTCTAGAAAAAAAAGTTGGAGGGTTCAGGGGGGGTTTAATTAAAACATAAGGGGATATTTAATGATGCAGATAGTATCAAGCCCCAGAAGATGTGTTACCACTTCAAACCCTGTACAAAATGATAGGACCAGGGGGCATTGATGGAAGATAAATTCAGAACACAAGTCAGGAAGCCGTTTCTCACCAGGAGAATAATAAATGTATGTATGAGTGTACTGTAACGGCTCCAACACTGGGGTCATTCAAGAAGCAATTAGATACTGCCCTGGGGGAAATGATGTGCGGAAAATGGATGGACCTACAATATGCAATGAAATGGCTTACCTCATCTCCAACACTCTGCTACATGCAAAGAATGTGGTGTCCGGTAATATATTCTGGCCATGTATACAGTACTGTATACTGCAATGCTGCAGTATTTTGAATAGTCTGTGTATGTAAACATGTTGAATGATTACTAATGTATAAAGACATAACAATCCAGCTACATGTGCCAACAAGAAGTAACTTGATGTAGATTTTAGAAAGAGCTACAACAGGCTGCTGCTGCAATCTGGCCCTCACAAAAGCAGTCAAGACTACCGATATATTAAAAGGATCTTTAATAGAGGAAAAAGACGTTGCATACATACCAGTTTAATTCCAATAGGCCAGCCTACACACACCATCGATACTGAAAAGCAATACTCACTATCAGAGTATTTTTCAGTTTAATTAACATACACAAAGCACCTTCTGAAAAGACTCCTTGGGCTGTATTTCTTTCCAAAGTGAGGTGGAAAAGAATATTAGTGTTTCGCTGTTCAATTTTCTTTTATTATACTTCTTGTCATTTTATAAAATTATATATTTCTGCTTGCCTTTTCATATTGCAGTTCTGTCCATTTTCAGCTCACAATTTCACAATATCTGTCTATTTACATATAAATATATACATTTTCTCCTAAGTGTAGAACTCTTGATTGTCCTTAACATGGTAGGCATTACTAAGACTATACTTGGCTCTTTTTGTCAATCATTTTCGATTTTTAGAAGTGGGCAGGTTGGTTTGGATTATACAGTCAGCCAGAAGATTGGTGTTCATGGTTCACAGAGAGCAACATTTCTCTAGGTCCCCATGATTACTTTACTTATCTCTTCCTACTTGATATCTAAGCAAGATGTATCCTTAGTGCATCAACCATAACCAAGGGATTTTCTTTTCCTCTCGACTGGAGCTGACTTGATTTGATAAAAGGAACAGGGTCACACCATCATTAATCTATCATGGCAGGTACACTATTTTTAAACCAGTCTACTGCTCCAGTAGCCTCTCAGTAAAGAGGCAACATGAGTACCCACTTCATCTTCCTTTCCTCCAAAATATGCGGAACGAAAGTGAATTAATCATGAAAAAAGGAAAGTCACTCCATGTAGCTTGTACTGCTTTGAGGAACTTTCTATTTTATTTTGAAGCAACACTATGAGGTTACATAGTTATAAATCATCAAGGATTACAGTTCCAGGCATTACTTTACTAATTTGACATAAGTTGAACAAGGAGTCACTCAGTTTCCTCTAAGGGGTTGTATTGTTACTTAAAAAAGTATTCTTTAGAAGTCAATTTCAGGCAAGTTGATAGGCTTTAATGATAGAACACCAAGAGGCTTACAAGAAACACAGGGCGCCCTTATTGACAGAACTATTGTTACCATGTTACAAGTAAAAGCACTAGAACAACACAATTTCACCTAATCTAGTTGTTCATGAATGGGTTCTTTCAGTCATCAGAATCTGACAGTGTTGTCATAGTTTCATTATTGGTAAGACTGTAACCATGTATCAGTGTTAGACACCTGTTTTAATCATGAGTGTAGTAAAGAAGCACTTGGGGATGATATGTTGGAAACATGCTACAGTAGATATTTTATGGAACTGGGTTGAGAGTTAAATGGGATTTTGACAATATTACATGTTTGAAGATCAGATTTAGCCACAGCAAGATGTTTGGACTGGAGGTGTGGTTACTTCAAGAAGTATCTCAGAAACAATGTGCATATGTCTGCATCCAGTAAGATCTGAAGGCCAAATCTATAATTTTTTCCCCCCTGACTCAATTACATTCACATTTACACCTTCGACTGCCTCTGACAGTTCTTTCATGCGCTCAGAGCATCGCTGTCTTTACTGACTCAATCGGAAGTGATTCATCCCCTCCATCTGTCCGTACTGGTGTTCATCACAGCCCACTGAACCATTTCACTTGGCTTTCCATCCAGAACCTGCACCAACAGACAACACCCCTCTTCAAATAAACCACCAAGTTGATGTATTCCACAGCAGGTAGCTTTGTGCAATAGCGAGGACACAAAGGTCAAAATCAATATTCTTGCCTGCAGCAAATATCTCATTTGCCAGCACCAGTTGCCAAAAGCTGTAATACTGCATCTTTTAACCAGTCACATTTGAGATAACTTTCTCTGTTCCACTTTAGTTGAAGGATCATGCTATAGCGAAGGACTTTTAACAATGGCATTACAAGGAATGCTATCATTTCTTTATATGCTTTCTACGAAAAGCATGTCATTAAAATGTTATAATCCCCTTTTACAGATGTTTTCCTAAGCATGTTACCCCAAAGCAGCTTCAATGTACATATATAGAATATCTCTTTGATGTTCAAGTATGAAGAAGACCACAGCTGGATTCTTAACTGGGCAAATGGAGAACAGGCGCGCTTGCTGAATCTAGGACATATCGTGCACCTACATCTGCTCATAAGCCGTCTGTTGATTTATTAGGGCAGCAGTGTGGAGTAGTAGGGCAGCAGTGTGGAGTAGTGATTAGTGCTCTGGACTCTTGACCGGAGGGTTGTGGGTTCAATCCCAGGTGGGGGACGCTGCTGCTGTACCCTTGAGCAAGGTACTTTACCTAGATTACACTCGTACAAACCCAACTGTATAACTGGGTAATTGTATGAAAAAAATAATGTGGTCTTGTAACAATTGTAAGTCGCCCTGGATAAGGGCATCTGCTAAGAAATAAATAAATAATAATGATGTCATTTTGGTTCCCTGTATTCTCCTAGGAATCTTTTTTGAATTATTATTTTTAGGTCACAACAGAAATAAGCCAGATAAAATATGTACTTGCCTTGAAGATAAAATAAAATGTTTAAAATAATGCAAGGCAGATCCAACTCTTAGACACACACCTAACACTACACAGCAGTGGGGTTAAAGCTGTGACAGTAATTACAAATACTGTCAAATACAGGTACTGTACTTCTGTTATGAGTAATTAATAATACATTATATAAGTGTGTTAAAAAGGTGTGGTAGTAGTAACATTCTGTAGTTATATGTCCTTTGGTTAATGGATGCCAGATTCATACCGGCCATCTGATTTAAACAGTGTGAATCATGATTCATCACTCCATGTGACACCTCTCCACTGTGTCCATTGACAGTGTTACTGGCACTACAGAAGGCACTGACTGGCATTAGTCCCATTTATGCCAGTAGCTCAACCATGGTAACAGAGCTCATAAATGGATAGATTAAATGTTTTGAAACCATTAAAATAACTATAAGCCTTAGTGCTGGGGGACAACCCCCCTCCCCATTTCCTATTGTAAATCAAGCTTGTACAAATAATGTTTTAAAGGACTCATAAATGCTTTAAAAATAGGAGGTAATTTGTAGATTTCATTTATATGGACCACTATACCCATTTAAATGCATGTCTATTCATCTTTTTAAAAGCCTGATCTGGACCCCTCAAGGGAGCGGCTTGGGGTAATAAGGTGGGCTTTAACAAAATTGCCAACCACTTTAAAATGAGGAATCAGGAAGGATCAATATTTTCCCAAACACAAATATGTGCAAGTGGGTTTCTAACTACCATATCCTGTATCCTAAGTGTCTAAGAGTTGTCTCCAGTCTACTTCTCCCAAGAGCCTGGGTATTCATTTAGGGTCTTAGTGCTGCATTGGAGAGGCATGTCTTGATCAATATTTTCGACACATTGGTGTTTGACTCATTTTAGTGACTGATTGTTCAATTCAGAAAGGTTAATGAGTGTAAAATGGTATGCATTAGTGTGCTGCTTTAAATCTTCTCCAACGCTCTGGATACAGCTCACTGTAGGGCTCTGAACACTATGATGCTAATCTTTTTGTTAGATTAAATATTTACTTGTTCATGCTGTTGTTGTTGCTGTTTAATTTGTAACACATGCATACAGTACAATGCTTGACCTGTCTGCCCAATTGTATTTGGTATCTCCCGGAGTACAGATTAGGTTGATCATGTGATGTGAAATGTGATCCCTGCATCACTCTAAGCTGTGGGAGCAGCATGACTACCAGAAATGGGGGCAGGCAAAGATCTAACAGCATTCAAGTCTGTTTTAACCAGAGTAATTCCCCATTAAAACCCATGTTGTTTGGCAGGGACATGCCTCCTCAATACACTGTAAACAGAACTCCGTTCTAACAGGATCCGTTATAAGTGGAGAGCACCTATATATATATATATATATATATATATATATATATATATATATATATATATATATATATATATATATATAGGGCAGTGTGATATAAGAGACGTCTAGGTCTCTTGTCAAACTGCTCTGGGGCAACATGCTTAGGAAAACATACAGTAAGGACTGATGGTTCAAATCCGACACCAGTGTACATAAACACATTGTCATAGCAGCTGTGGATCCTTATGTGTTTCAGTGCTTATTCAAGAGAGATCAGTTTCACAAGCCTTAACATCTACTCTAAATTCAGTTGAATGGGTACGGATATCATTTCTGCAGGTTTCACAACAAACAAAGGCTTCCAGGTGATAAGCTTCACCCTTTAGAAACTCCACACTCAATGCACCCTATTTTACTTTTGCATACAACAAAGAACCATTAAGCGGAACAACTTACCAGCTACACAAAATCCCTACTTGACTAGCGAGAGTGTAATTACTGTCAGTTATGACTGGCCTATTGACAATGCTAAAGCAATGCTAAGTGGTGCAGAGACAAAGCCCCCTGTAGAATGACCATCACTCAGATATCGCTAATGGCTGGTGAAGGAACAACAATAACATTTTTTTTTTTTTGTCTTTTTAAAATTGAAAGTTAATGGATGAATGGAATTTGTGCCCCTTATGATTTGTACTTTATCAAAATAATAATAATAATAATAATAATAATAATAATAATAATAATAATAATAATAATAATAACACAACGTTTCATCATGCTTTCTTGTAATAACTTTTTTCCAATCCATTCGTCAGTGCTGTCATTATATTGCAAGATACATGACATGTTCAGACTAAAAATGTTAATGTCTTCCTAATAAGTGTCAGTGTTTCGTATGCTGTACTGTAATGTACATAATGTATAATTTTGTATGCTGCAGAGCTGCCATTACATTCTGAGAGCCAATCCCTCCAATTCCCCGTCTATTCTGCATGCAATGCCAACATCTTTACACATTTCAAAACTTTTAAGAATGTGTTTGTTAGCATTTAGGTACTTAGCTAAATCAGGACTTTTTTTTTGGGGGGGGGGGGGGGGGGGTTAAATCTTGGTTAAAATGCTTACTGTGTATTTAACATGGTTTCCCACATGCTTTAACCATCATACTTCTATCTGCGTTTAACATGGTTTACCATACGTTGTAACTATGATCTGCCACACATCTCTATGTTTTAATACCGACCCTATTTGGTTACACTTTAAAATAATGGCCAGTTTGTATTTTATTATGATTTCCAGGACTAAAAAAATAATCATTACAAAATAGCAACAACAAGAGACACTGCAATGTGCACTATGTACAACACAAGAGACACTGCAATGTTCTCAGCAGCACTCTGTGCTCAGTAACAGTTCAAGGTCTGCACAGTGATTCCACAGAAAACCCACGTCCCTGCTGTTCATACAAAGAAATGTGTCCAGTAGGGTAGCAAGCATTAAGTTCCTCTGCAGAACTAAAGCACTGCAGAACACAGCATTGATTGCCCTGCGAGAGGAATGATTGAGGATAGATTCCAGCCCACACGAGCAGGTCCTGCCTACTCATGCACAGTAAGTGAGTAATTAAAAATTAATCCCAGTGGCTCGCCTTCCTAATTGACATTTAAGACTCACTGTTTGGTGCAGGGATACACATATTTCCCGGAAGGAATGAAAGTAATTTCTCGATTCCTTTCCTCGCTCCTTGGCTCCTAATTGCTCCACCCTGTACAATAACTGGCCAGAGTTGACAGAGAACTGTATTTCTACAATGTCAATACACTCTACAGGCATGCACTCTGCTACCCCAGTAATTCAACAGGAGTGCTTTTGCTTTAATGGATGAAGCTTTTTGTGGTTTTAATAAAGTGTCAGGGTGGCCTTCATGCACAAATGAATTGCCGTCGGTCACTGTTCATTTTTCATAGCATGTTAATCTAATGTAACGGTAGGTGTCTGTTCCTCGTGTTCCTTATCCATTCACTTCATGTATCTGTAAAGGCAATGATTCCTATCTAGTAACTTTTGAAATGTTTAATTCTCAAACTCAACCAATACAAAGTCCAATTGAAATCCCCGCTGGCAGAATTTCAAATCTCTAACTTGACATAACAATGTGAGACTGTGACAGTATAGTGCCAATCCAACTGGAGATGTGACACACAAGCAAATACCTGGATGGTTTGAGTTATATGCAGATGATTGAGAGCTTTTCATATTAGCCTTGCACCTTAAGGCTCGCCGTCAGTCCCTGTTTAACAATCCACAACAATGAAATCTTGTACCATAGACAGAAAGTGCTAAGTGCATTTTAGCCCAATGGACTGGAAGACTAGGTTACAATCCCAGTTTAGCCACTGGTGCTCTGTAATCCCTGTAATTTAATTTAGTATTCCAACTCAAATAACTACAGTTCTATAACCAACAAACAGCCTTCTCTAGGCATGATAACATGGGTCATCCCAGGTTAACTGCCTCTCTTAAACTAATGTGCATTTTTTCCCATCAGTTTTGCAGCTTACTTGTCACTTAACTGAACGCTCCTCTCATCAGCCTGTATTCGGCTGGTTTGGGCGCATTCTAGGGAGTTAGTGGGTATGGTGGTTGTGTTAAGGAAGTTTGCAGACAGCAGTATTTGCATATTCTTGATAAGTTTGTACCTCAAAGCAGTAATCTGGCTGCTGCTTTTCCCTCTGTGTTTTAGGAAACAGTTTTGATCTAACACTGCTGGTTTATTACCTCGGTTAATCATTTTCTGTGTCATTCCCACCATCGGCAGCAGTAAATCCTAAATGAGGTGCATTGTGATTGCTTATGACTTGCACTATGGTTTTGGAGGTTTATAATAATAAGGAAAACATTTGCCAGTGAACCAGTCTTGTCAATGTGAATGTGAACCCTCCATTCTGTCCCAATGAATGTATGTAGTGCTTATACTGCTATTTCCACTACCCACATTTCATCACTATTGGTTTGTGGACCACAAATAGCCGTGTACCAGACCCTGCAGTGTATCATGCTTTCCATTTATGTACAATGAAAAACACTTCTAGTTATGAATGTTTTACACCATGTACTTACTGTGAATGACCTTATCTGTCCTCTGCCTTGTTTCACAATGTTCAGGCTTTTCACACCCCAATGCATTCTGGTAAGTGTAGTCCTGCTGTGAAAGGTACCTGAGACAGGTAAAATGTACCACAATGCATTGCAATGTGAGTTGAAAAGCCAATGCATTTTACAATGAATGAATAATTTGGCAAGAGAAACTGATAGCACAATACAACAAGAACTGTTTCCAAAATCATGAATAAATACGGCAATGCATGGAGTCGTACGATCACAGATGCAATGCATCAACCTTCCTACAGTGCATAACATGTGTTCAGGTCCTTTTCGGGGGATTGCTGCTACCTCTTCTCTTCTCTGATTTGTCTCTTTGACGATGTAAGCAGGGAATTCAATTCCACACAAAGCAAAATAAAGCCAGTGTGTATGCTGTATGGGTGTATGTTTCATTGCTCCACTTCAGTTAATAACTATTTTTTCTCCTTTATGCACATAAATGGACTCCCGGAGTTCTATTGTATTTTGTTATTTTGTTGCAAACTTGTATTCTTTAGAGAATTTTGGAAACAATATGTTTCTCTATATGTGTGTCGACCTGATAATTGTTGACTGCCAAACCTCAGAGTCTCATTTAAATGCATTAGAATTTCATGTTTAATCAACAATGTGATTTGGGTGAACTGCCCGCCAAGGTGCTTTGAGCCACAGCTCTGAATAGGTGTCCTGTTACTGGTGTCTAGGACAATAGTTAGTGCAGGAGATACAGCCTAAAGCATATATTTGCCCATATATACTTTATATTGCAGATATTTTGTTTAAATATTCAACAAAGGTACAATGTTTAAATAATACATAAGATTTCTTCTTTCCCTCTATATTTAAAAAAAAAAACACATATCAACAAAATATGCAACTGACCATTTTCTAAAGGCATAAGTGTCTCTTACTGGAACTAGCCATTTCAACTAAGTGCATTTTAAAATCATCAGCCCAGAAGAGGAATAATTTATAAGGGGAGAAAAACAAACTGCTTCACATTCGAACTATTAAGCTTTTGAAAACAGTATTGAATCTGAGCCACTTCACTTCAGTCATTTGCATACAGGTGATGAGCCCTCTTCAACCCGCAGTGCAAAACACAATCTATTAATCCTTCGTTATTTACTGAATTTAACTGTCAAGCCACTCCCCTATGAATTAGGGTCTTTCTTTCCAATTCAAAGGACTTCAGGTTAATACATTAAAGTAAAACAAGCTTACCCTGAATTTTATTTTGTCTCATGCAGGGTCTTAAGCCCTGGGTAATACAAGAACCACACTTCTTGAGTCAGTTTGAAATATTATGTATGCAAATGCATGCGCTGTGTGTAGCTAGCACCCTGTGTACAGCGTGCATGACTGAGTTGCCTCAGGTTAAAACCCACATATATAATTATCTTTAGTCCAGCACACATCTCTTGTATACATAAGGGTGTAAGAAAACTAATCTGATGTCTGCAAATGAGTGTGCACAATATCAATTGCTATGTTAGTACATTTTCCATTTATAGATTCTAATATTAAAAAGTTACACTCATATAGCTTAAACATTTATCATTAGACACAGGATGAGGCACCTAGTTATGAACAGAAATCAGATAAAAATCAGTTACCTAATGTTCTGGGAGAAAGCTCCGGTACGGCGATGATCTGGTGTCAGAAGAGGATTCAGGTAGCTTTTCTCACTTGCACTAATGAGTGCCTGTCTTATATATCTTGCCTAACTGTGAGTGTGCGAAGTTGAACTTTGTGAACTCTGCATACACTCAGTTTTCCTAACACTATCTAAACACTATCAATTTATTGGCGTGTGTTACAATGTTGTTCCAGACAAAGAACATACATCTCTTCTACACAAGGTCAAAGGTACCCCACTTTATCAATTCCTTGTTCCTCTGTGTCCTGAGTTGGGTGAGTAGGAAAACATTCTCCCACTTTACAGCTGTGTTTGAGCACAGTGTTCTCAAGTGTGCTCACAATATTAGTTCAACCTTCGTTGACTCCTACACTTGTTTTTAAATTACAATAGGGCCCCACAAAGTTAGCAATGGTCTGTCTTTATACTGGCAAATGTAAGATTGAGTTTTGCTGGATGCTATTGGACTTGAAACTTCAGTGGTAAAAGTTTTCCAATGATAAACTTCAGATTGCATTTCTTTTTCATAATTCCAGATTGAAAAAACGCAACTATAGGAGATTGCAGAATGCATTATATTCCCTATTTTTTTTTTTTTCAATAATGAAAAATCACACGAGACAGTTGCTAAGAATGTTTCAATCAGAAACTGCAGGATTCAATATATTTCAAAGCAATTTCCAAATGAGACAGCACAGCTAGAAGTATGGGTGTATGTTTCATTGCTCCACTTCAGTTAATAACTCTGTTTTTTTTCCCTTTATGCACATAAATTGACTCCAGGAGTTATATTGTATTTTTACTATTTTGTTGCAAACTTGTAGAATTTTGGAAACAATATGTTTCTCTAGAGTGTTTAGGATCCAACTAAATTCACAGGTGAAGTAGGTTTGGTTCTATCAGGTCTTTCAGTACTACTGTACATACTTCACTTGATCCGTAGATCCTAGGGTTACACAATTGCCAGGATAAGTACCATAACCATGGTCTCCTAGAGATTAAAAATAATCATACTCTCTACATCTGAGATGCTGGAGATGTTTGAATCCATAACTGTGTATTTATTTCTGCAATAGAACAGGGAAATAACACAATCCTGTTCTCTGTTTTTATTGCATCCATCCTTCAATCACACCCTCTAGTCATGTGGGAAAAGGTTTAAGCAAAGCCTTTGTTAAATCAGTCCAATTATTGCTATTTAACACTAATAATGAGCGGCACAGGTTAGATATTGTGTATTATTATTATTATAAAGTAGTAAATAAATATTGTTTTGGGGATATCAACAAGCTTGCATGTATTCCAGAGAGGTGCAGACTACTCTAAGTGACATTTACAAAAGGAAATGGATCTGGTTCCATTGCACTGACTTCTTCCCCTAAGTAAAGTGCACCACATGGGGATCAAATCATTTACTTCATAAGCTTCCTTTTTGGTGGTCCAAATGGAGTGAACACAACTGGCAGACGAATGCATTAACTGAGACATGGGAAATCAATGAAGAAACCATATTAGTGGCCTCTTTTGGTGATCATGTAATTAAAGTAAATCCTGTCTGACCAAGAAATTAAACAAGCTTTTAATGCAGCCAGTTATTTTAATATATACAATTTTAATAAAACAGATACCAAGCAACAATCTAAACTGAACACCATTATTGCTCAGAATATAACACAAATCCATTTTAGAGCAAAACAAATATATGGAATGCAATATATTAAAAGCATTCATAACAAATAATTAAATTAGTTTGTTTTATTTGATTAGTTGATGCCTTTTAATATGAGCCTTAAAACAAACCGATTTCAGTATGTCACCTAAACAATGGAGTTTGACACAACAATTAATTCTTTGGAAGAAAACACTGTTTGACTGTACTTTGCCACACAGTACCTTTCTTCTCTAAATATGAATTGATTTAGATGCTCCTGTGATTCCTGAGTTCCATCCGGATACTGTGTGAAAATAAGAACTGCATGCATCAGAAATCCACTTCCTTTGAGGACTAGACATAGGATAGTAAATAGTATGATTTTCTCACTTTCTGACCAGGAGGATATCATTTAAACATATCCTTTGTTGTTGGGTATGATGGAATCACCTCCTGCCATAAAGCTCTGTTTTTTGTCATTCACATCTTATTTCTTTCCATTCCCCAATTCTCCCCCTCACATTTCAGCTAGCAGCCTTCCTCCCTGAGGTGTCTCTCTTTTTCCCCTCGCTCTTTCAAGGGAAGATGCCTACACTTTGAATTCCAAATCATGAATTTGATAAAGCAAGTGACTAGGCTAGAACAACCTTAACATTTAGCATAGAGGTCACATCAATTATTTATCTGAAAGAGAAGATCTGGAAATGTCCTTTTTTTAACCTGTTATACATGAACGTGAAATACACACACACACACACACACACACACACACACACACACACACACACACACACACACACACACACACACACACTACAGAAAGCCAAACAATACACATACAAAAGGTCACAAACCATCTATATATTTTTTTTTGAAAAAGATCTGCATTCCTTCTGAGGAAGACCAGCTCCCACACAGATTTGTGCAGCCCTCACCCTTAGGAAAATGCAGTATACTCCTCCTGTAAGACTTACTGTAGGAGGAGTATACTGCATTACTGTGTTATGTAATTCTGTCAAGACAACTTTATGGACAAACAAAAAAAAATGAAAGTGCAGCTTAGTTTTTAGCTTAGTTTTTTTTTTGTGAAACCCTTGAGATGATATTTCAATGTCACTTCCTAGCATTATTCTAAAACAAACTGTTACGTAGTGTAGAGTCAATATACTGTAATATATTTGTATATTACACATGAATGAATATATTAAAGTTGGTCTCCTGGGCTTTCTTAATAGAATCCCTCTTTGATATCCTTATAAACTGGGTAGACTCAAGGGCTGCCATCCTCTTGAAAAATCAATATGACGCTGAGAGCAACATTGCATATTTTACCCAGCTTACAATACATCCACCACAGCTTTCATTCACAGCCTGTAAATCCGGCACAAGGATAAATCGAGTTAGACATGACGGTAATTGAAATGAGAAATATTCTTTTAAAGCCACCCCTGTTTTGCATTGTGTCTGTTGGCAAGGGTGCTGACAGGATGTCTATTTGTTTTGATGTGTGCTAAGAACTGAAGTCATTTATTGAAGAGGGATTTGGGGAGCAGAGTTCAAGTTTTTCTTTTGATCCTGCTGACTCAAGGACTTGGAGCAAAGGGAAAAAGATTGTAACATGCAAATGTCTTCACCCTTCATTGCTTACCTGTTTAACTGTTTTTATAGCATGGCACTTTATACAGCAAACTTACATTTAAAAACAAATGCAGAATCTCCAACATCAATTGAAAGACCTCTACTGCTGCCAGTTTTTATTCTCAGTCTGAGGAAAGCTGAAACTGTTTACTGCTATTTTCTGTATGCCATACGATTGCAGAAATGTTCTGGAGTGAAGCTAGAAAGAATACTTGCTGGAAGAAGCTACAGTACAAGAATTAACATTACAACTCTGTGTAGTTTTAATGCATGTTTTATACTGTTAAAATGATCTTATTCTTCTCTGAATATTTTTTCCTTTGGTGTTGCTTTGAAAATAGCTAAAGGCAAATGCTGCTGAAATCTAAATCTGAGGTAACATGAAGCCACTTTGTGGCTTGGAACTTGGTTTCAGGAGACTAGGTTTCAGGCCACTGCATGGCACACCAAGAGAGACTTGAGGTTTGATACAACAAAGGTTCCTCAAACTAGGTCTCCCAGTCTCCCGGAACCAGGTTTCAAGCCACTGTTCCTGAAAAAGTGGCTTTGTGTTCCCTCAGTTTAAGTTGAGTGCAGGCAGGAGCAATAGATACTACATTACACATAAAACAAAGTTACAGAATGAAAGGCTGCAGATTCTTTGTGGAAGTTGGCTCAACTTAAAGCATGAAAATGTTCCTGCTTGTCTTAATGAAATGAGATGTCATGTAATACTCCTTGATCAGCTTGAAGCTGCAAGACTGCATTTCTACCCGATCCTCTGGATGGCACATCTGTCACAGCATTTCCTTTCACCAGACAATACAGAGCTTCTTAATCCCGTCTCTGTCCATCCACCTGGCTTGAAAGAGCTTGGCATTCGTGAATTCACGTCACACAATGATGGATGACGAGTTTTGATGAAAAGTGGATGGCTTGATTAATTAATTATAACGTCCTTGCATTTTAAATGGCATTGTGTGCACAGCATCAGCTGCAGCGAGTGAAAGAGAAGGGTTCATTGGTTCATTGTGGGGACCCCCCTCCCCCTTTCCTGACAAGATTAAAATGAACCGCTTCAATTACAATTACATTTACATTGTAACTGCAATGAATTACGAATTGCACAATTACAATTGTAATTGAGCCCAGGTCTGGTTAATAGTGTGTGTTTCTGTCTATGTCTTTCCAATAGCAATACCATGCACCTTAGGAAGGATTTAAACTTCTGCCAGTGCTGACCCTCGCCTCTGGTTCGTGTTTTTACTATGCTGGACACATTTAAATATTCCCTGGGCAGCTCAGCATTGCTGATTATCTCATATATAATTACTGAAGTTATGGGTTCTGTTTATTTCTAGGACCTTGCATTGTTTACAACTAATGGCCAACTTGAGGGAGTAAGTGCCAGTAAACAGCTGTAGTCATGTATGGGAAATTAGCCAGGATTTTGGTTCTTGTTAAAATTCGGAATCTCATTACCAGTCCTATTTTAACAGCTGTACAACCACACTGCATCCTAGCAGCTCTTTCTGGGTTGCAGTGCAGCACCTCACGGGAGGCAGAGTTTAACCTGGCATTGGTCCTTGTCCCCTTTGTAAGCTTATAAGTACCAGCTGTGTTAAAATCATACAGTCGCCAGAAACTGTCTTGCAGTATGTTTTATAATGCCATTGTCAGATTTTTTTTGGTTTAAAACTACTCCAACTACAACAACAACAACAACCCTGAATCCATTTGCCCATCTCTTTAGTCATGAAAGTGTAATGTAATCTACGGTTATACGTGTCTTTCTTTACATTAAGCCTCTGTGTTGTCCATACAATGGGAATAGTTCCTGTGGAAAGAATTAAAGCTGTGCAGAAGGTCTTAGAATCTATTAAGATGAAGGAAAGAGTGTTGCGTGTGGAAGGAAGCTGTTTAAAGTTCTGGTCGTGATAAACATGCACAGTTCAATACCAATCTAATTATTCCTGCTCCCCAGGGAGGACGATGCAGATTTCAGTAGAGATGACTTTATTCGTATGTCTCACTTCAAAAGACAAGATTGAAAAATGAATATACTGCATGAGAAGGCCACACGACCATATATATATATATATATATATATATATATATATATATATATATATATATATATATATATATACATATATTTGGCTACAGAAGTGGTTTACATTATTTCTAAATCTGTTTGATGCCAAATTCAATACCAAAACATTGTAACCTGCTTCATTTTGTTTTATGGCACAATTCAGTTGGAATTCCAGACACAGAGAGACACACCCTGAACACACCTTTGCATTACAAAAAATAGGAAAAACCTTAATTAAAAACAGAAGAAGAGCACACCACCGGCAAGTCTGATTGAATGCTGTCTCACTACAGGGAACTAGCACAGGCTGTGTATTTCTTTATTGAATCTACCCCTTGGGGTCTTCTAAATTAACTTGCCAACTGTTATAAAGAGCTTTGACTAAATTACTGGATTAGGTATTTAAGCATAAAGCAGTACGAGCTAGATCAGGGGGGACCCAGCCCTGGTCCTGGAGAGCCACAGGGTCTTCTTTGTTTCATTCCACCTGAGTTCTCAATTACTTAATTGAACCAATTACTTTCTTACTTGGTCAACACTAACTTTTTTTCCAGGTCTTTATCCATTGATGATTTAAAGGTACCCAGAAAACCTGCAGGACTGTGACTCTCCAGGACCAGGGTTGCCCACCCCTGGTCTAGATTCTCAAAGTTAGTCACTCCAAAGTGTCATTTGCATGAGTATTTTTTTCTGTAATGATTCTTAAATAAATAGCTAACAACTACCTACAAGCCCTTAGATAAAACAGCGGAGTTGTTTATTTCTGGTTTGTTAACTTTATTGTCTGTGTGTTTATCATTTCTATAAGAAATGGGATAATAATAATTAAAGCAATTTAAAAAACACTTACAAAAATATTGTCAGCTATAAAATCAAGTCCTCTTGCAGTGTTTCTATTTATTTAGTCAATTAAACATTTCCCCTTTGTCATGCTCTTTGAAATGCTACCATATGCCAGTGTATCACTAATATAGTCGTGGTATAAGCCCCAGATCTGAAAGATCACAATTTCTGGATGTTTGCAGGTCAGCTTTAATTTGTTTGCAAAATATTTGCGCTGAGCAAACAAATGAATGATTGCCGATTACAGGCTTGTATCAGTTCAGTTGACACTGCTTCAGTATTTCCTTCTCAAACAAATGTTCATGTTTTTGTCTTCTTTGCCTAACTTGTTTTAGTCCAAAGTCTGCCTACAAACTTTATTTTAACTACTGCTTTCAAGCTACACGTGTTGGAAGATTGCTTCCCTTCAATAATCAATGTGACAGCAGGAATGGAGGTTGCTTGTGGATCTTCAGATCCTAAGTAGGCGGCAGTGTTGTACACATCTGAATATGGCATTTCAAATATTTAAAAAAAAAAAAAAAAAAAAAGTTGACAAAGTGATTTTTTTTTTACAGATCAAAACTAAAAAAAACAAAAACGTAAATGATTTAGGTCAAAGCTTAAAATCAACTTTCATTTTTTGCAGCTGATCCTAGCGAATTATGATACAGATACAGTAGACTCATAAGCAGGTTGAGTGACAACCAAGGCCAATACCATACAGACAGGGCCATCTCAGCAGGAACATTGGCTTGTATTGTCTGTACTAATGGACTGCACTTTAACTTTTACTTACACATGCTAAAAAATCTAGTAACCAAGCATGACTCGACTGAATGCGTGCCCCAGACACAGAGGACGGGATGGAGGGTGTCAGTGCATTATGACATTAGCACGTTGCTTAATTCAGTGCATCTGACATTGATTCTGCTGTGGGTTGGCAGCTTGGGGAAAAGGGGGCAGGGTGTAAATTCAGATTCAAGTGCTTTTAAAGTAATCCCCTTTAATTTGGCTTATTCCTATCAGAAATAGCTTGGAGCACATCCTCCTCAGCAGCTCCTCTGCTCACGAATAGCCATGAGCAATCGCCCACTCTCTCTTCCACATTCGCCCTTGTGCTCAGCTGAAAATACAAGAACACCAGGAACACTTCCAGACATACAAAGCAAAATGGTTCCAAAGCAGCCTTTTCTTTTCTTTTTTTTTTAAAAAATGAATGTCCTTTGTAATCACGACAGTAACCTTTTCACTTTTCTCTACAGGGATTTCCCACGGATCTAATTACACAAGACCATGTTTGCACCCTTTAAATTCAGGATTTACCACAATATTGACTTTGATTTATAAAAAAAAATAATAATAAATAGTAAAAGTAATTGGCTCCTTTAGTTTATCCCCACCTTGAGCTCTATCCCCTGTGTTTTCTCGCTTCTCCACCTTTCCTGTGCAACCCCAGCTACCCCTCTTCGGTTTACTTTGCTGGGGGCACCAGCCTGCAGCTTGACCCCTTGCGCAAATACAAAACCAATCAGCTAAATCAAACACCTGCCTCTTAGATAGTGTAAAACTACCAGAAACTCCATAATCCCTCTGCATCCATTGTTAATGCTTTGCAAACCTATTGGCTACCTGCCTCGGTCTCATTCTGAAAAGCATCATTACTTCATAAATGACTAAGACTGAAGCATTGTGGAACCTGTTCTGCTCCACTGTGATATTTGCTTTATTTATGAGTTAAAGCCAGGATCAAAAGGTGAACCATTGCTCCCTTTTTAATACTTTCCTGGTTTGTATTCTTTTTCCTAGCTTCTGAGCTTGAAAGGAAAAACATCTGATGTCCAAAAGGAGATTTAAGCCACTGTTTAAGATGACGGGATGCAGTGTTTGGAAGGAGAGGCCATTGACAGGACCTGAAATGGTTGCCAAGTATACCTTTAGGGAAGTTAAGTGGCTATTCATTAAACCCATGAAGAGCACATATCGAGCAGGGGATTTGTTAGATTCATTACCATGCTGGCTAGAAATCAAATTGATAACAATCCACTGTCTAAAAATATATTGTCAATTGAAACTTTTTAATCACCAGTCGCTATATCAGCTTGTCATAACTACCATACTAGTGTGTCCTGATTTCCAAAATAACATCTTACTGTGGCATAATCCCCCATGACCTATGTTTGTATATTGTATAATATATATTTGATCTATTTGATCTTCAATCAATAGACTCACTAAGTTAATCATATATAAAATAAACAGGAATGCTGGCTGTGGATGCAGAATGCCATGTTTCCACTTCAACAGGGTTTAAAGTCAGATCCTCATAAAGGCTGATGTTTCTGGTTATTTCTTCGTCTTCTACAGTATAAGTCTCAGACTACTTTCTTGGGATTATACATCATTTGTCTGGCTTCACAGATCCCAATTAACACTACTTCTGGAATAGTTAATGTTACCTATTGTAAGGCAGTCCAAGATTAGCACTAATCGGGGTCTAGAGTATGTAATGTCTCCTACACCACTGTATACCAGGGCAACAGACCTACAGAATAATCAAATAGTCTGCCCTACAGCTGTACAATGGACAGGCATTAGGTAGGCGAGGTATTATTATTTAAAAAGTACAATGCATTGAACAAAAATACTGTAAAACAGGATTTTTTTGCAGTAATATAATTTTGCTAATGGCCGTTTTTTTGCTGCAATAAATGTTTGTGCTTCTTTTTCTTTTAATGTGCGGCACATGTATGAATAATATATTTCACGGCATATTAATTCTGCAGATTTTTTAATAAAAACGAAATTAGCAAACATTTCTTGCTCGTGAAATGTTCTTGTTTTAGTACTTCCCATTGTAAAGGTCATTCTAATCTTTACTGGGATCTGGGCTCCCCAGAACAGATGGTTGTCATCCTGCTTTCACAGATGAAGGCAGAATACCTTCGCATGAGATCATTAGGCTTCTCTGCTTAACAGTTTATCTGTTTTAATCGTGCTTAATTCTGTCAGCTGCTCTCCAAAGCACTGCTGACCTGTCCTCCTCACGGAAAGAGCGAGTTGTGTTTTCTGCATGTCTGCAGGTATGAGTTATTCTATTTATCTCATTTCAAAACGCTGTGCATTTTTGATGTCATACCTAAGGAACAATTATGTTTTCTCTTTATCATACTTAGAAACGTCAACATTTTTAAAGTACATTGAAAAATATGCAAAATCATGCTCACCTGGAGTGACAAAAACATAAAGAAAAACAACAGCCTTGTTTCCCAGTGAAATACAGCCTAAGACACAAAGTGATACCTTCCTCTCGGTATGGATGCAATTAGAGCAGAACACCAAAATACAAACACAACAGGAATGAAGGGGTGTCCATAACTCTAAAATACTGTAATTTCAATTGTATTTTCAATTGATTTAATGCACCTGTGCTGTAGAAATAAAATGCATGCATCTTCATAATGTGGAATAATAATAATAATAATAATAATAATAATAATAATAATAATAATAATAATAATAATAATAATAATAATAATAAATATCTAAAAATAACCCAGGAGCCAGCTTGTATAATAACAAGGGTCTGATCTTCACTTCCTGTACAGCCACCTTGTTTCTCGTTTCAGGTGTGTAAGGTTCACCTGTCAGTGTGATGTTCATATTTTTGAGGTTCACTGTTGCATGCCTGTTTACCGACCGTCCCTGGTGCCCATCCTCTGTTGTGTAATTTAGACTGTTTGCCATATGTAGTTTTCATTTGTTTTCTTTTTTTGCGGGGGGTGTTGAAGAGGCTCAGAGGATTTCCGATATTGCACTTGAAAGAAAACATTGCATTACTTCAGCAGCAGTAAAGCCACAACTCTTTACAAGGGGCTGCAAAGACTGTCAAACTGCTACATTTCATGGGCTCTTTTATGATTCACTTGAGCCTGCTTCCTTTCTAATAGCTCTGCCTGAGCGCTGCACCTTCTATTACATGGAAACGTTACATCCAAATTTCAGAGTTCTCATAAATAATTCTGCATCTTTTGAGTAACTTCCAGGCCTAATGTGATTATGAGTGGATGTTTGCAGGCAATAGGAACAGATTGTTCTTGTAAGCAAAGGGCCAAAACAATATTGCTTTACTGGTCCAAAGCGTCTGTCAACTGTTAGGAATAGAATTGACAGCTCGCATTGCTGGGAAAACGGAGGGTGGGGTGTAGCCAATAATAGATACAAACAAAACCCTAGAGCATAAGAAACATATTAGTTTCTGGGTCTCCAACTGTGTTCAGTTATTGTTTGCTCTTCAGTGGATCTTTAAATAATGATGACAAATTTCTGTCCCATCGGCAATATGGCACCCATCATCTGGGTGTGTGTAACAATAGATGCAACATATACCCAATGAAACAAAATATTCATCAGTACACTAATGAAGGCACTAGCATGATTTGCAGGAGGTTCTGTAACTAAGGGCAGCAGTGTGGAGTAGTGGTCAGGGCTCTGGACTCCTGACCGGAGTGTCGTGGGTTTAATCCCAGGTGGGGGACACTGCTGCTGTACCCTTGAGAAAAGGTACCTTACCTAGATTGCACCAGTAAAAACCCAACTGTACAAATGGGTAATTGTATGTAAAAATAATATGTGAAAAAATAATGTAATTGTATGTAAAAATAATGTGATATCTTGTAACAATTGTAAGTCACCCTAGATAAGGACGTCTGCTAAGGAATTAATAATAATATTTATATATAATAATGTTACATTGCAGCCTTGTTTTGCATCCACACAAGTAACAAAGCACTTACTATTCACCCCCCCCCCCCCCCCCCCCAAATAATGATAAAATGCCTTTTATGAGACATTGGATCCAAGCACTAAACGACTGCAAGCTTTCAAAGTAAAGGATTCAGCGATGCAGGTTGGCAGTGCAGGAACTTTACAAACGCATACACATTGTCAGTACTGTGCTGCTGGTTGTGAAATGCCTAACTCTGGAGTCTTGAGTTTGTGGCCAGCTTCTCGCAAGCCTATCGATTTAAGTGTGTTTACGTTTGCTCCCAAATGGGAAAAAAAAAACACTATTCTCTCAGCCAGGAAGCTTCCAGAGATACCGCTAGTATTTACAAGATTAAGACGTCAATATCAGTTGCATATCCTGTAGTATAACTTGTGGAATACCTCTGTTAATGATTTTTGTCATCTTGTTTGCTCGTCATGGACTTCCAAGTCTATACAATTACACTGTTGTCTGCAGACAGTCTGTATGCCAACACATGGAATGGAGATCTGTTTAATGTCTTACTAGATTCTAATCAGGAGTTCAAATCCCTTTCCGGAACTCGTACTCATTTTAATTTGGGTAATGTCGTCACAAATCCTGTAGGGTATATTATAAAAATAGGTTTGCATGAGGATTAAAACACTTAAATAAATGTGCCCATGTGTTGTTTATGGTTTCTCTCTGGCTTGGCAGGATGTGCTTGCGATTAGAGATTAAGAGAATGGGGACTGAACATATGAGCCCCAGTTCTAGCAGATGCAAGCCTGAATGAGAATCAGGTAGGTCAACTCTTAAAGCTGACCATCCTGTGAGGTGTGCGACTATGATTTTTCCATGTTGACCTCATTTAAAGTTATTGTAGGTCATTCTCTGATTTACTTTATTTGCAATTTTTATTACATGCAGCCTGGCCACTTTATTAGGACCTTTCTGTCCAATTAGATTTGGCATCACCCTGAATTAGAGATGCAAATTAGGTTGATATGTGATATGACATGTGATCTCTGTTGCATTATAAAGCTGTGGGAGCAGCACAGTTTGAACATAGTCTACTAGAGAATAGCACAGGCAACGATCTAACAGGCATGATAGTGAGTGAACATCGAGCAGGTGCCACAGTATCAGCAATGACAAAATAAAGGGGAAATGGTCACCAAGTGAGACAGCAGTGGCTGCAAACAGTGAAGGACAGAGGGAAATGAGGGTCAGAGAGGCTTGTCAAGTCTGAAAGATTATACATGACTGAATGGGCACCTTACAGCTACCGGTGGAATCTGTGTCACATCGCTTCTAAGCTGTGATCAGGTCAAACGGTGGTCCAACCCATTATTAGGTACAAGCCCTACTAAAGTGTTTAGGCAATCTAACGTCTCAGCACTGATAGATCTTTTTTTAAATTTTTTTTTTAGTTATGATATATGATTATTTGAAAGGAGTGCTTTGAGAGTATAGTTTTCCGCCACAGTGGGAGAGAGAGAGACAGTTTTGAAGACCTTAATGGTCTTGTTTTCCTGTTCCTGTACTTACTGACCACCGCTTGCACCGCTGCAGAAAGACAGCGTTAATGTATCAACAGTGAGTGCAGATGTGACCAAGACTGCAAGCTACGAGAAGAATATCTTTGAGCTGACAGGGTTTCTAGCATAGAGTGGTATAGGTCAACAGACACCAAATCACCATCTACATCCTCACCACTAACACAGTCCTGCCTCTGCACTGTAGTGGGCACAGCCAGCAATATAAACATATTAATAGAAAGGAGCCTTGTATTACATTCAGTTGGAGGCATTTTAGTGACACCTCTCATTAAAACTTAAAGAAATGTCTAGCAGACACATGCTTCAACCTGTATCTGTTTCAATGATAACTGAGTTCGCTCAGGAGCAGAATACAGTATTAATATTCATCGCTGTAGGCAGTAGGTGCAGGTAATTGATTGGATCAACAGTTAAAAGTCCTGTGCCCAAAGTAAGGGTCATTTATCTAGGAGGTAATGCTCACTGGGGATGGTATTCGTGCTTTAAGCTTTGGCAGGCTGTAAATTGATGGGGGTCTAGTCAATTAATCGAAACAGAGGCAGATCTAAATACCGCCACACACAAAACCAGTAAATATCAATTCTCTTTGGCTGCAGATCACTGGCAGACCAGCAGTTGCTGGAATTGCCTACTGGGCATAGCAGGAAGGCTGGCATGGGAAGGTCTGCAGTCATTTTAGGAGGGTCACCTCATTAATATTCTAAGTGAAATCTCTGGCAGGCAGAGCCACACTCCAGACCACTACTGTGTTGCAGTTTTAGATGCCAGCATGACAAGCGGAGAAGGTATTTGACCTCTCAAACCCAACCGCAAAAACACATCAATAGGCTCGGGGCCTGGGATGTAGAGCCACAAGACTGTGTTATAAACTGTAGACAAAATGTGTTTTGGTTATTTAGTACAGCGATGTACAATCTACTGTCTGCTGTAAATGTCTGGGCCAAGCGCTTTGGAAAAGGGCTAAAGTCTTGGAAAGCTAGAGGAATGCACGGTAGTTTCAAACTTGAGTGAAATGTCGTATGTGTTTCATTACAACTGGAACTATTCATAATAAATAGCTCATCTTGGAAATTAATTGGTTCGATATAAGTTAGATCCCTCCTTCTGTAGGTCCCTGTTTGGGAATTGTGCAGATAAGGAGTGTAACATGATTGACATCCAACTGGCCTGTCCTCAGCATCCACCCACTTAGTCAGGCATAGTTTAATACAGTTCAACGAAGAGCCTGAGTCAGCTCAAAAATAAATTCCTATAACAGGTGAGGGATTTATTATGGGATTTGGGGTACTCTTACACGTTTTATTTTTAAAATGTTGCACAGAAAAAAAAAATCCTTAACTGGAGAAAATTTATAAATAACGGAATACAAACACATCACCTGCACAGGCACCCTTTGACACAACCACTTATACAATTACCCACACCCCAACCTATGTGCACACACACACACACACACACACACACACACACACATACACACACACTCAGTTTGGCTTCTTTGATAATGTATTTGATCATCAGTTGAAGTCAGCTACTGCTTGTGTGAGCTCAGATAACACAAAATAACCTGTCACACCTTAAATACCAATTGACACAGCAGTGTGAACAAGCTATCCCTGGATTACTCAGAGGTTTAATTACAAAGTCAAACAAAAAGATTCATCTGCTCGCTGTTTTTCTAAGCACATGACCCATTGGAAGGACTGTGGCTTCTCTTAATTATCGGCTGGCTGACACTCCAGGGTATGACATAAGGAACTTCTGCTCATTGTTCATTTCAGTGTTGTTGAACATGTTATTAGCCTTTGTGTTTTTTCAGGGAGGGTCTTGATACTGCCAGCCTAGATATTATGATGTTTTATTATTTGTTTATTTAGCAGACGCCTTTATCCATGGCGACTTACAGAGACTAAGGTGTGTGAACTATGCATCAGCTGCAGAGTCACTTACAATTACGTCTCACCCGAAAGACGGAGCACAAGTGACTTGCTCAGGGTCAAACAATGAGTCAGTGGCTGAGGTGGAATTTGAACCGGGGACCTCCTGGTTGCAAGCCCTTGTCTTTAACCACTGGACCACACATATTCCTTAACATTTTAGTGCTTAGTTTAAACATATACAAAATAAAAGATTTCATTACATCTAAAAATATAAATAAGAAAAAAAAAAAAAAAGTTTTTTGATTTAAAAGTGACATCTGTATTTACATTCCTAACTGGAAAACAAGCACACGCAGTAAAAAAAAGGCTGTTAAAAACCAACCATACTAAGATTTTTGTGTTCATTAGTAATGCATCCATAGAAAATAAACATTTTGTAACTCCATTACATTTGTAGTAAATATCCCCTGTATTAACCATTGCATTTCACTTTTTAATGACTGAAAGTAATTCATTTTAACCAGGGATGTCCAATCACAGTCCTGGAGAGCCATTCCAGTCCTGGTTTAACAGGTAAAAATAGAGAAATAGCTACTTGAAGGTCTGGATGGAGGTTTAATTGTTCTGATTAAACAATTTAGAACAGGGTTGAAACAAAGACCAGGACTGGAAGGGCCACCTATGGCTATCCCTGATGTAAATAAAATGTAATCTTTTTTTTTTGTGAAGTTTTATTTCACTAAGAGCGTTATAAAACTCGGGCATGAATACGGGCATGTCCTCAATGTTAAATGGCATGAAGAAGTAGAGCGTGAAAATCACACCTGTCTCCTCATTAACTGATAGCGGGAGGAAAAGATGTTCGCAATACGAATGTCCATTTAGATCCAGCCAAAGCAAACGCATTGCCCTTGCTGCTAGCGCCTTCAACTCATTACTATAAGAGTGGCTGTCAACAGCTAACATGTCCACCTACCAATCCTTTCACAGAGCTTAAAAGAGAAATATCGATCTTGAGAATCAACCTGCATTCCTCAAGTCTGTATGCTATAACTGAACACTTTAGCAGCTCCAAAGATTGGTTTATATACAGCGATGGAACGCAGTGAATTACAAGAACGTAATTCCATCAAGAGGTTATGTTCCGAAAATTAAAACATGTAATATTTTAATGTATGCACCTAAAAAAAAACAATGTTTTTTGTTTTATTTTTTTTTACAGATAGATTATCAGCCTATACAAATATACATCATCGTTTCATCATTAATGCCTCCTGAAAGCTGTATTAAAAAGGTGACGGTGTGGGAGTATTGATAAGCAGATAACACATTTAACTCATGTATCTATAATTCACATTGAATTATGCTTCGATTTAATCAAGTGCCTGAGGAGTACATATTGGAATTGCATGACATAAAATCAATATATGCCACATTCCTCGCTTGTAAATATTAATCTCTAACCCTGACCTTGTGAACAGTGACTTACTTTAAAATGTCACACATAATTATTTCATTATGGATTGCTGAGTGGCATTCAGCCAATCACAAGAGTGATTGTATGGCAAGTTCTGTATGCCACATCAAAAATAAACCCCATACATTTAATGACAACATATGTACAAATGGTAAAGTGTATATCAGGCCCATTCACTTCCCAAATCCGGGTATGGTTCTGGGTTAAGGTTCCAAATCCGTGCACACCCTCACCCATCCCCATATAGGAACCAAGTGCGATGAATAAGCAGCTGTTTAACACTCTGACCACACTTTAAGAAGATAACAAAGAAAGTCAAGTTGCAGTTAAAAAGTTCCCACGGTTTGGAATACATCCCTGGGACTTAAATCAGCTCAATTTCAAGCTTAAAGGTCACATGATACTTGCTTCTGAGTCTTGCAGACAGAGGCATTATCTTTTCCACTGGCTTGGTAATAGATTTGGTTTTACTACTGTAGGATAATGCAGAAACAGTCCCTGATTAGTGTGTTTCAATTATCAAGTGGATCTCCAAACATACAGTAGCTAGCTATCTGATGCCTGTAATACACTGCTGTAATATTCCCCTTTCTGTCTTTAAAACCCTGGCCTTGATTTTTCAATAAAAAACAAATTACTGGATGGATGTGTCTGCTTTTACAGAGCAACATAAGAACACACACTGTAAAATAAAATATTAAAGTTATTGTATCTGATACCATTGTATAAAACAAAACTACTGTTTTTTGCAAAGAATGCCCCATTGGTAGCCAACACTGGCTCTGTTTTGCACATTGCATTGCAAGACTTTATTAGAACCAGTCAACAGCTTCAGATGGTTCAACTAAATAGGAAACTGATTGGGACAAAGTCATGCAATGGAACTGACTGCAAAAGTAATGCTTGCCTTCCTGCCTTAGCCTATTAAAGAACTAAAGTGAACACCTCACAGTGTGGGTTACATTACCTCTTCAATGTACACTGCTGGATTTTTGTTACTTTGATCTAGAAAAGAAACGGCTATTTGATTTGTACTTTCAAAGCTAGATGACATTCAGTTTCAATTAAGGTACCTATATAGTTCAGACCATTAGGATCGAATCAGATACAACCAAAATGGTTCTTTTTCATTTATGTCTGAGAGGGTGAGCTGCCCTTTTCGAACATAATAATGTATGGTATGCAGTTTGGAGCATGTTTTAATTAACTCCTTAATTGGAATTTTTCTATAGAATTATAATTGATTTTCCATTGTGTCCATGGCAAAGGTTAAGCCAATCTGAATGATGTTCACTTTATGTTTTATTTATTGCAAGCATTTTTTTATTTAAATTTTAAAGATGTTTTATGTGGCTTTATTGTCAGATCAGCCTTGTAAATATTGCTTTTATACTTCTCTACTTCGTTTTCAGGATTGTTGGAATTAAGTGATGAAGATTTCAGGTGGCCAGTTAACTTGTCTGGTTTTAAAAAAAAAGAGAACGATCAATAAAATAGCAAAAGAACTGAGCTATCAGCAGATATGATAGCTGGTAGGGGTGCTGACTCCACCACATTGGAACACTCTAGAGAGTGCTCTGCAGAATGTTCTTTTATAAAGAAGATAAAACATTCCAATCAATTAAGCTTACTTTTAGAACCTATGGAACTCCATTCAAACCAGGTGAAAACTAAGTGATAAACAAGAGCGACCTGGCCAAGCTGTACAGAAGCACAGAAGTAGAAAACACATGAAGACATTGGTCGGAATTGTACACGTGTAACCTTATAAAAGACAAACAATGCTGCAAACAATCAGAGCACAGCTAGTCTTTCATGTATTACACAGCAACAACACAAATCCAACATAATCCATGTCAATATCTCCTCAAGCATGCAGCTATACTGCTAAACATGTATACTACAGCCCTGGATGAAACCGCATCACAATTCAATGAGATGCCGTGGTCCAGATCAAATCTTTAACCTGAGTAGGCAGCTATACCAGCTGAGCTCAAATCTTCTGTAGAAGGAACGGAAAACGTTAATAGCGAAAGTGTTGCATAAATGAAAGATGAATGGAGCAGCCTCCCCTGGTAACCTCTGGAGCAGTTAAACTTGGCCAGAGCATGACCCTCGGACCATGTGACTTCAGGTTGTGTCTGATGCGCTGGTCTTGTGTAAATATCCCCTCGGTATCCAGCTGCTTCTACTTGATTATTCCATATATATCTTTCACAATGAAAACTGAGTAACACTAGATTGTGCCTCTGATTACTGTGCATGTACATAGTAGTTATGCTATTATGTTTTTATGCATAGTTACAATGCACTTAATGTGAACATCTTTTTGCATGATATATATGAGTACACAATTATAGGAGGGGTTAGGGTTAGATCGTGCACAAATATTTATACATTAACTATGCATAATAACATTGTAATTATGTTCAAGTACACATGTAATTACTATGTAACTACTACAAAAATACACAGTAATTAGAGACACTTAATGTAAAGTGTTACCTGAAATGATTTCGCTCAGAAGAACTACCTTCCTAAGGGTATGGTTAGAATACCTTTGACAAGGGAACATGCATTTGAAAATAAACATTGGAGGTATGCATTTGGATTTCTGCTGGCATGGTAACTATTTTAGTTCATTTAAATTAAAATCTACTATATAGTATGTTGAAGAACTCATGGGGTAATTTTGTATTATTTCTAAATGGACTTACTAACCCAGGCTCTGTAATGCAGACAATGATTCCTTATCTTTCTGATTCCATCGCCCTGCTCCCCCCCCCCACACACACCTGCCATTCCCTAAGCACTGACGTTTCTTTTCACTTCAATGAATTTCAAAGATGTTTTTGATCTTTGGTGATGCTCTTTGGTGTTTTCTCACTCAGACTGATCAAACCAAGTCAACGTGTCACTGCTTGTTAACTCAACAGCTTTTATGCCCGATAACATTCCGGCAGAGTGGCCATTAAATTTAGCAGAAAAAAGCTCTCAGCGTGCTCACCACAGTCAGTCTGTAATCTTTGTAGTGACTTAAAGTGACATTGGTGATTTTGTGAGTTCTGTCAAGTAAAAACTTTCTCACAGCACATAAGAACTGGGTTAAAATAATATCTTAAATGTTTTTTAAATGTTTTTTTTTTTTTTTTTTTTTAACCAATAAAGTATTTTTGGATTTGTGAGTTGCAGAGTTTCCTTTACTTTATGTAAAACCTTTCTCTCATGAAAAAAAAAAAAACTTCTAGGCAGTGAGTGCTCCATTATAGAGAAGATTGAAGAGTCCAGAAGGCAAGGGGCACCTTTTGGTGACGGGAGTCATATTTATCTACATTGAGGTCCACGAATACAGGGTACACCATATTCAGATTGGTCAGTATTGAATTAGGACATCAATTAGAGTATGTCGTTGTTGTTTTCTAAATCCTTAGACATGTTTTTTTTTTACAAGGCGCCATGTAGAAATCACTGTCCATTATCAGTCAAGTGTACTTCCTCCTAAACGATCAAGCTACAGTGCAATCACACAATCTGATTAGGGAAGATCTTTGCTTTTCCCTGACTGAGAACAGGCCAAGTTTCCTGGAAGGCTCTTTTTAAGCTTACTTTTCCAGAAGCCAAACCCACCGCAGGGGAAGAATAATTTGAAATGCCTTGGCGAGAATTAGCTTTGTCAGCCACAAACTGTGTTCTACAGCTCCAGCTGGTTACAGTTGGCGGAGACAGCTTGGAGTTGTTGACAGTGGTACGCTGTCATGTGCATTGAGACAGAGTCTGAATTGTGCTGTGCATGACTGTAAGAGTTGAGCTGTGTCAAAAGTGACAGCACATTTGTAAACACTGTATATGAAAACAGTTTCCTTAAGGTTGCACTTTTCTTACCATCTGAAAAGAAAAATGCAGTTTTGGGGAAAAGCATCCGAATGTATTGATGTTTTAAAAGCAGGTGTTTCCCAAACACCCTGCTATGATGCATTTGATCGCAGCATTGGAAACAAATAACACAAATACTTTAAGGGGGGGCTGGAATAGAAAGGAATAGTGAGGGTAGTCTTTGTAAAACATAACCTCAATCCCAGAGTCTGCAGAGATTCAATAAGGGTACAATAAAGTAGTGTAGGTTAGTATTGATAGCCTGGAGTATGAGCAACACAATGATTAATCTGAAATGTTATTAGAGTTTATTGCAAACATATATTAACAATATTTAGCCTGAAATATGCATTTCAGTACAAATGAAATATGCACATGGTTCATGACAATAAATTACGAGGTGTAATCCTTTGATTGGTGCAAGGTCTGAAATCTGCCCAAGCTAAAGAGAGTGGGTTATTTGGGCATTCTGTACACCTTGGTAAAATGAAAACCTCCTTCAAAATCACAAAGCATAGTAAGAAGATTTAATCTGTGTCACGATTAATGTAGAGAAAATATATTCATGTTAAACTTTATAATGTCCTATGATTGAGTAATATTAAATCAAAGCTATCGGTTCCTCAGATAAACCCCAAACCCTCCAGTCACCGACCCTTGCTCAATACCTCTATATAATGTAAAGGGCACAGCAGATCTTCACAACAGGATGACCTCTTCATGGGTAATAACTAGCTTTCTGGTATTGAACTGGAGGCCCGAAATCTATATTTACACAAGCATGATTTAGTGAATGAATCATGCTTGTGTACCACCTACCATTACATCTCCACCTGCTGAGTCAACCTGTAGTTCCTCTTAATAATAGTACATACTGATAAATCATCTCTTGATCACTCGTTTTATCACCAAACTCCTCAATAATGCGATCCAAGTCGTTATTACTTATTACTATAACATCTAAACAAACCTCTGCAAATGTCTGTGATGTTCTTTGAGCGCTGGATGTAGAAGCAGCTACCTTTTTTGTTTATGTCCGCTTCTCTCGGTTCCTAACGGTCTCACTCGGCCATTGAATGGTTTTCTCTGGTTTTTCCGGAGAAAAAATGACTAGAGACCTGTTTTTTGCGTCTTTTTGATGATGTCGGACAGGGTCCGACATTGGACCGCAAAGGGTTAAAATGTTGTAACAACTACTAATTCTGATATACCTAGACTTGTGCAGCTAGACTGAAGTGGGTTCCCTGAGGTGATCGTTGCTGTTGCCTGATGTTCCCAACCAGCAACAGTCCCTCAATCAAGCTCCTGTCTTTATACATTGGAAGGCTATCCCGCAGGTCTCTGTTTGAAGTGCTGATTCAGCGGTCTGACTCCACTCCTCCTGGCTGCTGTCCATGATCCTGATACCAGAATCTCCCACCTCAAGCCTGCCTTCCACCTGAGTACTCATGACTGCTGCTGGAGCCCTAAAAAGTCAAACCTCCCAAAGTGAGTCTATCTCCACCAGCTTGAACTCCCGGCTGCACCGTGAACTGTCTGCCATGTACATTTTAAATAAAATACCATTAACTCGGAACCCTTCTTTTTGCCTCAAGAACAGATTATTGTCGGCACCTCTTGCCCAACCTCTTACAATAAAGTTAACTTTTTTTTTAAAACGTATTGTAAATAACTGATATAATATGAACCCAAAATTAATACAAATCAAAGTGAGAAAAAAAAGTATTATTTTTAAAGTGCTAGATTGAGAACTATTTCAGAAAGGATAAACCTAAATATGCCACAGATAGAGAAACTACATACTGGTGTCATGCATACTCTTATAAACAGGCTTTGTTTCTCAATTGTGCCCATGATACATTTCACACCTTAGCAGCAGGCACCCGAATCACAGAGACATGTTTCAGTCAAGCTGGCTTTTTAAATGAATGGTCATAGCAACTGTTTAATAATAATAATAATAATAATAATAATAATAATAATAATAATAATAATAATAATAATAATAAACATTTGTACAATAACATTTATAAATCAAGTCTCAATCCAGTGGTTTTCAGAATGTTTGTTTCCATACTGGCCATGCTCCAAGTACATTGGATCACAATCTGCAAAACCTAGCCATCCCATCAATTACTGGTTTCCGGAATTCTAAAGCCATGTATAATGGGTTAGCTGGGATTCCACTGGGCTGTGATTAAGATGGTTTGTTACTCCACTGGTTGCTTTTGCATGCTCACAGATCAGCTGCAGCTGAGTCAGTATCATATTAAAGAGCACATAAAAACAGAGTGGTGTATATTTTAATATGCTACATACACTAGGATATGCCTAAACCGAACAATTGAATTAGCCTCAGGAGATACATCTTGCTTGTGTACATTATGGGATGTTTTGTCCAGGTCACGAGCTCATTAGACAGTCTCAAAGGTGAATTGTACCCTACATAAGTAATAACAATGACTCACTACAGGATTATGTTTAGTGTGCAATACAAACCTGTGCTGGTCTTTTACATTCCAGCTGGGTAACCAGAATGAAACTATAAATATGTTTACTGGGTTTCTATTCCACCAGGTATATCTTACATCTTGTAATCCAATTCTGCAAACAGCACGATACAACTTAAATAATTACAAGTCTCAAAACATCTCAGCATTCGGCTTTATAAAGGAGAGCAGGGATTGCTTTCTCATATACTAACACAAGCCCCACACGCTCTACAGTAAGTCTGTGGGTGAGCTGCACTAATTAAAGGGTTTTCTACAAACAATTCAATCTTGGTTTCCCTGTTGTGCAGCTCATTAATCTGTTTGAGAGCACTGGAACGCAATCTTCCTCACACAATGTCCCAACATGTTAACTTCTCAGATCGGTAAGGAATGATTACGTTATTAGCATGCCTGTATGCAATCCTGCTCAACCATTTGATTAGTGTTTGTTTATAACTGATGACAAATTAACTTCATGCCTGGAATACTGGAGTCTGCTACGTGTTGTACAAATGATTTAAGTAGTTATTTATTTATTTATTCATTTATTTATGCATTCATTTATTATCTATCACTTATGGTAGATGGCCAGGCCTATGTGGGTGAATTCAATCACAAAATACTATACCTTTTACTATTTTACTTCCCTATTATGGTGACATTCAATTGAATTGACCACCCAGCTGCTTATTCTGTGATTTCCATGTGGAGCGCAAGCAAGTCCAAATTTGCCCCTCCCGATTTATTCTGCTGATGAAGTACACTTCACAGATAACAATGCATATAACAGCGATACAGACCCGTACACGAGACTGTGGAAGAGAGAAAGAAAGTTTACCACATCCATCACCCTGTATGACGTGAGTGAAAATGTGTATATGTACCAGATAAAGACGTTAGCATTGATGGGAGATTGAAGGGCGTCTGCTTTGAAATCTATAGCACAAAAAAGAATTTCTAAAAAGTGATATGACTTTTTTTTGCGCTGTTGTTATAATGCTGCAATTGTAAAAAATAATAATAATAATAAATAAATGTTATTTATACACATATAATACTGCCATTGGGAAAAAAGTATGTTATTTTGTGATTTATATTGTTAGAATGCTACAATTGTAAACAAATTGTTATTTTGTCATTTAAGTTCTATTGAAATAATATATTTCCGTTTTTCATAATAACAGTAAAAAAAGTGTGTAGTTTTAAAATTAAGGCAATAATTATTTAGAAAACTGTCCAAATTGCTTATTTGAGGGCTAAGAATGAAAAATCTTCCAAAAAAAGGAGATAATTTAATGAATTGTGCAACTTTGTTATTTGCAAAGCAAGGAGAATCAGCCTCCCATGGGAACTCTGTATTCACCCTTGATTTATCGCTTTGTAGTATCCTGCCTTGCAGCATCCCACAATAATTACAGTAAATTATAAAATAAGCTCATTTCACTGCATAAAAACAAACAAACAAATGAACATGGCTGAGTAATTAGTCTGCCAACTAAGCATGGTTTATAACCCTTTGGTATGATACGGCACAGCAGCACTTGCAGTGTTTTTAAGTGTCCCGAAGATCACAGGAAACTAAAAGGTTAAATATTTTAGAATGTTTTTCCCTCGTGAGACTTTAATACCAAACCACCACCTGGAGAAAATGGTGATCCCTCTTTCTGAGCTATCTGCAAGTTTGAAGAGGAGATTTATAAGCACCTGCACCCGTGGGTTGCTAACGAAGTGCCCCTGTTCAGTTGACAGAGTAGAGTACAGTACCAGGTTTATGTATAGGGAGCCTGCCTGGTATAAACTACACAAAACTATTGAAGAGTGCTAACTAATCAAGAAGATAAATTGTGAATTCATGCAAAGTTCAAGTGATGAAGAAGGGAGCAAGCGAACTCATAAACACAAGCTGTAGCCTGCTCTGTCTTTAGTATGACTGCTTGTTAGATAACTGTCTCTTCTGAGGTTTCACAGAGAGAAATACTGTTCTTGGATCATGGTTGCTATTCCTTCACAAAGTAATTTGTAACGTTCGAGAGAAGGTCAGGTTGCCTTGACTAGCGAGGAAGATAGTTTTTTTTATTAATACTGTGAAATTGAAAAACATATTTTTTAAGTGTACCTTGTTATTTGGAAGAAAATGTGTTTGCTTTTACAATGAGCACTGGCAAACAGAAAGAGAGTGATGTCAAATAACAAAAAAGAGAAACAGCTTGTTATTTATTTCATTTGTAATGTCCTTGACCATAGTCTTATAGACTTGACCATAGACCATATGTGATCTATTTAGGGTCAATAGACAATGATGGTAAATATCCCAAGAATAAGGATGGCCATTTCATTTCCCTGTGTGTGGCTCTGTACTTTTATTTCATCTGGGAACCTTATTGGACTGACAGCATTTACATGCTGAACAATATGACAATGGACATCCATCGACAACTATAGTATTTCCATCAACAAAAACATCTTAATGTTTGTGGAAGGTTAAGATGCAATCCAACAAATATTTTGTTTCCTTAGTTCCATGCCTAGGTTCTCAAAATATTTCCCCTGTGTGCCCCTGTGTTTATTTGTATCATTTTGTATTATTATTATTATTATTATTATTATTATTATTATTATTATTATTATTATTATTATTATTATTATTATTTTAGCACTATCTTATTAGGGATATGTATTATTTATTTTATTTTGTACTTCTGGAGAATGTAGAATTAATATCCACAAGGGGCACACACACACACACACACACACACTCACTCACACACACACACACACATACGCACACACACACATACGCACACACTCACACACACACATACACACACACACACACACACATATTATTATTATTATTTAAATGTACTGTTTTGTGTTTGTTTTTTGTTATTGTTGTTTTACAGTATGGATGGGGTTAAAATCTCTCATGCAGCTAAACTCGTGTGTAATGTGGCCATCTCCAAATTAAGTAAGTAATTACCAATTGGGAGATGGCCACATATATAAAAGTGAAGCAGCCGCTCATAGAAGGTTGATGAGAATGGAGAGCAGGAAAAAGAGAGTGGAGAGCAAGTGAGAGAGACAAACTTTAAAAACTACTGCTACGCTGTAAATCTGTTTATTTTGGCCACTGTGCCATTTTGTTTTGTGTTTAGTATTTTGATTATGTTCAAATCTTTTATTTTCGTTAATAATGAAAGAGGGCATTTGTGTCTCAACCCTGCAGTGCTTGTGTCTTTCTGGTCTGACGTCTACCACCAGCCATCCTGTTCACACCTTCCCTTACACAAAACACAATCATTTGGCCCTTACATCACTAGGCAAGAAAAATCCATCCATTCCAAATTCCTCTCCAGGCAATTCTGTGATTATGGAATGAACCCATGAATGATTTCATTTCTGTAGTTTTTTTCTCAATTATAATAGCTGTCCAAAATGGCATTTTTAATTAGGGATTGTGGAATCCAAAATCACCAGAATAAAATGTTGAATCCGACCATATTTCTTTTTTTTAAAAAGCATTTGTGTAGTGACAGTGTGGTTAGAGACAGTTAATGCAAAGAGTTACCAAAGAAACTAGTAAAATCCTTTGATAAAGGCTTTGCCAAATACCTTTACAAGGTTATTTTAGTATGACATGTCCAGATGGACACCCGAAAACCTCTAACCCTGCCCTCAGCAGGGGAAGTAACACGCAAACCTCTAACCCTGCCCTCTGCAGGGGAAGTAACACGCAAACCTCTAACCCTGCCCTCTGCAGGTGATCAAATCCCTATATTTCTGTTTGAGATCCTGCTGGGATGTACTGTGTTCTTCAGGGGACTTATGGGAGCTGCTATAAAGCAAGTTTTGATAGAATTATTCATGTATGAACAAGTATTGCTTTTCATATTTAATGAGACTATAAAATAAAATACAACCAAAGGCCCTCCCTTGAGTAGTACAAACACGTTTGAAACTGCAGTAAAGCTTTGTATAGTAGCATTATTGTCAACAAGTATAATTCTTCATATTTAATGGGAAAAAGTAAAATATAGGTCTTCTCTAGAGTATTGCCCATATGTTTACAAGGTTACTTATTATTCTACGCTCATCAGATCCATAGCTGGTCCATCTATTCTTCTCATTGAAAAGGAATTTCAAGGGAACTGGGCTGAATCAAACCTATACTGGTGCTGTTCCTGTAATCAGCATAACAATTATTATTATTATTATTATTATTATTACTATTATTATTATTATTATTATTATTATTATGCACTCCACATACCATATGTGTTGATGTAGTCTACTGCACATGTTTACAGTGTCTCAGATCCTCTCTCTTTCTTTGCTTTCTCTCTAATTGGTTATTTGCCTTTAAAATACTTGCTGCAGACTTTTACATTTCTAAAATTAAATAACTGCACTTAAAAACCATTTTAAAACTTTCATCTTTGATTCTCGAGTACTGCGCTTGCTCTTTAGTTGAATGGTAAGACCTTCGTCTTTGACCCACAAGGTTATCGGTTTCCTCCCCAGCCCATTTTACTCCCTGAAGCACTGGAACACATTTGCTAATGAGGCACTTCCTGTGGGCCCAAGCAAAGATCTGAAATAAACTTCATGGTGTTAGACTGATCCTCTTCAGTTTTTTTTTTTTTTGTGGACAATTATGTCTGTTTCTTGTTAATGGTTAATGAGAAGTGAAAATAGTTTGGAAACTTCTAAAGGTGAGATCGCTAATTACCAGTTCTCAGCTGGTGACCAGTAGCACATGATTTGAACAACAGGCCGGTGCAGTAATTTATATTGCTGCCTACTGGGAAGGCAGCGGTGTCCTAGATTTTGTGCAAACAGCAAGCTGTGGCATGTGCGCATACAGATCAATTTTACATTGCATCTCTAATGTACTGTAACTCACAAAAAGCCTCAAGGGAAGAAAGTAAGTTTGGTTTTATTTTCATCCAGATGTGCTAGACATACCATAAACAAGTTCAGTAACATCTGCATTAGACACTTTGCTTTATCAATTACTGACACAGAATACCTCTAAAGGGTATGATATTGAGGTGCACATGTTGTGTTGTGAGGAATACATGGAGTATGGCCTTCTTTAAGTTGTTTGTTAGTCATAGATTACAGGATTTCACTTTCTCAGGCCCAAATTCTTTGTTTATGTCAAGTGGAGAAACTGTGGGCTGCCTCTTTGTGGGTTATGGGAGGCTGTGGTCAGCAGTCCACAATATCAGGTTACTTAATCCATCTGAAATATAGTAATTTATCAAATCATTTAATTTTCTTTATCCATGGGAAACCTGCTTTGTATGATTGACAGCTTTTTGTTGTTAGGGTGTTGGAACAGTGGAAGTACATTAATGAATTCATTGCAGGCAGGTTTACACACCGTTAACTACGGTGCAGTAGATGTACTGGGCACTGATCACACTTCATATTAAGCTGGTAACAACTACCCATAATTGCAGGTGGCAATCATTGAGGAATTTTAACTATGTTTCATGGGAATTACATTTTACTGGCACAATATTTCAGTTCTAAATGGATTAATTCACTCGATTAGGTAGCTAGATTAATAATTTGTCACACTTTATATCAACCGGGCTACAATTACCAGTAATTACTCACAGTCATAATAACTGTCAATACTAAGAACTGAGGATGGAGGCTAGGGTTAGAGAAATTGAAGTTCCTGGAATACAAAAGCACTTATAACACTGGTAATTACTGGTAATGTTGCCGATATAATATAATGTCCAAATGATTAACTTTACTGCAGACAAATCAAACACCTGTAAAATGTAGAAACTCAAAGTGAAATGGACCTCAAGTGGGCCCCCTTGCAGCATAGCCAGCATGAACAGCACTTGCTTTAAACCAGTACTGATTTGTAAGGCCACTGCTGGAGTTTCTAACAAGGCAGCCTTACCCTTCCACCAGATATGGCACACATATTGTAATTGACAAGTGAACAGACATCTATCTTTCAAGTTAGTAAAGTATAAAGTGGTTAGAGCTCTATCACAGGATTCCCTGGGTCATTTGTCTACTTTATTCTAAAGGTCAGTGCAATTTGTTGTAGGATGTGAGCTTTCTTCAGCCAGCTTTCCCTCTGGGATAGCGCTCAATGCTAGCGTCATCTATAATATTAGGTACTCTTGTAGCATTATATTTTCAATTACCATAGTCGTTGAGGGAAAAAAAGCATAAATAAAACTCATAATAACGACTAATTTGTCATACTTAAATATTTCAATAAAATATGTAATTTAGTTTCCAAGTTAAAATGTAGCTTTGTAAACATATTTTTACAGATGTTTTGTACAATACTGCTACAAATTAGTATTCCAACATTTTAATATAACTACAGTATTGTATTTATTATCCTGCTTATAACACATTTATAGATAAGAAATTGTTGAAATGACTGTTTCAGTTCAACTTATATTTATATTTGATGCCCATATACTATATTTGATGCCCATATTCTCTCTCGATTGACAGAGAACATCCTGGGACTTTTAATTTGTATGTATGAGTGTCGATAAATCCACAGGTTTGCAATGATTAAAACTACAACTGGACAGCCCTCTGGTCCAAACAGACAGCTGGAGAGCACAGCAGGTTATGGAGCGAAGATAATTACAAAGCATGGGATTGCAGAAATGGAGAAGAAGTGGTTATATTATAGAGACATTTAACTGGCATTGACTGCGTTTTTGAAGCTAAAAAAATGGCTGATTATGTGCTACCCTTGTCTGCATTTCCCCTTGATGTGAACCCCATTAAGCACTCCTAGCATAAAAAAAATAAATCTTATTTCAACTTCACGACAAAGTAGAGCTGGCATTCCTCAAATGTTTTGGTTTTTTTTTTCCCATAATCCACGAAACCCAGCTGAAATGCACTGTGTGAAGTATTTATTAAGTGAATGCTATTTTCTATTTTCTGTGTAGACAGGATAGGACTCTTGAATGTGTTACTTTTGTTGGTTACTAAATCCCCAGAGAAGGAGTGGGGAAGAGTGTGTGAGTGTGCATGATTTTTAAAGAACTTGCCAATCTACCTAGGGAAATAACTGTGTCATATTTCTTTCACCTTTTGCAGCAACAGAGAAATATTTGCCTTCTGTTCCTATCTGCTTCTGCTACTGTTGACTGAGGAGCTGTGCTACATGAAGCCAGACTAATCTGAGGCAAGGGCATGGAATATATTACACTGTCTTGCAAACATCGTTTCATTTAATTTTAGTAATTAAAAATAGCAGAGTCACAACAAGCACCTTTAGTTTAGAAGGAAGAAATTTACCAATATGCTATTTCATTAAAATCTAACTTATATTAGCATAGTAATAATGGGTCATCCTCTCTTATGTAATAGATTTATATGTGCAAGAATATAACATATACTTGCCATAGCAGGCATTCTTAAAGCCCCTCAACCCACAAAGGGCTGGTAGATTATCTAACTGGACAAAACAGACAAAACATGTCATTAAAATGTTTAAGCACATTAAAAATGTCAATTTACAATACTGGTAACACTTTACATGGACTCTAATGCAATAGCACCTGTGTGTACACAGTAATTACATTGAAAATACTAAAATACAACAGTGTCATTTGTAATTAGCACACTGTTACAGTGGAACTAGATCGTCATCTGTGTAAATGCAAGATACTTCATGTATAGTGCTACCGAAATGTAGAAGCACTTACAGTAAATGATCATTTGAACAACTCCTGAGCCAGTTTGTAAATTTTCTTGTGTTTAATATACTGCATAATCATCTTTATTTAGATTACTAATCAGTATCTCTCTAAGAGCTGCCAATTGAAGCCGCTTGCTGAATAATCTTGACACACAGAGATGAGCTGATCAGATATAAATGTCCGAGGGAGCCATTGGCCAATTTTTCTAACAGGCTGCTAGCTATGAATGATGAGCGCTAGTAGATTATGAAAGGGTGGCATCATGGTTATGTGTCTCTGGTGAAAGGAGCTGGAATAAAGAAATCACATCTAATTGCCTGTCATCATCTTCCATTTGACACCATTCATATTTTATATGTTCAGTTCTGAGTTACCATGTTAATCGTATGATGCATTGCGTGCCTTTTGTTTTGTTTACCCTAAAAGTGTTTCTACTGTCGCTCGGTATTGTATGAGGTGCGCAACATGCTATCTGTAATAACTGTAATTTCTGAGCCGTGACGATGAAATCATTTTGTATAGCGTAGAGTAGAATTAATCTATTGTCACTATGTGCAGTACTCTCAACACAGAGGGTGATGCATGTTTGAACATCTTGTTAACCATGCCATGAGACCTATACACATTTTGTCACAAATGCATTTTTTACCTTGGGGACTTGAAAGATTGGAGGACATCCAAAAACCATTGGATTCCATTCACAAAACACCTGTAAGCTGCACATGCTCGTATTTCGGTAATTAGAGCTCAACATTTTTCACAATACAGACATTAGCTTGGCAAACTGGAACTGACAAATATTCTTTTCTAGACCATTATGTAGGTTTTAAATGAAGCAAACAAAAATAATAATTTAAGCTGCTTGCAAAGCTATTTGTACCAGTATTTTTTTTTTTTTTTTTTAATCTGCTAAAACAAAAGTGGCGCCATAATTAAAATGTAATCATGTGGCTGGTATGCAGCTGTAATTACTTCTCTTTCTAGATCTTTAACAAGTCTTATTTTTTATTATTATCATCTTTACTTACCTTTTTTCTTTTATTTTTAACAGATTTACAAAACAAAGAATCTGAACAAAAAATCTCAAAGGGTGAAATTAAGCAAGTTGTTTTGATTTATTTGGGACTTTTTTGGTTTAACTTTTCAGTTGTGAAGATTATGTCCCAAATGATATGGACATCACAGTTAAAATCTGATAATATTGGTCAAAATGCCGTTTATTGTGTTATTTGTAATATACTTTAGAATCACAAAAATTATAGTTTCAATGTAAATACATTTTAAGTAATGTAAATTACAGTAGCGTGACAGTGACTAATACTAACAATACTCAAACAGCCAAGGTAAAGTGCTTAACATATCTATCTCAGAGCTTCAGGCTGAAATCAGTCTTTACAGACGGCTCTTATACTGTTTAAAGCTGCATGCTGACAATCTAGAGGCCAAACCAAAAAAACAAATGAACATATAAATTAAAAATACAAAATCATTATCTTTACGACTCTGCAATGATAGAGATATATATATATATATATATATATATATATATATATATATATATATATATATATATATATATATGGAGAAAAGAGGTTACTTAAAGTCATATGGAAATCAAATTATATACTATAAATTCTGTCTGGTTATGATGAATAACAAGAGGTGAAGGGATTTCTAGACAATCTCATTAGTTTAATCTTTATCGAAGTGTAAAATGTATTCCTAATCCTTTAGTGGAAACAGAACTTCATTTGTTTATTAAAATGCATCTATTTATGGAAACATAAAAATAAAGCTGATCAGGAAATACTGGTATGCTATGATTAAAAACAAAAACAAAAAAAAACATCTGACCTTGCATGATCTTCTGCCACCCTTTAGTGATGGTAATAATTCTATATACATGCATGTGCTAAAATACTGTAAACGAAATGAAGGAAATTAAATGTTAAAGATTAACACTTAGATTAAACTTCTTTTGGCATCATTTGAAATGCAGGTGGGACCTAAAAAATAACTAAACAGTATTTGTTTGCTTTAAGAATGTGTGATGGTTCTACGGTTTTCATCCTTTTTGTTTCGTACATTTGTCAAACTCACACAATAATGACAGCAATTACATTACGCCTTAGAATTTGTAATACCAAAGCGCCCTATTGCTCTGACCTTCACAGATACATCGCTGTGGAAGTCTTTGTGTCCCAATAAAATAGAAAAGCCTCATCTAAATGACTGCTCAGGTGAAAAAAAAGCGAGAGACCGACACAAGACTTTGTACAATGCAGGGAAACCAATATTGTAGAACACTTCACAACTCACATAATATATTGTCGGCTATTTTTTCATGGTCACATTGGGGATTGCAATGGAGCAGATTTAAGAAAACAGACAAAACTACACAAACATTGCATGGTGTCTCTATTGCACTGTGATTACAAATAAGCTGACGTGATAATTACATTGTGACCATAAACTCACACATGTAAATGCAGTGTAATTATGTTCTAGCAATCTATCCAAGTGTGGTGTTATTATATAATAGCAGATGAACGGCAGTGGATATATCGGTTATTATTTGCACTGTTCTGGCTCTGTTGACATTATAAATTACATTTTTGAAACACAGATCAAAACACAAATAAAAAAAAAGGAAAGCTGTAGCCTCTTCTACCTGTTTTAGTAATGCATTCTCAAGGGTTATGTATATTTAAAAAAAAAAAAAAAACAAGTTGAATTTCTTATATAGGTTATTAATTAGCACCTGATTGTGTTAATTGGACTTTTGTGAAATTGCTTTTAAAAAAGCTTATCCCTTTTGAAAAACGGGCTCATTAATTGTGAAGGCTATGCATAACAGGCTAATATTAGCATGGAACAACCTGAACTGTTATGTAACAAATCACTGAATTTGCTCACATACTTGTTCTGTAGAAGTGCATTCACAATGCGCCCAAATGTCTTCTGACAGGGAAATGTACATCAGGGATTTTTGTTCTAGTGAGTGAAGAGGGATCTTGCAGATTGAGTGAACCACCTGCAATGTATCTCAGTGAGATTTGAGAGTGACTAATTCGGTTCAGATCTGCATTAGAGATTTGCGTGTGTTCTTGTTTCTTGCTCTCTGTAGAGTGGTTATAAATATGTGCCATCATATTGAACATGGGTTTCTGCAAGAGGTGGGTAGCTGATGAAACTGTGCTGACAGACATATTTAAATATTGATGTATGGGTATAGCAAATCTAATTATATAGCGGATAGATATATCTATGAATTGGTAAAACAAATCCTGATTAAAAAGTGCAATGATATACCATGGCAATATCATCTTTGGATTTTAAAAACCATTCACTCATTGTATCTTGATTAATGGATAGCTGCAAGACAGGTACATGGCCATCATTCACCCAAGGGATTCACAGAAATGCTGAAGCAGATTTTGTACAGCAGCCATACCCTAAGGGTGGATTATTATGGTGCCTCTGTCCTTGTTGGGGTTTAAAAGTACAAGCAGCAAAACAGTAACTGACTGTGATAAAAGTAACGGAGATGATGGCATTGTAAGCATAGTGAGCATTAAATGTTTGCACACAGTTATCATATTCTTTTCTTGTATAGTACTTTGGGAAGTTGCTGTATGTGTCATGATTAAGATTGCATCCAGGGGACAGGGTGAGGCTGGGTTCATTCCATGGGTAACACCCTCTTACGCCCTCTAGTCCCGCGGGCGGAACACGGAACTGCACGTAAACATTATATTTCATACCTCATTTGTAATATTATTACAAAAGCAAAAGAGAGATATCCCATTCGCAATCTGTCTAGCACCCCCATGCTTCCAAAACAACTGTGATCGACTAGCTTGCGTTTTGCTGCTCTGGTCTTACAACCTTGATAACGGTGAAGTCACCCTGATCACGTTGTAGAGGAGGTCACAAGCTGTCAAATGATACCTTGACTTTGTTTGTAGCCCAATCCATTACAGAGTAATCGATGTGCAAAGGAAACGCCCACCTTCTGAATGAGATAAGGGAAAAAAAAGAGCCTTACAAAGGCTAATGCATGTGGCAATGGATAGCATGTAAGGTGCCAGAAGTTAACATCCCTTTTAGAACTTAGTGTATCACTGGACATAAAGATTTACACAATGTTTATTTTTGGAGAGGTTTGGGGACCCTTGGGCTTAGCTTTGTAAAAACTCCTGTAGAATTTGATCCCTTTGTTCAAACAGTTCCAAATTTTTACCCAGTATAGTAGACATGTTGGTGAAGCACTCTTTTCATGTGCTACAAGTTGAAAAAATGACTATAGAACATAAAAAAATGAGCGTTTGTTGTTTTTTTATGTATTTTTTCTGGATATCTCCTTCCAGTGTGGTACTGAGTAAGACTTTTATCACACCTGAGGTTTTAGTCATGATGCCCAAGGGGTTACCTTGTATTCAAGCCCTGAACCATGCCTGTGCTGTCTATACTTTGGAAGATATTGTGATTTATTTAAGGGCACAGCCCCCCAGGCGGAAATTGCCTGTGAGGGGCTGGGGTTTGAACAGGGTAATGTTCTACATTAAAACAATGAACAGGAGGCCAGTGAAATAGGATCAGAAACGTTTTTATCACTGCTCCATCAGATTAATAAAAAAAAAATGAAAGAAGCACGGCTTTGTGAAGGCAAATTACCAGCCAGCTGTCATAAGAAACAGAGCATCCCATTTTAAATACCCCTGTCCCATCAGGGCCTCCTCCTGCCCGGGAGTCTCCTTAATGTAGAAAGGTTTTCTGAGATAGCAGGAATCATTCCACTTCCAAAACCTTTCAGTCTGAAGCGATGTTGGTTAGGTCAGTCAATTACATTTAATTGGGCCTCTGTTCCTCTGTTCGATTAAGAGCTGCCAATGTAGTTCTACCTGTAATGCATCAATGCTTTCCTGATGGGGATGGGTTCTACCATTGATCCAGAATGGGTTCATAAATGCTTTGAAGAACACCTGAGGGACTGTACAAACCTCTACTGGCCTGCATAACAGGCGGATCTAATTGAGACCCTGTGAGACGGTCGAGTCTGGTCAAGATAACCCCAATGACAGAAGTTAGTAAGGTAGGCAATAATTAGTTGTGGATTCAGTACAATCCAGATACTTAGGTGAAGCCCTCTTTTTGTCATAGTAACTTTTAGAGAACAACAGAAGAAATGGCTCAGTTCTCTTTGGCACAGCTCTGCCTTAGCCATTATTTTTAATGACCAAGACAGCATTTCATCTTCATGGCTGGAAGTCATGTGATTGAAGTAAAATCACTCCCTTATACATGCTGTTCCCAGCATAGCTGTAAAATCCTCTCTGAGTACAATTAGATTAGGACTGTATATCACAACGCTGCAGCTAAATCAATAAATCTGACATAGCTACATACAGAGCTCTACAAGGTGAATGGCAGAGGTTATGGTGTGATTCATTAGGTCATTATTGAAGCATTTTACAGCGTCTCAAGTTTTAAATGATTGCATATATATATATATATATATATATATATATATATATAATGTTCAAATACAACTCAACAGTTATGTTGAACAGGCATTCCAGTAAAGTAATTGTTCGTTGTCTCTCTGAGGCACAGTATAAATCACATGTGTAAAACATACGATACATTCATTTTCTCAGATGTCAATAAAAAATGATTTTTAAAAATTTCTTACCAGTTTGATATGCATATGTCGCTCAGGGGTATTTATCAAACCGAAGCTTTCTTCAATTTAAAATAGCATTGCCCTATGCAGCATTTGAAAAGATGCACTAACATTGCCCGCAGCAAAGTCACGCTTGAAATATGTATTTAAAAATCTGATTATGGGGGGGTCATATGTTTCATACAATGGAATTTTCATGGACTTACACTCAGAGTTCTAAACCAGGAGAGTTGATGGATGTAAAAAAAATAAATAAATCTGGGAATAAAACCGACACCTAGTATTGAGGTGTGTTCTACTGATCAAAACTGTGGCTCTACATACAGTAATACCCACTGCTTACTACAGTCAGCAAAACAACTTTACCAAGCTACAAGCATGTGTGACGTTTATTTGATCTCACATGATCTCAGAAAGCATAATAGTTGTGGCACATAAGCAAATTATTATTATTATTATTATTATTATTATTATTATTATTATTATTATTATTATTATTATTATTTTAGCACTATCTTATTAGGGATATGTATTATTTATTTTATTTTGTACTTCTGGAGAATGTAGAATTAATATCCACAAGGGGCACACACACTCACACACACACACACACACACACACACACACACACACACTCACACACATACGCACACACTCACACACACACACACACACACACACACACTCACACACATACGCACACACTCACACACACACACACACACACACACACACTCACACACACACACACACACACACACACACACACACACACACACATACGCACACACTCACACACTCACACACAAACACACACACACACACACACACACACACATACGCACACACTCACACACACACACACACACACACACACACACACACACACATACGCACACACTCACACACACACACACACACACACACACACGCACACACACACACACACAGAAATGTTACACCTCCTCCCACCATCGCTTGCAAGCAGTTGCTGCAATAGCATTATAAATGCCACCTTCAGACACTTGAAAACAAGCCTGGTAAAGCTAGGGAAGTGTCAAGCGTATGTTCATTAAGTCCTTTTTTAAACTAAATAATTCAGCTGTGTAGCAACTAATGTATTCCCAGATGTTTTACTGTCACCAAATGGTCTCTGAGCCGCAGTAATATGGAGCAAGCTGAAGTTAATATGTAATCATAAAGTACCAAGTGAGGCTATAGATGAAGTGTAACTTTACCAGAACATTGAAATGAACCTTTTTATTATGTTGTAGTGGATACATTAATTTAATATAAAATTGACCTCTTTACAGTAATCATTAAGCATGAAAGCACAATTAGATTCGTTTTATTTGAAAAGGGAAACGAGAGGAAAGCGAACACCTTGGACTTACCGTAATGGTTTGTTTCATAGGGGAAAATAAGAACATAAGCGATAACGAGAAGCAATCAATAATGTACAAAAATCATTCAAGGGAATATTTAGAAACAGTAGCTTTTTATTAAAAGCATTGAAGGATAGTTAACCTGTTTCTGGCATTTTTTGTAGCACCCATCAGGATATCCGGCTCACTAGGAAGATGTAATCCTGTGGTGCTGCTTGTCTCTTAGGTAAAGAAATTCCTTTGGCATTATTTATCTTCCTGGTTATAAATCCACTGTGTTCCTGTTTTATTTTGCTCTGGTTTTCATATGCTAAAAGTGCGATTGAGAGATTAATCATCGGAAATGAAGATGGAATGAAAAGCTGTTCTAATGCATCTTGTTGGCAACTGAAACTTTTCACAGCTGCTTCTCGGCCAGTTGTTAGCGTATGTATTTTTCCAAAACTCTGCTGCTTTCCTCTCCACAGGCATTCCTTCTTGTGTTGATACGTGCAGGGTTGGAAATGATTTATCTTGAACTCGCCTGTGTTTGGGTTTTTTATTTTATTATTATTTAAATAATTTACTTTAAGCTTGACTGCGATGTCTTAACACTCCCACAGTGTGTTATTTAAAACATCTAAAAATAAGTACCTACATGCTTCACATATCAGATGGTAAGAGATGTCCCAGATCAATGTATAAAGACATTACTGCCTACAAGAGACGCGTAGGAATAACATACTGTAATACCAAAGAACAGGTATAAAAATAGCTGCTTTCGGTACCACTAGGGTTACTATATGGCTCCAGATTAACCGGACGCTTTGAGACAGACCGGGATTTCAAAATTCCCCCTAAATTGAAAGTAATTCACGTATAAATGAGCTCCACCTTTGCTGAGATTAACCCTGCTGTGGTGGAATTGGTTGGGCGCAGCAAACAATTCACACTGATCAGCTGCTTCTGATCAGATCTTAATGAACGAATAGCTAATCTATTGATAGAGCAACGAGATGATGATGCGATTGTATTTGCAGAATAATATGGGCGATTGAATTTTAACAAACAGAAAAAAATAGCGACTGGCTGCAATTCATTCTTGGTATGATACAATTATTTGACGCGCATGCGGGTATTTAATCACCATTCTTAATTGTAGCTAAGGATGGTTCATTTACACCTTCATTTATTTCAATTTAGGAGCAAGTTTGAAATCCCGTTCTGTCTCATAGCGTCCGGTTAATCAGGAGCCACATGGTAACCCTAGGTACCACAAGTAAGTGACCAAGTTAGTAAAGTTTTACATTCCTGGTTTCTATTGCATCATGGTAAAAGTGAAACAGTGAAGTGCATGAAGTGTAGTTGAACAGCATGTTAACTCATTAAATACCAAATATATTTAAATCAGAGCTGTATTTATGTTATTTGATACATTACATTTAGACTTAACTTTTGCAGTTAACAAAATTGGAGTAAGTCATCATAACAATATAGTTAAAGAGAAAATTAAAATAACGGGGAGTTATAGCCTGTTCATAAATGAGGACAGGTCTCTTTGTTTAAGGTTTGCCTAGTTCTAAATATGTTAGTTACTTACATTTTTGCTAAAGTAAATACTAGACTTTATTATTTCTGTATGGTTGTCATGATACCATATGCGGGAGGTTCTGTACTGAGCGAATCTCATACCCATATATAACTGAGGTGTGCATTTATATATATTTTTCATTGTCTTTTCTTTCTGTGACACCTTACCATGTGTTCTGCACTTCATTTTTCCATTGACCTTTCCTGACCATGCCTGACCCTTCTTATTAGCTCATCCTGTTGCAGATCGATAACTATTGCCCACCTACAGTACCTGCAGTAGTGATGATTTTTTCATAGCATCGCTTTAGTCTGAAAGCTCAAGAAAGAAAATACGGATATCTCTATATACAGTATACCTCATAGTTTGGGTGTTTGAAAAAACGTTGTTGTCTTTCAAGATAGATAAGCCCTCTTAAATCCAAGCGATATTGAGTGTAGAAGTTTCCAGTGCCCTTTAGCTAGCATTTGATTGATCAGTCTGCTTTTGTTTATTCCACCAAAAACTGATGATAAGTATCAATCACCTTCTGGAGGGTGACCTTTTAGAGTCTGGGTTTCCGCTAGCGCTGATGGTTCTGGCAACTGATTCTTCTTGTATCTGGGTATGTGCGATACAAAAGCTCTTTATCCCTGTCAACAAAAGTTGCAGTGCAAATCTTTTGCAGATGCTTCTCAAACGTGGCAGGTAATAGCTTATTAATCACAGCCACGACCGTTCCAGTGAGTTTTGATTATAAAGTTAGTCGTGGTGTGTCATGTTTTTTACTTGACTGATGACACTGGTATGACTTTGAATTGCAAATTAACATTTGAAATAAGGGATGGGTTCCCAGGGCTGATTAATGACTAGGCAGCAGTGTGGAGTAGTGGTTAGGGCTCGGGACTCTTGACCGAAGGGTCGTGGGTTCAATCCCAGGTGGGGGACACTGCTGCTGTACCCTTGAGCAAGGTACTTTACCTAGATTGCTCCAGTAAAAACCCAACTGTATAAATGGGTAATTGTATGTAAAAATAATGTGTAAAAAATAATGTGATATCTTGTAACAATTGTAAGTTACCCTGGATAAGGGACTCTGCTAAGAAATAAATTATATATATATATATATGTTAGCCGTGATATACAGCATTATATCATCAAAAGCCAGCTTAATAAACAATTGTATAGTATGCATTCAATAGAAATGATATAACCCAACAATTTAGTCTATGTAAACACCCCGTAGAAATTCTACATCATTTAACATGAGAAATTTGATGATGCATCAGGGTGTAAGTGAAGTTTGTAAATAGCTTAGTGTCTACATTGTCTGCATTCTCATTAGGCCATACTAAACTACAGCCTCTGCAGCAACACATCTGAAAGGACTGTGTTCCGTTTGAAATGGAACAGAAGTGCATTGAGCCGCACTTCCTTTGCTATTAATAACAGCTATCTGAATTCTGCATTACAGTCTTTCTGCCTACGCCTATAGAAGTACAACATCTGCTGCCTAACAATCGCCGTGTGGATTAATAACAGTGGTCAGCAATAGTGAGATATTCCCATTGAGGGAGACGCAGTCGCAACGCCAGTCAAAATCTCTGATCCCGTGTATTTCTAAAAATAAAATAACAATAACAATAATAATAATAATAATAATAATAATAATAATAATAATAATAATAATAATAATAATAGAACAGGGATTCAGAATATCATTTTCACTACAAAACTCAAAATGTATCACTTTGAGAACAAATAAGCTGACCATGATAAAACGCTATAATCTAAGAAACCTGGTATAGCATACAAATGCAGGCCAACACCTTGCCTGTGGAAATTTCTTTTTTTTATAACATTCAGAAGCCTGGGATCCCCCATAGAGTATATACTTGTATCTGTTTGGAGTCTATTAAAATTGCTTTGGGGCAAGTAAATGGAAAAGCAGCACTACATTCAAGGGGCCAGCGCAACCTCTTTTCTCCTAAAATTGGGATCACAACCAGACTAATCTTTCATGCATTTGCCTCAACGAGGATATAGCAGACTGTCCGTCCCTCCTTTAACGGTCTTGCAGATGAGAGCGATCGGTTTTGATCCGCTTGCTTTGCACAATTCCCTCTTCAGCTGTTGCCACAACCGGTTTGATAGGATCTACAGTACCTTCCCTCGTTCTGATTATTGGCAAAGAACAGGGATTCTTTCCATCATTCTCAGCTTTGTGCAGCTGTCAATGAGATTGAAGGTGATCAATATTTCAGAAGTGTTATTGGCTTATATACAGAGAAATTAAGCCACATCTGCGCCTCTAGGGTTGTAGACCAAAGCCAAAAACACAGGACTGTGAGATAAATATTGGTGTAATTTTACACAGCTACACATGTGTGAGAGTTGTACTGGTATCCTCCCTCTCAGCTGGCATTGCTGGATAAAAACTGGCATGTGGGCAATGTTTTCCTGTAGCCCCGTAACCTCCACCTATCTCGGACCAAATGTGTAGAATAATTGGTACTCACGGGAGGAAGCGAGTCAGCAGTGATGTGCATTATCCTCAAGAGCCCCGGTACAAAGCAGTCTTTAAAAGCAAGCGAGTGTGTGAAGAAATAAAACAAAAATAAATCCATGAATACAGGCATGCAGACATTCATACATACATAAAGCGCTTTAGAGAATGTCAGACTTGCAAGCTAGGGTTATGTGTTTAAAAGCACTGATAATACATACATCCCTCAGGGCAGCAAATTCATTATCCACAGTGATAGCAGTGAACTGGCTTACTGCTGAATCAATGTTAAAGATTGAATTCATTACTTTAGTGTCTTCAAAAAATAAAATAAAAGTGCCAAAATATTTAGTTTGTTGTCGACTTTCACCCTGTGTGGAGTTTTGATTGACTGGAGTGAGAAATAGTAAATAAAAATATAGTGAGGAATGCAAACGTGTGTGTGTGTGTGTGTGCGCGTGTGTGTGCGTGTGTGCGTCTGTGTGTGACATATTATGGTTAACAAAACCATCATAAACTGCTTTCAGATTAGTGGAGTGATATTGCAGAGAATAATCTGTGTGACATCTGTTAAATAAACGATACTCTTTCATGTAAAATGTCAGATCAGATCAGCAGATTTAGATCATGAGCACCATTCTCCTGTGACATCTCTTAGTGTTTTCAGACCATTTAACCTTTACATCCATAAAGGATGCAGCAGTGTGGAGCAGTGGTTAGGGCTCTTGACTCTTGACCCAAAGGTCGTGAGTTCAAACCCATGGTAGGAAACACTGCTGCTGTACCCTTGAGCAAGGAACTTTACCTAGATTGCTCCAGTAAAAACCCACCTGTATAAATGGGTAATTGTATGTAAAAATAATGTGATATCTTGTAACAATTGTAAGTCGCCTTAGATAAGGGTGTCTACTAAGAAATAAATAATAATAATAATGGAAAAGTGACTTTTTAATGCATTTGCATTTTACACAGCTTTTAAAGAGGGAGAGAGGGAGAGGAGGAGAGGAGGAGAGGAGGAGAGGAGGGGGGGCCCTCATATTTTCTGTTTGATTAAAAGGTTGAATACTATTTGAAATGACCTGAGATAAACAGATATTTGTTCAATTAGAATCTTTATAGTGCAGTAGCCAATTTTTTTTTTTTTTTTTACAGTATAACCAATTTATTGAAGATAGCCAATTTTTTTTTAACAGTATAATACAAAAAGTGTTGCAAGTGCAAGTTTAAAAGAATCAATCCAGCCTTTTATACATTTTACTAGACCTAGATTTCAGGGTTTTATATACTGACCTTTAGAATAAGTTGCCAAAGAAACACTGGAAAAGCTGGAACATTCAGTCAGCACAAAGAACATTAAAAAAGAAACATTAAAACTAAGTTTTAAAACAAAACTTTCTTTTTTTTTCTTCCCAATTTGTGTTTGAATCCGGTATATTATGGTGCACCAAAAATATTGTGTGATATATGTAGGAAACAATAAACAGTATCAATGATATATTAAAAATATATTTGCATATATTGAAAAATATTTGATCATATATACAAAATATGGCATCTACTTATTTCCCCATATATTCCACTATACAGTATGATTCCCTCTTGAGCTACAAATGAAGCAATATACAGGACTGCACTTATGACAATATGACTTCTTGCTCTCTGTACAGATAAATGTAAATCTGTCGATTGTGTGCAAATATATTCGATTTTTTCCCCTACAAGGTGAAAGGGAACAACCTACACTTTTTACACAATACACAGCAATTAGAGACGCTTAATGTAAAGTATTACTGAACAGCCTCATACAGCGACACTGCAGTAATAGCGTTGTATTGATGAGTTTCAAAACAGAATGTTCCTTTTTTTCTGCTGGGAACAGAAATCCACTTGACATACCCTGAGAGCATATGACATTTTCTACTTGTTGGAAATATACAAGAAGCCAGCTGATTTCCGGATTATAGAGTAAAGTCTGTTCAGGACGTTCAGCTTGCAGAAAGGTATTAACAAGAGTTTTTGATGCATAAAGTTCCATTTAATTTTGAGATACTGAACTATTCCTTTGGCTTGAACCCAAAGAAAACAACCAAGCCTTTTTGCACTCAGTGCTTATTAATGTGCAAGTAAGCAATTCTCACACGTGTGGGACGTATCTGAAATAATAAATAGCAGCACATATTGAAATTCTAAATTACCGCTGGGCATGATGCTTCAGAAGTATACTGTATATAATAGAACCAATCACAGTGGTAACAGTATGGATCGATACACACTGGTTAGAGAACCATTGATGGAAGATGGGTCTTCCACCTACAGGATTCTAGCAATCCTGGAATAAACGCAGCTGGTTTAGCAGGAGCAAGCTGTGGTCTTTTGTTGCGGAAGATCAGCATTAATCTGCCCTATGGCTTTTATCTCACAGAATCTGTGAAATCTGCTTTCCCTTTCATCTGCATGGATTAGTGTGTTATCCTGTGACTTGGCTGTGTCAGTTTGATTCAGAATATGCTTCAAATCCTCCCATTCCATCCTATGCCTTGCAAACACTATTATACATTTGCTCAAAGGGCTCTGGCTGACAAGAAGAGCAAATAGCAAATATGGCAAGACCTGATGAACACATAACACAATATCTGAGACTTGATGCTGATCCAGACCTATACACATTTCTGAACCTGGCAAATTGCAAGATGATTCAAAATCTCAATTTGCGTCGAAACCTAACCTTTGCTTTGCACATGGAAATGTATTTGTATTTTATTCTTTTCAATATGAAAAGTTCTGCTTACCTTTTACTGATTGTAAACTATGCAAAAGTTTCAACTCTGACCTGCCTGTCCAGTCAATGGCATGGAAACCAATAAAGATGCTGGCAAAGAGTACCAAGAATTCAATAGAGCCCTTCTTATCCATGATGATCAGTTATTAGCCAACAGACACGATAACTGGCAGAACTCAGACAAACCAGTCAGTTGTAATTAAAAAATGCCACGGCCGCACAGAGGAAGACTGCAATCAATGCAATACAGACCGTCAATGAACCTTTTACATTGCAACAAATATAGTCCTAAGCTCATACATTCATTTTATATACAGATTCCCTTTCTTGCACAGTATTGATCACCTATTGCCAATCATACAAAACGAGAACTGTTTCAGAGAACAATGGGGATTACTACAGTGTACTGTAAAACGAATGCTGAATTTAAGTAAACCAAATGTTCTGGTATTATTTAAAAAATGTGTATACAGACACCCAAATTCCTACCTGTAACTTGGATGTTTCTGCAAGCAGATTACAATGCTGGTTCATAATGTGTAGGAACCCACTGGAAAAGGCTTCGGCTTGGAGCACACCTTGAGCTAAGGTTACACAATATTGAAAACATAGCCAACTTTCTATGCTGAATGCTAATATGAGTGTGATAAAGTTATTGCTGTGTGAAGTTACCTTGAAGAGATACCACAGTGAGCTTTCTTTGACAAGGTAAAAAAAGTGGGGGGGAGAAAGACGTTTTCAATGAGCTTCTTAAAACTGCAGAAGATTTGTGGAGATTTAACTGAGCTTCTAGGAGCCCTTGATCTGCTGCTCAGCCACAGAGCCCTTCATGCTTCATTCTCTGCATGAAAATCTCTCAATAAGCTACACCATACTGGGGTTAACCAATGTGGAAAAGCTGGATGGTTTCACTTTGTTATCTCCCAAGTAAAAACAATGTAATACCTCAAAGGCCTGTTGCTACCATCCTTCTGCATTGAAACGTCTGCCTTGCTGACTTGTGCAGTGCCATTCGGCAGTTTTGCATTGCTAAGTCTGGTGGTACTGTAACCTTAAGCCTTTGGTGTTCCTCAAGTGGATTTTCTCGTGCCCCCCCCCCCCATTTAACACAGAGCTTTCCCCTTGAGGATCTTACTAATGACCTGTGACTGTTCTGAGGGGGTTGCACCAGACACCCCCCTCACTGCTTTGTTTATGACTAATAATACCATACTTCCTTTCACAGTTGTCGGCTCCAGGCGATGTTCAAAATAAGAACCAGAAGAATTGCCACAGGTCTGTTGTTTTTCAGAGGAGAAGGTTTAAAAGCACAGGAAAGACAAAAGTCTAAATCAATTATAAACCAAAACGCATTAGTCATAGTACCAAAGACAGTACTATATATCACTGAAAGATATTTATTTGTGTTCAAGGATTCTGAGTTCTTGTAATAACATGGCAGTGGCTATGCAGTCAGCTGGAATAAGTGTGTACTTTTATAGATGGTTATAAAACCAAGTTTTCCCAACGTATAGACAATGAATTAAAGCAATATACATGAAAATGCTGGTACAAAGCATGGGGTACTGTAATGAACTTGGCTCTGATGTCAGAAATTATATAAACCTTAGTTCTGATATCCTGTTGTTAGCTAAAAATATATGTTTCTGATGTATGAATCCAGTACATGCTCCTCCCAAGGCTTACTAGAAATATACAGAGCTTTAATTCATAGGTAAGGTCTATCAATGCTACTAAAAAAAAGCACACAAAAAGTAAGATTGGTTGAATTTAGGCTCTGACAATTCAGAACACATGTAGCGACCTGAATAAAGATTGTAGGCACTAACCCACTAACTCTGTTAAAATGCTTTTCAGAAATAGAATGATTGCCATGTCTGGCTATCTTTCTTAACAAGCTCATTGAAATAATGAGACACGGTATCTTTTTGTCACTGTGAATAGTCTTTTGTTTGACACATGCTGCATTCACTAAATGATTCTTCTGTAGTGCATGTCTTTTGTAAGGTCTTTCTAAAAGAGTATGCGATTTACTGGTGGAGATTTTCCTGTTTGCCTCCCACTGTGGGTCATGGCATCCTGTAGCTACAGTATAGTAGGCTCAGTCACAGCAATGCTGGAGCTGGGATATCTGGGATATATCGATCTTCTATATTTTAAATGGATTTGCAATGAATAAACATCCAAAATGAATGCAGAACATTAAACCCAGGGCTTATTATGTATCTCCTAAAAGAGTGTGCACACCAGTAAAAGCCATGCTTGGACGAACCATCTATTTACCAGGAGCCAGCCATGCATGGCTACAATATTATTCAATCAAACCTTATTTATATGATGCAACTTTTAAGTTCATGATAACAATAGCAAGCATATGGTCTTATATGGCTATATAGTTTAGTTTTAAAATGGTCCCTTTTTTTATATAATTTTGTAGAAGAAATCCAGCAATCCGGTGCATGAGATAGATTTATTGATCCAAAGTTCCCAGATTATATGAGCTGTCTGTTTTTACCAAGGTGCTCCCAATTTACTGTAATTGGGTAATCTACTGAGTAGTACATTGTAAACATGATATATGACTCCTCAGTATTGTAGCATAGGGTTTAGGTATGTTTTTATAATATGAAGGGGCAGTGGTACTCTAGGTTTTATACTGTGCTAAATGGAACACAGGTTAATTGAGGGGACCCTTCCAATATATTTATGTGACTGTACCTTTTTTGTATTCAGATACTATACCAAGTTGGCTTGTATGCCCCACACCTCACATTTTCAAGAGATGTAGCTTCAGGTGCCTCAAACAGCAGGACAATGCCAAGTTCTAAGAGCCATTCTGGAGATGCATAATTTCTAACAGATGTCGTTCAGAATAGTTGAATAGTATATATGTTCAATAATGCATGAATAAAATTTATGAATTTAAATGGAAAATGCTGCCTCTTTCCTGGGAGGCCATTGTCAGCTTTTCATTGCCGATCTCCAGCAGTTTCTCAAGCAGAATCCTGCTGTATTCCATGTGGGCCCATACGGAAGAACCATATATTTATAATACATGGAAATGTATATTGAAGTACTGGTTCATATATTTTAAATATATTGCTTTAATGTCCATATATTTGTCATACGCATTCATCATATATGACAAAATACCTTTTACAAAATATATGGTCAAATACATTGATTTGTATGCATGCTTTTGTGCTGACTGGTTATGCTGGGTATGAGAAACAACATGCATGTTGTACTGTGTAATACATCAATTCTAAAAATTCTCAGTGGAATACTTTACCTCACCCTGAAACAAAGAGTTTGGTCAAGTTCTTTTGCGATTAAAGTCTGATGTAAATCACATCTTCAAAATAACTTATGTAGTGATGGCATCTTCCAAGCAATATGGGATTTTCATTATACATTACAAAGTAATAATTAAAAAACCTTAGTAGCCAGTTAAAAACTACATACTATACTGCATGTGGGCCAGAGCTAGAATTTTAACTGCATATCACTTAAAAATTAAAATAAAAAAGCAAATAATAGCTTTAAAAAAACAACATGAAAAACATTAGACTTTCTTACTGTTTATTGTACATTTGTAGGTCAAATACATTGCACAGAAAAAACACATGGTAGTTTGAAACATGTATAAGCAGAGGCTAAAATTTAACAAGAATTTTAACAACTGCCTTTTATATACAACATTATTACAATTGTACCTGTGGCGTTTTTCATAAATCGAAAGGAACGGTAGTTCCTCGAACCAAGTTAGCCGTGGTGAGAGAACGGGAGTTCCTATCTATACAGTGTAAGATCTGAAAGAACATTTTCATAGCAAAAGGAATGCAGGATGCCTGGTCACTATCTGTGTACCAGCTGGCATAAACAATGTTATGTCACAGAATGTCTGTGACTGGAAGCCATGTCTATTTCTTACTACCTTTTGTGACAATTCAGGGTCCTCTAAAAATGCTTTGATCTGTGCATGTAAAGGCAAATGAAAGAAAAAGTTTCCTTCTTTCAGACTCCTTTGCTCTATCCATTCTTTCTCACAGTAAGTACGTTTCTTTACCTAAGTAAGATTCACAGAAATTGCAAACATGATGTATTTCTACAAAATATTTTAAACCTTCAAACGGTTTTTCTAAGTGGTACCAAGATTGTGGTACAGTGTCTTTACCAGCCAATAGATTAATAATGTCCAGCATGTCAGAGACTGCTTCCTTGGTAAGCTTGTGCTTCATTTTCAATGCCATGAGCAGCAGGCCATTCTGTTGTTGAGACGAATACACTTTGTCATCCTGAAACAGGGAAAGTGTTATTATTTATTATATATTTTAGGAAATGTATTTTATATCATGCACATATTCATCCCATAATTATATCCACAGTACTGAAATACAAAAAGTCACATTACAATCTTGGATTTGTGTGCAGTTCTGTAAGGCTACATTATTATAATGAGATTACAGTACAGTGTTTTTATACAAGTCCACATCTTTAAATCTACATTACACCCAAAACAAATTTACCCTTAGCCAACTTTCTATGATCCTTTTCTTTTGAAGAAAGAGGAAAGTGTCCTTCATTACCACTAAAAAGAATGCTGATTTAAAATACACTATGCAGTGGGTACTATAGGGTAAGACACAATAATATACACAAACCTCTTGCAGGTACTTTTCTTGTGTAGATTCATCAAGATAATGAAAAGGTTCACTGCCAGGATTCTCAATGTCCTGTTCCTGTAATTGAAAAATATGCACATTTACATCCTATACAGTTTGTGGCTCTCCCCAAGCAATGGGAAAATTACACTATGCCATCATACTCGTCTCATATCATAGCACCATCACACTCATTTTCAAAGCTATCATGATTGATTCCTATTTTTTCATTAACATATTTATGTATTTTAACAATTAAACGTTTGGTAAGGCTATAATTAAATCTACATTTATAGTATTACAAATATACATGTGCTGCAATTATATTGTTTCTATTTAGTGTTTTGTAAAAGCTCTAAAATAAACATGATATTATTGAACAGATAAATTATTACAATTCATGAGCAACTATTAGATTAACATATTCCTGCATTTGTGCCTGTATACAGACGTTTATAGCTTTAAATGGTCACATTTATTTTAACAGAAACAGCAAAAAGGTAAAATTTAAATTTTAAAAAAAAGTTTCTATTAGATATATTACTTTATATAGCATTACACATTATACTACATTAGCACATAATAACAAAAATTACTAGCACTTTACCGTGGTAATTGACTCAAGATCTGCATTCTCCTGTTCATTTGGGGTTATTTCAGGTTCCCGTTCTTCTGATAGATTACTGGATTCTGGTACATCAACGTCTTCATCAGTTTCTAGACTGTCATCATCTTCAATGTTGCTTACAGTACGAATCTCGTCATGTGTTAAAGAACCCTACAGACGCACACCCACACATAAACAGTAAATCAATTGCATTTAACAAAGTACAAAAAATATTATACACAGAATAAGCCACACAGTAATGTGCAATCAACTACCAAACACGGCCGTTTGAAAATTAACTACTTCCTTCAGAATTAATCCTAAATCATTTGTAGCGCTTTCTATTTATTCTACAAAACAAGTAGATCTCGTTATTTCACTTGTTTTACTATCATTTTAACAGGTTTTAACTGTGCCTATATTATGTACAGCCTAGGTTGAAATACTTTACTCACCGTTGTTTCTGCTTGACTTGATTGTTCCTTGTTCCTATAAAATAAAAATAAAGGTTTAGAATATATACTATCGTATTATGACTGAACAGCTTTAATAAATTAAACACTAGTGAAGCTACTTGCCTTATCCTTTTCCATCGTCTAAGTGTTCTTCCTGGAACAGCCATTTGGTCAGCCAGGTAGCGTTTGTAGCCACGCTGTTCTGTGGTGATGTCGTTTTTATTATAATCACTCATAATTTACAGCCCACGTGCCAGCCTAAAAAACTGTGTAAAAGTACATTGCATGGATTACTTAAATCACAAGCAGCCAACAATGAGAAAGACATTATGTTAACACTACAGCAGCTCATGTGCGTTATGGCTGCTGACGTCGCACACAGCTCCTCCTACTTTCAGTTCCGTTGTCTGACAAATTCGCTTTCAAAACACTAAAGGAAACAAAATAATATATATTTATCTAGCCAAATTATTAATTAGAAACATAAAAGGGATCGGAGTTTTCATATTTCTTTTTTATTCGATTTATTTGTATTTATCTGGACGTCGTATTTTTTGGCCGACAGGAAGTGAAATCATCACACGTTTCGTGCTGACTTTCAGTTGGGAAGGTGCACAGAGAGACGGAGCAAGCATGTTCGCACTAGTAAAGTGGGTAAATGGCGACGATGACGGTAAATTGAGTGTAATTCCTACTGAGTGGATTAAAGGATTTAATATAGAGGATTTTGAAGAAGAAGGCGACGAAGATGAGCGCCATTATGTCGCAGAGTGGAGAAGAGGGAGTAAACGACCACGTGAAGGATGGCAAGCTTTCGATTGTGAAGTGGAGAAAGTGGGAGGTTAGTATACCATATTTACCACAACTTTGAGATATAGAGATGCATTAGCAATTACGATCTTTGTAAGTAGTAAAAAATGGAAATACATATTTTAATCGTAGGTTGAAAAAAAAAGTTAATTACTGTATCACATGAAGTCAAGAAAGGCCAGCAACAATAGCTATGGCCTAGTAGTAGTACTGCATCCCGAATTTTAGGTGACTGCTGTTAGATTCTCTGTATAAATTACTCATTTGGAAGTAATTAGAAAAAAATAAGCACACTACATAATTATAAATGTAGTAAATTTATTATTATTTTTTAATTTTAAACAACCAATATCTTCCTAGTTACTTTAACATGTAATACTTTTGAAATACAAGAAAACAACTTGTTGAGTATTGATTAATTATGATCCTTTCTGTTTCATTTTTAAAAAAGACAGTTGGAACTTGTTCAAATGCGTGATGCAATGACAAGAGCAGAAGAGACTCCAGCTTTGAAAAGAAAGAAATTTCAAAATAGCAGATATGCTGATGAATCCAGCAGTGACACCAAAGACACTCAAGTGTGCCAGGTAAACATTGCTATTTAACATTTTTGTTAAATTTTAAGACTGAACAACATACTACATTTATTTTAAGGTGTGATGCAAGGACCAAATCAAAACTTTGACCCACTAATCATAAGTTACAAATCTGGTGCTGATGGTATCTTTTTTTTGTTTGTCACAAGGTTACAGTCTTCTACGCCTGAGGGAATCTGCCATTAATACTGGGTTTTAATTTGCAATTAGGCCCTAGGTAGGAAGCAGTATCTGTCACAGAAGGCTACAAGTGGACGCTGTTGATGGTACAGTATTGAGTTCCGCAGTTATTTTAGACAGCAGTAAAAAAAAATGTTTTTGGTTTGTTTATTTAGAACTCAAAGACTAAAGCATCTGCAAAGCAACAAAGGTCTACTGAAATTCTGAATCAGCTGACTAAGAAACCGCAAACTAATAAAGAGGATGGAGAGGTACAACAACTTAAAACTAAAATTCAAGAACTAGAACAGGAGAATAAGAAGCTCAAGGAAATGGTAGTTGGAGGTAAGCATTATTGTTTCAATCAGAATAAATATAGTATAGCGTCAGGAGCATTATATTAATAAAGACTAATAAATAAGTTAAGAAATGCACATATTTGTGGAAAAAAACAAACTCCTGTTTATTCTGGAACCATACGTAAAACTGGCAAATTATTAGATTAATTAATTTAATTAATTAATTAATTAATTAATTAATTAATTGATGATTGATTAAGGCGCTGCCCCTATGGGTTAAGACAATGGTATTGGTATCAACATCAACTGCGTTGTGAACCTGCCTTTACTTGATTAGTCCATACAATTGGTGATTTCTAATTGGGGGGGGGTATAAAAAAAGCTTGCCGATTTCCAAATTTTGAAAAAGAAAAGACGAAGTAGAACAGAGAATTGCAAAGGTTTTCATAAAGCCGAATATTGTATAATTGCAGCTATCCCTGTGATATTGGACAAAATTGAGGAGCTAGGAAAGAGGGACAACTCTGGTCCTACTGACCACTCTATTGACAGTGAGGCAAATTGTCTTTGTGGAAGTCCACGGTATGCTGCGTCGTCTGCAGGATCAACTGTGTCCATATCCTCAATTCCTCAATCACAAGGAAATGGAAGACAACTTGACAAGGTAACAGTGTGTTGTATTACAGGCAGTGGTAACCAGTCTTTTATATATGTCAGTGAATCATTATCCTTTTTATAGCTTGCAAATTTAACCCAATTTAATTGAAAACTTAATATGAATTTGTAGAGCAGTAATTTAATTAGTTTTATTATACTTTACCATGACACTTCTGCAGTTCTTTAACAATTAATGACTTTTTGTTTTGGCTTGTACATGTCATCCACAACAGACAAGTAGATCATTATTGCGTTTGTGAGGACTGCATCATAGGCTTAAGCCCTTTTGACACTGGCACTCCGACCCGGGTCATGACACGCTTATCGGTGACCCGGGTAATTTTTTTGCTACTGTGAAAGCACTTACCCGGGTAGGAGGCGACCCACTTCAGGAGGTCCGGGTCGAGCGAGGCGAAATGACGTTTTTTTTTTTAGTCTGCACATTGCGTTGTTGCCGCTCCTGACCCGGGTCGATAAACTGCAGTCTGAAACCTCTCGGCCGACCCGCTTGACACCGTGTCAGTGACAGTGTGAAAGCGGCTTTATTGTAACTGGGTTCTTGATGCTATAGAGGTCATACATGCTCACCCAAAACCAGACTCTTCAAGGTCAATTCTCAGTGGTGTATTTTACCTTATTGACAAGCACAGACTTTTAAAGGAGCCATAGATAGCATTAATTTTAAATCAAGGCTTATAAAGTCATGATATTTGCAAGGACACAATTTCCTAGAATCAAGAACAAGCTAGAGGATTACCCGAATCCTGGTTTTGAGAAAATGCCACATATTTATGTTTTTTTCTTGGTTTATTTGTTATAAAAATAAAACTTATTTCTTCTTTAAACAGGTGGAAATTCATCCAGGAAGTGGAGTGTATATAGACCAGCTGGCTTGGACAATAACAAATAAGGCTACTTCCTACACTTCATTTGTGAGAAATGCTATGCTCTCTGTGTTTGACATTGAAACTTTAGTAAAAAGTAATTTACGTGGTGGAAGTGGCAAACGACAGAAACATGGGGAAAGAAGAGAGGCCTTGGATCCCAACAAAGTGAATGCCATATACGGTGAGTGTTTTTAAGAGTTATTAATTAAATGCTTTTAAACCTTCTTTTTGTAGATGTCCATAATTTTTCTTCCATAGAGCCTATTTTCACTTAAAAATAGTTTTGAATTCAATATGTTTGTTATTATGTATGTATTTCTTAGCAGACATCCTTATCCAGGGCAACTTACAATTGTTACAATTATATCACATTATTTTTACATGCAATTACCCATATATATATATATATATATATATATATATATATATATATATATGTATGTGTATGTGTATATATATATATATATATATATATATATATATATATATATATATATATATATATATATATATATATATATACTATAATTACTGTAGCAATCTAGGTATAGCACCTTGTTCAAAGGTACAACAGAAGGGTCCCCCACCTGAGATTGAATCCACGACCATCTGTAAATAAATGTATGGTGCTATGAACAGGCTTTGTCCTGCACTCACTACTGTACTGGTTGACAATTGAATATGGATAGGTAAACACTAAAGAATTGCATTTAGTTCTCAATAAAAATGGGTTTCTTAGCATTCAAACATCGAAACAAACTGAGCTGGTCAGTAGTAAGAGTGTACAATTGTTTTTTTTTTTTTTTAACTTGCAAAAAATGGTGATTCATATAGTGCTTTTGAATGTTATATCTCAAGTATGTATTTTTTAAAAACTTTCTTTTCCTTTTCAGCTGCAACTCTGATGAAATTTCCACTTGCCACCAAATCACAGATTGGTTCTGTAATTAATGGGAAAATAGCTGAACTTAGGTATGGAATAAAGAAAAACGCACACAAAAATACACAAGGCTTTAATGATACTAACTGATACTGGTACTGGGCTTAGAAGTCATAAACTGTGTGGTAGTTCTAGTTCTGTTTTAGGTTTCCCCTGTATTTTATTTAGATGTTTAATTTCGAAAACAAATGAAACATCCCTTATTGAAGTTTTCCCTGTTGACTTTATTGTAATGTTTTTGCACTTTTACCATTGATTTACCTTACTTTTACCATGGTTTCCTACCGTTTTCAATTATTTTAAGATATCTTCAAATATTTCAATATGTCTGTTTGGCGAGCTACAGGGCCAAACTGCCAGTTAGAGATACCTTCAAATATTTGAAGGTATCTCTAAATGATGATTCGGCTTGCCGTAAGAAATAGTGTTAATTTACAGTAGTGTTATTGTATCTATAGTGATAATGTACATGTGTATATCCGAGAAATATTAGGGGATGAAAGTAATGTTTTTTTTTTTTTTAAGTAATTCAGTGAAACTCCAACTCTGTTTATAACAAGATTGTAAACAAGATTTTGCAGTCGCTCAGATGAGGGCTCAAACTGATAACTGTTCAATAAAGTTTTATAAATTTATAAAATGGGTGCATTTTATTTATCGTACTACTGTGGCAGTCCACAAAACTTTGCAAACTGTTATTGCATGTGAAGTGATCAATTTGTATTACTCTTTTCCTGCATCACACGTTTACATATGTAAATTCACATTTTTCCATATATGAGTAAATGCATTACCAACACAACATTTTAATTATGATATCATACATTTATTGAAATATATATTTCTATATATGTTATTAATGTGTGTATATATATATATATATATAATAACATGTATTAAACATATATTTTTGACATGATACCATGTATTCATACTATATAATAAATACATTTTAAATGTATGGTTCATATGTGGTTAATATATTATAAATATATTGTAAAAGTATGAAAACATGCAATATACCATGTATTCATACTATATAATACATACATTTTAAATGTATGTTTCATATGTGATTAATATATTATAAAAGTATGAAAACTATAATTAAACTACATATTTTTCATATATTGTTATTGTATTGTTACATATATGAAATCCGGCCAATTTCTATATATTAAAAATGTATTTAATATTTTTTTACATATATTATCCACTTAACATTTGAATATATTATTTTGTCATTCAATATATTTTAAATAATATATTAAACATATATTTTTCTTCCGTATGGGGGTGCATCTTCTTGAGTAAATAGCACCTGAAGCCATCTTAATTCACTCCAATAACTGGGTAAGGTATCCACATCTTACAAGGCATTACACCATTTTGCCTATTTCAGCATTTGTACCATATGGGCCACAGAGAATACATGAGATATGTAAGAATATAATTAAAAAAATAAAATCGATACTATGTGGAAAAATAAACCAATTATGTAAGCAGCCCAGGTAATGACAGATTGTGTTACAAATAGAATGTAGGTTGATATGTGACAAACACTGCAAATCCAGAGGCTAGCAGCCAAATACAAAGATGCTGCACCAGATACACTGGAATGTCAGCACTAAAACCCTTTACATGACAGATGGTTCAGACTGTAATGAATAATACAGAGCAAATAGCGAAATAATAGCAAACAGTGAAGGTATTTTCTGCTAGCCAATTTCAACCCGGTTAGTCCATCATTACAGAACGATGCAGCAGTAATCCTCAACAAAATGAACTTGCACAAAGGGTTAAACCATATTGAATATGTCTAGGATACTGAAGAGACAATATCACCACGGTCACTAATCAGAATCTGTCAGCTGACATTTCTTTATTTAGATCTCTTTGAAACATGGCATGATCCTACAGAACTCCCCTGATTTACACTTGACAATTAAATCAATATGCAGTAATGTTAAATTTGATCCGACACACTTAGCTGTTAAACACATTGTAAACGTCCTTCTGTAAGCTTCATAAAGTGACCTGTACCAATATGCCAGAAGATCACCAATGATCATTACAAAATGAGTTTTTGGTTATTATTATTATTTGTTTATTTAACAAACGCCTTTATCCAAGGCGACTTACAGAGTCTAGGGTGTGTGAACTATGCATCAACTGCAGAGTCACTTACAATTACGTCTCAAAAGATGGAGCACAAGGAGGTTAAGTGACTTGCTCAGGGTCACACAATGAGTCAGTGGCTGAGGTGGGATTTGAACTGGGAACCTCCTGGTTACAAGCCCTTTTCTTTAACCACTGGACCACACAGCCTCCTAGCCAGTGCTACAAAACAGAAGTGCCTTTGCAATGCATTTTTTGAAAGCACATATGGGTTCATTAAATCAGCCTGCACTCCACAGGGATTAGCCAAAGCTGGGTTTCTTTTGAACATTTTACAGCACTGGAGAATCACCCTGTGTCAACCACCTATCCATGGCTATCCTGGCAGTTCATGTTTGCGCCTGTCATTGAACACTATATAGTGAACATATTGCTCCACAAGGTGAAAGATCATTAAATTAATTTTTGCTTCCTATTTTTTGGTTTAGCTTTGACATGATGCTGAAAAGACTTTATTTAGAAGAAAGGAATGTACGTGTGCTACAGTGTTTTGCTACAACAGGGCCTATATTTTTAAGTGAAGTGGGGCAGTTTGTACAAGGTTTATTAACATTGCGAGAAGGATTCTGTTTTGTAAAACCACAGCGTATCAGACAAAAGCTGGTTAACATCTCTGCTGTATTATATGGGCAGGTAACACGCTTTTAAGCTGAATTTATACAAAGGGTATTTATTTTATTTCAACAGTCAGCTTGTAGCAGTGAACGTCACCCAGCTTTGCCCAGCCTTGAATTCAGATTTCCCTTATCTACAGTAATGTTTAATCCTTACAAATGACTTAATTAAATCTAACATCACAAGTAATTGGTTTTGTACTCAATATCCACTTGTAGAACAGACTACATTTATTTTAATGACCTTATCAGAGGCTGATTTAAACACCACCATCATTTTAACTCTTTATTAGTCCAGTTTAATGCTGTTTTACACAGTTCTTTAATTCCGTGATGACTAATTGAGTTTACTTCTTGTTGCCTGGTCTTTGGGGACAACTGTTCAAGAGGATGAAAGCAGTGCCTTTTAGCTAAAAGTTGCTGCATTCATTTGCATATGCCCAACCCAGGGATTGTTCATTGGCTACGGACATTGCATCCTCATTCCTGAATAAGCATGAGAGACCTTTTCTTCTCAACCTTTCTGGCTTCACCAGTATAAAGCAGACCAGAACATTCTCCTCATGCTCCAAGTTATGCCTTGTGGTTCATAGCTCAGTGTTTGGCAGGGTGCCTGGGGGAGGAAGCTTATGTCCCTTCAACTTAACTACCAAGAAAGACTGTCAAAAAGATAAACATTTTAAAATGGAAGGATGAATAAAACAGACAGCAGCGAGTTCTATTTTAGTATGAATTCATTGTGGGACACTGCGGCTTCAATTAATTTCTGTCACACAGATAGCGTTCATACTCCTATTATGCCCTGAGCAAATCGCATGCCATTGTAACAGTAAACTCTTTCATAGGCTCAAGCTGTTCTGTAATTTTTTGATTCTTTCCCACTCTTACTATAAAAAAAAACAGCAAACATTGCAGGACCGATTCCTTTTCAAAATAGTGAGGACAATCCAAACTGCTCCTCATCTACATGCAACATCACTAAAAAATTTGAAGAACGTCTTTGTACGTT